>NW_024070201.1:65734347-66419182 GCF_014754425.2 Oryx dammah
CAAAAGCAGAGACATTACTTTGCTGACTAACGTCTGTCTATTCAAGGCTGTGGTTTTTCCTGTGGTCATGTATGGATGTGAGAATTGGACTGTGAAGAAGGCTGAGCACTGAAGAATTGATGGTTTTGAACTGTGGTGTTGGAGAAGACTCTTGCGAGTCCCTTGGATTGCAAGGAGATCCAACCAGTCCATTCTGAAGGAGATCAGCCCTGGGATTTCTTTGGAAGGAATGATGCTAAAGCTGAAACTCCAGTACTTTGGCCACCTCATGTGAAGAGTTGATTCATTGGAAAAGACTCTGATGCTGGGAGGGATTGGGGGCAGGAGGAGAAGGGGACGACAGAGGATGAAATGGCTGGATGGCATCACTGATTCGATGGATGTGAGTCTGAATGAACTCCAGGACTTGGTGATGGACAGGGAGGCCTGGCGTCCTGCGATTCATGGGGTCGCAGAGTTGGACACAACTGAGCAACTGAACTGAACTGTACTGAACAACACTTTAATCCAAAAATATGCTTTTTAATATTAAAAGAAAGAAATGTAACTTTCCTGTCTTTGTCTTTTGTATTAGGGAAATGTAAGATTGATAAAATGATGTTAAAGTATTCTCTCTCTTTGAAAGAGTTTGCATCAGTTCATAT
The DNA here is from genome assembly GCF_014754425.2 of Oryx dammah. NCBI lineage: Eukaryota > Metazoa > Chordata > Mammalia > Artiodactyla > Bovidae > Oryx > Oryx dammah. Next base: position 65,734,992 of record NW_024070201.1, read on the forward strand.
ACTCAGTCATGTCCAACTCTTTGCGACCCCATGGACTGCAGCATGCCAGGCTTCCCTGTCCATCACCAACTCCTGGAGCTTTCTCAAACTCATGTCCATTGAGTCGGGGATGCCATCCAACCATATGATCCTCTGTCATCCCCTTCTCCTCCCACCTTTTGTTTTTCCCAGTATCGAGGTCTTTGCCAATGAATCAGCTCTTCGCGTCAGGTGGCCAAAGTGTTGGAGCTTCAGCGTCAGTATCAGTCCTTCCAATGAATATTCAGGACTGATATCCTTTAGGATGGATTGGTTGGATCTTCTTGCAGTCCAAGGGACTCTCAAGTGTCTTCTCCAACACCACAGTTCAAAACCATCAATTCTGCTGCACTCAGCTTTCTTTATAGTCCAAATCTCATCCATACATGACTACTGGAAAAACAATAACTGATGGACCTTTGTTGGCAAAGTAATGTCTCTGCTTTTTAATATGCTGTCTAGATTGTTCATAGCTTTTCTTCCAAAGAGCAAGCATCTTTTAATTTTATGGCTGCAGTCTCCATCTGCAGTGATTTTGGAGACCCAGAAAATAAAGTCTGTCACTACTTCCATTGTTTCCCCACCTATTTGCTATGAACTAATGAGAACAGATGCCATGATCTTTGTTTTCTGAATGTTAAGTTTTAAGCCAGGATTTTCACTCTCCTCTTTCACTTTCATCAAGACACTCACTAGTTCCTCTTTGCTTTCTGCCATAAATGTGGTGTCATCTGCATATCTGAGGTTATTGATATTCCTCCTGGGAATCTTGATTCCAGCTTGTGCTTCATCTAGCCTGGCATTTTGCATGATATACTCTGCATGTAAGTGAAATAAGTAGGGCCACAATAAGGGTGGTGTCATCTGGAAAAGGAGTGCTCCTTTCCCGATTTTGAACCAGTCTGCTGTTCCATGTCCAGTTCTAACTGTTGCTTCTTGACCTGCATACATATTTCTCAGGAGGGAGGTAAGATGGTCTGGTGTTCCAATCTAAGAATTTTCCAAAGTTTGTTGTGATCCACACAGTCACAGACTTTATCATAGTCAATGAAGCAGAAGCAGATTTTTTTTTCTGGAATTCTCTTGCTTTTTCTGTGATCCAGCAAATGTTGGCAATTTGGTCTCTGGTTCCTCTGTCTTTTCTAAATTCATCTTGAACATCTGGAAGTTCTCGGTTCACATACTTTGAAGCCTGGCTTGAAGAATTTTGAGCATTACTTTGCTAGCCTGTGAGATGAGTGCAATTGTGCGGTAGTTTGAATATTCTTTGGCATTATCTTTGTTTGGGATTGGAATGAAAACTGACCTTTTCAAATCCTGTGGCCACTGCTGAGTTTTCCAAATTTGCTGGCATATTAAGTGCAATACTTTAACAGCATCATCTTTTAGGATTTTAAATAGCTCTTCTGTAATTTCATAAGTTCCACTAGCTTTGTTTGCAGTGATGCTTCCTATGGCCCACTTGACTTCGCCCTCCAGGATGTCTGACTCTAGGTGAGTGATCACACCCTTGTGGTTATCTGGGTCCTGATCTTTTTTGTACAGTTCTGTGTATTGTTGCCACCTCTTCTTAATATCATCTGCTTCTGTTAGTGGACCATACCATTTCTGTCCTTTATTGCATCAAGTTAGTGTTATTTCTTATCTAATGATGGTTGAATTAATCAGAAAAGGCATTTGAATCTGCAGTTCTCTTTATGAGAAAGATTTAACTACACATCAGGCATACATTTTGGCTGATTATTTCAAGATAGTTCTTAAATTTGTAGGGAATATAAAACTATTTTTGCAAAACCATATATAAAATCACATTAAGTCATAGCACCATCCTTTTGAGATTTTGTGAGCATTTTTGACTTAATAAACTTAATCCTGTTTTTGATTCAGGTTTGTTTGATAGCAAATTGATAGCAAATGATGATTGCTAGTTTATGATTAGTAATTCTTCTGTAGGTTGATTATACATACAATTATACATATTAAAAAGTAAAAGGTCACAAATTTACAACTCTAGAAAATGTGAAGTCATACTCTGGTACTCTTTGCACTCAGATTATATGACAAACCTAGACAAGTTATTAAAAAGTAGAGACATTACTCTGCTGGCAAAACTCTGTATAGTGAGAGCTATGTTTTTCCAGTAATGTTTTTCCATGTACAGATATGAGAGTTGGACCATAAAGAAGGCTGAGCACCAAAGAAATGGTGCTTTCAAACTGTTGTGTTGGAGAAGACTCTTGAGAGTCCCTTGGACAGCAAGGAGATCAAACCAGTCAATGCTAAAGGAAATCAACTTTGAACTTTCACTGGAAGGACTGATGATGGGGCTCCAATACTTTAACCACCTGAGGCAAAGAGCCAACTCATTAGAAAAGACCCTGATGGTGGGAAAGATAGAAAGCAAGAGGAGAAGGGGATGACAGAAGATGAGATGGTTGGTTAGCATCACTTACTCAGTGGATATGAGTTTTAACTCAAACTCTGGCAGATGGTAAAGGATAGGAAACCTGGTGTGCTATAGTCCAATGGGGTTGCAAAGAGTTAGACAGCACTGAGTGACTGAACAACAACAAGCATCTATTTTGTGGTAGCAACACAATTGCTAAACCTTCAAAAACACAGAACAGATGCCTCTGAACTTTATTTGGTAATAAAATAGCACCTCTTAGGGTTTCCCTGCTGACATATACAGTTAAGAATCTTCCTGCAATACAGGAGACCCACATTCAATCCCTGGATCAGAAAGGTCTCTTGGATAAGGGCATGGCAACCCACTCCAGTACTCTTGCCTGGATAATTCCATGAACAATAGAGCAGGGCAGGCTATAGTTCATGGGGTTGCAAAAAACTGGGCATGACTGAGTGGCTAACACTATAGTAAACATTTTCACCAGAGTTGATATGTACAATTACTTACTTTAAAAAGCATCTTAGACTAATGATGTATTTATGTCAGGTTTAAATGCAAATAGGCACAGCATGAGAAGGATAATTCTAAAGCCTGGTTATAAAATAGGAATTGAAATTGTGCAACCAGTGTTTGGAGAGACACTATGTATTTTTTTCAATTAAAACATAAAATGCACACTTAAAAGTACAATTTTTATCATAATTTTTGAGTAATATTTGAAATATCTTGGTGAGATCTGATGATTCCAGTTAGTAGCTAATAAAATCTCTGACCTTAGCATTTAAAGTCAACTGCATTATGACTTGTCAGAAGATTATATTAAATATCTTAAATCCATTCTGTTACTTTTTAAACAGAATTTGTCCTACATTAAGATGTGTGATTGAACATTTTTGAGAAGAGAGAACAGGTAAAATTTTCTTAGAAATATCTGAATTAAAAAAAATATTTATTGAAAATAAAATATGCAACTTTTGTCAGGGAATTATTTCTGATAATGGAATTATCAGATTGTTTCTGATGATGGAAACCTAACATTAACTCTTCACCTAATCTTTTGCATAGATTTCGTTCGAACATATTTGAGGGATTAAATTTTTCTTATGAAGATTATTGGAGGAGAAAGTATTAAAACCAAGATCTTTGAACTACTGATGTTTGAGTAGAAGAAAAAATTCAGATATTCCTTGGAGACACCTGTCTCATTAACTTCAGTATGGATTTTGTCAGCATGAAGACTGTATGATTAGGCATTAAAATTAATTTCATAAGAGGCTCAAGTGAGATTAAATTTCACATGGGTTTAGTTTGGCAAAGTATTTTTTATCAGGGCTATAGAGTCACTTACAAAAAGTGTATGCAATTTTAAGTGGATATAGCTGATGTGCAGTATGAAGAAATTTTACTAAAAATTCATTTGTGTGTGTTCATTAAAATAATCACTAGATACTAACAAGTATTATTGATTCAAAAGATGCCAGTTGGTCTGGGTTCTTAAGAAGTAGAAAAAGAACACTATATTTTTCTATATTTTTCTCTATCTAGTGTTAGTCACTCAGTCACATCTCATTTTTTGTGAACCTACCAAGCTCCTCTGTCCATGGAATTTCTCTATATGCTACAACTTAATTCTTCGTTCCATATTCAGTCGTGTCCAACTCTGAGCCCACCAGGCTCCCTCGTCCCTGGGATTCTCCAGGCAAGAACACTGGAGTGGGTTGCCATTTCCTTCTCCATCTAACACTGTACTTATACCTAAAGCATTTAATCTTTGGTGATAGATTGGCACATTCTTATAGATCTCATGATTGAGTAATGTTTAGTAGTTCTTTTCTAATACTTAATATTAGTAGATTTTATCCATAAAAATAGAATGTTACTACCTATATGGAAATGTGATAAATTTGGTATAGACTATTAAACACAGTTAGTCACGGCATTCTGTTTATTTTGCAGAAATAAAAGATGTAATGAGTTTTGAGGGTTTGTTAGCTCTTAAAGATATAATTTGCTGAACTGTATTTTTTTTTTTAATGGCTATGCCACATTGCTTGCAAAACTCCTGAAAATGTAACAGTCATTTCTTAAAAGCTAATATGGTTTATAGCACACCAGCAACATGCAACACAGCCATTTTATTGTGCAAAAGCATTTTGTTAGGAAATTCAGAAAGGACAGAAGTTGATCAGCTTTTTTATGTTCCATTTTATTTCAGGTCAAGGATTACATGCTCAGTCATGTCTGACTCTTTGCAACTCCATGGAATAGCCCACCAGGCTCCTCTGCCTTTGAAATTTCCATGCAAGAATACTGGAGTGGGTTGCCATTTCCTTCTCCAGGGGATCCTCCCATCTCAGGGATCAAAGCTGGGATTCTTGTGTTTCCTGCATTAGCAGGTCAATTCTTTTATCACTGTACCACCTGGGAGGCCCCTAGCAAATTAGCAAATGTCGCTCAGTCGTGTCTGACTCTTTGCGACCCCATGGACTGTAGCCTACCAGTTTTCTCCGTCCATGGGATTTTCCAAGAATTTTGCAAGAATACTGGAGTGGGTTGCCATTTCCTTCTCCAAGAGATCTTCCCAACCCAGGGATTGAACCCAGCAGCCTCAAATTTTAGAACAACTTGAGCTGGAGTGTCCAAATCCAAGATGGCTTCTCCACCCATCTGTCTGTGACAGAAGGTGAGCTCAACTGGGACTGTCAATCAGAGTGCCTTCATGCTTCTTCTCCAGTGTGGTAGTTTCCGGCAGTCTAACTTCTGACATGGCGGCACAGGAGAATGGCCTTTTCTGACCTAGTCTCAGAACTCAGATGGTGTCACATTCTCCACATTCTACTGGCTGAAGCAATTACAGTTTTTCCAGATTCAAGATGAGTACTTAGACCTTCCCTCGCGGTGGCAAAAAATGTCAAAGAATTTGAGGCTGTGTTCTAAAGTCACTGCTTTGTGTATAGTACACCATTTTGTATTTAATCTTCCATTTAACATTATATTCAGATATAAAACATCTCTCTTGTAAAAATCATTTAAATACCTATCTAACTCTCCTACCTAATTTTTTCACTGTAGGTGCAAACATCCAGTTATGGTATAATGAATGATTTAAACAAAAAAATGGTAGTGTCTATTTCTACAAGAGATATCTTCATAATGAGGAATCATGAGGGAATAAAATTACTATATGAATGATGGATCAGTTAATATTTTTCTGAAAATCTGCATACAGAAATACATCTTTTAGCATTTTTTTTTGAAAATTACAGGGCATATTTAATTTCATAAAAGAATGTTAGATGTGTGTGTGTTTTAGCAATTACAGTATAATAATCTTGGAAGTACTAAACTGCAAAATTTCTGCTGCCTCAGCCAATTCACGTTTGTATCTACAACTTTGTCAAAAGTCCATAAAATGAAAAAGCTTATTCATCTTGCTAAGGGGTTGTAAGCTTTATTTATTTAAAATGGAGTTTGGAGATTGTTTTCTTCCATTTTGATATAAGTCATGCATCACTTTCATTTAGCTACATCAAATGTTAAGCCTCAGTAAAACTGCCTTATAGAAGAAAAAATATGATGTTGATTCAGTGATAACTTCTAGATGAAAGAGATGCTAACACTGGAGTTAGTTGCATAGATTTTAGAAATTGTTCTGGCCACGTGTCTAGTGTAGACAAGCTTCTATTTAGTAAAAAAAAAAAATCTTACTTTGGGATATTCTTTATGATAATGAAGCTCAATTAAAAACATTGGCTGGAGTGTGTATCACACCTGGTAAACTAGAAGGAAGAAAGAAATCAAAGACTCCTGAAGTGGATCTCCTTTTAAGGGGTTATCCTCCAAATCCATCATCTGGAGGGAATGCAGTCCAAGTTAGTGATGCTGCTATTATCATCAACACATCTATCATTGTTATTCTCTTTATACATCCACTCAGCAGGTCTTGGGCTTCCCAGGTGGTGCTAGTGGTTAAGGACCCACCTGCCAATGCAGGAGACTTAAGAGATGTTAGTTTGATCCCTGGGTCAGGAAAATCCTTTGGAGAAGGGCATGGCAACCCACTCTAGAATTCTTGCTCGGAGAATCCCATGGACAGAGGAGTCTGGTGGGCTACAGTCCATAGGTTTGCAAAGAGTCAGACATTACTGAAGCGACTTAGCTGCACATCAGGTCATACTCATTTTTCCTCTAAAATATCCTTTGTATCCCTTTCCTCCTTTTTACTTTACAGTTGCTATCTTGCCATCTTAGAATATGTGAGGTGGGGAGTAAATATCAGTTTTCTGAGGCTGAAACTGTGTTTTTAATTGACTGTAAATGTTTTTAGGTAGGATGGCTCCCTCACTAAGTCCTTTGTTTTCCCCATATGTTCTAATACATATGATTGTATATGAGTAAGACCCATAAAGACATTTGAATTTGTGAAACCTTGCTGTCCAAATCATCTTATACATGTTGAGAGGTACCTTTGCAAAATTTCTTGCTTCTATCTATTTACCTCTCTGCATGCTCATCCATAGACATTTCATACTAATGCAACCTGTAGAATAAAACTCCCATAAATTTCTTTGAATACCTGCATTCACATGTCATCCATCTTTAGTAATTTTCCATTAGTCATGAAACTAATATCATGTATGTTTTATAATCTAGTCCTTTTGAACTTCTGCAAACATATTTCTGCTTCTATCTCTACATGTCCCCTCGACTCAACTTGGACCAACTCAGCTGAAGTTTTATACATGCTTCAATCACAGCCTTAAAATATCTAATTCTGTCATCACTTGAAGGAATCAAGACAGGCTTATCTATCTTTCTTCAAGTGGTGTTCCGGGGATCAAGGGTGACTAGTTATAGGGAAAGCCAGACAGAGAATATAAGTTACTTCTTCTGGTATAAATTTTATATCACAGATCAAATGTTAGACTGGATAAGTTATAAAAACAGCACATTATTCTTACGGGGAATAGATAATATGCCAGTTTCTATACAAAAAAAAAATTACATGTTCTATCTATTTAATCCTTACAAGGAGCTTCTGGAAGAGGTGTTATTATCTCCCTTTTATAGGTGGGGAAACTGAACACAGAGGATTTATGGAGATTTCCCATATCATCACAGTCAGTAAGTGGCAGAAGTGGGATTCCAACTCAGCACGTCTGCCTCTATATAGGTACTCCCAGGCACCATGCTCTGTCACCAATAAAGAAAAAAAAAAAAGGTGTCTGAAAAGATGTAAAGCTGCATAGATACTGAAAAAGAGAGTTTCATTTTATTACTTACATTTGAGTGGCTTTTGTAACATGCAGTCCTCAAGAATTATACTGTATTGACACATAGCAAACATCCCTGACTTCATGAAGCTTATATTATAGTGGAACGTGAAAGTCACTCAGTCATGTCCGACTCTTTGCAACCCCATGGTCTATACAGTCCATGGAATTCTCCAGGCCAGAATACTGGAGTGGGTAGCCTTCCCCTTCTCCAAGAGGTCTTCCCAACCTAGGGATCGAACCCAAGGCTCCGGGATTGCAGGCGAATTCTTTAACAGCTGAGCCACAGGGGAAGCCCATATTATAGTGGAAGGGAGCAGAAAATCCAGGTAGGTGCAAAGTTGGTAAATACATCTTATGTTAACAGGACAATTTTTAAAGCTCTCAACATGCTAAATGACAGGTTCAACCTGTTTTAAGTGAACAAGCATTATAGCCAAAGACATTATGTGAAACATTCTTCAGCTTTTTAGAAGTTGGTTAAAATTTGAAGTAAGTTTTTTCCCAAATAAATTGAAATTCAATGGCAAGAATTAAAATCAAACTCAATTTTTGAGAAGAGGTGCTGCCTGTTTTTTTTCAGAAGTTATCACAGCACTTATCATTTGTTTTGTATTCAGTACATATTCACAATGATGAATATATTATGTGATAAATACTAATTATATATGTTCAGTTCAGTTCAGTCACTCAGTAGTGTCCGATGCTTTGCGACCCCATGAATCGCAGCACTCCAGACCTCCCTGTCCATCACCAACTCCCGGAGTTCACTCAGACCCGCGTCCATTGAGTCGGTGATGCCATCCAGCCATCTCATCCTCGGTCGTCCCCTTCTTCTCCTGCCCCCAATCCCTCCCAGCGTCAGTCTTTTCCAATGAGTCAACTCTTCACGTGAGGTGGCCAAAGTACTGGAGTTTCAGCTTTAGCATCATTCCTTCCAAAGAAATGCCAGGGTTGATCTCCTTCAGAATGGACTGGTTGGATCTCTTGCAGTCCAAGGAACTCTCAAGAGTCTTCTCCAACACCGCAGTTCAAAAGCATCAATTCTTTGGTGCTCAGCCTTCTTCACAGTCCAACTCTCACATCCATACATGACTACTGGAAAAACCATAGCCTTGACTAGACGGACCTTAGTCAGCAAAGTAATGGCTCTGCTTTTGAATATGCTATCTAGGTTGGTCATAACTTTTCTTCCAAGGAGTAAGTGTCTTTTAATTTCATGGCTGCAATCACCATCTGCAGTGATTTTGGAGCCCCCATAAATAAAGTCTGACACTGTTTCCACTGTTTCCCCATCTATTTCCCACGAAGTGATGGGACCAGATGCCATGATCTTCGTTTTCTGAATGTTGAGCTTTAAGCCAACTTTTTCACTCTCCTCTTTCACTTTCATAAAGAGGCTTTTTCGTTCCTCTTCACTTTCTGCCATAAGGGTGGTGTCATCTGCATATCTGGGGGTACTGATATTTCTCCTGGCAATCTTGATTCCAGCTTGTGTTTCTTCCAGTCCAGCATTTCTCATGATCTACTCTGCATATAAGTTACATAAGCAGGGTGACAATATACAGCCTTGATGTACTCCTTTTCCTATTTGGAAGCAGTCTGTTGTTCCATGTCCAGTTCTAACTGTTGCTTTCTGACCTACATACAGATTTCTCAAGAGGCAGGTTAGGTGTTCTGGTATTCCCATCTCTCTCAGAATTTTCCAGTTTATTGTGATCCACACAGTCAAAGGCTTTGGCATAATCAATAAAGCAGACATAGATGTTTTTCTGGAGCTCTCTTGCTTTTTCCATGATCCAGCAGATGTTGGCAATTTGATCTCTGGTTCCTCTGCCTTTTCTAAAACCAGCTTGAACATCAGGAAGTTCACGGTTCACGTATTGCTGAAGCCTGGCTTGGAGAATTTTGAGCATTACTTTACTAGCGTGTGAGATGAGTGCAATTGTGCGGTAGTTTGAGCATTCTTTGGCATTGCCTTTGAGGTTATATTTTTTATAAGTTGGAAATATTGTTAACCTTCACTTGCGTGTTTCAATTTTATTGCATGACTCTTCTAAGAATGTTCAGCTATCTTAAAGAGTAGTTTTGCATGGATATCAAATGTGCCCAAGAGTAATTTTATCAATTTTTCCATTAAAAATACTTTGAACAAGTGTATGAATAAGAATCCTAGATGAAATCCTTTGTAGTGGCCAGTTCATAATTTTATTTAATTAGGGTAATGACAGACGTTGACAGCTTTAGATATTGTTTTGGGCCAAAAGTAGCTCTTAAGCTTCAACCAGCAATTTATCTTTCAAAAAATTAATGATTCCTGAACATCTTCAGAAGCTTAAAGACTTCTCTAGTGATTTGAGGAAGAGAAAATAGAATGACATGAAGGATCCCAGAAGACAAATTTCTTGCATTGAGACATGGCAGACAATCATGTGTCACAACACACACACATATATATACACACACACACCCCACACAGTGGAATGTTTCTCAAAGCGCTTTATGTAATCCATCTTACGAGAATATATCAGTACCATGTACTCAAACACTATTGTGGACATGGAAATAGTGATGACTTTTTCAAAAAAATTTAAAACCTTAATATTTTCCCTCCTTAGCCTTTTGTCCAACTCCTTCCGACCCCATGGACTATAGCCCACCAGGCTCCTCCGTCCATGGGATTTTCCAGGCAAGAGTACTGGAGTGGGTTGCCATTGCCTTGTCCAGAGGATCTTCCCAACCCAGGGATCAAACCTGGGTCTCCTGCATTGTAGGTAGATGCTTTACCATCTGAGCCACCAGGGAAGTCCTTTTTAGCATACTATATATTTTAAATGGTAATATTTTATGTGATTTGACAAGGAATTTAGTGAAGGTTTACATAAGGCTTGAAATCACATCACCTAAAGACAAAATGGGTGTTAAGACTAAATATAAGTATTTTTTATTAACAGAATTATAAACTGTAAAAAGCAGACATGGTGAGATTTGTGGCAGAAACCCCCAGTACCCTGAAGTAGATGCACCCCATTAGAGGAAAAGCTTTTCTGATGTTGTTGTCCTCACTTTAGCTGTGAGTACTCAGATTATACTTGGTAACTATTTTAGAGGTTGGTTTAACTGACTCTCTTCTGAGGTCATATGTATTGAAAGAAAGAATATGAGCTTTTTCTCTTCTGCTCCTTTCACTTCTTACTTAAATAGCAGTATTCTTTGAATCTCATGGACAGAGGAGCCTGATGGGCTACAGTCCATGGGGTTGCAAAGAGTTGGACACAGTTTCACAACTAAACACCACCACCACCAATTCTTTGAGCCAGAGAAACATAGTAGGGTTGTTTATGATGATGAATGGTAGGGCATCCTAAGCAGAATCAATGGCACATAAATCAGTCTGTAGAATTGGGTCTCTCCTGGTCATTCTATATTGGAGATTCAGAATTCTACTCTTCTGTTCTGTGCTGGAAAGGGTATGATTCAGGCCCATTGTACATATGTGCCTCATCTGATTGATACACCTGTAATGTTTGTGTTGAGTATATTTGAAACCTGGACATAAGAATAATTAACACAGGGAAAGTCCCACACAATATTGCAGTTGCATACATTTACTTACCACTTGTTATGTTTCCTAAGCATAAGCACCGTTCTAAGGGTTGTTCAAACAATAGTGTTTCTCATCTTTTTAACAGCTATAAATGGTTGACTGTATTGTTATTGCTGTTATGTAGGTGAAGAAACTCAGGCATCAGTTGTTGATTATCCAAAGTCATACAACTCATGAGTAGCAGAATTGGAACTTAATCACTGAGTCTTGTTGCAGAGTTTATATCTCTAGCTGCCATTGCTATGCTAACCGCTTTCTGAGAAATGATGTTGAATACATTTCAGCTTTAGTAATTTCGTTTCTCACTATTATGGTTAAATATATTATTGTTATTGTGAAAGTTGCTCTATCATGTCAGACTCTTTGCTACCCCATGGACTGTAACCTGCCATGTTCCTCTGTCTATGGAAGTTCCAGGGAAGAATACTGGTACGGCTTGCCATTCCCTTTTCCAGGGGATCTTCCTGACCCACGGATTGAACACAGGTCTGCCCAGTGGTTGAACCCAGGTCTCCTGCATGCAGGCAGATTCTTTACCATCTGAGCGACCAGGGAAGCCCAAATATATGCGAGTGGCTGATAAAGACCTGGAAGTCACTTATTATCCCTAGAGGGGACAAAAATCCCAGGATAGACATGTCTAATAGTAATAAGTGAAGTCGCTCAGTCGTGTCTGACTCTTTGCGACCCCATGGACTGTAGCCTACCAGGCTCCTCCCTCCATGGGATTCTCCAGGCAAGAGTACTGGAGTGGGGTGCCATTTCCTTCTCCAGGGGATCTTCCCGACCCAGGGATCGAACCCTGGTCTCCTGCATTCCAGGCAGACACTTTAACCTCTGAGCCACCAGGGAAGACCCCTAATAGCAATAACCCAGTATTTATTAAGCATTTATTGTATGACAATTATTGCATGAGCTTTTTTTGCTTTGCAGTCTCTCGTTTATTCCTTATCATAAACATTTGAATTATGTATTGTTATCTATCTGTGTATCTAATCTACAAATGACAGTGATTCTTTGAGAGATTAGCTTGCCCAGAGTTACACAGTTTGAAGATGTGGAGGTAAGCATCTAAACCCACAGCCTGACACTCCAGTGTCTACTGAGAATACAACACATATTCAGTTTTTGTGGATTATCAATAGTGAAAACATTTGATCATTCAGTTGCCCTACCATTATTGGATAGTTTTCCTTAGGAATAAAAGGTATTCTTCAAAGATGTGTAAAAATAAGTACAAAATATCATGGTTAAGCATTACTGTATTTTCTCAATGGTCAACTAAAAGTGTAGGTAAGATCTTCATTCAGATAGCATGATTATTAGTTGCACTGCTTTTATATGGCCCTACTCCTTCAGAAATAATATAATAAATGTCACAGAAGATAGCTAACTCTGCCACTCATACACCTGGTGCAAGTAAGAATAATGAAAAGAAAACTCTGATATAGTTATTTTAGTAATAGTTCCACTAGAGAGAATGAGACTAAATTCACTCGTATTAGTCTCATATTTTTGTACCAGAAAAGATTTTCATAAACAACAGTCTGTAAATTGAATCAGTGCTAACACTAAAGCATATCGTGTCAGAGCCTCCAGATTCTCTCAGCTCCTTCTTAGAACATGATTGCGAAGTTCCCAATTTGATGAATTCCCTTTAAGTGAACAATAGCTCTTTCAGCATTCTGTATATAACAGTCCCAATAAACATTTTCGCATGAGACTACACAAAGCCAAATATCTGGCAGCCTTATTTTTTTTCTCACAGATGTGATCTTTTTAGCAGTTACACTTAAGATTCCAAGTCTGTTTTCCAAATCAATGGCACTTTAGAGATAAACATGTGTTTCTGCTTAGTGATAACATTTATTTAGCGTAGTTTACACCTGTGCAGTGAAGAAAACCCTTTGCTATTCCTCTGCCCCCCTTTTTGTCTTAGTGAGAGAACAGAGTACACTGTCAAGTCGAGCGTGTATGTGTATGTGTGGGCACATGAGCGTGCCTGCATGACAATGGATTTGCCAACATGTGCCAGTACTATTAGATAGCCTCTAAAACGGTTTAAAACAATTCGATTCCATGTTCAGTTCAGTCGCTAAATCGTATCCGACTCTTTGCAACCCCATGACCAATTTTGCACACCAGACCAATTCCATGTGAATAGATTCTAAAGCAGTAACTGACATGAATCATTTTGAGTTATGACTATCTTCCACTCTGGATCTCTGTGTAACGCCTAGTTAAGCAGAATATATCCTCTGATTCTATTGATAATTGTCATTTCCTGTGAAAATGTCATATCTTTTCAAGCAGATTCAGAGCAAATATTTTGCCTTGTGTTTAATGGGAACTCAGCAAACATTTTTTAATTAAAAAGTAAATGATTATTTTACCTTTGCTGTATATTTGAAATTTTCATAATGAATGGTTGGGGGAAAATGAAAGCATTAGAAACTTTTAAATCCTCATAATTGGGAGGATGCAAATACTGACTAAATTTAAATAAATATATATTTATTTATTATTGAAAACACCACTTGCTCTTCTCCAACACTAGAGAGACAATTTATCAATGATGGTCGTGGTACTCAGTTGTGTGCAACTCTTTGCAACCCTATGGACCATAGTCTGCCAGGCTTCTCTGTCCATGAGTTTTCCCAGGCAATAATACCGAAGTATTCCAAGAGATCTTCCTGACCCAGGGATCGAACCTAAATCTCTTGTGTCTCCTGCATGGGTAGGCAGATTCTTTACCATTGTGCCACCTGGGAAACTTATATATTTATATACATATATATATTTAATATTGAAGCTCAGAAAATCCAACTGTTACTACCTTTTTAATGGATAAGCATAGAGTTAGCTAGTGACAAACTATGAACAACTTATACAGCCTACATTAGACTTTATTTTTAAAAGTTTCAAAATTCCTAAATATTTATTTTCATACAAACTATCCCATATTTTTGGAAAAAGGACCTCCTATTGGATAAAAGTGTATTTTCTACAAACTGTGATATCACTTATGTATTTTTTCTGGAAGAAACTCATTTTCCTTCTTAAAATTTCTAGTGATTTGTTTGGCCTAGTGTATGTGAAAAACATTGCCTTTCTCTGAAAGCTATGCCAAGCTGTATTTCTGAAATTCCTGTGATTGTAAGACCTTTGAATTTACACAGCCTTACTCATCATTAAAATGAAATAAGGATCTGCATTGGAAGGCACCAGACCTTGAGAAGGGTAATGTGAAGGATAATGTAGCTTACTTCTTCAGGGAGTTATACACTAAACTCCCCAAATAAACCAGAATGAGAATAGCAGGCCTGCCAATTTTTAAAAAAAATTATAGAAAATAAGTTGCTTCCTTTGGCTATGTATTTAATGGGAATACTGTCCCCAGGTGAACATATTTTGGCTTCAATATTCTACATTGTATGGACAGGCTATAGTCAAAGGAAGGTTAGTTGGTTGGTTGATTTTAAATCAACTAATAAATGCATTTATTCAAGCTTAATTTCTGAAAGATGTGGGCTAATATAAATTTGCAAGTAGATAAATTTTTATATCAATCTGTCTCGACACTAGCAAGAGTGCTAGATAGTAATTTTCCATAATGTATCAATCGCAGCTTCTTATCTGGAGTATGTGGGTACATCTCAGGGGGCACAGAAACACCTAAAATTATATTCTAATATATGTGTGCCTTTCTAGGTGGAATGTCTCAGTTCAGTTCAGTTCACTTACTCAGTCATGTCCGACACTTGAAATGCAGCACGCCAGGCCTCCTTGTCCATCACCAACTCCCAGAGTTCACTCAGACTCACGTCCATCGAGTCAGTGATACCATCCAGCCATGTTATCCTCTGTCGTCTCCTTTTCCTCCTGCCCCCAATCCTTCCCAGCATCAGAGTCTTTTCCCATGAGTCAACTCTTCACATGAGGTGGCCAAAGTACTGGAGTTTCAGCTTCAGCATCATTCCTTCCAAAGAAAACCTAGGACTGATCTCCTTCAGAATGGACTGGTTGGATCTCCTTGCCGTCCAAGGGACTCTCAAGAGTCTTCTCCAACACGACAGTTCAAAAGCATCAATTCTTCGGCGCTCAGCTTTCTTCACAGTCCAACTCTCACATCCATACATAACTACTGGAAAAACCATATATCTTTGCAAATGAAGAAAACCAAGTCATGGATAAAGCAATTAAGTTATTTGTCCATGTAACCATAGTTCAGCAGGGGCAAAGTCAATTCAGACTCAGGCAGTTTGGTTCTAGGTACTATGGTTAACCATTATAGCTTTTCAATATTATTATTAACACTGTATCTTAAAAAAGTTACTGTCTAGCATGCCTATTTTGACATATATACAAAATAAATCACATTATCAGATTTCTCTGAAAAATGTACTTATGCAGATTACACCAAGACATGCTTTTTTTTTTTGGTAGAGAATTGTTAATTTCTTTCCTTGTGTCTTTGGAGAAAATATGTGTTAGTTAATGTTGCTAGTAGTTTGTCAATACCATATATATTTTCTAAAGAGAACAATTACATTCACAACCATCCTCTAAACACTCATGTAGGATTAAATAAATAACCAATCTCGGTTTCATATAAATGGTGAAAGAAAACAGTTTATAACTGATGAGAGATAGTTATAGATTATTTATGAAATAGGACTAGACCCAGTATTCAATATAGCCAAAGATAGAACTCTTTGAAATCCTAAAGGAAATCAGTCCTGAATATTAATTGGAAGGACTGATGCTGAAACTTAAACTCCAGGACTTCGGCAAAGTACCTGATGCAAAGAACTGACTCATTGGAAAAGACGCTGATGCTGGGAAAGACTGAAGGCAGGAAGAAAAGGGGATGTCAGAGGATGAGATGGTTGGATGACATCACTGACTCAATGGACATGAGTTTGAGCAAGCTCCAGGAGATGGCGAAGGACAGGGAAGCCTGGCGTGCTGCAGTTCATGGGGTCACAAAAAGTTGGACACTACTGAAAGGCTGAACTGAACTGAACTGAACTGAACTGAAAGATAGAACTGAATTGACTTCTAATATAGTCTTTTAATTGCTATATTAAATTGGTCTGCTTTGCAAAAAATACAATAATTAGTTTTTCTAATACAGGAAAAATAAAATTCTGAGTTTTACTTCAGTCTAAATTGTGCTGAAGTGATCAATTGTGCTGATCCAATCCAATTTGGATCCAGGAGTGCAAATTATATCTTTTCTTGTTCAGAAGCTATTCCAGATAATAAAATATAATGAAATATATAATCCATTGTTTTATAAATAAAAAGAGAGGAAAAGGTACAAATTGAATATTTTTCAAGATCTACCCATGATGAATGAATCCAGAGAGAAATCTGTAGTACTATAATGACTGCTGAGAAGGAAAAAGAAAGTGTGGATATACAATTAAAAAATGCAAATTATTATTTGTTCTAATGATGAAGATCATCATTCTTATCCATATCACATACATGATGAGCTGCTATAAAATGGTATATAATCTAGGTAAATTTTGATATATAAAATGCTCCCAAACATTAAACATATTTAAAGAGGAAAGAAAGAAACCTGTCATATCTAAACAAAAACCCAAGCACAAGTGAAGACCTGAATGGAGAGAGATACTGCTGTTTCTAGTTAATGTTTTAGCAAAGTAATAATTGGAATCTTATCCAAAAACTAATGATTTAATGTTAAAAATCTCAGCTCCAAGATTTTGGTCCTTCTTTCTTTTTCTTCATTCAAATGATTACTCTTTAAGAACAAAAGCACCTCTTGAGCTTCCTAGTTTAATTTCATGAAAAAGTTCAGTAAATAAGAGGATTGGACAGATCATTATTTGCATTGACTTTCAGTACTGTTGCTCAGTTGTGTCTGACTCTTTGCAAACCCATGGATTGCAGCACACCAAGCTTCCCTGTCCATCACCAACTCCCGGAGTTTGTTCAGACTCATGTCCAGTGAGTCAGTGATCCCATCTAACCATCTTGTCCTCTGTCATCCCCTTCTCCTCCTGCCTTCAGTCTTTTCCAGCATCAGGGTCTTTTCCAGTGGGTAGGCTCTTCACATCAGGTGGCCAAAGTATTGGAGTTTCCGCTTCAGCATCAGTCCTCTCAATGAATATTCAGGACTGATCTCCTTTAGGATGGTCTGGTTGGATCTCCTTGAAGTCTCAAGGGACTCTCAAGAGTCTTCTCCAACACCACAATTCAAAAGCATCAGTTCTTCAGTGCTCAGCTTTCTTTACAGTCCAACTCTCATGTCCATACATGACTACTGGAAAAACCATAGCTTTGACTAGATGGACCTTTGTTGGCAAAGTAATGTCTCTGCTTGCTAATATGCTGTCTAAGTTGGTCATAGCTTTTCTTCCAAGGAGCAAACATCTTTTAATTTCATGGCTGCCATCACCATCTGCAGTGATTTGTACTGGGTACACTGCTAAGCGCTTCAGGTACAATGGTAAGCAAGAGATAGTCTTGCCTCTGGAAAAATAGTATTTTTCTTGGGGTCAAGGACAACTGGAAAGTCCATTCTGCACAAGTTTGCCAAGGATAAGGATTAGCTTAGTATACTATGTGAAGACATATAAATATTTCCATTTTGAAAGCTTACTGAGGAACAGGAAGTATAAGCAAAAGTTATATTGAGGATTAAGATTTGGAAGGGTGGGGCATTGAAAAATAGTATAATGCCCACATTATAATGCTGTGTAATTTTAGAAGAGTTGCTTGACCTCTCTGTTCCTAGTTTTTTTTTTTTTTAAGAAAACATAAAACTACTAGAGTGATTATGAAGATTAAACAAAAATACTAATAAGGAAATTAGAATAAAGTGTGGTATATGTTATACACTTAAAATATTGGCTTTATTATTGATAATATTAGTCTTGTAAGAGAAAAAAAGCATGAACAAATGCTTGTAATCAAAAGAAAGATCACAGTTAATTTCATCTAACTATAGGACTGGAGGAGGAAATAGCAACCCACTCTAGTATTCTTGCCTGGCGAATCCCCTGGATGGAAGAACCTGGCCACTTATAGTCCATGGGATTGTAAAGAATCAGATATGACTGAGCAACTAACACACACACACACAACTATAGGATATTGGTTGTAGTCAGTGAGGTTAGAATTGATGCTGGGTAGATTAGTATGTAACAGCCCATGCAGGACTTTGTATGCATCCTGAAGGATTTGCAACTTTACTCAAGTTGTTTCAGAAGAACAAAGAAGGGCTATAAATAGGAATATGACATTGATTAGGCCTGCATTATAGAAAAGTCTGTTTGTTCATTACATGGAGAATCAATTTAAAACAGAGTCAATTGGACCTGAAGAAAAGATGCATATATGCCTTTAAGTGGAAGATGAAGTGGTGACTGAGGGAGCCTTTTGCCAAGGAAAACAAGTGCACCAATAAAAGGGCTATGGTAGTGATCCAAGTGCGGAGAAGGAAATGGCAGCCCACTCCAGTATTCTTGCCTGGGAAATCCCATGGATGGAGGAGCCTGGTAGACTACAGTCGGTGGGGTAGCGAAGAGTTGGACATGACTGAGTGACTTCACTTTCACTTTTCACTTTCATGCATTGGAGAAGGAACTGGCAACCCACTCTAGTATTCTTGCCTGGACAATCCCAGGGACGGGAGCCTGGTGGGCTGCTGTCTATGGGGTCGCACAGAGTCGGACATGACTGATGTGACCTAGCAGCAGCAGCAGTGATCCAAGTGAGAGATAACAATGACCCTGATTTAGCTACAGTCACTGGGGCTACTATCATTTTGAAGATAAAGACTTCATAGCAGATTTAGTTACTGATCAGCGGTAGAGGATGATGGAGAGGAACAGATCAAAACAATGATATCTAGGACTCTGATTTAAGCAAATAAATGTGTGATATTGTTAATCACTGAAAAGAAGGCGGCTGGGAGAGAAGAAGATAAAGGGAGTTAATTGGGGACATAATGATTTGGAAATTCCACAGCAGCCAACTGGTGACATCTGGCAGTCTCTCTGGTACACTGGAACCAATTCATATCAGCTTGTGTCAAAAATTAATAAAAAAAAACCTCAGTTAAATCAAGTCAAGAGACCAGAAGAGGGAGCTCTCAAGCCCTGTAATGGAAGCAGAACCCAAAAGGAAGAAAAAGACTTCTGTCTTGGCAAGGACTCACAGCCAGTGAAAAGCCACAGTTTGTTTACTAGGCTTCTCCCAACTTCCTTTTTCCCTCTATAAAAGTGTTCTCATCTCCTTGCTGTGTGCTTAGTCGCTCAGTCATGTCTGACTCTTTGCAACCCCATGGACTGTAGTCTGCCAGGCTCCTCTGTCCATGGGGATTCTCCAGGAAGGAATACTGGAGTGGGTTGCCGTGCTCTTCCCCAGGGGATCTTCCCAAACCAGGGATTGAACCCAGGTGTCCTGGATTACAGGCATATTCTTTACCGTCTGAGCCACCAGGGAAGCCCTTGCTATTTGGGGACTTTTAGTAATCCTAAATAAATCCATCTTTGCTGAAGATTTATCTGGCAGCCTGCTTTAGGTAAGGCTTCTCTGGTGGCTCAGGTGGTAAAGAATCTGCTTGCAATGCAGGAGACCTGGGTTAGATCCCTAAGTTGGGAAGATCCCCTGGAGAAAGGAACAACTACCCACTCCAGTATTCTGACCTGGAGAATTCCATGGATTGTATAGTCCATGGAGTCAAAAGAGTTGAACACGACTGAGTGACTTTCACTTTCACTGCTTTAAGTGAACAGCTTATAGCAAACAATTGTTAATATTTGGGAACTCTGTGAGCTAGTTGTTAAAAGATCAGTAGCTTGAAATTGGCTATAGAGAGAGTATTTATTATACAGAAATCAGCAAATGATACAGTTTATGCCTTTCCCCCTATAGAAAGCAAGTTTACAGAGAGCCCTGGTCTGCAAACATGAACTTAGTAAGTGCCATTGTTGTTGTTTAGTTTCAAAGTTCATATCTGATTCTTTGCGACCCCACGGACTGTAGTCTGCCAGGCTCCTCTGTCTATGGGATTTTCCTAGGCAAGAATACTGGAGTGGGTAGCCATTTCCTTCTGTAGGGGATCTTCCCAACCCAGAGACTGAATGAACATCTCTTACATTGGTAGGTAGATTCTTTACTATTGAGCCACTGGGGAAGCCTCGTGGACACCATTAGGGTATGTAATTCAAGTCACGCAGATGAACATAGCAATTTCAGAACATGCCACATGGTAAAAAATGATAGCCAAGGACTATCAGAACATCATCTGAAGATAAGATCTGAAGGTAAGATGTTCTGAAGATAAGATCATTTCTCCTGTGAAGGAGTCAGAGAGGGAAGAACAAGAGATGTGAGACACTACCAGGAACTCTGGAGACTAAAGCCAAGGAAATAAAGCATCTAAGATGAGGGGATAAAAGAGAAATCAAGATATGTTGCTTCCTGGAGAAAAGTTTTCCAAGATGTACTGTATGTTTAAACTTAGGACATGAAATAAATTACAACAACAAAAATGCAAATAGAAAGCAAAAATAAATTTGCAAACCGTAATAGGTATGTCATCCATACTTAAGTAGAGGTCTTCCTGAAAGGCCATGTAAAAGTGTCTTATATTAATTTGATATATTTTAAATTGCTTTAAGCTCTTAGAATTATTCCATCATAACCAGATTGATGTCACATGACTGGTGATTACAAAAGACAGGCTATTTGTTGCTCTGGCAGGTGTTTCCCCAAAAGGAGTGACATCCTTCCTGGGGAACAGAAATGTATCAGATAAACATAATTTCTTCATATTTATAGTATACAAGACCATCTTTTCCCCATATGGATCTCATGAAAAGAGACTAAAAGCAGAACTGACCATTTGTTGAAAAGTCAGAGAGCTTACCACCAAATTTAGGAAGAATTTTATTTTGTTTCATAATGTTTTGACTGCAAATAACAGATACATATATATTCATTTGAAAATGAGGACTTCTTTCTTCTAAGCAAGAAATCAGAAGGTAGATGTGTCTGCTGATACTCTGAGACTCTGGATTTCTTGTTCCCTTTTCCTCATGGTGACAAAATGTCTACTGTAATGTGACTATGTCTGATATTCCAGTCAAAAAGAAAGAGGCAGCGGTAGGATGACTCCAGCATATTTCTGATTATGTTTGTTTGGACAGAACTGCATTACTTAGCCACTCCTGGCTACAACACAAGCTTTCTAGCCTTCATATTGTAGGTATTCCAATAAAAAGTTGTTTGGGGGCATTTTACAAGCCAGTGTACATTATCTGCCTTAGGTGTCTTTCTTCAGAAGCAAAAATACCTCAGGCTCAAGATGGTGATGATGCCTAGAGAAATAAAAGATAGGAAGAAACTCCGGCACTAGATATAACAGTGCTTTCAACTAGCTCACAAAACTATTCTTCAGAGATACACATTTAAAATGTGAATGTGCTTCGTACTACAGGGACAGGAAAGGATTAGCTAGGGTGTGAGGGCCACCCTTGGCATTATGGGTAGTCATGTTGATGTAAGTCCTGTGCAAAACCCTGGTATTGTATCTGTTTGAATTATTCAGTGCTACTCAGCAACGCTCCAAATGGATAGCATGAGGAGCTCAATCACTATTCAGGGGAAATCTGGGGATGTGATATAATGGAAAGAAAAAGTCAGTCCTTGTAAAGTTTAAATTACTCAGCTCCTTTCACATCGCCACTCCCTCTCATTTGCAATCAGAGAAAAGATACTTTTGATGATGTTGTATCCTGCAACTGACAACATGTGCTACCTACCACAAGCATTGCTATTTGTTTGGCTAAATAAATGTGTGACTGCAGGGAAATCACTGGTGAATTTACTCACATTGCCATGGTGATTCAGTAATAAACCTGGGAATCAACTTATCTTACAATACAGATGGCTGCAGCAGGATTATGCCATAGTGGGCTCTTGGAAATGAATTATGCCACCAACTAGTTTGGGTTCTAAAATGCTTCTGACTTACTCATGATAATTGACTAGGATTTAATGAGTTCCCTGGTGGCTCAGCTGGTAAAGAATCTGCCTGCAACGCTGGAGACCTGGGTTCTATCCCTGGGTTGGGAAGATACCCTGGAGAAGGTACCCACTTCAGTATTCTGGCCTGAAGAATTTCATGACTGTATAGTGCTTGGGGTCACAAAGAGTCAGACACGACTGAGCTACTTTAACTTTAATGAGATTATTTTCCCATTACATGGAGATTGACAGAGCCTCTAAATATTTATCAATAATTTAGGGTTCAGACTTAATTGCAGCACTTCTATTTCTCTTAGGGGAATTTTGCAAGGCAGTGGTCTCACTAGTTTGAACACTTACACTTGGTCAAACCTGTCCTTCTTAGGTAAGGCAATTTATGTTCCTTGTCAAATTATAGCCATTTATTTACCAATGTTTAATTTTCTATTTATTTACTTCATTAAAGAGCCTTAACACCAAATAGTTTCTCACATTTACAGTATCTCCGTGGTTATCCATATGGAATGAAACCACATTAAATGGATATATTAAAGTGATACACAAATAAATCTTCTGTATCATTTGAACTGATATACTCATTGAGCATACTTTTTTGCCATGGCCTAGAAATGTGCTCCATGCCATTATTTGTATAACAAATATAAGGCATATGAATGTGATGAATAAAATTCTAGAATGTTAATATCTTAATATTATAACATTTCTCTGTGGTTAATTATTAAAGATCTACTTCACTCTTTTACTCCTTTGTAAACCTTTATATGGTAGACGCATGGTGTGGGGGCGGTGGAAAGAGAGGAAATGAACCAAATTTACAATGTTGTGTATATAGAACAGTGAAAAGGAAACCTCTGTTTTCCAGAGCCTGTAGTTTGGAAATAAGTTCTATTTCTTAGAGTTCAAAATCCACCCATTCTTGTTTAGAAAGTGTACTTTCATATTAGTTCAGATCAGTCGCTCAGTCGTATCCGACATTTTGCAACCCCATGAATCACAGCACGCCAGGCCTCCCTGTCCATCACCAAGTCCTGGAGTTCACTCAGATTCACGTCCATCGAGTCAGTGATGCCATCCAGCCATCTCATCCTCTGTTGTCCCCTTCTCCTCCTGCCCTCAATCCCTGCCAGCATCAGAGTCTTTTCCCATGAGTCAACTCTTCACATGAGGTGGCCAAAGTACTGGAGTTTCAGCTTTAGCATCATTCCTTCCAACGAACACCCAGGGCTGATCTCCTTTAGGATGGACTGGTTGGACCTCCTTGCCATCCAAGGGACTCTCAAGAGTCTTCTTCAACACCACAGTTCAAAAGCGTTAATTCTTGGGTGTTCAACTTTCTTCACAGTCCAACTTTCACATCCATACATGACCACAGGAAAAACCATAGCCTTTACTAGATGGATCTTTGTTGGCAAAGTAATGTCTCTGCTTTTGAATACGCTATCTAGGTTGGTCATAACTTTCCTTCCAAGGAGTAAGTGTCTTTTAATTTCATGGCTGAAATCACCATCTGCAGTGATTTTGGAGCCCCCCAAAAATAAAGTCTGACACTGTTTCCCCATCTATTTCCCATGAAATGATGGGACCAGCTGCTATGGTCTTCGTTTTCTGAATGTTGAGCTTTAAGCCAACTTTTTCACTCTCTTCTTTCACTTTCATCAAGAGGCTTTTTCGTTCCTCTTCACTTTCTGCCATAAGGGTGGTGTCATCTGCATATCTGAGGATATTGATATTTCTCCCAGCAATATTGATTCCAGCTTGTGCTTCTTCCAGCCCAGCATTTCTCATGATGTACTCTGCATAGGAGTTAAATAAGCAGGGTGACAATATACAGCCTTGACATACTCCTTTTCCTATTTGGAACCAGTCTGTTGTTCCATGTCCAGTTCTAACTGTTGCTTCCTGACCTGCATATAGGTTTCTCAAGAGGCAGGTCAGATGGTCTGGTATTCCCATCTTGTTCAGAATTTTCCACAGTTTATTGTGATCCACACAGTCAAAGGCTTTGGCATAGTCAATAAAGCAGAAATAGATGTTTTTCTGGAGCTCTCTTGCTTTTTCGATGTTCCAGCGGATGTTGGCAATTTGATCTCTGGTTCCTCTGCCTTTTCTAAAACCAGCTTGAACATCTGGAAGTTCACGGTTC
The DNA here is from genome assembly GCF_014754425.2 of Oryx dammah. Taxonomy (NCBI): domain Eukaryota; kingdom Metazoa; phylum Chordata; class Mammalia; order Artiodactyla; family Bovidae; genus Oryx; species Oryx dammah. The sequence goes on from NW_024070201.1 coordinate 65,759,477, forward strand.
ATGTATTGCTGAAGCCTGGTTTGAAGAATTTTGAGCATTACTTTACTAGCGTGTGAGATGAGTGCAATTGTGTGGTAGTTGGAGCATTCTTTGACATTGACTTTCTTTGAGATTGGAATGAAAACTGACCTTTCCAGTCTTGTGGCCACTGCTGAGTTTTCTAAATTTGCTGGCATATTGAGTGCAGCACTTTCACAGCATCATCTTTCAGGATTTGAAATAGCTCAACTGGAATGCCATCACCTCCACTAGCTTTGTTCATAGTGATGCTTTCTAAGGCCCACTTGACTTCAGATTCCAGGATGTCTCGCTCTAGGTGAGTGATCACACCATTGTGATTATCTGGGTCATGAAGCTCTTTTTTGTACAGTTCTTCTGTGTATTAATGTAACCATGTATATGAAAGTTCATGAGAACCCCGTGAACTGTCATATACATGGTTACATTAATTTCATCTTCATAATAGAGAGTAGTGCTATGCTTATTTTTGAGAAGAAAAAACCTGAGTTGATCAATGAAATCTGCCTGAAGAAGAGCACAAGGGAGAAAACAAGTGTGATAGAAAAATGGTACTGGATTAAGACAAAATTCTCTTCATGTCACCAACTAGGACTTGTCAGTCTATAATAACTTGGTTGATCTCTGTAAAGAGAGCATTAGGAGAGTCATTGTGGTACAGAAATACTTCAGATATACCTCCAGATCAATAGAAAAAAAAGCATAAACAAACTGAAAACAGCCAATGGAACATTCAGGGTGCCATGCATTCAGAATAATGGAAGAGTTCAGTTGTATAACCTAAGGAATTACCTGTTCAAGTCATTGATTGGTTGATGCTTGGCAGAATTTCTTGCTAGTTCTAGGGAAGAAAACACATTCATATAATGTATTTTACTAAATAATATACATATTATTCAGTTCTTATTATTCTACCTTAAAAATGAAGAGAAATAAATGTAGCCACAACAGAGGGCCAGATGGTTAAACAAGAATCACCCAAACTAGAGGTGATTTGTGTACTCAGTACCAAGCTCTATGAATACAATATTGTAAATCAACTATAATTAGTTGTTTTTTTATATTAAAAATTAAAATAATTTTAATAATAATTTTAATTTTTTAATTAAAAAATCTAACTAAAAAGAGAACAACATACACACAGCACTTCTGGTTTTGCTTTTTTAAAAAGCACAGGCAAAATAAGGAGAGGTCTCAGACACTGAGGGCAGATCCATGTCCTTTCATTTTTCATTAACTTCAGACATATGCCTCACACCATGAAAAACATTTAGGCTATTAATATTGGATTGACCAAGAGGTTCATTTGGGTTTTCCCATGGGAAAGCCAGAATGAACTTTTTGGCCAACCCAATATAAGGTATAATTGTAGAGGTTACATGAAATTCTCCAGTTGCGGTCACTCATTGTATCATCACTTCCAGGGTTTTTTTTTTTTTTTTTTTTACCATAAACAATCCTAAATTAATGATACCTCTAAGGACATTTCATAAAGATGTATTATCTCTTCTTTATTTTTAGAAAGTTTCAGTTATCAGAATGTTCAGAAGGAAATTATATTATCCATCTTGTTTCTTTCCCCAAGAGGGTCCCCAATACTTGGATCTGTGCATAAACTATTTTGACCCCTTTTTCCCAAGCTAAATAATATGGACTTTTGGTCTTTTATCATGAAATTATGAATATACCTGATTAGTGTGACCCTCTTGTTATGAAAATTTGTGGATGCATTTTGTATTCAACTGTGATTTGAGGGTTATTTAAATAATGCTACTTGTAAGCTCTGAGTGCTTCTAAAAAAGAATTTATTACCATATAAATGAATACCATAGGGATATTCCTGGTTAGTCTATATAAAATTAAAAAATAATTTAAATATTCTATATGGGTTAAGGGAATGTTCTTTTGTGTGTATATTGAAAAATCTAATACAGAGACCTATTACCTAAAAATGTTTATATATAATTAGGTATATTAAGTATAATTTCAAGGTGAAGGTCTGAAAGTAACTGTGATCTCTGCATGTAGGGTGTAAAGAATACATGTATATAAGTGGACATAATTTTACTTCATTTTGTATTTGGTGATTCTAGTTGTTCACTATACAATTATTTGATTCAGTTTAGTGGTAAAGAAACATCTATGAAATGAGTGGATATCAACATTCACTACGTCATTCAGATCAGACTATGCAATCTGATAGATTCAATGCCAGATCTGCTGTGTGGCTCAAGGAAAATTGTTCCTGCTCTCTGAACAGAAATCTACCATCTGTAAAAACATGATTTACCCTTCATATGTATTCATTCATTTGTTTTTCATACAGCAAATACTTAATTAAGCAAATACTTAAATAAGCATCTGTGCTGTGCCATACCTTATGCTTGATAACAGAGGAAATGGGCAGAATAAGAGAAATTCCCCACCTCCTTAGATATAATTTGTAACTCACTATGAAGATTAAGGAATACAATGTATATGATTTCAATACCTATTAACTTCAGTTTTTATTTTTATTTTAACCTTCAAAATGCTATTTTTTCTTTCTTAAATTATTAAAAGGAAATTAGTGAAACTGTCATGCCAGGAATTCTAAAGGGTCTGAGTTTATGCTACTCAAAAGTCAACAGGTGAGCCTGTAGTCCCGTTCATAGTTACTGGCAGAAAGATCTGAGGCCTCCATGTCAGAGACAAAAACAGATTATTATCCGTAACAATAGCCTTAGCTGGTATGTTATCCTGGTGCTTGTTCCTCAAGCCCCAGTTCCCACAGGGGCATGCAATGAAAGCAAGATCTTGCCTGCGCATGCAGTGAGAATGGGTTACTGAAGAAGCCTGGTATTAGAAAGCCTCAGTCTTATGGAGGGACTGCTTGTGAATCTGCTTGGAGAGAGTTATCTTGATCACCCCCAAATGCAAGCAGATCTGCTCTGGAGTGGAAAGAGTGAGGTCTTTATCTTTACAGTTTACAGTGTCTCAAGGGGAGGAAGACATTTCTATCTTTATTATCCTGGAATTTAAGTAAACCTAATCCAGCAGGGCTCACTCTCTTTCCAAAGTGATTTGCTCAAGCAATCATTTTGGAAAATATCATCTGAAACAAAGTAATTATAATACTACATATGTAGCAACATGAGAGATTTATGGAAAATTGTCTTTCAATACCATATGTCCAAGGGTTATCAGTTGAGCTACCTCCTTTTTGAGAAAAACTTTTGTCAACTGCTACTTAACTATATAAGGTCCTACTGTATAGCACAGGGAACCCCACTCAGTGTAATGTGGCAGCCTGCATGGGAGGGGAGTTTGGGGGAGAAAGGTTGCCTGTATTAATATATGTATAGCTGAGTCCCTTTGACATTGTTAATCAGCTATACTCCAACACAGAATAAAAAGTTTAAATAAAAATAGAGATGTCCTTAAAGAATTTGCAAAAAAAAAAAAAAAAGAGTAAATACATGTTTGCCATGGTTTGACTCATGAAAGATGAGACTTTCTTCTCTTTAAATGGGGAACGTGTCTGGAAGGAAACTACTGCAACATTACTTCTTGCCCTTACTCCCCGGGAAAACAACCCATTTCATTGTTTTGAGCAGGACAGTTGTGTACAGGGTCTCATTTTACTGGGGCACATGTTTATGATTTTCTTAGACCAAGAACTCAACTCCTCTCTCTCTGATCTGTGCTCTGGTACAGCAGGGGTTATTTTCTCTCCTATTTGAGTCTCCTTCAACTGCCTATGTTTTTGTATTAAGGAGACTAGACAGGGCTTCCCCTCAGAAGGAAACTTGTTTTACTTTGACTATCTATAGGCTCTTCTACCTACAAATGCAGGATAAGTCAGATCAGCCTTGAACTGGAGGTTATTTTCAATTTCAGGGTAAGAATATGAGTTTCTACTTTCATCTATCACGCTTTTAAGTGATTTTTTTTTTTAACCAAAACATGCTTTTTAAACCTTATTGGCAATTGGAGTTTCCCTGGTGGCTCAGATAGTAAAGAGTCCGTCTGCAATGTAGGAGACTTGGTTTGAATCCCTAGGTCAGGGACATCCCCCGGAGAAGGAAATGGCAACCCACTAAAGTATTCTTGCTTGGGAGATACCATGGACAGAGGAGCCTGGTGGGCTACAGTCCCTCGGGTGGCAAGGAGTCAGAGACGACTGAGCGACTAACACACACACCCCCACACCCCCCCCCCCACCCCCACCCCCACCCACACACCCACACACACACACACACACATATACACACACACACCCACCCCCACTGAAGGAGGGCATGAAAACCCACTCCAGTATTCTTGCCTGGAGAATCCCATGGACAGAGGAACCTCGTGGGCTACAGTCCATGGGGTTGCAAAGAGTCGGACACAACCGAGCAGGCTACAGTATTAATATTGGGTTGGACAAAAAGCTCATTCAGGTTTTTCTATAAGGTGATATGGAAAATTCAGACTTTTTGGCTAATCCAATATGTGGCTTAAATTTAGGTATCATTTGGGGTGAGGGGTGTCCTGTCAAACAGAACTCTGAAAGGGAAAAAAGGGAAGAAGAGTAAGTCTTAGTCTGACAATATGTAATACATTAACAATTCTCTGTGAGTTGTTTCTGCTGTATTAGTAGCAGAAATTCCCAAGGATAAAGCTAAGGTGAGCAGCAACAGCAAAGGATTACAAAAGAATAAAGAGTCTAAGAAAGAAATCTTAAAAGTTTTGGTCTCAAATTTGGTTTGAGATCAATAACCCTTGTTTCCTATTTCAGTCATTGTATGAAGTGGTGATTTTATAAACTTATATACAGCTTAAAAATAAGTACTTTCCTTCCACACCAAAGTGGGGCCATTTATCAACCCTGAGAACAGTGTCAAGAGAAAATAAGGAGATACAGCTGTAGTGAGGCTATTGATATTCTACATGATGACCCAAGATGTAGAGTGTAAGTTACGATGGAAAAAAGAGGACATCGCTACAAAGACTCCCCTGATTCCTGATCTACAGACTAAAGGCCCCAAGAAATGGCAGAGAAATCATCTTGGAAAACTATCAGACAGCAGAAAAGTTAAGTAACAATGACGGGAAATTACAAGCCTCTTCTAAGTACAAAAGGTGCAGAAAGTATCTAGAAGTTACACAGCAGGGAAAATTATATTTATTTAAAGCACCTGAAAACTTTTGATTTATTATCATTTTTGTCTGACTTATTAATACTAATGACTGCTTGTTAAGCACTTAGTGATGAAAAACAATATTTTAAGTAATAATAGATTACAAGGTATTATTGTGCAAATATACATGGCAAGGTATACATCTGCAAAATTTAATTCTTGCTGATTTTACTTCTGCATATTTTCTTTTCATATGTATCTTCTATTTTCCACTTCTAATACTACAAACCTTTAGTCTTTTGCTGTCTATATCAATTTAACTTCCAATATGCTCTGAAAGTAATTTTCTCAAGCTTAGCATGGCGTTCAAGGCCATTTATTTGTTCATCCCAATCTCTAATTTTAGTCTGAGTTTTCAATACACATTTCATCTGTCATACTTCAGTCGCATCAAGGTTGTACTGCTTTTCATTGTTGTCTGTTGAAATCTATTCATTTTTCAAGGCCCAGAAAGTCTGACACTTTTCCCACATATTTTTTTTCTAAATATTTCTCAATATTCATTTCTTCTTAAAGGCCCTCTAAAGACTATTTCTTCCTCCTTTGTAGGTAATACTTGATAATTATTGCCTGTATCCAGTTAATCTTTTATTCAAGCTGCTATTTGGTAAATCATGGGAGATCAGAAACATGCCATGTTTGTATACCTTACAGAGCCTAGGACAGCATTGTGCACAAAACTGTTTTGTTAAATTCAGTGTCAAAAATTTAGTTATCTATATGCTGAGTATGTATTATTTAAAGTAAATTAAAAAATGACATTCCCCAAGCACATTTCTAACTGCTGAATGCTGCTGCTGCTGCTGCTGCTGCTGTGTCGCTTCAGTCGTGTCTGACTCTGTGCGACCCAATGGACTGCAGCCTACCAGGCTCCTCTGTCCATGGGATTTTCCAGGCAAGAGTACTGGAGTAGGGTGCCATTGCCTTCTCCTGCTGAAAGATGAGTTGGTACCAAATAGTCATTCAAAACAAATTTGGAGGGAAAGAATTATGGCTTCAGATTTGAAGGATGCTGTATTCACAGTTTTCTGTTATTGTTTATTCCTTCCAATGGAATAAATTAGTTAATCTTTAATTGCTTGTTGTAAGCAAATATAAAGAATGGCTCTTTGGATTTATTCAAATGTGTAATCAGAAATTACATAAAATTGTAAAACAAAATATTTACTTAATATGTAAATTACAACTCAAGTGAGAAGAATCTGCACAGATAATGCATGAAATTGTTGACGGTCATGTATACTGAAGGACATCTGATGTTTACAGTGGGTAATATAGGAGAATCTGAAACAACACTTCTCTATTGTCATGTATTTTACACGATATAGCCAGAGGCTCCAGCATTTATCCTTTTATGTCTATAAAGTCAAATCTAGACTCTCCAGTAATATAATGCTTTGAAGGAATAGGCTTGGCTCAGGTAAACGTAAACATCAGCGACGATAAAATAATACAATGGAAGTGATAACCAAGGACATACTCATTTCTAGTAATAGAGCCAGAAGTCTCAGGTGTATATTTTCTCTGTGTTCTAACATTTGTTCCTATCTGATCATAACCTACCAAAAGCTAAAAGGGACTTGAAATGATCCAGTACAAACCCAAAAGTTTACAGTTAAGAAAACTTGTGATTCAGTGAGGTAAGGTGATTTGCTCGAGGTCATACTGATAATTAATGATGAATTAATATTAAAACTTAGTTCTCCTGACTCGTAGGTCAGTGTGTATTTTATTTCCCACAGTATTAAATTATATTCTGTGTCCCGCATGTATCATACATGCGGGACACATAATAAATATCTGTTACGTTAAATGTTGGTTTGTTATTTTTTCCCTTGTGTTCAATTATTCGCTTCATCCAATCAATCACTTTTACACTTAAATATCCAGTCTGGGCTTCAAACATGTATAAGCGCTTGTCCGTTAATCTAGATATCAGTCACCTTCTTGCCTTCAGATGAGAGAGTTAAAGTAAATACCCATTTAAAAAAAGTAATGTCACTGAGAGATACAAGGGATGGAAAAGTGTTAAGGATAGTCATTGATAAACTCATTTACTGAGTTACAGGTCAGAGAATTGTACATGTAACCAGGAGGTCAAAAGAAATTGAGTTGTGCTATAATAGAAATAGATGACTTCTGAATCTAGAAGATTAATAACCTGGAAACACAGAGGAAAGAAAGCATATAAGAATGAATGACCTTAAAACTCTTAACTGACACACACATTGTTTTTCCACGGCAATGCGTCAATCTAAAGACAGACTGTGATATCCTTCAACTTCACTTGGATTTTAAAAAGGAAATTTAGGGAGTTCTGAATATTTTCCCACAAGAAAAGCCACCTGTCTGAGTTCATGATCATTTTCCATTTGTAAGAGTACAGATTATTTTATAAGACATGAGCAGATGTTCATGCATCAAGGCAAAAATCTGTTTCACTAAGAGAAAGCTTTTAGAATTCTCAGAAAATAGTCTCCTAGCATAATCAAATCTGGTTATCATTTCATAGATTCAATTCTTTGTAGCAGTAAGAGCCCTGAAGGTGCTACATAAAACAACTAGATACAGCATGGAAGTATGTAGTGGGTGGGATGTTGTCCCCCCAGCCTAATGATATACCCAGTCCTAACCCCCGTTATTATGAATGTAACCTTATTTGAAGATAGGGTCTTTGTAGATGAATTAAGGACCTTAAGGCCAGATCATCCAGGATTTAGGGTTAGCTTTAAATGGAGTTATTAATGTCCTTATGAGGAGAGTGATACCAGTGGGCACAGAGACACCAGTGGGCAAAGCCCACTTCATGGAGGCGGAGCTGGGAGTCGAAGCTACAAGCCAAGGATTGCTGGCAGTCACCAGATGCTTGGAGAAGGGCATGAGACAGATTTTTTCTCCAGAGCCTCCAGAGGGAGCCAGTCCTGCTAAAGTCTTGCCTGGGTTTCTGACCCTCGTATCTGTAGGAGAATAAACATCTGCTATTTTTAAGCCACTTGGCTGTGGTAATTTGTTATGGCAGTCCTAGGAAACTAATAGCTCATGTACTATCATTTTAAAAACAATAGACAATTGTTTCTGGAAAAGTATTGGAAGCTTTTCATTTCTTTAAAATATTTATACATATTAACTTCAGAGCTACACACTTTAACCCACTGTGTGCAAAAGTTCTGGTATGAAGTGATGGTGCACCATCAGGAGTGTTCTTCCTTAGTCTCTGCCTAACCTTAGGAGTATTATTTAAATTGTTAGAGCCTCAGTTTTTAGATAGATAGTTCCAAAATATCTGGCCTCAGATTTTTAAATGGTCTCTGCTGCCTCCATAGTCCTTTGGTTTTAACTACTCTATGGAAACGGTTATAATTGGAAAATCATACACTATACCTGGTCATTAAATATCATCTGCTAAGAATGCTGAGCTCTGTAATTATCTGCATCTAATCAGTAATATATCATCTGCTAAACTTAAAAAACAAATTAGTAATTTGAAAAGTATTTCACTTATGCACGCAATTCTATTTAGTAATGGACTCACTATTAATTAGCTTCATGTATAATAATAACTGGCTCAGTATAAGAGGCCATAGATTATTATCCTGGGAGGAACAGGTTTTGTTATATAATGAAGATAATGTGAAAGAGCTTGGAAGTTGGTTATAGGTCATCTAGTTTAAATTCCATATTGTGAATGCTGGTAAAGTAAGTATGGAACTTAGAGTAGCTAAATGATTTACTTGTTCACAGTCAATTAGTGGTTATAAAGGGAAGGAAATGCCACACGTAGGTTATTCTAATTGCACCAGGCTTTTTACACAAGGTTCTAGATATTTTCATCATGAGCATCTTTGTGGTAAACAACTTTGCTACAAGCCTTTTCACTACATAATTAATTGGCCATGATACAATTCTGCCATAAAATATAAAATAACAGAAAATAAAAGAGGGACATTAAAAAGTACATAATGAAACATGAAAAATTAATAGCAAAATTAAACAGAAACTTTACTCCAAAATATAAAATATTTGAGTACATTTAAAATGGGTGTAGATTCATGGAAAAACTGCTTAAGTAACTGATTTTATTTAATTTTGTGGGTTATACTTCAGTTCAGTTCAGTCGCTCAGTCGTGTCTGACTCTTTGCGACCCCATGAATCACAGCATGCCAGGCCTCCCTGTCCATCACCAACTCCCGGAGTTCACTCAGACTCACGTCCATCGAGTCAGTGATGCCATCCAGCCATCTTATCCTCTGTTGTCCCCTTCTCCTCCTGCCTCCAATCCCTCCCAGCATCAGAGTCTTTTCCAATGAGTCAACTCTTCGCATGAGGTGGCCAAAGTACTGGTTATACTTAAGGACTGTTATGTAAAGTCTTTCGTTTATAGTATTACACATTTTTTGGTTTGTTGATTCATCTCCTTTGGTACCATGCCTTTTTGTATTTGCTAAGATGTTTTCTTTCATTAAAAGAGGTATCAGTTTCTAAATACTAGGAGCATGTATTTGTAACTGAGATTTGCATTTGAAAGTGTCTGCACTGTTTGTTGTTGGTGTGTATCACATGTCCTTTGATAGATATTCCACATTTCTATGGGAAATGTGAGATTAAACTCTGTACCTTTGAGGCTCTTCGCTTCTTTCTTCTCCAACAGAGTGTGTTTCAAAATAAGAAACCAGTTCTCTTGGGGCAAATCATCTGTCAGTTCCATGAAGCCAAATGTCAGCCAGGTGAAACCAAATGGTTGACCAGTCATTTTATCTTTGATACCAGAATTGCCTTATGGCCAATTAGTTGTACAGCAAAGATGTTAATGACAAAGAAGCTTATGTTGGAATTACTGGACCCTCTTCACATACATCATGTTACTTAATTCTGATATTGCTTATTTAGTATTTTCACAGATTCTGTACTCAGATACCCAAAAATATATTGCCTCTACTTTTCTAAAACTTAACTTCAGCATTAAGCTCTCTTTCCACCAGACTCCTTAATTATAATCATTTTAGATGTGAACTCATTATATATGTACAGCAAATATTTTCCCCATACCACTGTCATCTTTGCATAACATGTATATATAGTAAATACTGTTGGTTCACAAACTGGTCACTTGTACATGGAGGGCAAGCAGAGACCAAAGAAATAGGCAGATATGAAGCTTTTTCTGGGCAACTGCAAGTAGATCCGAACTCACCCACCAGGATCTTAAAAGTTTATGTGGAGGGCTAAACTGGGCTTAACTATGTATACTATCCATGTGGTCTCAACAGCACAATACTTTCTCTGGACTGTGTTCTTGAGCAGCTTCCAGAGCAGGGAAAGCTAGTGAAATGTACATTCCAAGTACAGGGGAGAAGGTGAGAGACCTCTGATTGCCTGGGTCCAACTTGTGAGTTGCGCAACAGTCCTGACCTCTGGATGACCTCCTTCTACAAATATATGTAGCATAATGCTTACCCAATGCTTAAGCCATTTTCAAACTGTGTAACTCAGTGGCATTTAGTGTATTAACAGTGTTATTCAACTGTCATGACTGTCTAATTCCAGAACATTTGTATCTCCCCAACATCCAAATCATTTTGACATATACACTGACTAGATATTTTTTGTCTCTCTGGCTTAACAGCCAAAAATGGCAACTTCGCCTGTCATTCACTGGCTGACACCCCGAGCTCCCAGGGTTTGACTTGGTCAGGGAACTAGACTCTATATGCCACAACTAAAGATCCCACATGTTGCAACTAAACTCCAACACGTCCAAATGAATATTTTAAAGAAAGGCCAAAATGTAATAACATTTTTCAGTGCAATTCTTTGTTTCTTAGTTCAAATGAAGGAATTTCATCAGATTAAGAGTAACTTTTGAAACAATCAACCAGTCATTCTAAAACTCTTTATATAAGTCTGTCATTCATTTCATGAATGACTGGTTGAGGCTTAAAAGAATTAAGAAAGATAACCAGGATTCCCTAAAAACCAAGCTACTTTAGGTTGATCACCCTTTAATATCGTTTGTCCAACAGAAGCTCAGAAGATATTCAATATATATGTTAATTTTCTTAGTGGCAGATTGGAGGTATAAATCCATGTCTATCTAATTCAGAACCCCACTATCTACCTACCCAAAATAGCCATGTCTCTCCAGGGTGCCTCTATTTGTCTCAATGCTATTACTTTTTAAGTGATAAATATAGGTAACTGGTTTTTGATCAAAATAAAAATTATGATACAACATTGAGAAGACTCTGGATTTTTATTTAAAAATAACTGTGGTTTGATAGATGAAAGAAATATATTGCATTTAGGAGTATTCTCATTAGTAACATTCTGGCAATCACTGCAGTAGTAATTTATGCTATACAAAATAGAGACTTTCTTAGCTGACATCTATTTAATTCACTAGATCAATGAACATTTTCCTTTCTCAGTGGAGTTGGAGCCTAGAAAGCTGCTTTTAAATTGGCCTGGACAATTTTAGATTCACTATTTGAGTTGTGTGCATAGTAAAAGTCCCTTGTGTCTGTCCCCAAATGTACTGCTCTCATTATTGTAATCAATACAGTGCTTACTCTGGTGAAATATGAATACAGAAAGAAAAAGAACTGTGGTTTCTATGAAAACTAAGTTAAAAGATTTGACTTCATGAAAGTAAGCCTCTAAGACAAAGTGGCTCTTCAAATAGTTGTGGAAGAGGTGAGTATGAAAGATTCAGGAACAAAAGTCATAGACAGACATCTAGAAATATTTTGTGCTGGGATCTGTTTACAAATTGTTTAAAACTCGAACTTCACCTTATGAGGACCCATACTGGACACTGTAGACAAATATTAATGGTGTGCAGGTTTTAGCTATAAAGTCTTATGTAAGTTTCCACCAACAAGTTCATCTAAGGAAGAAGCCTTGACCCTATATCAACAGATTACATAATGAATATAGTCTAAAAAAACATTACGATACATGTGTATCATTTTTTATGATTCTTGGCTTCAACTGATTTTTTTTAATAACTTCCAACTATTGGCTCTAATTTTGTCAGGTGAGAAATCTTCTACTGGTCATAGCTGCAAATGCCCAGTCTCTGAAAATGGATTTTAACTGGATCAATACCGAATATTTTTATACATTTTTCTATGGGGCTTGTTTGCATTCAAATTTATATATAAAGTAATGGTTTCTAAAGAGATTATGTTACTACTCAAACTTGTTCCTATACTCTGTGACCCCTACATAATAATAATAAATAATAATAACTATCATTATTATTGTTGATAAAACAACTTAAGTCTGAATATAGTTTCATCCTTGCAATATGAAAAAGCCTAGGCTTCCCTGGTGGCTCAGAGGTTAAAGCATCTGCCTGCAATGCGGGAGACCTGGGTTCGACCCCTGGGTTGGGAAGTTCCCCTGGAGAAGGAAATGGCAACCCACTCCAGTATTCTTGCCTGGAGAATCCCAAGGACAGAGGAGCCTGGTGGGCTACAGTTCACAGGGTCGCAAAGAGTCGGACACGACTGAGCGACTTCACTTCACTAAGTAACTACATAGAAGAATCATGATGGAATCTCTTCAGTTTTCACAGATGGTTTGAACTGAAAATGTTAGTAGGCAGTAAAGGAGTTTGTAGTCTTTGCAGTCAAGGTATGTTTTGTGGAATATTTGTATAGGCTTGATCCCGGCATATTAGCTTAAATAGTTTGGCCCATTTGTTTCTCTCTGGGCTTCTGTTCAAACTCCTAAAGAAAGGATTGGATAATTGATTATGTTATTTCCTTTGTCTCCATATACCATGCCCATCTTTCTTCTTTCTTTCCTTTATTTGTCCAGCAAGTATTTGATGCACCTACTATGTTCAAGCTGTTTTCTAGACTCTAGTGAGCCAAATTAACACAAGCTCTAGCCTTAGGAATCTTATATCTTGCTGAGGAGAGAGACAGTACATAAATAATTATACAGATTTAATTAACCATAATTACAGTAATTGCTGTGAAGGAGAAGTGCATAATGTTAGAAAATGCATCAGAGGGACCCAATTAAACTAGTCTGTGGCAGTAGGAATAACTTCATTTGAGAAAGTGACATTAAAGTGAAACCTAAAAGATGATCTAAATAAGCCAGTAGAAACAGGATAAAGCGTTCAAGGTAGATAAAAGAGCCTGTGTAAAGCCCCTTTTGGAGAAAACCTTGGCTATGGAAGAAATCAAGGAAGTAATGATCAGAATTATTGTAATTTTAGATAAGGGTATCATTGCAAGATTGGGTCTAAGGAAAAGCTGCATCAGACTGCATTAGCTAAAAATGAAGATTGCTGAGGCCCACTCATGATGTCCTAGTTGAGAACATCTGGAAATGGAGTCTGGTCTCCTCCATCTTAGCAAACAGCCAGATGCTTCTTCTGGACAATGCAAGTAGTTTGAGATTTGCTGAATTAAACCAATGTACTTTCCACAATTCTTACTATATCCAAATGAAGAAATAACCACACAATATCAAGCTTTAGGATTAGACCGAGTTCTAAAAACATTTAATCCTTAAAATTTTTTTTTTCTTCTTAGACAATAATAAAGAATTAGATGTAGAGAATATAGTAAAATTCTTCTTTTACTTTTAACTCTTGCCCTATTTTTCCTCAAACTATCAAAGGACTAGGTAGGAGCATCTATTTCTCTCATGCTGCACAGCAGAAGCAGTGGTCCAGAGAGGTTTCTTCCTGGGAGTTACAGTTTGCCCAAAGTTGTGCAAAGGCCTTCTAACCACAGTGTCTACTCGGTTGTCCCCTGGATTCCCTCATGTCCCTTCATGTCAGCTAGGGGTCATTAATATTTGTTCTCTTTCCAAAATGGCACTTTTCACATGAACTAGATCTATCCTCAAAGGGAAAAAAAGAAAAAGAAAACAATAGAAAATGCTCAATGTTGAACTTTTCACAGGTAAAGTTTTCAGAAATTGATGTCAAGAATAAAATAGCTGCTGGCAGTTACAACTGTTTGCATGTCATTTTACAAAACAATTGCCTATAAGGTCTGCATGGACTAAAGTTATCACATAAATTGGGGAAATCTGGCTGCCTACTTTCCCTTCTGACCTCCTCTCCTGGGCTTTTTCTTTTTTAACATAGCTACTTAGAACAGTTGGTCTTCAGATCTGCCAAGCTCTTTTCCACCTAAAGAAATTATAATTATCAAGGAAGAAAGCTTTAAATGAGGAGCCATAAAAAGTATGAGGGCTAGTTTCATTTATTAAGCAGAGTTGCAATGACAGCATCCGCTGCACCTGGGAAGCATGGGTGATCCTAATCAACTGTGAAATGGGCCTAATGTCGTCTCTAGAAGTTGTTCAAATATATTAGGCTCAGCTGTATGTGGGGATGAGGCATTGTGAAGTTTTGCCCAGAGATTTACAACTGAATTTCTCAAACAGCTGGTTCACTGTATGGCAGTGTATGGACTGTAGGCTTGTGTCATTCCCCCTCTTCCTCCAAACTGTCATGTTGAAGTCCTAACCCCCCAGTGAGATGCTATTAGGAGGTTTGGCCTTTGGGAAATAATTAGGTCATGTGGGTCTAGTCCTCAAGAGCAGGATTAGTGCCCTTATAAGTAGAAATATGAGAGTGCTTGCCTTCTTTGTCTTCTCTCCACCATGTAAGGATACAGTGAGAAGATGGCCATCTGAAAATGAGGAAAGAGTGCCCTCACTAGACACCAGATCTACCAGCCAGGGCCTGATCTTAGATTTCTAGCCTCCAGAACTGTGAGATATAAAAGTTGCTTAAGCCAGGCAGTCTACGGTAATTTGTTATAGCAGCCTGAGCTAAGGCAGGTGCCACCTTTCCTGTGCTCATTTCAGTGAAGGGAGATAACTAGCAAATCCCCACAGTGAAGTTCATCAGGGAAACCTTATAAGGCAGACACACTGTTTGGTGGTCCTCAAGATCCCTGCCACCTCATAGTCATGCCTTGTGTATTTTTCTCTTGTTGAGTGTGTGCTAGACCTGTAACTGGCTACTAAGCAATAGCATACAGCAAAGGTGATGGGTTGCACGTGATTGCATGGGTGTGACTACAGTACGTAAAGTTGTATTGCTCATCCTACAAGAAAATCTTTTCTCCTTTGCTGGCTTTGAAAAAGTGAGCTTCCAGGTGGGCTGCCATATGGAAACAGCCTCAAGGCCAGGAGCTGAGGGTTAGCTTTGCCTTTCAGGAAGAAGCTGAAATCCTCCATACAGCAGCTTTCAAGGAAATGAACTCTGCCCACAACCAAATGAGTTAGCAGATTCTTCCCCAATGGAGCCTTAGACAAAATCGTAATCATGATCAGCAGCTTGATTGCAATATCCTAAGCTGAGGACTCAGGTGAAACATGTCTGGACACCAAACCCCTCTGAGGTGACAAATGTGTACTTTTTTATGCTGCAAAGTTTGTGGCAATTTTTTGTGATGCTACGACATATAACTACTACACCTCAGCAAAACTTTTTTTTTTTTTTTTTTCATGAGGAAAGTAGACTTCTCGAAAGAGATTGTTGGTGAGGAGCCCATTCTGTGAAATGGAATAAGTGAGTCCCAAGTTGGGTAATTAACCATGAAGGAGATTGAGAGTTAAAAATATTTGGTAGGGGAGGCTCAACTTTTCAAATGTGAAGGTTTGAATAATTATTAAAGCAGCAACAAAGCAAAGAAGTTGCCATGTTTCTTTTTAAGTCTCTGTCCTATTAAATGTGTTCCCTCTAGCAAAATTTTTATGACCCAGCTCCCGTTTGTCTCATAGCTTAATTAATGGACATTATTTTTCTTTGTCTACCACTTTTACCACTCTTTGAGCTTCCCTGGTGGCTCAGATGGTAAAGAATCTGCCTGCAATGCAGGAGACCTGGGTTCGATCCCTGGTTTGGGAAGATCCCTTGAAAAAGGGAATGGCAATCCACTCCAGTATTCTTGCCTAGAGAATTCCATGGACAGAGGAGCCTGGCAGTTGCAAAGAACTAGTCATGACAGAGTGACTAATACTTTGAACTCCACTAAGCTGTTCACTCCACTAAGCTGTTCATGGGATTATGAGTGCGTTCGCGCTAAGTTGCTTTAGTCGTGTCTGACTCTATGCGACCCCATGGACTGCAGTCTGCCAGATTCCTCTGTCCATGGGATTCTCCAGGCAAGAATACTGGAGTGGGTTGCTGGGCCTTCCTCCAGGGGATCTTCCTGACCCAGGGATCAAACCTGCATCTCTTGCATCTACCCTGCATTAGCAGGCAGGTTCTTTACCACTAGCGCCACCTGGGAAGCCCCGCATGGAGTTATGGTCATGGAATAGTCTATGAACTAGCCTTCCTCAGTGCTTCATCTTATGCTTGCTCTTCAACTTCTTCATTTTCTCTTTAACATTTCTATTTTTCCTTTCTCTTATTCATTTGTCATTTTTCAAATATCATTTCTACTAAGGAGCTTTCTACAACCACCTTAAGAATTTTAGCTTAAGAATTTCTTTACTTACTTCAGTAAGTACTTCACTTACGGAAAGCCAGAATATACTTGCTTCTTTATTGAAATTTCCTTGTCTTCACCCTGTGTCTTTCAGTAGGTGGTGTCTTGGGGCTTCACTGGTGGTCCAGTAGTTAGGATTCCATGCTTCCTGTGCAGAGGGTGCAGGTTGGATTCCTGGTCAAGGAGCTAAGATCCACATGCTGCACATCACAGCCAAAGGAAAGGAATCAGTGTCTCAGTCATTTAGTTTTTAGCCTCTTACTTGATATATAGATGCATACTCAAATGACTTTATTTTGAGCAAATGAAAAAGACTGTTATAGTGAAAAGCACAGAAGCACTGGTGCCAGATAAATCTATATTCAAATTTCAGTTCATTGTGTCACTTTGGGTAGATTACTGAATCTGTATTAGCCACGATTTCCTCACCTGGCAAAATGAGGATAAATAGCTGCCATTGTTTCAGGGAGTCATTCAAATATTAATCCATTTTCCAGCAACCACTTATGCAGCTTTTATCATGAATGAAGCATGACTGTTGGGTTGAGGACACAGATGTACACAAAGGAGTCTAAATCCCTAACTCCAGAAGCATAATATACATAGTAAACAAGATGGATGAAATATACAGTATGTTAGATAGTGGTAAGAAGGAGAAAGGAATAAGGAGAGGGATACGAGGAATCAGGAAGTAGCAATTTTAGATAAGGGAGCAAGAGAAGACCTTACTGAAAAGTGGCATTTCTGTAATAACATGAAGAAAGTACTGTGCCCGTGTCGACTAAAAAAAATAAAAAAAATAAAATAAATCCCTGCAACCTATTTTGAGAGTTAGGTTTTATTCAGTGGGAATGTTAGGAAGACAGTATCTCAGGTAACCCCAAGAGCGCTTACTCTGAAGAGGCAGGGGAGGAACCAGTCTATATACAAGTTTGCAGCAAGGGGGCAGATAGTCTGAATATTAAAAACTATTAATTAAGAGAAAACTAAATCTCTCACATGAAGAGATTTAAAGATCTTCTATGTATGGGAAAGTGCAAGCATCCAGTCTTGCTAAAATAATTTCTTTCATATGCATCTGGATATCTGGGGCCAATCTTGCTTTCTTTATTGTTCATGTACTAATTCTTTGTTTACATTAAGAGATGGTGAATGTGGTAGATGCTGCCTTTCACATCCCCCACCCCAGCTCCTCAAGTAGCTGATGGCTTCCAAATAGCTGTCTTTGTTTCACCTGGGGTGAGAAATTTGCATTTGGAAAAGGCTTGTTTACTGGTAGTACAGAGCAGAGAATATTTCATTTCACACCAGTAACTGGGAGAAGAGCATTCTTAACAGGGGTTGAAATGGTTATAGAGATTCATTTGCCAAAATCTACAACACGGTTCCTGGCCCAGTTGTCAGGAAATGTTTACAACTGCCTCACACATATTTACCCTGCTCCCTACATACATTGGCATTTGTACTTTCAAACTACAATGGAGTCTTGAACAATATGGATTTGAACTACATGGATCCACTTGTACGTGGATGTTTTTCAATATCCTGCTGAATATTATGCTCAGATTTTTGACTGCTCTGAGTATCACTATCTCTACTCCTTTTTCAGGGATCAACTGTATTTACTCATTAACTGCAGGATTCACGGTTTATCTTTGAAAAATACCTAAATTGTATAGTCTACTGTCAGACTCAGTCTATCAAATATGCTGTGAAAAAAAGTCCCTTTTGAATTCTCTAAGTGGAAATTTAGAAATTAAATCTATTCTTGGTAAGTAGGCACTACTTCCATTTCATTTTTCCAGCTAGAATGTCAGAACTTCAATGTCCTTAGGCATTTCCATGAATAAACTATGAAGATGCTAAAATATTTTATTGTGAGGGTGCATCAAGACCACCAAGGGAGGCAGCCCACGCATAGCACGTTGAAGTGGAGTTCACAAAAGTCAGCTCAGTCGCTCAGTCGCTCAGTCTTGTCTGATTCTTTGCGGCCCCATGAACTGCAGCACACCAGGCCTCCCTGTCCATAGTCAACCCCAGGAGTTTATTCAAACTCATGGCCATCGAGTCAGTGATGCCATCCAACCATCTCATCTTCTGTCATCCCCCTTCTCCTCCTGCCTTCAATCTTTCCCAGCATCAGGGTCTTTTCAAATGAGTCAGTTCTTCACATCAGGTGGCCAAAGTATTGGAGTTTCAGCTTCACCATCAGTCCTTCCAATGAATATTCAGGACTGATTTCCTTTAGGATGGACTGGTTGGATCTCCTTGCAGTCCAAGGGACTCTCCAGAGTCTTCTCCAACACCACAGTTCAAAAGCATCAATTCTTCAGCGCTCAGCTTTCTTTATAGTCCAACTCTCACATCCATATATGACAACTGGAAAAACCATAGCTTTGACTAGACGGACCTTTGTTGACAAAGTAATGTCTCTGCTTTTTAATATGCTGTCTAAGTTGGTCATAGCTTTTCTTCCAAAGAGCAAGTGTTTTTTAATTTCATGGCTGCAGTCACCATATGCAGTCATTTTGGAGCCCCCCCCCCCAAAAAAAAAAAGTCTCTCCACATTTCCACTGTTTCCCCAACTAGTTGCCATGAAGTGATAGAACCAGATGCCATGATCTTCGTTTTCTGAATGTTGAGCTTTAAGCTAACTTTTTCACTTTCCTCTTTTACTTTCATCAAGAGGCTCTTTAGTTCTTCACTTTCTGCCATAAGTGTGGTGTCATCTGCATATCTGAGGTTATTGATATCTCCTGGCAATCTTGATTCCAGCTTGTGATTCATCCAGCCTAGCATTTCTCATGATGTATTCTGCATACAAATTAAATAAGCAGAGTGACAATATACAGCTTTGAAGTACTCCTTTCCCTATTTAAACCAGTCTGTTGTTTCATGTCCCGTTCTAACTGTTGCTTCCTGACCTGTATACAGATTTCTCAAGAGGCAGGTCAGGTGGTCTGGTATTCACATCTCTTTCAGAATTTTCCAGAGTTTGTTGTGGTCCACACAGTTCACAAAAGTATATCTCTTTAAATTTTTTATCATTTAATTTTGACCCTGAGTCTTCCTATTATTGGACTTGGGAGGGTTCAACTGAGCTCCAACACCCTGGAAGTAAATAAATAACTTTAAATCCTTGGAGAGGCCCTTTTATTGCCCCAGTTCATGTTTGTCCTCAGATCCACTGGATCTACTGCTTTTGAACCACTCATGGGACACAGTGAGTCCAGGGATCCCAGTGCCTTGAATTTGCTTACCTTGTATTCATCACACAGCTCTCTAAGGTTGGGATCCCTCTTGAGGTCACTGTCCTGGAATAATATAATATTTATTGTTCTGTTCTTGTTCTTCTGTGTGCCTGTGTTTATCCTTAAACATCTCAGTGCATGGAGCAATGCTCTTCATAATGGGCTTGGCTTTTAGAAACAATAGCCAAGAAGGGGTAGATGTATGTTTAATGTCACTTTTCCTACCAGTCCCCTGAAGCAAGCTAGCAGGTACATAGAAAACTACTTGAAGAAGAGTGGGAAATGATAAAAGGAGATAAAAGGAGAAATATATAAATTGATATTCCAAACTTCTTTGTCAAACCAAATCTGGATGGTACTATTTCCTTGAGTATTATATTTGGTGGAAATCAGTAAAATTAAAATTCACATGTAGTATCAGGTCAAGTTGAATCAGTGCTCTCTCTTTCATCCCAGTATGATTTTCTTTAGCTTACCCATGGACTTCATAACTGTTCTTAGAAATATATGCAGAAAAATCCGAGTGGTTTGAATATTATATTGAATATCTAATGATAAACACAGCAAACACTTTTTGTGCATCACCAACCTCAATTCCTTTTGGATCAATGAATCACAATTTGAGAAAATATGAAAATAATTGTGGTCTATTCATCTTCTTTTATAGTAAATAGGAGTTTCTTTTAGGAAGACTATCAGAACATGGTTCAAAATCAGTGACCCTACATCAAGAAATAATAAATGACTCTTTGAGACTGTAGCTAGTAAATACTTTTGAAGTTGGTTGCAGTGATATTTACCTACATCCTTTGCTAGGACTTCAGCCAATACAACAAAGGCACTTCCCAAATGTGGTTGGTCTAATGTGCTTAAAACCGCAAAATTGCCAGTAAATCCAGACAAAGAAAAAAAAAAGGCATGAGATATTTTATTTTGAGATCATCTCTCAGTAGATCTAACCTATGTTTCTGTGTCTATGCTATATCCTGGAGTGGGTCAACTCTCATCTACCATTCTTTTGAACTACCTCCCATTGAAAGGCAAGATTTCTATAATTCGCAGTTTTCTTTGGTTTCTCTGAGCTACCATAATACCACTTTCTGAATCAGGCAATGCATTTTATACTTAAGTATATTTTTATTAGTGTGTCATATTTTTATTTAATAGTTTTTGATGAGCAGGTTGTAGTTCTCTATCTACACTGTATATTTCTTAAAATTTTAAAAATAATATGCATAGGTATATATATATATATTTTTTTATTTTGTTAGATCTCATGAATGCTCTCAGCTTTGTGCTGGGTAGGTGGTGGTGGTGAATGCATCTTTTCTTTAAGGGTATTTGAGTACTCAGTACATGCAACTTCTCTACTAGTAGTTCATGTACATAATTTAATGCTCATTAATAAACAACATCTTGTCTTTTTTTGTAACATGTGAACTTAAGTTGAGACATCTGAAATAACTCACAAAAGTGTTTCCACAACAAAGACATACAACATAGTCATGGAACTGTAATTGGAGTACATCTTTCTCTGTCTTCATCTTTGTATTCTAAGCCAATGTGCTATAATGATCCTTTGTAAGCTGACTGCTTTCTAAAAGGTAATGGAAGACTTGTGAAACTACCTATGAGTAGAGATCAAATTTCTTATACTATACAGGAAATGTCCTTTATTCATCTTCTCTCCCCTTGAAGAATACACGTTCTTTTAGAAATTCCATGTGATAACCTTTTAAAACGAAGGCTAATTATTAAAACTAAGGGATATGACAGTGAAGCCTGGTAATTAGACTCATAAACTATCTGTGTAGAATGATGTACACACTCCAGAATGGCAATGTTTCAAAGGTCATATAAATGAATTAATTCAGTAAGCATTTATTGATACTAAATCCCAGACCCTGTGCTAAGTGTCGTGAATACAAAAAAGAATGGTATGCTCCTTAGTCTTTATAATCTTTCAGTCTTGTATTGAGAAAATGCATATGTATGGCTAAAACAATACAATTCCTGATATAAAATAGACTCTCATTAAATGATATGTTGCCGGGAGCCAGCGTGAGGAACTCCGCCCATGGCAAAGGTCATGAGGAAGGAGGCTTCGGCATACGCAAAGGCGGATCGAGCCTCAGGAAACCCCTGTTCCTGAGCATCTACTCCCAAAACTGGAGTCTACCTACTTTACTATTTCATGCTCTCACCTATACCTCTGACTTTATGGGGGGCTGACCCCCATTACCTCTCTCGGAGAAGGAATTAACTTACAGCTCCAAGTCAATAAAAATTCCTGGGCGTGACAAGAGTGTTTCAACTTACGAACTCCTCTGAAGTTTATCTAGCCTGCCTGTACAGGTTCCTCCAGCCACATGTGATTGTTTACAGCCTCCCAACCGTGAGAGGCATGAGATGTTCTAGACTTACTAAAGGCAGATTCTTTTGGGAAGTTAGAAATTATCGGTATAGTGGGTTGTTTAGGAATTATATTGGTGAAGGGTTTTTCATTTGTTGTGCCAATAATTGCTGCCAATTCCCTGCCCTGGGTGTGACAAGGGTGTCTCAGGTCAAACCTCTCTGCTGACAGACTAGCTTGTGTGACAACCTCTCAACCATAAATAGCACATAGAGTTTGGAGAATTTTGAAAGTCTTAATTAGCATAGGGCTTTTCTCATTGTTGAGTCAATGATTGCCGCCAGGCCTCCATATCCTTTAGGCACCTGGGAATATATTAATCAATGTATTTGGAATATAGAAAAGGAAATATAGTAGTTTTTGATGTTAGCAATACTAGACTTTTTGAGTTAATGAATTTTCTCATTTGTTATAGATCACTGTATTTTGTTGTAAGTCACTGTGTCCTTGCTATGTAAAAATGTTACTTTATCACTATCTTTGAAACGGCGGCGGTAAGGAGATACCCCTCGTCCAAGGTAAGGAGCAGCGGCTATCCTTTGCTGGAGCAGCCGTGAAGAGATACCCCATGCCCAAGGTAAGAGAAACCCAAGTACGATGGTAGGTGTTGCAAGAGGGCATCAGAGGGCAGACATACTGAAACCATACTCACGGAAAACTAGTCAATCTAATCACACTAGGACCACAGCCTTGTCTAACTCAATGAAACCAAGCCATGCCTGCAGGGCAACCCAAGATGGGCAGGTCATGGTGGAGAGGTCTGACAGAACGCGGTCCACTAGAGAAGGGAATGGCAAGCCACTTCAGTATTCTTGCCTTGAGAACCCCATGAAGAGTATGAAAAGACAAAATGATAGGATACCAAAAGAGGAACTCCCCAGGTCATTAGGTGCCCAATATGCTACTGGAGATCAGTGGAGAAGTAACTCCAGAAAGAATGAAGGGATGGAGCCAAAGCAAAAACAATACCCAGCTGTGGATGTGACTGGTGATAGAAGCAAGATCCAATGCTGTAAAGAGCAATATTGCATAGGAACCTGGAATGTCAGGTCCATGAATCAAGGCAAATTGGAAGTGGTCAAACAAGAGATGGCAAGGGTGAACGTCGACATTCTAGGAATCAGCGAACTAAAATGGACTGGAATGGGGGAATTTAACTCAGATGACCATTATATCTACTACTGCGGGCAGGAATCCCTCAGAAGAAATGGAGTAGCCATCATGGTCAACAAAAGAGTCTGAAATGCAGTACTTGGATGCAATCCCCAAAACGACCGAATGATCTCTGTTTGTCTCCAAGGCAAACCATTCAATATCACAGTTATCCAAGTCTATGCCCCAACCAGTAATGCTGAAGAAGCTGAAGTTGAACAGTTTTATGAAGACCTACAAGACCTTGAAGAACTAACACCCCAAAAAGATCTCCTTTTCATTATAGGGGACTGGAATGCAAAAGTAGGAAGTCAACAAAAACCTGAAGTAACAGGCAAATTTGGCCGTGGAATGTGGAATGAAACAGGACAAAGACTAATAGAGTTTTGCCAAGAAAACTCACTGGTCATAGCAAACACCCTCTTCCAACAACACAAGAGAAGACTACACATGGACATCACCAGATGGTCAACACTGAAATCAGATTGATTATATTCTTTGCAGCCAAGGATGGAGAAGCTCTATACAGTCAACAAAAACAAGACCAGGAGCTGACTGTGGCTCAGATCATGAACTCCTTGTTATCAAATTCAGACTTAAATTGAACAAAGTAGGGAAAACCGCTAGACCATTCAGGTATGACCTAAATCAAATCCGTTATGATTATACAGTGGAAGTGAGAAATAGATATAAGGGCCTAGATCTGATAGATAGAGTGCCTGATGAACTATGGAATGAGGTTCGTGACATTGTACAGGAGACAGGGATCAAGACCATCCCCATGGAAAAGAAATACAAAAAAGGAAAATGGCTGTCTGGGGAGGCCATACAAATAGCTGTGAAAAGAAGAGAGGTGAAAAGCAAAGGAGAGAAGGAAAGATATAAGCATCTGAAGGCAGAGTTCCAAAGAATAGCAAGAAGAGATAAGAAAGCCTTCTTCAGCGATTAATGCAAAGAAATAGAGGAAAACAACAGAATGGGAAAGACTAGAGATCTCTTCAAGAAAATTAGAGATACCAAGGGAAGATTTCATGCAAAGATGGGCTCCATAAAGGACAGAAATGGTATGGGCCTAACAGAAGCAGAAGATATTAAGAAGAGGTGGCAAGAATACACAGAAGAACTGTACAAAAAAGATCTTCACGACCCAGATAATCATGACGATGTGATCACTAATCTAGAGCCAGACATCTTGGAAAGTGAAGTCAAGTGGGCCTTAGAAAGCATCACTACAAACAAAGCTAGTGGAAGTGATGGAATTCCAGTTGAGCTGTTTCAAATCCTGAAAGATGATGCTGTAAAAGTGCTACACTCAATATGCCAGCAAATTTGGAAAACTCAGCAGTGGCCACAGGACTGGAAAAGGTCAGTTTTCATTCCAATCCCCAAAAAAGGCAATGCCAAAGAATGCTCAAACTACGACACAATTGCACTCATCTCACATGCTAGTAAAGTAATGTTCAAAATTCTCCAAGCCAGGCTTCAGCAATACGTGAACTGTGAACTCCCTGATGTTCAAGCTGGTTTTAGAAAAGGCAGAGGAACCAGAGATCAAATTGCCAACATCTGCTGGATCATGGAAAAAGCAAGAGAGTTCCAGAAAAACATCTATTTCTGCTTTATTGACTATGCCAAAGCCTTTGACTGTGTGGATCACAATAAACTGTGGAAAATTCTGAAAGTGATGGGAATACCAGACTACTTAACCTGCCTTTTGAGAAATCTGTATGTAGGTCAGGAAGCAACAGTTAGAACTGGACATGGAACAACAGACTGGTTCCAAATAGGAAAAGGAGTACGTCAAGGCTGTATATTGTCACCCTGCTTATTTAACTTCTATACAGAATACATCATGAGAAATGCTGGACTGGAAGAAACATAAGCTGGAATCAAGATTGCCGGGAGAAATATCAATAACCTCAGATATGCAGATGACACCACCCTTATGACAGAAAGTGAAGAGGAGCTAAAAAGCCTCTTGATGAAAGTGAAAGTGGAGAGTGAAAAAGTTGGCTTAAAGCTCAACATTCAGAAAACTAAGATCATGGCATCTGGTCCCATCACTTCATGGGAAATAGATGGGGAAACAGTGGAAACAGTGTCAGACTTTATTTTGGGGGGCTCCAAAATCACTGCAGATGGTGACTGCAGCCATGAAATTAAAAGACACTTACTCCTTGGAAGAAAAGTTATGACCAACCTAGATAGCATATTCAAAAGCAGAGACATTCCTTTGCTGACTAAGGTCCGTCTAGTCAAGGCTATGGTTTTTCCTGTGGTCATGTGTGGATGTGAGAGTTGGACTGTGAAGAAGGCTGAGCACTGAAGAATTGATGCTTTTGAACTGTGGTGTTGGAGAAGACTGTTGAGAGTCCCTTGGACTGCAAGGAGATCCAACCAATCCATTCTGAAGGAGATCAACCCTGGGATTTCTTTGGAAGGAATGATGCTAAAGCTGAAACTCCAGTACTTTGGCCACCTCATGCAAAGAGTTGACTCATTGGAAAAGACTCTGATGCTGGGAGGGATTAGGGGCAGGAGGAGAAAGGGACGACCGAGGATGAGATGGCTGGATGGTATCATGGACTCAATGGACATGCGTCTGAGCGAACTCCGAGAGATGGTGATGAACAGGGAGGCCTGGCGTGCTGCGATTCATGGGGTCGCAAGGAGTTGGACATGACTGAGCGACTGAACTGTACTGAACGGAACTAAGACTAAATAGATCTTAAGGGGAACATTGGTGAAGTCTTTTCATTTGTTGGGCTGATGTTTGCTGCTAAATCTCCATATTCCCTGCCCTTATAATGAATATAACTAACATATTGGAGAAATAAATATTAACCTTTAAGATTAATCATGTTAACCTTAGGTTAAATTCCTTTCCTAGTTATATCCCACTACACCCTCACCTTATAGGAATGCAACTTTATCTGGTACCTTCAGAGGGTGGTGCCTGGTTTAAGAAAAAACACCCTTGTAAAAAATAAGTTTTTTGGTTATCAGAAAGAAAGGATCATAAAATGTCAGCAGGCCTCATGGCCAGAAGATGATGTAAAACCCCTAAGACCTTTTTTTATACATTTATGAGAAGCACCTGATTTTGATAAAGGTCAGGACTGCTGACCCCCACATGACTTTAAAATTTCCATTTGTCTCTATGTGTAAAACAAGGTATATAAGCAAACCTAAAAAATAAAGAAATGGTATCAGTTTCTGGAAAGACTGATTCCCCCATGTCGTTTCTTTCTTGCTCCCTGTTTTTCTGGCTGAATTCCCATCTGGAGCGTGGGTGCTTGCCATATCTACTTACTTGCCCCGGCTTTTAAGTTCCATGCGAGAAAGAGCCCAGGGAGGGGCACCTTCTGATATTCAAGTGGCGCCGGTGGCCCAACGTAGATGGTGCAAATTCCTTTTCTTGGAATTTTATTGGTATCCCATGTAAACCAAGTTATTCAGAATCTTTTTCTCCACTAATATTTCCTACTACACTATTTCTTTCTAATCTCCCTCTATATCTTTAATTAAGCAATTAATTCCTAGGACGCTGACTCTGTCCCCACTTTGAATTACCCTGGATACAGCACTATGTATTGAATTTAAATTCCTTAATGCATTCATAGGAGTGGATATGGATGAGTGATTAACTCTGTCTAGGTAGAATGGTGTGAGAGATTTAGAAATTCCTAAAACAATGTGATATTTAAACTTTAATTTGAAAGATGAGACAGTATGAACTAGAAAAGTATTAATGGGAGGGGCATACCAGAGAGACACAAGAGTGCTTTCCAAGATACAAAACATGACTTTTTCAGGGCATCCAATGCCGATGCTGTATATGAAAAGTGGGAGCAGAGAAATAATAGTGGAAGGTTAATTGGGAACAGATATTGAAAGTTTTTAATCTCGGTTTTCTTCAGTGTTGCAAATTCCATCATATAACCATTCTGATAACTAATCAGAATTTCACCCAGAAGACATACAAAGATTTTACTAAATTGGCATATTCCAACAATCTGGATTATCTGATAATAAGGATCTTCCGATTTGGTCAAACATAAATTACAGGTTTCCCAAATAGTTTAAATGTATGCATTGTACTACACTGAAAGTATCATTAATATAATTGTTTGTATCAATTTGGAGCTTTATGTTGACTCATGTGGCCATATCAAAATCAATAGCAAGCCAGTCTGAAACAGTGTGAAACTCAGTACATATGGATGAGAAAGCAGGTGAGCAGGATGGTATGGCTATTATTTGTAATAACATTCTAGAAGAAGATTCATTGGCATCAGGTAATTTGAAGGCATTCATATAATATTTGCAAAGGAAAATGAGCTCTCTGGAGGGATCAACCTGGATACATTTTTATAACTTTCATTTATTTATTTTTTTGCTTTCTAACTAGTTCTGACAATTCAAGAATAGTTCTCTCCATTTTCTCCTACTCTGTAATCATCTTTTCACTGTATTAAAATGCATTGCCTTTTACACCATTTAGAGTTGTTGGAAAAAACGAGCAGAATCAGAAAATAAGGTCAGCTATCTTTTTCAAACTTAAAGTTTTCTACTTTATCTTAAGGCAGATAAGGTTTTTCTAGTTACATATGTGCAAGAAGACAATAGCTTTTTTTGTTTTTATTTTTCCCCAGTAGATCAAGTTGGACATATTTGTGGAAAGGTAAATATGAACATATAGATTGATAAGTATATTGGATAAATTATAGCAAAATGATCTCTGAGATTGGAAATAACCCATCTCTTTATAAAGAGTGTATGGAATAATGATATTGATTTTAAGGTAATATTCTAAAAACAAGTGCCTAAAAATATATTTAATGTACCACTTACCATGTAACACTGTTATTTTTATTTAAAATAGCTATGTAATAATACTACAAATGTTAAAACTATTCAGTATGATGCTTTGACATCTACATACATCTATACCACTTGTGTTTCTTCCTTTTGCCTTCACCAAGTCCCTCTTTGCCTTCCCAATTCCCATAGTTATCAATCTACTGTCACTATAAACTAGTTTGTATTTTCTAGAATTTTATATGAGTAGAACATTAAGCAAGTAATATTTTTATATTTTGGAGATGTTTTTGGCTTCTTTCTCTCAAGAAAATTTATCGATACATCTATCTACAGTATTGCATGTACCAATGGATTTTTCCATTTTATTGATAAGTAGTATTCCAGTGCATAGATATGTCAAAAATGTGGTTGTCCACTCATCTGTTAGTGTATTTGTATTAGTTTGTTATAGAGGAGGGCATGGCAACCCTCTTCAATATTGTTGCGTAAAGAACCCCATGGACAGAGGAACTTGGTGGGCTATAGTCAATAGGGTCATAAACAGCTGGACATGACAGAAGCAATTTAGCATGCATGCACACACACATTAGTTTTGTTAGGGTAGCCAGAACAAAGTACCACACACTGGATGTGTTAAAAATGGAAATTTATTTTCTTACAGTTCTGGAGGCTGCAAGTTATTAAATAAGGTTTCTTCCCATATTTTTGCTCCTTGGCTTGAGTATGGCCATTTTCTATCTGTGTCTTCACGTAGTCTTACTTCTGCACTAGTCTATATCCAAATTTCCTCTTCTTATCAGGACACCAGTAATATTGGACTACAACCCACCCCAGTGACTACTTAACTTTATTATCTCTTTCGAAACCCTATTCCCAGAACAGTCACATTTGGATGGTTAGAACTATTACACATGAATTTTTAAGGAACCCAATTCAGCTTATACCAGGTTTCTCTCTATTTTCTGGCTATGAACATTCACATATAAATCCTCCTATATACATATGCCTTTATTTCTCTTGGGTAAATATCTGGAAATAGTGTCAGGGTCCTGTGGTAGGTGTAAATTTAACTTTATAGTTGTACCATTTTACAAACCCACCAGCACTGCTGAGAGTTCCTGTTGCTATACAAAATTTGTTCTTAATATTTTAATTCTTAATTTTAGACATAATGATTTTAATTTGCATTTCCCTAATGAGTAATGAAGTTAAGCTACATTTTCTGTTCTTATTTGTTATCCATATATGTTCTTTGGCAAAATGTGTGTTCACATTTCTAATATAGGTCTTACACAGAAGTAAAGCGGTGTAAAGATAAACTTCCCAACTTTTTTTTGTCTTTTCTCTTTTTTCCTGGTTAATTTGGGTAGAGGTTTGTCAATCTGCATAATATTCTTGACAAAGTAGCTTTTGGTTTCACTGATATTTTTCTGTGTAACTATTTCCAACTTAAATGTATATTATCTTCTTTATGCTGACTCATTTCATTTTTAATAGATTTTATTTTTAGAGGGGTTTCCCTGGTGGCTGAGATGGTAAAGAATCCACTTGCAATGTAGGAGACCTGGGTTTGATGCCTGGGTTGGGAAGATCACTTGGAGAAGGGAATGGCTACCCACTCCAGAGTTCTTGCCTGGAGAATCCCATGGACCAGAAGACGTGCTATGGTCCATGGAGTTGCAGAGTCAGACATGAGTGACTAATGCTAGTTTTATTCATAGCAAAATTGAGTAGAAATTAGATTTTTTTATACCCTTTGCCCACATGTATAGCCTCCCCCATTATTAGTATCTGACACTGGAGCAGAACCTTAGTTCCAACTGATGAACCTAAATGAGCTCATCATCATCATCACTCAAAGGCCATGGTGTGCATTAAACTTCACTGCTTGTGTTCTGCATTCCATGGATTCTGACGAAAGTGTGATGGTATGTATTCACTATTATAATATTGAAAAGAATAGTTTCATTGCCCTAAAAACCTTCTCTGCTCATCTGTTCATTCCTCCCTCCCTCCTAACCCCAAAGGCCTCTGATCATTTTTACTGTCTCCATAGCTTTCACCTTTTGAGAATGTCATATAGTTGGAATCATATTAATGTGTAGGCTTTTCAGATTGGCTTCTTTCACTTAGTAATATGCATTTAAGTTTCTGCTATGTCCTTCTATGGCTTGATAGCTCTTTTTTTTTTTTTTTTTTCCAGCACTGAATAATACTTCATTGTCTGAATACATTACAGTTTATCCATTCATCTACTGAAGGACATCTTGGTTGCTCCTCCATTTTGGCAACTATGATCAAGCTGTTATCAACATTGTTGTGCATGTATTCTTGTGGATGTATATTTTCAGTTCAAATACCAAGGAACACAATTGCTTGATCATTATGGTACGTGTTTAGTTGTGTAAGAAACTGCCTAACTGTCTTCGAAAGTAGCTGCACCATTTTACATTCCCACCAGCAATGAATGAGAACATTTCTGTTATTCCACATTCTTATCCTTGCCAGCATTTAATGTTGTCAGTGTTCTGGATTGTGACCATATTAATAAGTGTGTTGTGGTACTTGGATGCTGTTGCTGATTTTGGAATTTGAATGCTCTAATGACATATGATTTTGCACATCTTCATGTATGATTATGTGCCATCTTTACAACCTCTTGGGTAAAGTATCTGTCAAAGCGTCTGATCCATTTCTTAATTGGATTGTTTTCATACTAATGAGTTTAGAGAGTTTTTGCATATTTTGGCAAAATATATGACAGTCCTTTATCAGATGTCTACCCAGTCTTGTCTTCTCATTTTCTTGGTAGTGTCTTTCGCAAAGAAAATTTGAACATATTGAAGTTCATCTTACCATTTCTTTCTTTAATGGACTGTGCCTTTGATATTGTATCTAAAGTCTTCACCAATACCCAAGGTCATTTAGATTTTTCCCCGTGTATCTTCTAAGTGTTCTATAGTTTTGTATTTTACAGTTAGGTCTGTGATCCATTTTGAGTTAATTTTTAGGTGTTAGGTCTGTGTCTGGATTTTTTTTTTTTTTTCATGTAGAAACATCATTATTCCAACATTACTTGTTAAAAAGACTTTTGTTTGTTGTGTTGGCTTTGCTCCTTTGTCAAAGATTAGTTGACTATATTTATGTGTTTCTGGGCTTGTTCTGTTGAAATGATCTATTTGCCTGTTTTTTTCACTAATACCACACTGTCTTCATTACTATGGACTACAAATCAGTTCTCAGTTTTGTTTCTTCTCTAGAGATTCTAACTTTGAAAGGGAAAATTATTGACTTGAGACATTTATTTACATACTAAAGCTAGTGGAGGTGATGGAATTCCAACTGAGCTATTTCAAATCCTAAAAGATGATGCTGTGAAAGTGCTGCCCTCAATATGCCAGCACATTTGGAAGACTCAGCAATGGCCACAGGACTGGAAAAGATTAATTTTCATTTCAATTCCAAAGAAGGGCAATGTCAAAGAATGCTCAAACTACTGTACAGTTGTGCTTATTTCACATGCAAGCAAGATAAAGTTCAAGGTCCTTCAAGTTAGGCTTAAACAGTACATGAACTGAGAACTTACAGATGTACAAACAAGCCAGATTTAGAAAAGGCAGAGGAACCAGAGGTCAAATTGTCAGCATCTGTTGTATCAAAACAAAACCAAGGGAATTCAAAAAATAACATCTACTTCTGCTTCATTGACTACACTAAATCCTTTGTGCTGATAACAACAAACTTTCAAGAGATGGTAATACCAGACCACCTTACCTGCCTCCTGAGAAACCTGTATGCAGGTCAAGAAACAATAGTAAGAACCAGACATGGAACAATGCACTAGTTCCTAACTGGGAAAGGAGTATGTCAAGGCTGTGTATTGTCATGTTGCTTATTTAACTTATATGTGGAGTACATCGTTCAAAATACCTGGCTGGATGAAGCATGAGCTGGAATCAAGATTGCTGGGAGAAATATCAACAACCTCAAATATGCAGATGATATCACTCTAATGGCAGAAAGTGAAGAGGAACTAAAGAGCCTCTTGATGAAAGTGAAAGAGGAGAGTGAAAAATCTGGCCTAAAACTCTGCATGCAAAAAATGAAGATCATGGCTGCAGTCCCATCACTTCATGGCAAATAGATGGGGAAAAAGTGGAATGAGTGACCAACTTTATTTTCTTGGGCTCCAAAATTATTGCAGATGGTAACTGTAGCCATGAAATTAAAAGATGTTCTCTCCTTGGAAGAAAAGTTATGACACACCTAGACAGCATGTTAAAAAGCAGAGACTTCACTCTGCTGACAAAGGTCCCTATAGTTAAAGCTATGGTTTTTTCCAGTAGTCATGTACAGATGGGAGAGTTGGACCATAAAGAAAGCTGAGTGCTGAAGAATTGATGCTTTTGAACTATCGTGCTGGAGAAGAGTCTTGAGAGCCCCTTGGAGAGCAAGGAGATCAAACCAGCCAATCCTAAAGGAAATGAACCCTGAATATTTTTTGGAAGGACTGATGCTGAAACTCCAATACTTTGGCCACCTGATGTGAAGAGCTGACTCACTTGAAAATACTCTGATGTTGGGAAAGATTGAGGGCAGGAGAGAAAGGGGTGACAGAGGATGAGATGGTTGAATGGCATCACTAATTCTATAGACTTGAGTTTGATCAAACTCCAGGAGGTAGTAAAGGACAGGAAAGCATGACATGCTGCAGTCCATGTGGTCGCAAACAGTCGGATACAACTTAGTGACTGAACAGCTTCAGTAACAACAAAGGCATTTATTGCTATAATTTTCCCTCTTAACAATTGACATGCTATATCCTAAAGATTTTCATACATTATATATTTATTTTTACTAATTTAAAAAATACTTTCTCATATCCTGTTCAATTATTGCATTGGCTTCCAGGTTGTTTGGAAGTGTTTTACTTAGTTTTCAAATATTTTATGATTTTTGAAGTTTTTTTTTTTTTTCTGAGTCTTTTAATTTAGTTAGGAATACCAGTTGATCTTTATCTCTGGTAATTCTGGTTATGCTGAAATCTTCTTTGTCCATAAATATTGTGACTCAGCTTTTCATCTTATTTTGACTAATTTTATCAGAGTTTATTTGGTTTTACGTTCGTTTAGTTTAACCTATTTTCATCTTCAAATTCAAAGTGAATGTTTTGAAGGCCTCAGAAAGTTAGGTTCTATCTTATCCCACTATCTAGAGTTTTAAGGATACTTTTGAAATAACTTGTTTGGAAGCTATGAATCACTTAGAAGTTTTATTAAACATTTGGTTTTTCTTTAAAAAATTTATGAAAATTTTAACAATTTGATAAAAATTGGTTTGAGGTGTTGTATTATGGAAGTTGTTCCTTCCCATGGGTCCAAAATTACCTAGAAAAAGCGAAAAACAAATTCAGTTCACAGTAGCTCATGAATTTTTATTTTCCTTCTGAAGGCATGATTCTCTGTCAGATAGAGCAAGGCCTTACCTCAGATTCTTTCAAAGGATTATGGTTTGACCCTGCTAACTAGATACACAGATAGATCATAGAAATCTTTTCTTTCTAGTGTTCAGCAGGAGTTTTGATATCCCACTTTCTAGGCTCTGTATATTCTTTATGACTTCCAGGCCAAATGACATCCCTGGAGGCCTTTTTTAACATTTCACATTTGGTACTGCTGCTGCTGCTGTAAGTGGCTTCAGTCGTGTCCAACTGTGCGACCCCATAGACGGCAGCCCACCAGGCTCCTCTGTCCCTGGGATTCTCCAGGCAAGAACACTGGAGTGGGTTGCCATTTCCTCCTCCAGTGCATGAAAGTGAAAAGTGAAAGTGAAGCCACTCAGTTGTGTTCAACTCTTCATGACCCCATGGACTGCAGCCTACCAGGCTCCTCTGCCCATGGGATTTTCCAGGCAAGAGTACTGGAGTGGGGTGCCATCGCCTTCTCTGTCACATTTGGTAAGGAGGAGGCAAAATCTAGTTTTTTGAAATTTCAAGTTATAAACATTTTACAGGTGAGGGGAACATGAGTTCCTCTGAGTAGTACAAGATTACTATTTGCAAGGACATTAGGGAAAAAGGGCTGAGCTGTCGTAAAGCAATTAGTAATGTTTATGGTTGCCATTCCCTTCTCATGGAGATCTTCCCAACCCAGGGATTGAACCTGGGTCTCCTGCATTGCAGGCAGATACTTAACCATCTGGGCCACCAGGGAAGGCTAGTTTCTGCTGTACAACAATATGAATCAGCTGCATGTATACACATATTCCCCCCTTTTAAGCCTCCCCTCCCCTCCCACCCCTCTCGGTCATTTCACAGCACCAAGCTGAGCTCCTGTGTTACAGAGCAGCTCCCACTGGCTGTTTCACACACGGTAGTGTGTGTATGTCAGTGTGGCTCTCTCAGTTCATCCCACCCTCTCCTTCCTCTGCTGTGTTCACAAGTTTGTTCTCTACATCTGCGTCTCTACTCCTGCCCTGCAAATAGGTTCATCAGTACCATTTTTTTTTAACCTATAGATATTACACACTAGAAGGACTCCCAGAATCTTCATTTTAACAAGCATCTCAGCAGCTTTTGATCCATGTGGTCCCCATGTGACTTATAAGAAAGAGTAAGTGAAAGCGAAAGTCACTTAGTCATGTCCAACTCTTTGTGACCTCTGGACTGTACAGTCCATGGAATTCTCTGGGCCAGAATACTGAAGTGGGGAGCCTTTTCCTTCTCCAGGGGATCTTACCAACCCAGGGAAGATCGAATCTGGGTCTCCCAAACTGCAGGCATATTCTTTTGCAGCTGAGCCACAGGGGAAGCCCAAGAATACTGGAGTGGGTAGCCTATCCCTTCTCCAGAGGATCTTTTCCGGACCTGGTAATCAAACAGGGGTCTCCTGCATTGCAGGTGGATTCTTTACCAACTTAGCTATCAGAGAAGCCCTTAAACAGTGCCATTAGTGCCGTGAGGCAGTGGCAGGCAGTGAGGGGAATTCCAGACAAGGAGGTATGTGCAGTGAGAGGAATTCCAGTGAGAGGTACGTCCCAAACACAGAAACATACAAATGAGTCAGTGATCCAGGTAAGAGCTCCAAGCTAATGGGGCAATAGGAGATGTGAAAACTAGATTATGGTACTGAGGACATTTGCCTTCTGCCCAATCCCCAAATTTAAGATTCTCTTTCCTCCAGAATAGGATCCAACTGCAGAACTTAAACTTCTAATCAGGAATTCATGACAAATAAAACTCTGTGACAGTATAGTCCGTGAATCGGTTTCACGTGTATCAGTTGGGAGCACATTAGAAATGCAGAACCTCAGGCCGCAGCCCAGTTAGACCACAGGGAATTTATATTTTAATCAGCTCTCCAAGTGATCCATATGCAGATAAAGATTTGAGAAGGACTGTTTAGCAGGGTCACAAGCTAACTTCATTATTCAGGAAGCATAGTTTATCAACCAGTCTCTTGTCTCTCGAAGGATGGGTGAAGGATATCTCTAATAAAAAATGGAATTGACAAGCCTTATTAACTATTTATTAGGATTATGAATATGAAATATTAAACAGATGGAATATACAATCCAGGAGAGCAGAGCAGTTTCAAAATCCTGCTCCCCATGCCTCAGTCATTTAAAGAATGTACCAAAATGAATAGGCTGGAGGTCTAACTACCTACAGTCTTTTCCTTACATTAATGCCATTCCAGTAGTCTTGCCTGGAGATGTCCATGAATAGAGGACCCTGGTGAGCTCCAGTCCAGTGGGGTCGCAAAGACTCGGACACGACTGAGCGACTAACACACACACACACACACACACACACACACACACACAGCAGAAACTAACACAGCATTATAAAGCAATTATCCTCCAGTTAAAAATAAATTTGCAAAAAAGAAAAACAAATCCAGATTCTGGGGGCCCTTCTGGAGTATAATGTCTATAGGTGACTGTCTGTAATCTGCAACGTGTTCTCTATGATGAGCACCAAAACTGAGAACCGCACCATGCTGCCTTCCTTTCATCCCACTGCCATATTGTGTGTACTTCTTTGCTGTCTCTCTAAATTTAATTCAGTGTCTGATTCTTATGTTAAGAATAAGAATGAATACATGGCCCTAGTACCAGACCCTGTCTTGAATTCTGGCCTGATGTTCTTTCAGGATATAGCTTTTTCTAATACCTAACTTTTGTTTGCCTCACTCCCTGCCTGTTTGTATCTTTTTGAGGCACATCTTTCAGCCTCTATGTTTGACTTCTATTCACTATGAAGCTGGGGGAAAAAAAAAAAAAAACCCAAGAAGTATTACTGTCATTTTCCACTGCAGATGTGTTTACCTTTTGTCAAATAAATTCAATATAATATACATTTAGTGAGAATTTGTATATGCTTGACCATGGGCTAATGTGCTGTGAGAAATGCAGATGATCAGGATTTAGTCCCAGCTCATAAAGGCTTTATAATATATCTAGAATTAAGGGCAATTGAAAGAATCATTTTGTTAGAGAGTCAAAACATAAGAGATACTCCTACAATTAATGAACACGTTTACTTCTGCCCAGTGTCTTTAGGTTTCTATTGCTATTGTTCAGTTCAGTTCAGTTGCTCAGTTGTGTCTGACTCTTTGTGACCCCATGGACTGAAGCATGCCAAGCTTCCCTGTCCATCACCAACTCCTGGAGCTTGCTCAAACTCATGTTCATTGAGTGGGTGATACCATCTTATCTTATCTTCTGTCATCCCCTTTTCCTCCCACCTTCAATCTTCCCAAGCATCAGGGTCTTTTCCAATGAGTCAGTTCTTTATATCACTTGGCCAAAGTATTAGAGTTTCAGCTTCAGCATCAGTCCTTCAAATGAATATTCAGGACTGATTTCCTTTATGTTGACTGGTTAGATCTCTTTGCAGTCCAAGGAACTTTCAAGAGTCTTCTCCAACACTATAGTTCAAAAACATCAATTCTTCAGTGCTCAGCTTTCTTTATAGTCCAACTCTCACATCCATACATGAGTACTGGAAAAGCCATATCTTTGAATAGATGGTTGGTAAAGTAATGTCCCTGCTTTTTAATATGCTGTAAGCTTTTCTTGAAAAACCTATATGCAGGTCAGGAAGCAACAGTTAGAACTGGACATGGAACAACAGACTGGTTCCAAATAGGAAAAGGAGTATGTCAAGGCTGTATATTGTCACCCTGCTTATTTAACGTCTATGCAGAGTACATCATGAGAAATGCTGGACTGGAAGAAACGCAAGCTGGAATCAAGATTGCCAGGAGAAATATCAATCACCTCAGATATGCAGATGACACCACCCTTATGGCAGAAAGTGAAGAGGAACTCAAAAGTCTCTTGATGAAAGTGAAAGAGGAGAGTGAAAAAGCTGGCTTAAAGCTCAACATTCAGAAAACAAGATCATGGCATTCGGTCCCATCACTTCATGGCAAATAGATGGGGAAACAGTGGAAACAGTGTCAGACTTTATTTCGGGGGGCTCCAAAATCACTGCAGATGGTGACTGCAGCCATGAAATTAAAAGATGCTTACTCCTTGGAAGAAAAGTTATGACCAACTTTGATAGCACATTGAAAAGCAGAGACATTGCTTTGCCAACAAAGGTCCGTCTAGTCAAGGCTATGGTTTTTCCAGTGGTCATATATGGATGTGAGAGTTGGACTGTGAAGAAAGCTGAGCGCTGAAGAATTGATACTTTTGAACTGTGGTGTTGGAGAAGACTCTTGAGAGTCCCTTGGACTGCAAGGAGATCCAACCAGTCCATTCTGAAGGAGATCAACCCTGGGATTTCTTTGGAAGGAATGATGCTAATGCTGAAACTCCAGTACTTTGGCCACCTCATGCAAAGAGTTGACTCATTGGAGAAGACCCTGATTCTGGGAGGGACTGGGGGCAGGAGGAGAAGGGGATGACAGAGGATGAGATGGCTGAATGGCATCACGGACTCGATGGACGTGAGTCTGAGTGATCTCCGGGAGTTGGTGATGGACAGGGAGGCCTGGCGTGCTGCGATTCATGGGGTCGCAAAGAGTCGGACACGACTGAGCAGCTGAACTGAAGCTTTTCTTCCAAGGAGCTAGCGTCTTTTAATTTCAAGGTTGCGGTCACCATCTGCAGTGACTTTAGAGCCCCCCAAAATAAATCTGTCACTGTTTCCATCGTTTTCCCATCTATTTGCCATGAAGTGATGGGACTGGATGCTGTGATCTTAATTGCTATTGTAACCAATTATAACACACTGAATAGATTAAAGCCAATGCTATCTTGCAACTCTAAGGACTAGAAGTTCAAAATAAATCTTAATGGGCTAAAACCAAGGTCCTGGGGTTGGGCTGAATTCTTTCTAAGCCTTTAGGGGAAAATTCATCCCTTGCCTTTTCAGTTCTAGAGGCCCCATACTTTCCTTGGCTCACAGACCCCTTCTAGTAATGGCGTCCCTCTGAGTACTGCTTCCATGATGATATTTCCTTCTATGAATCTGACCTTCCTATGTCCTTTTTATATGGATCCTTTGATTACAGTAGACCCATCCAGGTGGTCTAGGATAATCTCTACATTACAGGATCCTTAACTTAATCACATCCTCTAGTGTCCATGTTATCATATAAGGTAACATTCACAGATTCTGCAGTTTAGAGCAGGATGTCTCTGGAGCGGGAGAGGACATTATTCAGTCTAGCACATCTCCCTTTCCCAGGTTAGTCTGTTGTTATAATCCCATCTCTGGATGAAATGTGTAAGGCAGACTGAGAAGTTAAAAATGTCTACCATACTGACCACAGAAATAAATTCTGGGGGGGTGTGTGATCAAAGCTAAGAAAGTATGAAAATTTCTTGGTATTTTTTTTTCCAGTATGATTAAAAATACATACTTGATGTCTTTATTTGGTTGTGCCGGCTCTTGGTTGCATCACACTGGACCTTTAGCGGCAGCGTGCCGATTCTTTAGTTGAGCCGGGTAGCGCCATGCAGTGTGGTGTTAGTCACTCAGTCATGTCCGACTCTTTGCCACCCCACAGACTGTAGCCTTCCAGGCTCCTTTGTCCATGGGATTCTCTAGGTAAGAATACTGGAGTGGATTGCCATTCCCTTCTCCAGAGGGTCTTCCTGACCCAGGGGTTGAACCGGGTCTCCTGCATTGCAAGCAGATTCTTTACCATCTGAGCTACAGGGAAGATTCTAGTTGTACCATGTGGGGTCTAGCTCCCTGTCCAGGGATCAAACCCGGGCCCCCTGTGCTGGGAGCACAGAGTCTTAGCCACTGGACCACCAGAGAAGTCTCAGAATGATTTTTAACAGATACGATTTCTCCTGGGTTTACTAAGTTTGTGAAATATACTTCCTCAGTAATTGGTAGCTATATCTTCCCCATATAGAAGGCCCTTATTGGGAGTAAAATGAAAACAGAAACACTGGTGAGAGATGGAGACAGGGCGGGGGGAATCTGGTGACATTTTTTCAAAGCTCAACAAAGAAGCTAATAATATCATCCTCCTTTTTCTTTTTCTTTTTGAGCTGTCTCAGTCACTTAAAAGCAAATCAAACAGTATAAATATAGTTATGATAGATTATCTGAATCACAGATAAAAGGAAAAACAGGTCAAGTCAAGAAAACCGTGGTTTGCTTGAATGGGTAGAAACAAAAGTTGAAAATCTGGTGAGCAGGAGAATTACTAAAACTACAGTGGGGCCAGTGATGTTGAACTTTTGGACAAAACCCTGAATGTTCTCTTCATGGGATTGCTTCTTTATGTTGCAGGGCTGGGTATAGTAGCTTCGGTAGCTGTGTCAAATTGCCTAACAGAATCGCTAAGCATATGTATCAGCAGGCCCTTACTCAATATGACGGTAAACTCCTATAAGAATTAAATCAAAATCTCTAGAGTACCTTGAGACATGTTTCAGAGAGGAACACAACAACTGAAGGAGGGGTGTTTAAGTCAACCCTAAGACCAAATTTATTGTAAAGAGTTCAGTGAATTAATTGGGATTATTAGTAAAGACCAGCATAAAACTTTCCTTTTACTTTTTTATCAGGACTTCTGAAGATGAAATATTACTCTTTAATGGTCAGTTATTTTTCTTTCTTGTTTTACAGAAGCAATTCTAACAGGCAGATGGCTTAGCTCTTATTCTGTCTCACACAGTTCTGTATGGCTTCCACACACTGGGATGCTCTGGATTTAAAAGGAGACTCCCAGCTATGTAGAGGACATGACAACTGTGCAGATCCAAGCCCCAAACAGCAGGTTTTATGGCATAGCGAAGGGGCATTCATCTATTCACCAAGATTAGAAAATATCAGGACGAGCTGCTTGTGAAAATCTGAACTGACCTTTAATTAAAGCTGAAAGGGAAGCAAAGAAAGTACCCTTTTTTCCCCAAAGCTGCTGTGAGTAGATGACAGATGCAAGATTTATTGCATCAAGGATTTAATCAGAAAAGCATATTTTCTTTCCTATGGATGCAGTAAATTGTTCTGTTATATGGAGGAAAAATGCTCCTGTGCACAGTTGCTTATTTCCAAGTGCTATTGTTTTCCTGAACTTTGTGGAATCTTTAGTACTTCTCCTTTTAATTAGAGATCTAAATACCCACATCAACTGTAGCCCTAACATATCACAATGAAGTTTTAATTATGTCTAAAAAATATGTTTTTCCATCTCCATTTAACAGAGACATAACAATGTCAATATAATTCAAATTGTTCATGAAAGGCTAGTCCCTTGGCATTTTCCAAAGTATTTGGAAATACAGAAAGCTCTGAAAGGTAAAAAGAAAAAAAAAAAAAAGAAAACTCATTTAACAAAGTTAATTATAAAAATATATAATATAAAAATAGCCCTAGTGATAAGCTTTGTCCAAAATAAACAAATACAGTAAATTTTGCAGTAATAAAGTTAGACTTCCTCCAACAGTTTAGGAACTAGCCCTGCCATTTGAATTTAATATCATATATTACTTTCATGAATAAAGTTGATTATATATTTAATAAAACTTTAAGACACTCTCTGCCCACCACTCCGTGGCATTTCTGGTTGACTCTTTTAGGGAGCCTGTGTCCTAATGAAAAATAAAGGAGCCAATATTTCAAAAGCCAATTTCATTTTCAAATGCCATGTAGAAATAGGACAAGGGACAGAAAGCACAGCAAAAGGCAATTATAATAGTAAAGAGGGTCCCAGAGCAACCTGGAGGAAGACGCCCCCCTGGCCCTGATTTATGTCAACATGACCCCCATTCATGACACTGAAGTCAATTCACTAGATTATAAACAGGCAGTACAATAAGAGAAGACTGGCAAAGGCCGACCTCCAGATTCAACCATTTCCCATCTGATCATTGTCAAAAGGATAAAATTCACTCCCCGGCCTCGTCTGTTCTTATTACAATCTTCGTCATTAGACTGAGACATCGGAATGTTAATAACCATCCCTGTTCAGAATAGCTTGTAGTCTGCAGTGCTGCTGTAACCTTTTCAATATTCCATATTTGATTGGCTCCCCAGTCCACTCTGATTTCCTACATGAAGCCGAGGTTGTAAAAGGTGATAACGAAGGCAGCCATCCAATCAAACTGCAGAACCTTGAAAAGGTCAAGCACATATAGAGTTGCCTCCCTGAGAATGTAGCAGAGAAATGCAATAGAGGCTCTTTTTTTTCACCTGTGATTTCATAATATCATTCTTGGGCTGGAACAATTTAAATCCCAGGAGTTAAAGGAAACAACTTGTCCATCTCCAGGAGGAATAAAAGCTTACTCTGGGGTGGTTTTCTCATTTTTGTTTCTAAATGAACTTAAGTCTTTGCAGGATACTATGTGCATATCCAAGTCATGCAAACAGTATAAAATAATACTTAAGATAACTCAGGTTTGGGGATTTGACTAATATGAGTTCTAACCCCTTCTCTAGCATTTATTAGTTGAGTAACTTTGGTCAGCAAACTTAGTGAGTCTGTCTCAGTATTCTCATCAGTAAAACATAAAATCAATGTGTTTTAAGGGCTTGTTTTAGAGATGAGAATAACACATTATTCATTAGAAAATTATCAGAAGATGGAGGCACACAGTAGTAGCAGTAATAAAAGTTTTGATAATTAAAGCTAATAGTAGTGATAAAAGTAGTAATAATAGTAGACACTATAACAGATGCAATAGCAGAAGTAGTTATTTTCATATGTGTATATATCTGGGAAGGGAAGTAAGTTAGACTGTTTTTACCAATTAGTTATATACTCAGAGGGCATATTTGTTTTTAATACAGTTTGATAAAACAAATGCTCAGGAAATATGTCTAGAACTTTGGCTTGATATCCCAAGAACTCAAAAACTTGTATTCAAGGAAAGTCAAAGGGATAAATTAATTTCTAATGGAGACTGAGAGTTAAATGTGATCTATCCATCCTTCCTTACCTAAGCTATATTCTGAATTAGAACATTTCTCATATTATGTCTTAAACTCTCCAAGAAGAGTAGATGGGAAAGAAGGAAGTAACCAAGCTGTAAGCAGTTAACCTGAGCATGTAAACAGACCAGTAGGTAAGAAGTTCTGACTAGAGATGAACTGAAGTTCCCTCCTGTTCCACAAATTGTGTGTGTACTGCAAGTGACCCCATAATTTCACTTA
This sequence comes from Oryx dammah, assembly GCF_014754425.2. Classification (NCBI taxonomy): domain Eukaryota; kingdom Metazoa; phylum Chordata; class Mammalia; order Artiodactyla; family Bovidae; genus Oryx; species Oryx dammah. Next base: position 65,802,407 of record NW_024070201.1, read on the forward strand.
TTTTCTCCTGTTGTGCACCACCCTTCAAATTTGAATGAATTTAAGCTGTCTAGAAACCTAGCTAGACAGTTCATTTACAAGAAGAACAATATTACTAGGGTCGAAAATATTGAAGAGTCTATCAAAATGAGTTTTAACAAATTTGAGGTATATAACTTTGAGGATCTGAAGATTGCCACTTCTAATGAGAGAAAATACCATGCCTAAAAAAATAAATAACAAATGATCTTGTAATTTGCTGAAATATTATCTTCAATGGAGGAATTATTTCAGAACCTCATTAATAATACAAATCAAGGAGCTGCTATTCATGGTACAATGCATCTTTGTAGTGCTGAATCATTGTTTTATCACTGATATTATTAGAGACATTTTCAGTAACTGTAAGACAGATGTTTAATGTTGAGAAGAGTGCACTGTAGAACTAGATAAAGGCCAGTTTGATTGTTGTTGTTCAGTCGCTGAGTCGTGTCCTACTCTTTGTGACCCCGTGGACAGCAGCATGCCATGCTTCCCTATCCTTCACCATCTCCTGGAGCTTGCTCAGACTCATGTCCATTGAGTTGGTGATGCCATTTAACCATCTCATCCTCTGTTGTCTCCTTCTCCTCCCACCTTCAACCTTTCCCAGCATCAGGGTCTTTCCTAATGAGTCAGCTCTTCACATTGGGGGGCCAAAATATTGGAGCTTCAGCTTTAGCACCAGTACTTCCAGTGAATAGTCAGAATTGATTTCCTTTAGAATTGACTGGTTTGATCTCCCTGCAGTCCAAAGGACTGTCAAGAGTCTTCTCCAACACCACAGTTCAAAGGCATCAATTCTTTGGCACTCAGCCTTCTTTATGTTCCAACTCTTACATCGATACACGACTACTGGAAATAACTTTTGTCATCATTTGTCATAGCTTTTCTTCCAAGGAGCAAGTGTCTTTTAATTTCATGGCTAAAGTCACCATCTTAAGTGATTCTGGGGCCCAAGAAAATGAAGTCCATCACTGTTTCCATTGTTTCCCCATCTATTTGCCATGCAATGATGGGACTGGATGCCATTATCTTCGTTTTTTGAATGTTGAGTTTTAAGCCATTTTTTTCACTCTCCTCTTTCACTTTCACCAAGTGGCTCTTTAGTTCTTCTTCACTTTCTGCCATAAGGGTGGTGTCATCTACATATCTGAGGTTATTGATATTTCTCCTGTACAATGTTATGAACCTCTGTTGATAGTTCTTCAGGCACTCTGTCTATCAGATGTAATCTCTTATATCTGTGTGTCACTTCCACTGTATAATTGTAAGGAATTCAACTTAGATCATACCTGAATGGCCTAGTGGTTTTCCAGTTTGATTGTCAGGTTACTATTTATAAGTTCTGATTTCACAAGTTTCACTGAGAATAAACTTCAAAATATGTGAATATAATTAAGTATACTGGGATTTCAAAAAATAATCTATTTTTATTATAATATGTTAAATGAAATGTGGAAAACATCTAATAAAATTGTTGATAATCAAATTACTGACTCAGAATTTTAAAGTATATGGGAAACTTGAATGTGATGAAAATCACTTTCTAATCACGTCTTCCTCATTTTTATCTATCTGTTTCTCCATTTCTGTCTCTCCTTCTTTCTTCCTCTGTATACACAAACACACACACACACAACTTTGGGAAGGTTGGGGTAGGGAGGATGGTGGTGGAAAGGACAGTTATTCAATAACCAGCAGAATACCTTTCAATCAACAGGTGTATTACTGACTGTTTATTATGTCATTTGAAAAGACCCTGACACTGGGAAAGATTGAGGGCAGGAGGAGAAGGGAGAGACAGAGGATGGGATGGCTGGATGGATGTGAATTTGAGCAAACTCTGGGAGACAATGAAGGAGAAGGAAGCCTGGCATGCTGCAGTCCATGGGGTGGCAAAGAGCTGGACGTGACTTAGTGACTGAACAACAATATTATGCTTTTCATTCTGAGTAAAAGTATTAGGGATAATGGATGCAGTATTTACCTTTCAGGATCTGAAATTAACTGTGTATGATCAGGAGATTGAGAAGAGTTGTCTCAACAAAAGGTCCTAATCCCTCGCTCGGTTTTCAGTCTTAAGATACTTTAGGAAATCTAAAATGTCTATGATTGTGTGTATGCCATGGAAAGGGGAGTATTCAAACTTTCGGGGGACTTTTGGAATTGAGTCTTGAGTAGACATTGCTAGTCAGGGGCCTGAAGTATCATTATATGCTGCCTGTTAGATGTTGGACAAGAGGGATTCCAGGTCCACGGACAGTTCACAGTGTCCATAGTCTGAGTATAGACTTGGGGTAGACATAGTTTGTAGTTGATAGAACCCTTACATTTGCTATTAGGCCTAAGGAGTAAGAGCTATCATAGTGGAAAAAGCCAAAGGAAAACTGTGAAATTGCTCTCCTGGGGACAGTGACAAAAATGAGTACCATCTGTTAAGAACTAAAGAATGCTTGTGTGTCAGTCCACGTCTTATTATCTACTTAGTTTACCAGCCTGAGGGTTCTCAGACAAGAGAGATATTGAAGAATATCAGAAGACTAACATAAACCTAACCAAAGAGTAGTTCCTATTGTAACTGCTTGGCCAGATGTGATACATTTGATAACCATACTAATATAGCCATAGGTAAATGGTCAATATCTATTAATTTGGTAAATGTGTTCTTATCCATCCCTATCAGAAAAAAAGGGTCCAAAATTGTTGAAAAAGACAAAAACATAATTTTGCATCAAATTCCAGGCCTCTGTCAACATTGTTGCCCAGATATAATATTATTTATATATTCTACTTGAGCATACATATTATTATATATCATAATATTTTTAAAGATACCTGGAAACAGCTGGACATTCACAGAATATTCTACTGGTTCATTATGTTGATGATATTTTACTTGGATTGGGGAAGTAGCTAATATATTGGAGGTCTTGGTAAGACACATGTGTTCAAAAGGGTGAGAGATAAAATCAGATTCTTGAAAAACTACTGCATGAGTAAATGTTTTGAATCTTTATTGTAAATTTATTTTAATTAATAAATTTCATTTTTAGTGCTTTTAAGCTTTGCAGAAAAATTGTATAGAAAGTATAGTAGTTCATCCTCCCCCTGTCTATTTTTCTCTGTTATTAGTATACTGCATCTGATATAATTTATTCCAATTTAAAATATAATAGTTTTCAATTATGTGGAATAGGCCATGCAATTATTATAAATGAGACTTACTGATATTATATATAAAAAGGCACTGGATAGAGAAAGGATATTTTGGTCCAGCCCTCCTCCCTGCTCCTACCCCCACCCCCATCTCTGCCTTGGCAACCACAAGCCTGTTCTATGTCTGTGAGTCTGTTTCTGCTTCACAGATAGGAGGGATGGACCATGAAAACTATTGTATGTAGAATGGATAGACAACAAGGTCTTACTGAATAGCACAGGAAAGTATATTCAATATCCTTAGATAAACCATAATGAAGAATATAAAAAAGAATGTATTTATATGTATAACCTAATCATTTTGCTGTAAAGCAGAAATTAACAGAAAAAATATTTTTGATCAAAAATATGAATTATGCTATTCTCATTTATCCTTCAGCTCTTCTTCAATATTTTGTTCTTCTTTTTCATTTTATTATTTCTTATACCTATTCTAAGGCAACAGGAAAAGCTGACAAATTAAAATTTGTCTAATAATATGACATCTGTATTAAATAGTATTAATAGTCTTCTAAGCCCCTAAGAATAATATTAGCAAGACAAAAAAAATCAAGAGTGAGTTTAAAGGGGCCAAGTGAATAAAGAATAGATTTTTAAATATTGGAAAATAATGGATGTGTTAGTTTTTATTACAGATGTAAAAAATATATCAAAGACTTGATGTCTTAACAGAACACAGATTTATAATTGTACAGTTCTGGGGATCAGAAGTTCAAAATTGGTCTTACTGGGTAAAGTCAGCTTGCTGTCTGGGCTGAGTTCCTTCTGAAGGCTGTAAGGAAGAGTCTATACCTTTGGCTTTTCCAGCTTCTAGAGCCTGCCCCCCTCCCATGGTTTAGGGTCCAACCCTTCTACTTTCAAAGCCAGCAACATCTGGCCAAATCTTTTTCACACTACTATCTCTCTGATTCTCTATGTTTTGCCTTCCTCTTCTGTTTGTAAGCCCCTGTGATTACACCGAGTCCACTTGGATGATCTAAGACAATATTCCATTCCAAAGTCAAATGTTTAGCAGTCTTAATTCTATGTGCAATCTTAATTTTCCTCTGTACCTAGATGATAAAATTTAGCTTAAAGAACTTTATAAAAATTACAGTCATTCACTAATTGGTATGGGATTTTATGGGCCTTGATTTCCATCATGGAGGCATTATTCAGTGATGTGGCAAGACCAAGTCTGAGTGAATATTCAGCCTTTTTTGCTTGTATGAAGTGTTTTCACTTGCAGTTCAAACAATGTTTTATTATTATTTAATATGTTGTTTAATTTTCAGCATTTTAAGAAATGGGTCTTTAAAAATCCTCAAATTAATGATATTAAAAATTCTATTTTTTCCTGCAGCAAATATGGCATATGTGTGTATGCAAAACTCAAAGCAAAAATGATAAAGTGCATTAATGTAATTATATGTTTAAATAATTCTTGAATTCAACATCAAAATTTTGAAATAAAATCAGTAAAATATTTGAAAAATGGGGACTTTCTGATATTCACAATTGTTTTCCTTGGTTTTATGAAGACATAGTCTATGTTGCTTCTGTAATCCTAATATTCCTCATGGGTAGAAGGCAATGGCGCCCCACTCCAGTACTCTTGCCTGGAAAATCCCATGGACGGTGGAGCCTGGTAGGCTGGAGTCCATCGGGTCGCTAAGAGTCGGAAACGACTGAGCGACCTCACTTTGACTTTTCACTTTCATGCATTGGAGAAGGAAATGGCAACCCACTCCAGTGTTCTTGCCTGGAGAATCCCAGGGACGGCGGAGCCTGGTGGGCTGCCGTCTATGGGGTCGCACAGAGTCGGACACGACTGAAGCGACTTAGCAGCAGCAGCAGCTGATACATTAGAAGAGAATAGTACGAAGATTCTAAACAACCAAAAATATAAGGATGGCAGCGTTGATTTTTCAGTTTAAGAACCCTTTGGGGAGGAAAATAAAGATAGCTTATTGAATTTGTAGTTTAATTCCTTGACACAGATATTTGGCTGTCAGACTCTTTGAGTATAAAAGATTATTAACAATGATTACTTCTGGCAAACAGCTGTTATTAAAGTATTTCATTCTTTTTACATAATAGTTACTGTGGAAAGGGGTATTTTTCTAGCTATCAATATACAAACATATCTATTAGAAAATATTTAGTTAGCAATCATTTAGACCACAAAGCACTGAAAACCTTAAACATCAGTGCCTTAAGCAGGAGAGCTGTTTCTCTCACAGAAAAGTCTAGATACGTGGTCTAGAGCTATTATCGAGTATCATGTTTTCAGACCTAAGGCTTCTTCTAGCTTTGCTCTGTGTTGCATACCCCGCCCCGCCCCCCAACAAGTTATTTTCATGGTCCAGGAAGGCTGCCCCAGCTCCAGCTGTTGTGTCTGAATTGCAGCCATCAGGAAGGTGAAGGGCAAGTCATCTCCTTTATAAGATGCTTAATGGAAGTTGTTGCACACACTGTTTTCAGTTATATCTACTTGGTCAAGCTTGATCAAAGACACACACTTTGCTTCACTAGAGGCTGGAAATATAATCTTTATTCTTATTAGGTAAAATTTCTTATTTCTAATTATAACAGGAGATAAAGATTTTAGGCAGTCTCAGCCACAGAAAGAAAGAGTAAAATTCTTTTAATGAATTATAGTTGGCAACAACTAAATCTCATAACAAATATAGATGAAAAATAATCAGGGTAATGTAAGACAGTGATTCCTAAACTGTGTTCTGTGTAACAGTAATATGAGTTGTTTGTTTTTTTTTAAAGAGTGTGCCGAGTCCTTTAGGTTAAGGGGAATTCTGTAGCTATAAGAAGCCCAGGTAACAGACAAGAAGCAAACTACTTGAATCCTGCATCTGCCACTTATTAGCTGTGTTGGCCTCTGAGAAAATGTATTTAACTTTCTTTGCCTATATTTTCTTGTCTGTAAAAATAGTCATAGCTTATTTGTTACCATTTTGTTGAGCATCAGTCACTTTTCTGGAGCTAGGAAACTCCATAAAACATTTCAGTCTCAAAAAGTAAACATCCTAGTAAGGAATGGGGTGAGTATATATGACATAAAAAAGTAACATGTTTTTTGCTATATGACAGGAAGTGTTAAACAGATAATAAAGTAGGGAAAGAAGTCAGGAGGCATGAAGAGGGAAGATGCTTTATTATCAATCACACATGGTGAGTGATTTCCTTCTTCTTAACTAAATTACATCTAATTTTCTTTTAGGCTTCCCTGATAGCTCAGCTGGTAAAGAATCTGCCAGCAATGCAGGAAACCCTGCTTTGATTCTGGGTCAGGAGGATCCGCTGGAGAAGGGATAGGCTACCCACTACAGCACTCTTGGGCTTCCCTTGTGGCTCAGCTGGTAAAGAATCTGCCTGCAATGTGGGAGATCTGGGTTTGATCCCTTGGTTGGGAAGATCCCCTGGAGAAGGGAACAGCTACCCACTCCAGTATTCTGACCTGGAGAATTCCATGGACTGTATATCCCATGGGGTCACAAAGAGTCGGACATGACTGAGCGACTTTCACTATGGTGAGCACAGAGTGGGCTTCCCAGGTGGCTCAGTGCTAAAGAATCCTCGTGCCAGTGCAGGAGACACACAGTTCAGTCCCTGGGTCAGGAAGATCTCTTGAAGGAGGAAATGGCAACCCACTCCAGTATTCTTGCCTGGAAAGTCCCTTGGATAGAAGAGCCTAGCAGGTTACACTCCCTAGAGAGTCACAGAGAGTTGGTCATGACTGAGGACACACACACAAGCTACAGAGTGCTTGTTGGAAAACTGATAAATAACTTGACCTACAGACACCTGAGGCTAGAGGGTCCCAACAGGGAGGAGCAGATGCTCTTGATTTGAGATAATACTCAGCCTTAGTTAATGGCCAAGTGAACGTGATTTTCAGCTAAGGAGTGACAATAAGTCGAGTACTTTCTATAGGTCAGACATTCTGAGTAGGCAATATTAGTCCTATTTTATACATGCAGAAGCTAAATGTCAGAGAGATTATATAATTTGCCCTAAATCATACACCGAAATGTTAACAGGCAGTTTCAAACCCAGTCTGAAGTCCTGCACCTTCTGTCTTGCCATTCTACTTCTTCAAACAGAGAGAAGGATGATGTTAGTAACTTAAACAGTATTAGTTGAGCTTTGAACTAGGATTTGAGAATAATCAGTAAACAAAACAAAAACTCTGCCTTTTTGAGCTATGCATGTGTGCATGCACGCGTGCATGCTGTCGGGCCCTACTCTTTGCAACCCCATGGACTGTAGCCCACCAGGTATCTCTGTCCATGGGATTTCCCAGGCAAGAATACTGGATTAGGTTGCCATTTCCTGCATCAGGGTATCTTCACGACCCAGTGATTTAAGCCATGTCTCCTGGGTCTCCTGCACTGTCATAATGATTCTTCACCTGGGGAGCCCCAAAATAAGCAGTATATACAGGTAATTAAGTAAATTATATACTGTATAGTTTTTATCTCTATATATACTATCACTAGAAAGAGATCACTGCTCTGGAAAAAAAACAGCAGAATAAGGGATTGGGATTATGAGGTAGGGTTGATGAATAAATGTTAAATTTGATAAATTTTTGCTTAAGACACCTTGACTGAGGCTTGCTACTCCTAACACTTAAGGTAGAATAACCTTCACAAAATATGAGGAAAACTCTCACCACAAAAAGAAATATTTTCTACAGTATTATGTTATACTTATACATTTTTATATTGTTCTGAGAAATGTTCGAAGGAAATACAGTTATCTGATCATTTGATGAGGTCCATGAGTCTCTGGTCGAGGGAAGTCTGCTCTTGAAAACAACTTAGCTCATTATGTGTGTTTGTGTATCTACTTGTTGTTGTTGTTCAGTCACTAAGTCATGTCTGACTCCTTGCAATCCCATGCACTGGAGCACACCAGGCTCCCCTGTCCTTCATTATCTTCTGGAGTTTGCTGAAATTCATGTCCACTGAGCTGGTGATGCTATCTAACCAACTCATACTCTGCCACCCCCTTCTCCTTTTGCCTTCAATCCTTCCCAGAATATATTTGTGTATATATACAAATACATAAATACATTTATATCTATCCATCCATATAGCTATATACATACATATCATACAAATAAATACATACAGAATGAAAATATACATATAAATATAGAAACCATTTAATTAAGGCAAGTAAGCATTTACCTTACATATAAATTTCATCATTTAGTAAATGACAGCTTTCTCTTCCAAAGTGCTTAAGAGAAATATCACTTTAAAGTTAGTAAGAAAATTTCACTGAAGTTGTTCATAGTGGAGGAAACAGCTATGCAAAAAAGAAAAAAGTGAATTACTTTGAAATCCACCAGTTAAATGGTATCTTTCTGGCTTTTAGAATTCAATAATAGGATTCTTCCTCAAATAGAAAAATCTGTTTAAAAGAATTCTCCCCTGGGTAACTTACATTTCTTAAGCAGAATAGAAAGTGTCAATGACAAAATGGTACAAATACAGTCTCAAAGAATATGGTATACCATCAAGTCCCATTAAAAAAAAAAAAATCATTCTTTAAAAGGGAGGGGGAAAGGCAATAACATTGATGATCATAAGGCAAGACCAGTATCCAATTCTTTCTTTGTCCTTTGATTTTCTCCTGATTTTGGTATCTTCACCCACTTCAAAAAAACATGTTCACATGCTCTTGCTTACCACAGAGCTTTGGGGAAAAAATTGTAATCAGTTCTTCTGCTTTCACCAGTGCCAAATGCCAGGAGTCTTAGCCATAAAGCTTACCAAAATTTGCTCATTGAAACCAAGCCAGTTAGGAGTATTTATTACCATGCATAGGCTTCAGTTATTAGAAATGACCTGCATATTTCAAAAATTAAAATGGAGGTAAGTAAGAACCATGAAGAGGAGAGAGAGTTAGGCAGTGAGGAATGTTGGAATTAGGGACTTCCTTGGTGGTCCAGGGGCTAAGACCCTGCACTTCCAATTCAGGGGGCCTGGATTCAATCCCAGGGCAGGGAACTAGATCCTATATGATGTAACTAAGACCTAGCACAGCCAAATAAATACATACTAAAAAAAAAATTGTTGGGATTAGGAACTACAGGTTTGTCTTTCCTTAGGATGTGTCTATTTTGTAAAGCAGAATCTTTTTGGAACACTGACTGGAAGCTTGAGACCAACCTCCCTAAAGCTGTCTATATTTTACCTCTTTTTTTCTTTCTAATTTTGTATTGTCTTTTTTGCATATGAATTTATATTTATAATTTTCAGGCATTCTAAAATAAATTTCTTATCTTCAGAGTTTATTGGGCATTTGCATTTCTTCTGTAAAGTATCTGCTCATATGCTATGCCCCTGTTTTCTTTTGGGTTATCTTTTTCTAATTGACACTTGACATAATAATTTGTCTTTCATTAGGTTTCCCATCCATTTATGACTTATGTTCTCATTTTTTTTAAGGTAGTAGTTTTTCATCAACCTCAGCCTTAAAAGTAAGCTTTAATCAGTTCAGTTCAGTTCAGTTGCTCAGTGGTGTCCATCTCTTTGCGACCCCATGGACTGCAGCACGCCAGGCTTCCCTGTCCATCAACAACTCTTGGAGCTTCCTCAAACTCATGTCCATCGAGTCAGTGTTGTCATCCAACCATCTCATATTCTGTTGTCCCCTTCTCCTCCTGCCTTCAATCTTTCCCAGCATCAGGGTCTCTTCCAGTGAGTCAGTTCTTCGCATCAGGTGGCCAAAGTATTGGGGTTTCAGCTTAAGCATTGGTCCTTCCAATGAATATTCAGGACTGATTTCCTTTAGGATGGACTGGTTGGATCTCCTTGCAGTCCAAGGGACTCTTGAGACTCTTCTGCAATACCACAGTTCAAAAGCATCAATTCTTTGATGCTCAGCTTTCTTTATAGTCCAACTCTCACATCCATACATGACTACTGGAGAAAACGTAGCTCTGACTAGACAGACCTTTGTTGGTAAAGTAATGTCTCTGCTTTTTAATATGCTGTCTAGGTTGGTCATAGCTTTTCTTCCAAGAAGCATGGTCCTCCCCCCCCCCCCCCGCCGCCATGGCTGCAGTCACCATCTACAGTGATTTTGGAGCCCAAGAAAATAGTCTCTCACTCTTTCCATTGTTTCCCTATCTATTTGCCATGAAGTGATGGGACCAGATGCCATGATCTTAGTTTTCTGAATGTTGAGCTTTAAGCCAACTTTTTCACTCTCCTCTTTCAATTTCATCAAGAGGCTCTTTAGTTCTTCTTTGCTTTCTGCCATAAGGGTGGTGTCTTCTGCATATCTGAGGTTATTTATATTTCTCCCAGACATAATGTGTGATTAAAATTGAAAAGAATGGTGGCCTGACTCAGAATACTAAGGTTTGGAAATGGTATTCAGTAAGGGAAAAGCATGTATGTAGATATAATCATTGAGTAGCAGTCTATTCTTTTACTAAGTGTCAGGGACTCTGTATTCTCCATATTTTAAAACAAATTAATAAATAATATAGCCCATTATGAACCAATTATAATAGTGTGGGATGGACCAAGTAGTGTGATAAAAGCAATTTGAGGTTCAGGGGAAAATAAATATCACATGAATTCTGGAAAAAATAAATTCTTTCCTTATCTTGCTTACCTAGCCCTTTTTCCTGGAGATATTCCACTATTAACTAACCTTTCAGAAAGATTCAAGGCATAAACATATATGTCATACTGTGCCATGTCATTTCATATTATATTTTAACCTTTCCGGAGAGAACTTGAATAATGTGCAAATAAAAGCCCTGCAACACAAAACAATATCCTTGTCTTTTTTAATAGCTCTTTATATCTATATCCATGTTTGAGAGAGAGGGTGCACACATATGGTGAATATTCTACATACTATTAAACTGTTTACAATTACCTAGCCCTCATGGTTGTGTTAGTCAGAAAAAAAATCTGTTAAAATACTCTGCTCACTTTCACAGAAATTCCAAGTATGTATACTATAGAAGAAAAGCTTTAGAGAAATTATGTGAGTGGTTTCCAATATTTATATAAATATGTAAAATGAGATTCCAAGGTATTTTAAAATTACATGTGTTTATTTAAATTGATAAATATATTTATAGATGTGTCTAAATAATGTGATAGATATAGGTATAGGTAAACATAATATTTCGTGAGTTAAATGGAAAGATATATTCCAAAATATTGAGTAATAGGATTGTGGGAGATTTAGTTATCTTTGATATAATTCTCTATACTGTCAAGTTTTTCTCTCATTGATGTATATTGAATTTATGATAAAAAAAATAGGCTATAAATATCACTGGATGAAACAGTCATCCTTATAAGCAATCAAATAAATTAGGAGGTACTATTTTTCATCTCTCAATTTAGCAAACATTAATACCCCTATCTATAAATGGTGCTGAAAAATTTAATATTAATTTATTGCTAATGACTGTATCAATTAGACCAATTAAAAGAGAAGGCCCGTAGCTCAGTCAGTAAAGAGTCTGACTGAAATGCAAGAGACCTGGGTTCGACCCCTGGGTTGGGAAGATCCCCTGGACAAGCAATGGCAACCCACTCCAGTATTCTTGCCTGGAGAATCCCATGGACCAAGGAGTCTGGCAGGCTACAGTCTGTGGGGTTACAAGAGTCAAACATGACTGAGTGACTAGGCACATATTTGGAAATATAGTAAGGTGTCATCAAAATCATATCCTTTGGCCCTGGAAAACAACTTTTAGCAGGCAGCTCTCCATCTCCAAATAATGTAAGACAGAATGATCAAATAGGAATAAAAACAATTTGAATACATGAGTGTTTATTTTGAGTAATGAATTATAAAGTATTTATGTTTTTTTAATACAGATAAACATTTTTCTCTGAAAGAACTTTTTTTAATTCATATTGTCAAAAAATCCATCATCTGTAAGGATGACCTTATGGAATATATAATGAATCCACCTGTGCCCACACCTACATTTAACAATTAACAGTGCTTAGACATGATAAACATTTCAAAGTGTCCTGTCCTGAGAGGTAAAGGCATTATAGTTAAAGCGAGTTGATATATTTGTATGGTTTTAAAACATCTTAAAAAAGGGAAGTGTTTAATATGGCACAATTATTTAATGGATTACATGATCATTAATGATGGTAATGAAGATATTAATAGTTTTGAAAGCTTGTGATGTAAGTACAAAGCAGAATGTAGCACTCAAGATATATGGGTGCTTATGTAAAAATGTGGGATGGAGATAAAAACAGATGTGACATTATCTTTATGGTCATGGGGTTTAAAATCTAACCTGGCTGACAATAAGTGAAATGCAGGAATTTCTCAAATTTCGTTCCATTTTGCTTTTTTATATGCCAGGTTGGAAAACAGGATTTGTGACATTTACATCATGACTGAATCTGCAGTGAACTCTCTGTACATGACCTTTAGAGACCAACTGATAGTCTTTTAAGAGATTATTTCATGCAAATTGCAATAATAATGTGATGATTTTTTAAAGTTACATAGCTGATTCCTAGTGCTATTGCTCTAATTTGTACAAAATAGAAGAACAGTGCGAACTCCAGTCAATTGTTCTTCAAGGAAATGACATGAGTCAAAATATAAAGGCATAGTTACCATTTATTATGGCTTATGCTTGCACCGGTTATGTAACTGTTCCAGCCTCAGCTTGTCTGTGTGTGTGTGTGTGTGTGTGTGTGTGTGTGTGTGAAAGAAAGAGATGGGGAGACAGAGACAGAAAGAAAGGAGGAGAAGAGGGGAAAGTAGGGAAGAAAGGAGAAAAGAAGAAATTAAATTATTCATATTAAATCCTAATTTTGGCACATAATTTCATGTCTGTTGTGGGTAACATAAAAACAACTTTTGGGAAATTTGTAAAAATGATATAACTTAGAACATGAACATAAGTAGATTTTAAAAGAAATAACAAAGTTAATAGTGAATGAGATTTTGCTTTTTTCAAGATTATAATATATTTGCAATCACTGATTTGCTTGTTATATCAGTGTAACAGGTATTTTCTTTGTAGCTACTTCCAGTGATAACCTGTAAAAGGTTTCCTAAAAGTCCAAAAAGATGAAAAAGAAAAAAGGTCCAAGAACCCATTCTCATATTTTCTTTCTCTGAATCTTGTTTCATATTGAAATCTGAGTGTCGATTTCCTTGGACAGAACTCTTCACAACAACACGTTGTTTTCATTTTTTATGAAAACATATTTTCTCCTTTGTTCCAAATTGAGCAGTCTAAATGTTAAAATTACTAATAAAAATCCTATCACATAACCCATTCGGGACCTACTTATTGAAAAACTTTTGCAGAGCTCTTTAAGAAATAGGGATTTTTGGTGTCTGTGTGTAAGAATTAAGCTTTTTAATATAGAGTTATAAGCTGTGAAAGTGAAAGTCGCTCAGTTGTGTCCGACTTTTTGTGACCCCATGGACTGTCAATGGAATTCTCTAGGCCAAAATACTGGAGTGGGTAGCCTTTCCCTTCTCCAGGGGATCTTCCCAACCCAGGGATGGAACCCTGATCTCCAACCCAGGTCTCCCACATTGCAGGCAGATTCTTTACCAGCTGAGCCACAAGGGAAGCCCAAGAAGTGAGTAGCCTACCCCTTCTTCAGTGGATCTTCTGGACTCAGGAATTGAACCAGGGCCTCCTCCATTGCAGGCAGATTCTTTACCAACTGAGCTATCAGGGAAAGCCCTATAAGCTGTAATAAAACTTAATAGAAGATTTTTGACAACTTATAATATGAAGAGAGACTTCCTCTCAAAGGAATTAACACATTTAGCACATGCTAAATTCTCATAAATACCGTTTTAGCTTTTTTTTCCAACTGGGAAGGGGGTGATTCTGTTCTCTAAATCATCACTAATCTTTCACTTTTAAAATTTCTTTATTCAACAGATCTGAAGGGATTCTGCACCTGATAATTTAACTGAATAAAGTAGACAGCATCTCCACTATCATCCTGTTTGTATTAGTCTTTTTATCACTGCTGTATTGTGTGTGCGTGAGTGCTCAGTCATATCTGACTCTTTGCAACCCCATGGACTGTAGCGCACCAGGCTCCTCTATCCTTGGAATTTTTCAAGGAAGAATACTGGAGTAGTTTGCTATTTCCTACTCTAGGGAATCTTCCTGACCCAGGGATCAAACCCAGGTCTTGTGTTTCCTGCATTAGCAAGCAGATTCTTCACCACTAACATCACCTTGCTGCTGTAGCAAATTATTGCAAAGATAGAGGCTACTACACTAATTTATTGTCTTATGATTCTGGCTATCAGAAAGCTAAACTCATAGAATTGATGGGGCTCCATTTCTTCTAGAATCTTCAGAAGACAGTCCTCTTCCTTACCTTTTTTAGTTTCTAGAGACTAAAAGATATACCTTGGCTTGCATACCTTGGCTCATGACCCCTTCTTCACATTACTTAGAACATCCTCTTGCTTCCACGCTCCCATATACTATTCCTGTTATTCTCCCCTTACTTTCTTATAAAAACCTTATGATTATATTGTATATCATCCAGATGATGATCCATAATAATCTCCATCTCAAAATACTTTATGTAATCATATCTGTAAATCCTCTATACCATGTAAGGTAGTATATTCAGACATTCTATGTGAGGGTTAGGATGTGGACATCTTCAGACTGCCTTTATTCAGTCTACTGCAGTTTGTTATCAAGAATCACATTCTTAAAAGTTGCATAGTTCCCTTCCTGAGGTGCTTCAGTTTTAATAAAGGAAAACCCAGGGACCACCCTAATGAATCTAGGTCTTACAATCTTCTAATTGGAAGATTAGAAAAAACTTCTAATTTTCTAATTAGGAGATTGGGAAACTTCCATAAGCTTTCTGCCCTTGCTTCTTCATGTGTAAAATGAGGTTATTAATAATATCTGAGCTTCCCTGGTGGCTCAGATGGTAAAGAATCTGTCTGCAATGCAGAAGACCTAGGTTCAATCCCTGGGTCAGGAAGGTCCCCTGGAAAAGGAAATGGCAACTCACTCCAGTACTATTGCCTGGAAAATTCCATGATCAGAGGAGCCTGGCAGGATACTGTGCATCAGGTCGCAAAGAGTCAGACATGACTGAACGATTAACACTTTTACTTAAATAATATTTGTCTCATAGTTTTTGTTCAGAGAGTAAAATGAAATCATGTACAGGAGGTTTAGCAAAGTTTCTTATAAATACTAAGAAAGCAATACATTTTATCCACCATTATTTCTTATCACATTCATTCATAGAAGTGTTAGTTTGGGGAAGTGCAGACCAGTCTAAGCACATGGATGAAGAACTCATCAACAGTTGGTTTGTCAAATAAAGCTTTCTCAAATAACTAAATCTTAAATAGGTGATCAGAAATCTAATTCCAAATATAGACACACAGACAATTTAAATTCATCTAAGAATGCAGAACTGATTCTTAAAGTAAAAATTAAAAATAAATAAATAAATTAAAAAAAAAAATAGAACAGGGTAAAAAGTAAAAGAAATAGATTCCGTAAGTAGTTGGCAATTGCTGTCTGAGGTAGATTGAATTATTGGCCTCTTTTCTTTTTTCACTTTTTCTTGTATCTGTACCCTTTACTGTGTTACTTTTTGTCCCTCCTTTTAGAAGCTGAGTGCAATTCTTTGTCCCTTTAGCTTGGGCTCAGTGAGGTGAGCTGCTTTGCCCAATAGATGGTGACAGTGTCCATTCCAAGCCCAGGTCTTAGTAGGCAGCACAACTTTTTACTTGTCTTCTATTGCCTCCTGTCCATACCAGAAGAACATGCCCCGGGGAGCCTGTTTATCAAGAAGGATGTAAAACGCATGAGGTAAACACAGAAATAGCCAACTTAGAGCTGCCTAGCTGAGCTCACTCTAAATCAAATACTTGTTATTGTACAGCACTGAATGTTTTCTTTCTTTCTTTTTTCTTTTTCTTTTTCTTTTTTTTGGTCTTTGTGGCTTATTTGTTCAGTTGAGTTCAGTCTCTTAGTCGTGTCCGACTCTTTGCAACCCCATGAATCGCAGCACACCATCACCAACTCCTGGAGGTCACTCAGACTCGCGTCCATCGAGTTAGTGATGCCATCCAGCCATCTCATCCTCTGTCGTCCCCTTCTTCTCGTGCCCTCAATCCCTCCCAGCATCAAAGTCTTTTCCAATGAGTCAACTCTTCTCATGAGGTGGCCAAAGTACTGGAGTTTCAGCTTTAGCATCATTCCTTCCAAAGAAATCCCAGCGTTGATCTCCTTCAGAATGGACTGGTTGGATCTCCTTGCAGTCCAAGGGACTTTCAAGAGTCTTCTCCATCACCACAGTTCAAAAGCATCAATTCTTCGGCGCTCAGCCTTCTTCACAGTCCAACTCTCACATCCATACATGACTACTGGAAAAACCATAGCCTTGACTAGACGGACCTTAGTGTTTGTTATGCGGTAGTAATTCACTGATACTCTCCTTAAAGTCATACTGAAGTACTTACTTCTTACTTTCTTGAAGCCTGTTCTAGTATATTTTTATCAGAAGTATTAGAACACAATTTTCAGACTACTCTGTTTTCTCAAGGAGTCAGTATATTCCCCAGTCACATATCCAAATAATATATCCCTTTACCCAGTGACATATTCAAATAATTTTATATCTAATACAAATCAAAACTATATCAGGGTGAAAGAATTCCAGTGACTAAGTAGGCTTTACTGTCTTACAATATTACAAACCTGATCGATACTAAGTATGTATCACAAACAAGTGGTTGACAAAAAGATTACTTTTCAGAAGGGAAAGAAATGGGAAATATAACTCACAAAAATATAATAGAACCCACTTAATCAGCTCCCTGCTAAACATGCCTTTCATTATAGTAATTTCCAGTGAACACTCTCAAGGTGGCTCAGTACAACTCCATGACAATAAGTAGTGGCTAATTGATGCCTGTAGCTGATTCACAGTGGCTTGCAGAAGTAACCTGGTGTGTACAGTTTAAAAACAAAGTATTTCCACATATTCAATAAAAGGCATTTTCTATTATGTTGTTGTATAAAATACAGAGACCTGATGGGTATTCAGTAGCTGTCTAAAGTTATGGAAAGATTGAGGTTTACCTGAATTAGCAAAACACATTGCCAGAATCTGTTTCCTTTCTCTTAAAATACAGTCTTCCCAAATGCTCCCTTTGAGATTTCCTTTAAGTTTTGCTGCTGTGTCTTGAAATGATCTAAAATTTATCTAGATCTAGATTTATTTATGTACTAGAGGTGAATGGGACTCTAAGTTAGAGGAAGGAAACACAGGAGTTGGAGAGAAAGAAAGAAGTACTGAGGTATTTTCCTCTGAATGTCATCTACTACACACATGTGTGGTGGTGATGATGATGTTAACAATTATAAAAAGTGATATTATTGTTTTTTTCATATATGCCAAATGCTGTGCTTAACGTTGTACATGGACCTTACTCTAATATCCTAATATTTATAACAAGGAGAATCTATATCAATATAGATAATAGACAACATTTATTGAATACATTCTGTGTTCCAAAGATGAGATTAGGGTCATTAAATGCATTCTCTTTTAATTCTGGTAGTGATTATGAGAACTGGATATCAATGCTGTGTTTGTGTGTTTATTTAAACTGAGCTTCACACTGAATGTAAAAAATAAAAAAACAATGTGATTGAAAATGCCAGCCTTGACTGAAGAAGAAAAAATAACAAAAGAAAAAAAATAACAAAAATGATCTTTGATTATTGGAGCCTTGGAATAATAAAGGAATTATTGTCATGTACATAATATTCAAAACAATCAATCCTAAAGGAAATCAGTCCTGAAACTTGGATTGACTGGATTTAGGATTGACTGATCAAACCAGTCAATTCTAAAGGAAATCAGTCCTGAATATTCATTGTGAGGACTGATGCTGAAGCTGAAACTCCAATATTTTGGCCACCTGATGCAAAGAACTGATTCATTGGAAAAGACCCTGATGCTGGGAAAGATTGGAGGCAGGAGAAGGGGATGACAGAGGATGAGATGGTTGGATGACAACACTGACTTGATGAACATGAGTTTGAGCAAGCTGTGGGAGTTGTGAATGGACAGGGAAGCCTGGTGTGCGGTAGTCCATGGGGTCACAAAGAGTTGGACATGACTGAGTGAACTGAACTGAACGTAATACTAAAAATTATTATCTGTATAAAGTACTTCATATGGATCATACTGGAAAGGGGATGAGATTATCAGTAGAGATGGGAAATTAATAGCACCAATGACACAAAAAAAGAGAGGGTGTTTATGTATGGTGTATTAAATATTTTATTATTACTGTAAGTAATAAGTGGAAAATTTAAGTATATATGGATCATTTTTAGATTAAGATTCTGGAGAGGGAAGGCACTGGAAATACAAGTTTACCAGACAGATAAGTAAGAAAAAGGGTCAAGACCCCATCATGTCAATGATGATGTTCCTACTATCTTATAACCTGAAATAGGAGCAGCTGTGCCCTGATACATGTGACAGTCAGCAGTGAATGACTCCAGGATCAGACATCTATAAGAGATGTCTTCAAGAAAGCATTGAAACAAGTCTTGAGCATGTGTGCAGTATATAAAAATGTATTTGTTTATAAGAGTTATCCTTTTTGTATACTGTGGTTTCATAAAAAAAAAGACAAATGATGCCAAGTTAAGAACAGAACCTCTAGAACCAGTGTGGTCAGATTTAAAAGCTATATCTTCTCTAGAGAAAGTGAAACAAGCTTTCTATGTCCTGGTGTCCTTCCTTTTAAAATGGAGATAAAAATACACCTTGCTTGAGCAGTTGGTATGAGAATACAGGTAAAACACCTGGAAGCACATTTATTGCACAACAAACACCCAGAAAATGCTAGCTTTTATTGTTATAAAGCATTCAAAACAAAAGTTTAAAATGTGACATAAAATACATACATCAAAATTCAATTATGAGTTTTCTTCCTATAACCCATGAGTCATCTTATGAACCCTTGGATATATGTTCCTCAGTTTAAAAGTTACTGTTCGATCTGAATTTAGTAAAGATCAGACTTCATGCTAGGACTTCATGGTCCTAGAACATTCATGACTAGGGGGGATATTCATGTTTTACTGTCATCTCAACCTTGCAGAGGCTAGAAAGTTTAATCAATAATCACCACAACTATTTGACATCAACCTAGAAGCCCTAGGCGAAAAGATAAGAATAAATAAGGGATATAAATGTTGGTAAAAATGAAGCAAAATTATCATTATTTACTGATAAGGTCATATGTTTGGATGTCAGAATCAACTGAAAGTCTGAGAGGATATAAAAAATCATCTGAAGGTTGCTTGTAAGAGAACCTTACAGGGCTTCCCCTGTGGCTCAAATAAAGAATCTGCCTGCAATGTGGGAGATCTGGGTTCCATCCCTGGGTTGGGAAGATCCCCTTGAGAAGGGAAAGGCTACCCACTCCAGTATTCTGGCCTGGAGAATTCCATGGACTGTATTGTCCATGGGGTTGCAAAGAGTCAGACACAACTGAGAGACTTTCACATTCACTGTAAGAGAAAATATAATACAAATATCTTTAATTTTATAACAGCTGAAATCAGTTAAAAAGCAAAATGAACAAAGAGAGCTCCATTTCACAAAAGCAACAAATATTTAAAATCACCAGGCACAAACTTGAGAAATTCAACATAAAGAAAATGTTAGATTTCTACTGAAGAATATATGAGAATTCCAACTAAATGTAGACATATGTTTGTTCCTGGAAAATTCAGTACTGTAGAGAGAGAAATATTCCCTCAGTTGCCATTTAATTGTATTGCAATCGTATTTGAAAACCTAATGGATATTTTAAACATTTTGGACCTGATAAAAGCACTGGAATGATATCTGTATGCAAAAGTATAAAAGAATAATAGGTAATCTTAGAGAAACAACAGTAATGGGAGATTATTCCCTCTGCCAGAATTAAAACATTTTATGAATCTACAGCAATTTAGATTATCCTGTAATTATGCACAGAGAGAAAATTCAATGAAGCAGAATTGGAAGCTCAGAAATATACCCAATATATAAAGTTTAAAAATTTGGTATTATATGATTATAATAAATGAATTAATTTAAAAAATTAGTATTATATGAAAAAAGTAGTTTGTGTTGGTTAGAATAGGATAGGCTGGAAGGCATTGATTTTTTTTAAAATTTATCTTTTAATTATTATTTTGGTACTATTTTTATTCTTTTTTTAAAAAAATTTGTTTGAACATAGTTGATTTACAAAGTTCTGTTAGTTTTAGGTGTACATAAAGTGAGTCAGTTAATCATATACATATACCCACTTTTCTGGGTAGGATTCTTTTCCCATATAGACCATTACAGAGTATTGAGTAGAATTTCCTTATAAAGCAGGTTCGTAGTTATTATCTCTTATATATATATATCAGTGTATGTGTCAATCATAAAAAAGAACAAAATAATGCCATTTGCAGCAACATGGATGGACCTAGAGACTGTCATACTGAGTAAGTCCGACACAGAAAGACAAATAACGTATGATATTGCTTATATGTGGAGTTTTTTTAAATGTGCAAATGAAGTTATTTACAAAACAGAAATAGAGTCACAGATGTAGGAAACAAAGTTATTACCAGAGGATAAGTGGTAGGGCTGGGGGGGGGGGGCGATTAATTGAGAGATTGAGATATTTATTTCATTCTAATGTAAAACTCCAAAGAAGAATTTTTCATCAACAGAAGGCTTTCTCCCATGCCCTTCCGTGTTTTTACTTTCTATTATTTTGGGCCACTAGTTCGCAAATCTAGTACCAGAGTAGCAGCACCAGTGAACTTTATTAAAAATGCAAATACTGGGTCCCATTTCCTACTTATCAAATCAGAATCTGGGTGGTGGAGTTCAGCATTGTTTTAATATACTCTCTGATGATTCTGCTGCAAGATAAAGTTTGAGATTTAGCCCAGGGAACTGTTATCAACTGCATTGGCTGTATAAGGGGACATGGCTATTATAGTGGTTTGATTAGTGTGCCCTCAAATTCAGGCCCACCTGGAGCTTCAGAATGTGACCTTATTTGGAAAAGGTCTTTGCAGATATAATCAGTTAAGTATGTTAAGATCAAATTGCTCTGGCTTTAGAGTGATCCCTAAATCCACTGACTGGTGTCCTTTTAAGGACAAAAGAGACACACTGAGAAGAATGCCTCCTGGAAAGCAAGGCAGAGATTGGAACAACACAGTTGCAAACCACACCATGCCGAGGATTGCTGGAGGCCACCAGAAGCTATAGAGAGGCACAGATTCTGCCCTAGAGCCTTCAGAGGAAGCATGGCCCTGTCAGTGATTTGATTTCAGATGTCTGGCCCCCAGAACAGTGCGTGAATAAATTTCTCCTATTTTAAGGACCAACTTTGTAGCAGTTGATTACGGCAACCCTAGTAAATGAACATGACTATTAACAACTCTGGCCTAGAAATGGCATGCATCATTCAGCTTGCATGCCATTGGCTAGAATTAGTCACATGACTTCATCCACCTGCAAGGGAGACCAGGAAATGTAGTCTAACTTGTTATATGCCCAGGATGAACTGAGAACCATAATTTTTGGAGGCTATTTACCAATTCTGCCTTGATAATATTTTAAATTATAAGGGAAAATAAATGATTTCATAAATAATTTTGAAAGAATTGATAATCCCTTTAAAGTAATTATTATAATATTAATACTTCAGTAGGGCTTTGAAGAAAATATGCTTGATTAAGAAAGATTAAAATGATCAACCAAACCTGGCACTTAAGATAGTAAGAAAAAATAGGAACTTTCACCCTCTCTTGGTAAAGTGTAAATATAGTTCCTCTGGTGAGCAGTCTGATGGTATTTGACAAAATATATAGTAGCATATTTAATTTCTGAACAATTTCAGAGAATTTTTACCCTAAGAAGATGAAACAGAGAAGTATCCTTCAACGAGAGCTTAGTAATCAAAGTGCAATACATATGTAAATTATCTTATCTTATTGATTTGATGATTGAAATATCCATTTGAAGAAATGGAAAAACTACCTACAACATACTTATGTATGGAAAGCACCTTTACAAAGATGTGTTTGGCGTGATTTCATATAAATATGAAATCCATTCATATTTATATCCATCAATATAAATATTTAATCTCCCTACATATCTTTTAAGCTATATACCTGCCTGTTTATGCTTATACACAAAGTGAAAGACCTACAAATATATTCACTAAAATATTCTAGAGGTTATCTCCAAGATATGGTGGTCATGCCAGTTGATGTTTCTTTTGAATTACTTTTCTGAATTGTTCAAAGTTTTGCCAGTGTATGCATCGCCTGTCCAAAGATCCTCTGTTTCGATCTAGGCTGTTTGTTTGCTTGTTTAAATGGCATTGGAACTCACTAGAATAGTGTGTCCATTGGTGGGTCACAAATGTGAATTATGCTCCAAGGTACCTATTTCTCCAATTTCAGAGCCAGTTTGTCTCAGGCTGTCTGTAGCCAGCTGTCTGTACAGGCTCTCTGTTCAGAAACTCTCAGAGTGCAGGCCAAATGACATTAGGTGTAGTGGCACACCCTGAGGTCTTGAAGGAAAAGTTAGTACATGCAGCTCAAATGTTGTATGCTGAAGATAACTAGGGATGAGTTTAATCTGTTAAACAGGCTATTTTTCAATAGTGAATATAAAACACATCTTGGTAGAAAAAGGACTGTGTAGAAATATCAGATCAGTTCTAGTTAAGATACTCAAAGAACGTAGGCAGTCAGCCCAAAGGAGCTTAAGCAGGTGTGCCTGGTGAGTAAAGTTCAGAGGTTGACCCAAATGGGTGTGATCTCATACATCAGATACATCTATCCATTCTGTGTTTGAAGTGGCATGGAAGCCAGCTTCAGGGTGGCTTTGTAATAGCATATACATTTTCTGCAAATTGGTACTGGTTTGATATATTTGATATAAAAATTTCCATTGAATTTTAAATCAGTTTGCATTATCACAAGAACTTTCAACATTATATGTGTCACAAAAGAAAAGGCAGTGCTGTTAGAGTCTTTAAAAATAATTTCTAATGATGTAAATTTTTCAGTGGTTATGAAAAGGGTATTAAATATTTTATCACCTTTCTGTTCGAGCAAAGTTTCTCCTTGATGGTATCTTTCAAGAATTTTGAAGAGATCATCATTAAAAATCTTGATTAGGAAATTCCTGTGAACATTTCAAATATAAAACCTTACATAAAAATTTTATGTGAGCAGAAGCATGCTTCCAACTTCTTATTTAAATATTTTATTTGAAAGTTTTATAAAAACATTTTTAATATTTCCAAATACTTCATGATTATTTTCTTATTATAATCACTACAACATTCTTATTGCAAATCCCATGTGAAAATTCCACACTTTATTTTCTCTGATATCTCTACAAATATTATCAATTTTTCTGAGTATTATTGTGGTGAGTAGATAGATGTATCATAAGGTGACCTCCACCCGCAATAGCCCCCACTTCTGGTATTCATGTTTTTGATAAATCCTCTCCCCTTGAATGTAGGTAAGACCTGTGGGTTGCTTCTAACCAATAGACTATGACAAAGGATTCCATTTTCATAGTTATGTTACATTATCTGGCAAAAGTGAGATGATGTCACTCTTGTCACTCTTGTCCACATTGCTAGTGGACTTGCTCTAGAGATTTTATTTTCTGGCTTGATGAGATAAGAAGTCATATAAAGGAGACCCATGAGGCAAGTAACTACAGGTAGCTTCTAGGAAATACAAATAGTCTCTGAGAGATGAGGGGTCTTCTAGGAAATGTCTAGGAGCTGAGGGTGGCTTCTAGATGACAACCAGCTAGAATCCAGGCCTTCAGTCCTGGCAGACAGAAGAAATTCTGCCAACAACATGAGAAGCAGATTCTTCTTCAGTTGAATCTCTGGGTGAGAATTTAATTTATTAGAACCTGAGCAGATAACCCAGTGAGGCTAACTGTGAGGTGAGAACTGGTTGATGTTTTAAGATGATAAGTTGGGTAATCTGCTACACAGCAATGAAAATAGTCATTTTGTGACTAGTTGGAAGAAATTGCACTAGATAAGCCTTAGTTACCTATAGGCAAACCATATACGTCAATACCAATGAAATCCTCTGTTGAGTAAATTTCAGTCCTAAAGTTCAGTGTTCAGTCCTTATTATTACTTTCTATAAAAAAATTTCAGCAGTTTACATGACCATGTGCATCTAAGCATTTGTTGGCATCCCTCTTGATTGTATTTCAATAGTCCATGCATCAGCAATCCTGTTTTTTTCTTCTATATATATATTTTTTCTCCATGGATCCCTGTTGCCTGAAATTCAATCACTTTTTCTGCCATTTCCATTCAACCACTGCAGCCATCTCAGCTGGTCTTTACTAATCTGAGAAAAGCCATTGCTATTACCACTAGTCTTTGCTATTTCGATGCAAAGATCACTGAAGATTACAGCTCATTTCTGATGCATGTTGTCTAACATGAGGTGTAAGAAGGAAGCACTCTCTCATTAAATATGAAGAGAGATGACTCTGTGTTGTTATATTCAAATAAGGAAATCCCACAAGCTAATCCTATTGGCTACTAAGTTTCAAGAAATAATGATATATTTTAGCTTACATTTATGTACTTTCTGTTTTTTGTGCATGGGCTTCAGATGAAATTGTTGAGATAGAATCAGATTTCAGCTACCATGATATCTAAAGTTGTTCCAAATGTGTAGACTGGAGACCACAGAGAGTCCCCCGAACCCTCCCAGGGTTGACATGGCTAAAACTGTTTTCATAATAATGCTAAGAAGGTGCTTACCTTTTTATTTCTATCATAAGTAAACAAAATGTTTGTGCATTTTATATCTCTGTTTAATTCTTTATTAAATATGGAGAGATACAACCAGTGATAGATTTGTAAACTGGCTCTCAAAAAACTCCCAAATTTTAACATTTTCAATTCAGTTCCATCATGTGAATTTTCCGACCATGGCTGATTTCAAGCTACCGAGTTACATAACTGAATGTAAATTTGAGAAGAAAGGCAAACCAAGAATGAATAACTCTTTTTTTCTCAGTACAAGCTGAGCCCAGCATACTGCTGGGTGTAAACATCATAAACTGAGGATCTTTAGGGTCTTCAATTTTTAAGAGTCCAAGTAGTCCTGAGATGAAAAAGTTTAAAAAGCACTGTTGTAGAGGTTCTGTTGAAGTTATCACAGAAGCCAGACTCCTTCATTCCTAATCCTCTTGGGATAAATTCCACTTCCGTAATCTTTTCCACAAACTTCCAAATGTATTTATATCTGTTAACATCTCACTTTTGGTTTGAAATATTTTTCCATGAAGTACCCATAATGAAAATCAGGCAATGGAAAATGTCAGAGGAGGGGTTATCACCAAATCTCACTTTCAAGATATACTTAGAGCTTACTTTCAGCTAAGAAGCCTCCCTGTAATATATTGTTGAATATAAAAAATTGAACAAGCCCTTCAAAAAAATTTGCAAAGTTATCTAACAATTCCTTCCTATAGGAGAAAAAAATGAACATATTCAACACACTTTGTATCAAATGATTAGCTATGATCCAGACACTGTCCTCTATTCTGGAGATGCAGTAGGTGATAAAATATATGAAGTCTGTGATCTCTTTGAACTCACATTCTAGTGAGGGAGAACAAATGTAGATAAACACACACAGGTAGAATACAGAATATGTAACAGGTACTGTTAGTTGTGAAATTATATACAACTGGGAAAAGGGCCAGTGAATGATGGCACAGAAGGTTATTTTTGTGTGTTGATTCAGGAGGAGGATGCAAATAGGGCAAGAATTGAGCAAAGACCTGAAAGAAGTGATGATATAAATCACGTAGTTAACTGATAGAAAGAACACAATAGCTCTGAGGTTAGAGCATGCTTTGTAGATTTAAGGTTGACATACTGAAGAGCACTTAAAGGGGAAGATTTTGTAATCTCGGAAGAAGTGGTTACCTTTAGGAATGTGGGTGATTTATAAGTGGAAACAAGGAAATTGACCTTCAGAGAAGCAGAGGAACAGAAGGCCCCAGAACAGTATGGTCTGAGGTGACAAGCACTAGTTGCCATAGCACCGCAGGCACGGTGATATCTTACCACACCCAAGCATCTTCCAGGCAGCCCCATTGCATTGATTCACACTTGGGCCAGGTCCCACTAGGATCATACAGCTGTTGATTCCATGACATTAGAAACCTGTGTAAATTGTTCCTACTTATAATACTTCTAGAGCAGTGCATGTAAACCTGGACAGTGACCCCAATTTTTAGTATTAATGTTTCCAGAATTGGCCTTTCCAGTGCTGTTACATTGCCTGGGGTTCTGTCTTCCCTTCATCTAGTTTATTTCCTGCTCGCCCATCGGTGTCATTTCAGAAATTGCATCCATGATACCTTCTTTCCTGTTCTCTGAAAGACATATCAACAGTTTCTAATCATACTCTCTACACTCTGTACTTACTCTATTGTTTAACTACTAACCGTGTAATGTAATTGAATATTTACATTCTTATCTCCCAGCAGGTTGTAAAATGCTTAAAGTTGGTGCATGGAAACAGATTTAAATATGTACTGAGAGTGGGTGCTTAGCTATGTATTTAACCATTATGTGTCATGATTTGTGATTTCAAAAAATAGACATTACATTTTATCGAATCCATTATATAACCTTTAGAATAAGCTTTGAGAGAGAAAGTAATTTTGTTCTAGGTCACTCCTTGAGTTTGTTAAGAAGTCAGAAAGTGACCAAGGTCTTGAAGCAACTGTAACCATATTTTTTCCACATTACCAGGCTGTATTACCTTAGTAAAGAAATAGGACAGATATGTTTTAATCCTTTGGTATCACTCTGTTTTTTCAAGAATGAAAATTAAACTATTTGAAAATAGAATAACAAATGTATCTCCTTATCATCGTATGTCTATAGAGAAGAAAATGGAACATGCTTCTATAAAATGATTTCATATTCCTCATGAAAAACGCTATTGACACATCTATTTTAAGTGCACAATTTCTATTTGTAAAGTAGAATAAGGAAAATTATTTTGAATATTTGTCTGTCTACCTGTGTTTTTCCTGCTTCAGAACTTTTGATTTTTAAGGTACTGCTTTATTTAACTATATTACTTTCTTTCTATTAGCTATCCTTTCATCTCTTCCAGCTATTCCCTTATTTACCACTCGAGATCATAGTCAAAGCTATTTCATGTCAGAATCACAAAACCCTATTCACAACTATATAAACTCTTCATCTGTCAAACTGATAAGTTCACATATAACAATCTTATTATTTTTCACCACACCCTTCCTTTAGTGAATAATTGCCAGACAGTCAAATATGTCTTGCAGCTAGAAGATGTGAAATGTGTTAATTACCACATTTTTGTTCCTTTTTTCAGGTCAGCTCTGTTATATTTTGTTTTGACACAAAGGGATCATTCTTCTTACACTAATATGTAAAGCTATTAATTATATGTGGTTATTGTACTAGAGTACCCAGTTGTTAATTCTGTCAGCATGTGGTCATCACGAGCTAATAGCAGGATAGAATTTTGCACATTTCTTATCAGCTTGCTCAGTGTTGGTCTTTTTGTGCTGTTAAAGAAATTAATGCATTGCTTGTGATATGTGCAGAATTGATAACCTTAGTGGTTGATAGGGAGTTACCGATCATTAGACCTCTGAATTGGTATTCAGGATTGGCAAAGTCATTTTCCTCTGTCAAATCGCAAACTTCTCATAAACTTTGTACCTTATTACCATAAGAGATAACAACTGCAAAGAATTCAGTGTCTTGAAAAAGGCAGAGGAAAAGTGGGGGGGAGGGGGAGGAACTTAGTAAATGTATGAGTGAGTTGATTTAATAATGGAAGATAACCTCTTTCACTATAATCTCAGAGACTTTCTGTTTCTTCAATCATTTGTTATGCTATCTTGCCTATTTTTTTTCCACTTCTGTTTCCCATATCACAACATTATCTGGAAGCTTATGTTCAAGGATTAATTCATATTTGTATTTCATCAATTACATTTGTAAACATTCTAGGACACGTGTATGTGTGTATGTATGATGGATTAATAAGCAAGGTGTTATATATCCAATCTGATAATGGAAATAAGACATGGCCATTAAAAGAATCAGTAACCAGATTCTATTTGAGGGGAGATATTGAATCTAGAAATAGATTTAAGGGACTAGATCTGATAGACAGAGTACCTGATGAACTATGGATGGAGGTTCATGACATTTTACAGGAGACAGAGATCAAGACCATTCCCATGGAAAAGAAATGGAAAAAAGCAAAATGGCTGTTTGAGGATGCCTTACAAATAGCTTTGAAAAGAAGAGAAGCAAAAAGCAAGGGAGAAAAGGAAAGATATTTGCTGGGAGCCAGCTCAAACTACTGCACAACTGCACTCATCTCACATGCTAGTAAAGTAATGCTCAAAATTCTCCAAGCCAAACTTCAGCAATACGTGAACCGTGAACTCCCTGATGTTCAAGCTGGTTTTAGAAAAGGCAGAGGAACCAGAGATCAAATTGCCAACATTCGCTGCATCATCAAAAAAGCAAGAGAGTTCCAGAAAAACATCTATTTCTGGTTTATTGACTATGCCAAAGCCTTTGACTGTGTGGATCACAATAAACTGTGGAAAATTCTGAGAGAGATGGGAATACCAGACCACCTAACCTGCCTCTTGAGAAATCTGTATGCAGGCCAGGAAGCAACAGTTAGAACTGGACATGGAACAACAGACTGGTTCCAAAAAGGAAAAGGAGTACGTCAAGGCTGTATATTGTTACCCTGCTTATTTAACTTCTATGCAGACTACATCATGAGAAATGCTGGACTGGAAGAAACACAAGCTGGAATCAAGATTGCCGGGAGAAATATCAATCACCTCAGATATGCAGATGATACCACCCTTATGGCAGAAAGTGAAGAGGAACTCAAAAGCCTCTTGATGAAAGTGAAAGAGGAGAGTGAAAAAGTTGGCTTAACGCTTAACATTCAGAAAACGAAGATCATGGCATCTGGTCCCATCACTTCATGGGAAATAGATGGGGAAATAGTAGAGACAGTGTCAGACTTTATTTTTGGGGGCTCCAAAATCACTGCAGATGGTGACTGCAGCCATGAAATTAAAAGACGCTTACTCCTTGGAAGAAAAGTTATGACCAACCTAGACAGTATATTCAAAAGCAGAGACATTACTTTGCCAACTAAGGTCCATCTAGTCAAGGCTATGGTTTTTCCTGTGGTCATGTATGGATGTGAGAGTTGGACTGTGAAAAAGGCTGAGCACCGAAGAATTGATGCGTTTGAACTGTAGTGTTGGAGAAGATTCTTGAGAGTCCCTTGGACTGCAAGGAGATCCAACCAGTCCA
This sequence comes from Oryx dammah, assembly GCF_014754425.2. Classification (NCBI taxonomy): domain Eukaryota; kingdom Metazoa; phylum Chordata; class Mammalia; order Artiodactyla; family Bovidae; genus Oryx; species Oryx dammah. The sequence goes on from NW_024070201.1 coordinate 65,832,149, forward strand.
TTCTGAAGGAGATCAACCCTGGGATTTCTTTGGAAGGAATGATGCTAAAGTTGAAGCTCCAGTACTTTGGACACCTCATGCAAAGAGTTGACTCATTGGAAAAGACTCTGATGCTGGGAGGGATTGGGGGCAGGAGAAGAAGGGGACAACCGAGGATGAGATGGCTGGATGGCATCACGGACTCAATGGACATGAGTTTGAGTAGACTCTGGGAGTTGGTGATGGACAGGGAGGCCTGGTGTGCTGCAATTCATGGGGTAGCAAAGAGTTGGACACGACTGAGCAACTGAACTGAACTGAAAGGAACGGGAAGTTAGAAAGTCCTATTGTATACAATTCTGTTATGAAATCAATATAATATAGCATACTTATGCTATACTATTATATAATTATAATATAGTTAGACTACTGCAGGGAGATTATGATGCATTCTAAGTACAGTATTTCCTTTATTCTAAGATGCCACTGTTTTGCGATATACTATTTTTTAAATAGTTTACAAAAAGAAGCAGTTTATATTAAGTGGATTTATAGAAAACAATGAATTCAGGAAATTCTAAAATGCTGTATTTTTAGATATAAGGAAAGTTTTAGAATATAGAAAACATAGGTATCTGACTTAATTTCTCATGAAAAATATTTTCCTAGTCACATTGTATTTTTATGCATTTTTGGATCAATTTTAATTCACATGACTGTTGAAGTAAATTAGATGAGAAAAGAAAATCATCATACATTTCCTATAAAAGTCAGAAAATTTGCATCAGTTTGGATTCTTGCATGTCTATCCTTGTCTGTCCTAGGAGAAAAGTATCATTAGTAATATCATTTAGCAAGTGAAGAAATAGGTTTGGAAAAGATGAAGGCTTTGCTCAAGTTCATGTAACTTTAAGTGGCAGGACCAGGGCTCTAACCAGTGCAGCCTTAATCTATAAACTGCTCTGTGGTCTTTTCATTAACCAGGTGAAGTGGTGGCAATTGCAAGTAACATCTTGTCTATGCTTTCCTCAATACACATTTATACCCACAGACCACTGCCCTTGTCTCTTAAGCACTGTGTGTGTGTGTGTGTGTGTGCATGCACATGCATGTGTTTTCATATATTCAGTACAATGGAAAGAATTGTAATATTTAGTTCTTATTCAAACCAATTTGTTTGATAAGTTTTAGGGTGAAAATGTTAAAAACTGACAGCATCTTTAGGTCAAAGGATAATTACAGTGAGAGATTAGTGACATCAGATGGAGTTGACTTCAAACATTTTTCTAGTATCAGCTGTAATATATTCTACTCACTAATAGGAAGCCAAGCTTTTTTAAAATAAAGAAATATAAAAATAGCACTACATCAAAGGAAAGAACAATGTTCCTTTTGGTTGGAGTGGATTTATAATTTACTTTGGCCCATTCTAGGAGTAAAATCTAAATTGCTTTTTATTTTCTTTTAAAAAATAATGTCTTGAGTAATCCTAACTGCCCATGCACTATCATCTAATCCAGACATGCTGCACAGAAATATTCTACCAGGTTAAGATGCCAATCTGGACTGAGGAATTGCTCACAATGTTTCTCTGATTCTCTGATTAGGATAATGGTCCAGAAGCATTGCTAGTGTCATGACTGATGATTATTATACATACATTTCTCCACATCTCTCAGTTTTGCCTTGGATCAAGTTAAAGTAACACAAACTATGCATTTGAACCATATAGTTTTGACACAGATAGTAAAAACAATGGTGTTGCACTATTGTCTTACAATGAGGTGTTTTGCAAGAAACATTTTTATTAAAATAATCTATGGAAAGATATTTTCTTCTGTACTATTTAGTATCATATTTTTAAGGACCCAAGGGAGAAATTTTCCTATCACTATGTGGAAGTGAAAGCTTTTGCCTACAGGAGACTGTTTTCTCATCTTTTTGATTCTATACATAGGATAATTTTTTAATCTTATTTATTCTTATGGATTCATGTAATTGATATGGCTTCTCCTATGGGGCCCACTCAAGTGTTACCTTGATGGAATACTCAAATGTCAACTCATAAGAAGAATATTTCTTAATCATTCATAAAATAGTACTTCCAACCATTTGGTCCTAGAAATATTACTTGCTTATTCCATTGTTTTTCTCTTTATCACATGTAACCAATTAGATGTTTTGATATTTATCTCTCTTCCTCCACTAAATAAGCTCCATGGAATCAAGAACTTTATCATTTATTCATTATTTTATATCCAATGGGAAGCATAGTTCCTGAGATGCAATAGCAACTTATTGAGTAAATGAATGTATGAATAAGCATGTATAATTTTTGTCTATCTGACAGTAATTTCTAAACTAGAATAGACAGTGTTTTTTTTCTCAACGAGCAGTGAAAATTCATTGTATGATATGATAATGATGGATACATCCCATTAAACATTTGTCCAAACTCACAGAATGTACAACAGGAAGAATGAACTGTAACTGTAACTGAAGGTTCATCAACTGCAACAAAAACTGTAACACATGTACCACTTTGATGGGAAGATGTTGACGATGGGGGATGCTATATAAGCTTAAGGCAGGGAAATCTCTGTACCTTCCTCTGGATCTTTCTATGAATCTTCGGTTCGTTTCAGTTCAGTCGCTCAGTCGTGTCCAACTCTTTGCGACCCCATGAATTGCAGCATGCCAGGCCTCCCTGTCCATCACCAACTCCGAGAGTTCACTCAAACTCATGTCCATCAAATCAGTGATACCATCTAGCCATCTCATCCTCCGTCGTCCCCTTCTCCTCCCGCCCTCAATCCCTCCCAGCATCACAGTCTTTTCCAATGAGTCAACTCTTCACATGAGCTGGCCAAAGTACTGGAGTTTCAGCTTTAGCATCAGTCCTTCCAAAGAACACCCAGGGCTGATCTCCTTTAGAATGGATTGGTTGGATCTCCTTGCAGTCCAAGGGACTTTCAAGAGTCTTCTCCAACACCACAGTTCAAAAGCATCAATTCTTTGGTGTTCAGCCTTCTTCACACTCCAACTCTCACATCCATACAGGACTACTGGAGAAACCATAGCCTTGACTAGATAGACCTTAGTCAGCAAAGTAATGTTTCTGCTTTTGAATATGTTATCTAGGTTGGTCATAACTTTTCTTCCAAGGAGTAGGCATCTTTTAATTTCATGGCTGCAGTCACCATCTGCAGTGATTTTGGATCCCCCCAAAATAAAGTCTGCCACTGTTTCCACTGTTTCCCCATCTATTTCCCATGAAGTGATGGGACCAGATGCCATTATTTTTGTTTTTTGAATGTTGAGCTTTAAGCCAACTTTTTCACTCTCCTCTTTCACTTTCATCAAGAGGCTTTTTAGCTCCTCTTCACTTTCTGCCATAAGGGTGGTGTCATCTGCATATCTGAGGTGATTGATATTTCTCCCAGCAATACTGATTCCAGTGTGTGCTTCTTCCAGCCCAGCGTTTCTCATGATGTACTCTGCATAGAAGTTAAATAAGCAGGGTGACAATATACAGCCTTCACATACTCCTTTTCCTATTTGGAACCAGTCTGTTGTTCCATGTCCAGTTCTAACTGTTGCTTCCTGACCTGCATACAGATTTCTCAAGAGGCAGGTCAGGTGGTCTGGTATTCCCATCTCTTTCAGAATTTTCCACAGTTTATTGTGATCCACATAGTCAAAGGCTTTGGCATAGTCAATAAAGCAGAAATAGATGTTTTTCTGGAACTCTCTTGCTTTTTTGATGATGCAGCGAATGTTGGCAATTTGATCTCTGGTTCCTCTGCCTTTTCTAAAACCAGCTTGAACATCAGGAAGTTCACAGTTCACGTATTGCTAAAGCCTGGCTTGGAGAATTTTGAGCATTACTTTACTAGCATGTGAAATGACTGCATATGAATCTTAAACTGCTTTAAAAAAGATAAATTCTTAAAGACTGCATTTGGATGAATAATAATAAAATTATTTGCAACAAATCAGAACTATAAAGAAAAAAACAAAATCCAAGATGTTTTCAGAAAAGTTGTTAATGAATTTCAAAGTAATGATAAACAAAAATATGAGTTAGATGGAAAAGGAAAATTAATGACAAGAAAGGTGTGAGTGAAAAAAATAGTAATCAGCATTAATGTAGCACATTATGAATTCAACATTTCACAGTCAAATGTGCCTCATTTCCTGACCTGTGTGATAGAACTTAAAGTTTTGAAATGAAGGAAAGAGGTGAGCACTCAGGATATCAAGAATAAGGATCATAACACTAAAACCAAATGCCTGGGAGAAACAATTTTTTAAGCTACATTAAGTGTATCCTATTTAATTCTTCCAACCACATTGTATAACAATTTATATTACTGGTGGAGACTTTGTACTAGTATATACAGTACACTCTTTTGGTATCTGTGACCCCTCTGGAATCATTAAGTACATGTAGTGACTGAGGCATTATAAATGTCTTTTAATACAAGTTCATTTATTACTTGTCCCAAATAAGGGGACACAAATTCATCAGTCTTTCCTTGATTTCTTTCCTTTATTACTGCACATGCATGTCTTTGTGAGTTATCCACTCCCAGGATCTATTTGCTATGTATGTGCATATGAAACTACCCTGGCCCTCTCTTTTGGAATTATTTCAGAAATATATATCCAGCTGCCAACTGAATATCTGATTTTATCTCCCACACATTTAAGCCCAATGCTCCCTAACCCAGTATCCTTTCCCTTTCCCTCTCTACCTTTTTTTTTTCAGATCAACATCTTACACTTTATAATACACTCACAAATTTTTATACAAATTTCATGTTTACAAGTACAAAAAGGCAAAGAATCTCAAAGAATCGAAGTAACTGTACCGTCGACTACATTCAACAGAGTTGATACTGTGGCCCCTGTTCATCTTCTAAATCGAGAAGGGAACTGTGAATCCACCCCCAATGTGGACTCCGCTTTCAGAAGTTGGAGACTGGCTGTAGTTCTGCACACGTTTGGGTTTCAACAGAGCTGAGCTGAGATTCCATCGTGGTCCAGGCCAGATCAGCCAGAAGAAAGTCATCCATTGCTGTCTGAGTTTCATTGCTGGTGAAGAATAAGCTCCCCAAAGTTTCGAAGCCAGAGTTTATGGTCTGTGTTTCGGCACTGTTCAACTGAACTTTGCTTTCCAAGGCAGGCAGGTTTTTAGCAGTGGAGATTCCGTCAGTCTGGGTCTCTGTGTCAGATGAGTCAGTACTCATGGAACAGATGGAGTGTTTCAGGATACTTCCCAGGGGCAGACAAGGGCTACTGTCTAAAAAGAAGTTCAGGTCTATCTGTGTCTGCATGTCAAACATCTCAAGGCCTAAGAAGCTAGAATTCCCTCTACAACTGTAGGCCTGGGCAGAAGGGTCTGGAAAGAAGAAGTCAGTTTGGGTTTCTATGTCCAGCGACTCCAAGACTGGCTCAGTGGTCATGGTGCTAAGCTCACTCTCTTTGGTTCGCGTCTGTATATTTGAGGCTGAAAAGAACTCTTCGATATCAAAATCAATTGCAGGGTTCTGGGTTGGGCCAGATGGGAGCTGGGTGTCAGGTCCAGGGTTTGTGTCCGACAAAAGCGTATGATTGTCCAGCGTCTGACCAGGTAGGTTACAGGTTTTCTAGATCACTTAGTAAATCCATGGTTTGGGTCTGATTATCTGTCGTGTTCTGTGACGAAAGCATACTATTTGGTGCACTGAAGTTTATAATTGGTATGGATTTCTCAATATCTTGAGTTAAAGTTTTAGGATGGTTCTGAGGTAACAAGTCATGAGTTACAGTCTCTGCTTCTAAGCTGCTGCTTATAATATTGTCTGTAGACACCCCATATGATGAATGGACACTTTCAAAAATGTCTCCACACATTACAGCTTGGTCCATGTGTACTCGGTCATCTGCTGGACTTTGCATTCCGCTGGTCTGAGTTTCTCTGGAGATCCCCCCTGGCTGGAAACTGGCATCTATAAATGCATCAGTCTGAGCAGTGATGGATGAGGTAACCTTAGAAATGGGCAAAAAAGTTTGAGTTTAAACACTAATGGGAAGGGAAACCTGGGAACCAAAGGTCAAATCGGTTTGTGAACAGGACGCCACAGAGGAGTCAGGGTTGGCCCACTGTGCAGACGGCATGAACTGTGGTGTGGTGCAGGACAGGTCTGTCTGCACATTGATGGAAGAAATGCTGTTCTTCTGACATGTGTTCCCCAGTTCTTGTAACGGGCTAAATGGACTTTTACCCAAGTTCACTTGAATACCTGTGCTAATTGGCTCAATAGCAGCAGGATTTACAACTTTTGAAAGAGGGAGGCTCTCCTTGAGAGAGCAGGCCTCCGAATCCAGGCCAAGGATCAGGGTTCCAATGGACAAGGGCAGTAAGGGCACGGCACAGGGAGCTGAGCCCTGATGATCGACCCCCAACACCACAGGCTGGGCCGAGGAGTCGGCTGTAGGCACAAAGACAGGCACAGGAGAAAACTGCATGACGGGGAGTTTAACCAAAGCCACTTTGGGCTTCAGTAAAAGCAACTTCTGAGGGTACCTTGGAGCTGCTGGAAGAGTCTGTTGTTTGGCATTAGAGCTGCAAGAGTCTTCAGACGAAGCCACTGGCTTTATTTCTGAAGTTTCTAGTTCTGGAGCGTCTGGTCGGGGAGTTGGTTAGTTGCTCAGTGATTCAACGGTCTTCCTCCTTTCCATTTTCCTTTCCTTACTAGGTTGGGTAGATGTGCGACTGTAACGCAGTCCTGCTGCCATAGGGACGGCCACACGTGCACTGGAAGGTCCTGCCACAGTCCTCTGCATGTCTTTTCAAGTCCCACTCCGTGCCATACGAATTGCTGCACTTACTACATTTATGCTTCTTTTCAGCATGCATTTTCATAAAGTGCTGTTTTACGAGAGAAAATTAAGAAAAGGGTCTGTCAGGGCCTCTAGGGCATCCTTCAATTGGACAACAGTAGATTTTCGGTCCAGTTTTCAAATCTTTTTTTACTGTTGGATTTACTCTGCCATCCTGCAGGCGGTGGCTCTTGACTAGGTGCATGTTGAGCGCGGGGCTGTTGGGCAGGATCTTGCTGCAGCCGCGCACCACCGTGCACAGGATGTTGGTCCGCATGGCCCAGGACAGCTCGCTCACCGACGGCTGGATGAGCTCCCGGCTGGCGTCGCCGAACCCTCAGGCTGCCGCTGCCTCGCCGGCGGCGGTCGCGGCCGGCTGCCTCTCAGCCGCCCGGGGGGCACCCACGGGCCCGAGGCGGCGGCGGCTCCCCTCGCGGCCGCAGGGACGGCCGGGGCGCCCGAGGCGAGGGCTGCGGGATCCGCCCCCGCCGACTCAGAGGCCGCCATGGCTCTCGCCCCTGTCTACCTTCTTCTTCACTGTTATCTGAGTACACGGAACCAATCAAGTCTTGCTGTTTAGTAACTAAGTCGCGTCGGGCTCTTTTGCAACCCTATGGGCTGTAGCCCACCAGGCTCCTCTGTTCATGGGATTTCAGGCAAGAATACTGGAGTAGGTTGCCATTTCCTTCTCCAGGGGATCTTCCATCCCAGAGATCAGAAACACATCTCCTGCACTGCAGGCAGATTCTTGACCACTGAACCACCTGGGAAGTCCATAATCAAGTCTGCCGCTGCTGCTGCTGCTAAGTCGCTTCAGTCGTGTCCGACTCTGTGCGACTCCATAGATAGATGGTAGCCCACCAGGCTCCCCTGTTCCTGGGATTCTCCAGGCAAGAACACTGGAGTGGGTTGCCGTTTCCTTCTCCAATGCATGAAAGTGAAAAGTGAAAGTGAAGTCGCTCAGTCATGTCCGACTCTTAGCGGCCCCATGGACTGCAGCCTATTAGGTTTCTCCGTCCATGGGATTTTCCAGGCAAAAGTACTGGAGTGGGGTGGCATTGCCTTCTCCCATAATCAAGTCTAGTAAACTGTAAATTCTTATGCATTCCTTAACCTACATGTGACCAAACGATTCTTTTCCTTCACTCTATCGTTTCTCCTTTCATATTAATAACTTAATTAAAGCACTTGAAAATCCCCCTTTGATTCCTTCTTTTCTCTCTCCCCTTTATTTAGCCTCCAAAAGAATCTTTCTGAAACAAGAATCTGATATTTTCAATCACCTGTATAAAACCCACAAATGGTTATTCATTTATTTTAGTATAAAGCATATAGTTTTCTATGCCTATTTTTAAAAGAATTAAGGTAATTACAGATTCACATATAGTTACAAGAAATAATATAGCGAGAACCTGTGATCTTTTATTCAAATTTTCTCCAGTTACAACTTACTATATATCATACCATCACAATCAGACAATTGATATTGCTACTATCCACTGACCTTACAATTTTAGAAACTCTCATGATGTGGCCTCTGCCTAACACCGCCATCATTATCTTCCACTTAGCCAATTTTCAAACATTTATTCAATTATGACAAGTAATAATTATACCCTACATTTGTAGATTGGTTTACAACTTTCATAATGCTTTCACATCTGAGCTCTTAAAGGTACCCCATTACATGGGAAAGGTATATGTCATTACAGTCATCATTTCATAGATGAGAAAAGTATGGAAAATACACTGTTTAATTTGGAATGACAAACCAGGTCAATGGCACCTGGGTAAATGGTAAAATATAGGAAACTGTATATTTATTATGCACCTAGACCTTTACTTGTGTTATATCATCTAATCTGCTAAACTACCTTATGATTGAATCACCCTGTGATAGAAATTGTATTATCTCATTGGCAAAACCACTCATTTTATGGATGAGACTCATTGAGATTATATAATGTACACAAGATGACATTACTGCTAACTGATGCCATCTGCTTTTCAAACTCCACAAAAGCTTTAGCTCACTTACGAATCACTCAGAGAAGTTTAGAATTATTCCTTGCAAATTTCTGTGAGAAGTTAATTCTCATTACAAAAATACTCTTCTTTTAACATCTAATTAAGAACCTGAAATTTGAAGAGGTTTCTTGTTTTATGAGCCCATTTGTCTTGCCCTGGTCATTTAAAATGAATATAAGTGCTTATGACCAATTTAATATAAAGGACTCATTTTCACTCTCATGGAGAGATGATGAACTTAAAGTTCCCATTTGCTTAGTGAGAACTGGTTTTAAGAAAGCAAGGATACACCAAAGCATCAATTAAAAAGGTATGTCAGGATGCAAGCTGTGGAATCTTTTCCCTCTAACTGCAGTTTCACTTCCACAAATTCCTACACAGTTGTAAAACTGCTTACTTCTGTTGGAAAGTGTTGCCTTTTGTGTGGGAGGCAGATGGCAGTTTCTTGGCACAGCATAGAGTGGATTTGCAGAACTAGCAAAGAGGGGAGGGAAGAGAGGAGGAGAGAAAACTTGTTTTCTCATGACATTTCCTCCAGCAGCAGCTGCTGGGGTGCACAGGTGACTTAGAATGGAGCATCCATCACCAGGTGGAAGGAGTTGAGATCCCTCGGGACCCCATTAAAACTTAAATCTCAAAAGACACCTTTCCCAATCCCCATCTGAATACTCTATGGCATTCATACCGACTGACAAGGAGACAGAGGTCTGTTCTACCTGCTACCCAGGGCTGAGGTGGGATTTATGTATGACCACCTTTGAAAATGGGCTTCCCTGGTGGCTCAGATGGTAAAGCGTCTGCCTGCAATACAGGAGACCTGGGTTCGATCCCTGGATAGGGAAGATCCCCTGGAGAAGGAAATGGCAACCCACTCCAGTATTCTTGCCTGGAAAATTCCATGGACTGGTAAGCTACAGTCCATGGGGTCGCAAAGAGTTGGACACGACTGAGTGACTTGACTTGACTTAACCTTTGAAAATAGTCATGCTACTTTCTCCTATTTTCTACCATACTTCGGTTGTTTGTAACAAGCCTCAAACTGGAAACCCTAAGATTGAATCTAGGTTCCAGACAGCTTTTGTTTGCTGCAGAGAGACTTGGAAAAATAATTAATGAGTTATCAGTATTTAAAAATAAGGAGACTTCATAGAAACATCTGGAAAAATCACAAAGCTAAGCTCCCCATTACTGTCAAGCACCAGTGGAGAGTGTCTCACTTGCCTTTTTCTGTTATGTTCAGACCAATTTTTAATCTTAAGTCAGAGAATATGTGATCACTTACAGCCTATTATAATTATAAAAGAACAGGTCAGGCTAGACCAAGATCATTTCTGTTTTGGAGAATAATGAGTTATTGGACTGCAAAGGAATTCTGTGGTTGTTAGGATATTTTTCTAGAATTGAAAGTGATCTTATATATCTTGTCCTTGGCATTTATGTAAGTGGCTCTATCACTCTATCTAAACCCCTTCTTCAGTCAGAACTATTTCAGCTATGTACATGTTTTCCATGTGGCAAATATTCACATATGTTAAAGCTTTTACTCTTGTAAAACAGAAAATTATGTCAAGGATTGCTTTAAACATAAATCAGCTCACTTTGTAGAGGAGGACACACAAGCTAAAAATATTTGCCCTAAATCCTCTAGGAATTTATAAAAAGAATTTATTTAGAGGGATTAGATTCTTTCCTATAACCAGAAATCAGGAACCAAGTATTTTTTACATATATTTAGAACAAATTTTCTGAGGCTATATCCTTCAGCCAGACTTTAGGAGTTTGGGCTGATGGGCTAATGGCTCTCAGCTGGAAGTATGAAGACTTGATTTCATTGCTATACTCCAAGCTTATTCAAGAGTATCAATATTTGGGGACTAAAAATGTCTGTGAAACCATAGCCCACCCCATACCTCAAGCACATGTCTCTGCTAAATATTCTTACTTCCTCCATGAAGGCTACTAAAGATTTCCTCACTAACTAAAGACTGCTGAAAGTTTTCCCCACAACAGTGCTTTTCAGTATATTCTTGACAGCTGCAACTCTATTACTATTAAAACAGTGACCCCAATCATTTTTCCCAAGTTCACTATTGGGAGACAAAGCAGTGAAAAGGATATGTGTTTGGACATATTATAAAATAAGTAATGTTTAGATCAATCTGCTAGCACTGCATTTATTTAAAAGATTTTTTTGATGTGAACCATTTTTAAAGTCTTTATTGAATTTGTTACAATATTACTTCTGTTGTTTACATTTTAGGTTTTTTTTTTTTTTGGCTATGAGGCAGGGAGATCTTAGCTCCCCAACCAGGGATCAAACCTTCACTGCCTGCATTGGAAGGCAACATATTAATCACTAGACCTTCAAGAAATCTCCTAGTTGTACAACTTAAGCACATTATTAAAATAGAAATAATACTGTCTTTTATATGAATCACTAGAATTAAAGAAGATAGCTTTGAAATTATCTGACATGCTGTCTGACAAATAAAGGTGAACAAATATTATCCCTTCTCCCCAAATAATTAACTAGTCAATTTGAAATATCCTTCTCCAATGACTTTTGAATTTTAGTAGTGGCGCTTAATGCGTAAGTCATGGGACTAAGTGTCTGAGAATTTTAGTCACTGTCAAAGAATTAGATGGGCGAAGTTATTGATAATAATAGTAAGAACATTTTGTTTTCTCTGCAGTTGTACCTGACAAGTAACAAGTGAAGTCGCTCAGTCATGTCCAGCTCTTTGCAACCCTCAAACTGAAGCCTACCAGGTCCGACTCTTTGCAACCCATGGAGTGGAGCCAACCAGGTCCTCCCTCCATGGGATTCTTGGAGTGGGTTGCCATTTCCTTCTCTGGGGGATCTTCTTGACCCAGGGATTGAACTCAGGTCTCCCACATTACAGGCAGACGCTTTAACATCTGAGCCACCAGGGTACCTGAGCAGGGTCTTAAATTCAGTGATTTAGCAATATCTGCAAAATAGTACTCTCTCTCTCTTACCAGGTAAAATCAGATTATTTGCATCTGTCCATAATTGCATGTAGGCCATACTCAAAATAATTTCCAAATATGTTGTTGAATTCTTTCCTTTTCCTCATATACAATTACTTTTAGGAAGCAGATAGAGCTCCCTAGGTAGCTTAAAGAAGCAGTTGATATTTGGAAACAATGCTTATTCCCAAGATCAAGTCAACCCAAATCTAAGAAGAATCTGAAAGCTCTTTGGTGACTTGCTCTGTCCCTTTCCTGTGGAGTTGATCTGGAGGAGTTCTCATAATAGGACTGCTAAAAAGACATGTGTCCTAGAGGGTAAATGTGAACTAAATAAAAACACAGCAACAGGGAACCAGGCTTCATTTGTGCTCCTTTGAAACGTAAAAATAACACCCTGCACAGTTAAGAATCCCTGGCTGCTGATCACAATGCATACAAGAAAAGGCACAGTCCAAATGAAAAGCATGTCATTCCCAGGGACATACTTCTCATGGATTTGCAATCTGAACAGCTACTAAATGCAGGACCTCCTACTTTCTTTTTCTATCCTCCAGGGGTAACCGAATGCTCCAGATACAACCATAATTGGCTTGCTCTGGCTTAACAGGGCCATCTGCTGTGACTTCTAAGACTATCTCTGGGGTCTCTGTGCGCTTCCTTCAGCAAAACAGGGATCCTTGACTCTGTCTTGCAGCAGCTACATGCTAAGTTTCTATATATGTTCATTACACTTGAAAGACTTTTTTCCCCTAAAAGAAAGTTGATTTTTTTTTTTAAGTCACTTAGTGACTTCTGGAAAGCATTTGTACATAACTTTTCTATTGGCAACGTGGAATGGAATCATTTTAAGAGAGAGAGACATTCGGCTTCTAAACAAGAACTCCTCTTTATATTTGTGAATAAAGCAGGATACATATGAACACATTTAACTCAGAGTGGAATTTGTATGCATTAAGGAAATGGGTTTATGATGTACTCATCTCCTTAGCAAACACATTGTACCATCAAAATGAATACTATCACTATCAGTGTCTGACTTCCACTGCTGGAATCAGTATTTTCAAATAATCAGTTTCACTGGATATTATTTTCACTGCGTTTTGCCTAATCTCACTTTCTTCCTGATATTGTCAAAGTAATTGTGGGGCATTTTGCAGAGGGTACCTGCAGTTATTCTCTTCATGTTCTATGAAATGTTGAATACATGCAAATTAGAGCAGGCAAACACTCACCTTTTCATGAATTGAAACCTGAAGATAGCTATAGTGTGTATTATCTATACGTGTTTGCTCTGGCATAAAAAGAGTTGTAGAATTATATATAACACTTACTAAGGGTTTTCTATGGTCCACGCTGAAGAATTGATGCTTTTGAACTGTGGTGTTGGAGAAGACTCTTGAGAGTCCCTTGGACTGCAAGGAGATCCAACCAGTCCATTCTGAAGGAGATCAGCCCTGGGGTTTCTTTGGAGGGAATGATGCTGAAGCTGAAACTCCAGTACTTTGGCCACCTCATGCGAAGAACTGACTCATTGGAAAAGACTCTGATGCTGGGAGGGATTGGGGGCAGGAGGAGAAGGGGATGACCAAGGATGAGATGGCTGGATGGCATTACTGACTCGATGGACATGAGTCTGAGTGAACCCCGGGAGTTGGTGATGGACAGGGAGGCCTGGTGTGCTGCAATTCATGGGGTCGCAAAGAGTCGGACAGGACTGAGCGACTGAACTGAACTGATGGTCCATACATTATTCCAATTTGGCATGAATTAACTCATTGTGTCTTTTGCTTTCACACTCCACAATTTTGTTTTCTTATTTATTTATTTTGGCTATGCTGGAGCTTCGTTGCTGTGCCAGCTTTTCTCTGATGGGCCGAGTGGGGGATACTCTCTGGTTGCAATGCACAGGTTCTTGTTGCAGTGGCTTCTCTTGCCGTGGAGGACAGGCTCCAGGGCATGCCGGCCTCAGTAGTTGCCACACACGGGCTCAGTAGTTGCAGCTCCTGGGCTTAAGAGCACAGACTCAGCACTTGTGGCGCACGGGCTATAGTTGCTCTGTCACATATAGAATCTTCCGAGACCAAGGATCAAACCCATCTCTCCTGCATTGGTAGGCGGATTCCTTACCCTGAGTCACCAGGGAAGCCCCTTTCACACTATGTTTAAATGATTATCATTATGAAGATAGAAGCCAAAATAGGATCTATGTCAGATATTGAAAGCTCTGAATTAATCTCGGTTTTATTTTTTGTAACCTCTAGATAGTTGGAGATTATCATCGCTTCTCTCTGTCACTTATAAGACTGGCTTGTGTCTATCCTTGTGGTGACAGGGCTATTTCTATGACCAGCTAGTGCTCATAAATATGTTCATATTTATGACTAAGAAATAGTTGCTCTAGCCTCTGCTTTCCATGGAGTTTTGGCTACATGAAGAGACTGTGACTGCCAGGCTTGTTCAGACAGGACTTTACACATCAGGCTCCTGTGAGCAAGAATGGTGTGACTTTATCTCCAGGAGAGAGGAACACACTCCATGAATTGAAAAAATTAAGTCCATGAGGTATTGGAGAAATGGAAGAACTACCAAATTTCTCTCCAAGTCAGAGAGTTGCTCTGTAATGAGTATATAACGTGTTCTGTGTTTTGATTCATAGATAATTTACAATTATAAATATTTTAAGTTTTATATAGCATTCTTTTTAGCTGTTTGGCCAAACTGATGCTTTCTCATTTCAACCATTTCAACTCATTTCAGATGGTACTATCAATTTGTGGCAAACTATCTAAACTGCATTTTTAGTGTTTTGAAGAGAAATGGAATGTCTTTGGTGCTTCAGTGGATAAATCTTAAGTTATAGATTGAGAACAACTTCTGTCTTTATAGGAAGAGATAAAAATGTAGAAATAGAGAAGTGGAAGGTAGTATTCAGGAGGAGAATTTAAAGTTTCCTTTTACTGTGCTTTTACTTGTTACCCTTATTCTCTGATTGAAATTTAATATGTCATGGTTGTGGTTGGAGACAATATCCATACCTTCTTGCAAAGTTTTTGAAATGTACACTTTCTATAACCAAAGAGAAAAATAGCCCACTATCTCCCACCTGCTCTTCCATATGCTTGGAAGCATTTGTTTGCTTTTTTGGAGAAATTATAACTAATGGCTAGATGGACTGTTTATGTTTTATTGATGTAGAACAGATAATAGAGACAAAGTAGTTTGACAAGGAGAAACATTTAAGCAAAAGGACAAAAGACTGCCCAATAAAAACACCAGAGTGTTAGGAAGCTAATACTTAAATCTTTTGATTTTCATTCTGCAGAGAATTACATAGAGCATCAACACAGAATTGCACATGCTCGAATACAAGAGCCAAAGAAAAGGAAAGAGAATGGGTCCTTTTGCAGTGTGAAAGTCTGGGCTCTTGTCAAGGGTGTTGTTTTAATTGATTCATAAGATTTTCCCATCTTTTGCAACTGTTTTAGTGACTCTATTTCAAATAACCAGATTGATTGATATTAAGAAATGAAAGCTCTTTGCTGTGCCTATCTTTAGGGATAGACTAGAAGTGATAAAACTACAGAACTAACTGGTAGAAATCTATCACAGTGACATTTAAAAAAAGAAACCAACTAACTGTTTGTTTGCTTTCCTTTTTTTTCAGTCACAAAACTCATCCTTAAATGCAGCATTTCATTTTTCATGAGATCCAGATCACTATTAAACCTTTCTTTTTAGAGAAACAGTATCTACTTCGTCATTATTTATCATTTCTTATCTCTGTTAAGTACATCTTCAGAACTGATCGCATCACAAATGAAAAGGGTGTGCAGTTATTAGTGTCTTCCTCCTTTACTCGATTTGCTTATTGTTGTCAGTAGAAAAAGAGATTTTTACATAAAATACCTTGCTTTAGAAGCTTTTGAGTCTATCTGATAAATATTGTAAGTCATTAATAAACCATAATATTTTTATTCTCTAGCATTTAATTTAATATTTATTTATAAATCATGATTGTAATGCATGTTGACATTTCACAGCCAGGGATGGGAACATAAGGCTTTGGATTTTATTCTTCATTTATTTAGCAGGACTGCTTTTCAAATTCTAAATATTGTGCCCAAAGAATACAAAGAATGACTAAGTTAAAATCTAATTAAAATGGAAATATGTGAGTTCCATTATCTTTTCTAACTCCATCACTAGCTATTTGTAACTTCCTAACCCTAGGCAGTGATAAAGAGTTGATTTCAAATCTGTCAAATGCCAAACTGTCTTAAGAAAAGATGCATCTAAATTTATACAAGAATACCTTTTATTTCATAGCTTTGAATAAATTTGGAAAGTGAAAACGCTGGTATTAATTATACTTTTATGTTTATAATTTTAACATTGTTCTTGTTCACTAAATAATTCAAGTGAAGGATTTGATCGGTTAGAAATATGATACTACCCATTTCTGTAAGTTTTAAAACTGGTGAAAGTTCAGTTGCTAAGTCGTGTCTGACTCTTTGCAACCCCATGGATTGCAGCAAGCCAGGCATCCCTGTCCATCAACAACTCTCAGAGATTATTCAAACTCATGTCCATTGAGTCAGTGGGCCATCTCATCCAACCATCTCATTCCTCTGTTGTCCCCTTCTCCTCCCACCTTCTTTCCCAGCATCAGGGCCTTTTCAAATGAGTCTGTTCTTCACATCAGGTGGCCAAAGTATTGGAGTTTCAGCTTCAGTATCAGTCCTTCCAATGAATATTCAGGACTGATTTCATTTAGGATGGACAGGTGGATCTCCTTGCAGTCCAAGGGACTCTCAAGAGTCTTCTCCAACATCACAGTTCAAAAGCATCAGCTCTTTGATGCTCAGCTTTCTTTGTAGCCAAACTCTCACATTCATACATGACTACTGGAGAAACCACAGCTCTGACTAGATGGACCTTTGTTGGCAAAGGATGTCTCTGCTTTTTAATATGCTGTCTAGGTTGGTCATAACATTTCTTCCAAGGAGTAAGCACCTTTTAATTTTATGGCGGCAGTCACCATCTGCAGTGATTTTGGAGCCCTCCCCCCCAAATAAAGTCTGTCATTTTACCCATCTATTTACCATGAATTGATGGAACCAGAGGCCATGATCTTAGTTTTCTGAATTATGAGTTTTAAGCCAACTTCTTCACTCTGCTCTTTCACTTTCATCAAGAGGCTCTTTAGTTCTTCTTCATTTTCTGCCATAAGGGTGGTGTCATCTGCATATCTGAGGTTATTGATATTTCTCCTGGCAATCTTGATTCCAGCTTGTGCTTCATCCAGACCAGCATTTCTCATGATGTACTCTGCATATAAGTTAAATAAGCAGGGTGATAATACACAGCCTTGACATACTCCTCTCCTGATTTGGAATCAGTCTGTTGTTCCATGTCCAGTTCTAAATGTTGCTTCCTGACTTGCATACAGATTTCTCATGAGGCAGGTCAGGTGGTCTGGTATTCCCATCTCTAAGAATTTTCCATAGTTTGTTGTGATCCACACAGTCAAAGGCTTTGGCATAGTCAATAAAGCAGAAATAGATGTTTTTCTGGAACTCTCTTGCTTTTTCCATGATCCAGCGGATGTTGGCAGTTTGATCTCTGGCTCCTCTGACTTTTATAATCCAACTTGAACATCTGGAAATTCACGATTCATGTACTGTTGAAGCCTGGCTTGAAGAATTTTGAGCATTACTTTACTAGCATGTGAGATGAGTGCAATTGTGCAGTAGTTTGAGCATTCTTTGACATTACCTTTCTTTGGGATTGGAATGAAAGCTGACCTTTTCCAATCCTGTGGCCACTGCTGAGTTTTCCAGATTTGCTGGCATACTGAGTGCAGCACTTTCACAGCATCATCTTTCAGAATTTGAAATAGCTCAACTGGAATTCCATCACCTCCACAACTTTGTTCTTAGTGATGCTTCCTAAGGCCCACTTGACTTCACATTCCAGGATGTCTGGCTCTAGATGAGTGATCACATCATCATGATTGTCTGGGTCATGAAGATCTTTTTTGTACAGTTCTGTGTATTCTTGCCACCTCTTCTTAATATCTTCTGCTTCTGTTAGGTCCATACTATTTCTGTCCTTTATTGTGCCCATCTCTGCAGGAAATGTTCCCTTGGTGTCTCTAATTTTCTTGAAGTGACCTCTAGTCTTTCCCATTCTATTGTTTTCCTCTGTTTCTTTGCATTGATCAGTGAGGAAGGCTTTCTTATCTCTCCTTGCTATTCTTTGGAACTCTTCATTCAAATGGGTATATCTTTCCTTTGCCTTTTGCTTCTCTTCTTTTCACAACTATTTGTAAAGCCTCCCAGACAACCATTTTGTCCTTTGCATTTCTTTTCCGTGGGGATGTTCTTGATCCCTGCCTCCTGTACAATGTCATGAACCTCTGTCAATAGTTCTTCACGCATTCCATCTGTCAGATCTAATCCCTTGAATCTATTTCTCCCTTCCACTGTGTAATTGTGAGGGATTTAATTTAGGTCATTACTGAATGGTCTAGTGGTTTTCCCTACTTTCTTCAATTTAAGTCTGAATTTGGCAATAAGGAGTTCATGATCTGAGCCACAGTCAGCTCCTGGTCTTGTTTATACTAACTGTATAGAACTTCTACATCTTCAGCTGCAAAAATGTAATCGATCTGTGAAATATAATCAATCTGGTGAAAGTTTCTCTCCCTTGACTGTTGTGGTTGTTTTTTTTTTTTTAGTGTTCATGTGCAATTTTTATTGTCTAGGTGATTACTACTTGATTAATGTAGTCTTATAATCAAGCTGAGGATCTGTATACAGAGAGAACTTGAAAGATATCATCACAACCTTGCTACTTACTTGAGGAGGATGAGTGTTCATGAAGTAGAAAATTAGAACTGAGTAAAGTAACAGCCTCAGTGTAGGATGGGCATTGTCTCATAGGTACAGACAGGGCACATGGAGACACAGTTTTATGCATTTTAGTTTTTTATTTGCTTTGTATTATTATAGAATAAGCTGTTAACATGAAGATTTCAAAAATTTCTACGCAAATAATAGGAAATTTAATAAAAGAGTCATAAGGACATATTGGAAAGGAAGGTTCTTAAATCTCCAATTCTTCTTTGATGTTCACAGTTAAGAAAACTTATCTGCAAGTATGAGGGCAATCAGTATCATCAGTATCAAGGAATATTGATGAATAACAAGAAAATCTGAAATATGTGAATTCAATCAGCCATCCGGGGGAAGAGATATATATATATTTATGTAGAATATATGTATATACACATTTATATTTATGTATATATTGAGATGGAGAGAAGTAAAAGAGAGAAAAGAAGGAAAATTGGGGCAGATATAGAGAAAAAAGTGGAGAGGGTAACTCCATAAAAGATGGGAGCTCCGATAGCATCCTTAGTTCCTCAGAGCATCCTAGTGACTGGTACTCATCTGGATGACCAAGCTCTATCTACCCTGAGTTCCAAAAGATGTTTCTATATCTATTCATATTTCAGCTTATTCTTTATCAAGTGAACATAAACAGAATATTAAATAATCCAAGTAGAATTAATTTTTATATAATGAAAATAAAAAGTATTGGCAGTATAGTTTTCTGGATACAATAATGTCCCATAGTTTTCTAATATGTTACTATTGAGGGAAGCTTTGTAAAATGTATGTAGGTATGTAATTTTTACACTTTCTTATGTAGGCAAAGACCTAGCATTCAGATCCTGGTTTCTAGTGTGATTCTCCAATAAAAGAGTAAAGGACTCCTTAGATAAATGGCTGAATCTAGGACTGAGACGAAATATACATGACAATCTGTAGTATCTTACAGTGCTAGGAAATAGAAAAGTGTTCAAAAAAGCTTTACAGTATTAGAGAAATGCTAAAGGGACCCAGAAGCCAATGAAAGAACTCACAGTGCCCAAAACAGAGAAAACTGGAACAAGATAAAGTAGTGAAATAAGTATCCATGACTCAATACTTCTAAATAAATGATTGGGTAAATAAGTAGGAGATAATAGAAAAGTCTTTTATGCCAAAGAAATCCAAATAATCTATGTAGATACTTGCCCTCAATGGGATGGAACATAAATCCTCACTCCTCAAATATGAGCTGTTCATATGGATCCTCAAAGGTGAGAAAAAGAGTCATTCTACAGTAGAATATCCCCACAGCACTAGCTTAGCTAGGTGCCCTGAGCTGATGAAAATTCCACTTCACTGCTGTGGTCTTCTTCTCAAAATCCCATAACCCCAGTTCACAAATGAGAGAAATGTCAGATAATTCTGCATTTAAAGACCTACTGCAAAATATACGAACTACCATCTTCAAAACTGTCAAGGTCCTTAGGAACAAGGGAAGTCTAAGGCATTATCCCAGGCAAGAGGGGGCTAAAGTGATGGAGTGACTACATGTGAATTGGTACCCTGGGTGGATCCTGGAAGATAAAAAGGACATTTAGGTAAAAACCAAGAAAACATAAGTATAGATTTTCCCTTCATAATGATGTGGTAATATTGGTTCCTTAATGGTGACAAATGTTCCACACCAGTGTGGACATTAATTATAAGAAAAACTGGGTATGATATACATCTCCATACGATCATCACAATTTTTCCTTAAATTTACAATTGTTCTAAAATTAAAAGTTTACTAAAAAATATAACTGTACTGACAGTAATTTTCACCTAGATTAAGTAGTAAGTGAATTTTATAGCCCCATTTGATAAATAAACCGAACCATCTCCTTTTAGACTTTAATTTGTTTGCATACAACCCTATTAGTATAATCAATCTTCTTTGAGCTAATATGCTATTTTTATTTCTATAACTTTACCATACATTTTGCTATCTGACTGTGTACCCTCAGTTTTCTCATTTGTAAAAATCAAGGTATTAATGTTTACTCCTTGTCTGTCTATAAAACTCCAATCAAATTATACTTCTAAGGTAGTAGCTGACTTTTCTGGTCATGGAATAAATTTTACAGGAACAAATATCTAAATTTAACTTTGCTGAAGGTGGGCAATATATCATTATTAAAATGACTGTTCTCTAGAAAAATCGGTACTAAATTGATAACATACCTATGAATTTAATACTTGTATCTTAAAACCCCCATTATTAGCATTATCTTTCCTTTGGTATCACATTCAGTTTAGGAGCATGATATACGTGTAGCAGATTGCAGATTCTAAAGATGGCCACAGTTGCCTCTCCCATGCCACATGCTGTTCTACAGTGTGAGCTTGCCACTCTCCTTTCGAGAGGTGGGGCTTCATTTCACCCCCATAGAATTGAGGCTGGACTTGGTGATTTGTCTATATCAGGGAGGAGGAGTCAGATGTGATACTATATGGCACCTGTAGACTGGTTCCGAGAAGTCTATGCAGCTCCTACCTCGGACCTCTTCCTCTCAGATCAGCCTCTCCTAGAAGTGTGTTTCCTCTTGGGACCCAGCAAACCACTGGGAAGCCCAAGTCATGTGAAAAAGCCACAAGTTTGTGCTTTTGCTGACAGGCTCGAGATGAGCGTAACCTTGGAATTATTTCATCCCAGGTCCCAGGCATATAACACAAAAATGAATGAATAAACCTTCAGATGACTTAAGCCCCCATCTTATTGAGTCACTCTAACCTTTGAGTGTTGTAGCTGCTGCTGCTAAGTCGCTTCAGTCGTGTCCGACCCTGTGCGACCCCATAGATGGCAGCCCACCAGGCTCCCCCTTCCCTGGGATTCTCCAGGCGAGAACACTGGAGTGGGTTGCCACTTCCTTCTCCAATGCATGAAAGGGAAAAGTGAAAGTGAAGTCACTCAGTGGTGTCCAACTTTTGCCACCCCATGGACTGCAGCCTTCCAGCCTCCTCCTCCCATGGGATTTTCCAGGCAAGAGGACTGGAGTGGGGTGCCATTGCCTTCTCCTTGTTGTAACTGAGGCTCCAGATATTGTGGACCAGAGATAAGTCATCCTCACGTACTCCATCTAAATAGTATTTCTTTTTAATTCTCCTCAAGATTTATCTTACCAACGATAAATTGATACAACCAACTCCATGCTTAAAATCATTGATTCTTTCTTCCTAATATATTTGAAATATATTCCAACTATTAACCAACTATTACATACTGTGCATGAATGCATGCTAAGTCGTTTCAGTCATGTCCAACACTTTGTAACCCTATGGACTGTAGCCCGCCAGGCTCCTCTGTCCATGGGGATTCTCCAGGCAAGAATACTGGAGTGCGTTGCCATTTCCTACTCCAGGGAATCTTGCAGACCCAGGGATCAAACCCACATCTCTTATCTCTCCTGCATTGGCAAGTGAGTTATTTACCCCTAGCACCACCTGGGAAGCCCTTTATATGCTGTGAACTAAACTAAGTACCAAGCATGCAAGGTTTTATATGTAAGTAAATTCCTACCCTTAAATGTATATTAGATGTAACAGACTTATGAATGAATCTCTAAGTAATACAGCTTCCTAAGTGGCACCAGTGGTTAAATATCCACCCGCCAATGCAAGAGATGCAAGAGAGGTGGATTCAACCCCACGTCAGAAAGATTCCCAGAGCAGGAAGTAGCCACCCACTCCCATATTCCTGTCTGGAAGATTGCATGGACAGGGGAAACTGGCAAGCTACATTCCTTATGGCGTAAAAGAACATGAATGACACAATTGAGCACACACACACAACAAGCTACCCGATAAGATAGCTTATATATGCATGCTGTTCTGTTCTTCAAAAGCTGAAACTCTTAGACACCATTTTTTTTTCCACTTTGAGGCCTTTTGTTTGTTGATTCTTAAAGTTTAACTTAGAGCATATTGCTTATTGATCCTAAAATTTCATATCTCATTGACAGTGAATACAGATCAGGTCTAAATTAAATCGTAGTGTTTTAAACTGTTGCTGAACAGTGACATATCCTACATCTTTCTTCGTGACCTTTGTGCAAAAATAAAATATCGTGTCTCCCTGGCATTTTTACTTTCATACTTTTCTCTTCTCTTAGCTCCTTAGGGCACTTTTCCAGACCACCTCAAGTTTCCAAACAGAATTGCATGATTTAGGCATAATAGCACTTGACAGCAGCAGAGAAAAGTCTTTCTTAAAGAATTTATGGATTTTTCAGAATGCTATCTGGGATGCTACCTCTGCCCACATCACTGATTCATGAGTTCATCTTTGGCAAGACAGCCACAGAATTACTTTTCTACAGAAAACTGATAACTTCTTGGGAAAGAAGGGGGTCAGCCTGTCACTGGGTGGATATCATGCAACATAAAGCCCAAATGCTATAACGCTATAAAAAGTCATCAAGTATTTTACAAAATGAGGTTCTTGCTGCTTGGATTCCATCAGACAGCAATTTTTACTCTGATTACCTAAGTTCTTTTCGTCTGTGTCTCAGCACTCCTTTGCCTGTAGCTTATCACTTTTCCTCTAAAGAGGATTCGATGTTCTGTCAATTTCCTTATTGCTTATGGCACTCTTTTGTGCCAATAGTATCTTAAAATAAACAAAAAACTGAACAACAAAACAATGTCATTCTGTCTTTGCCTCTTCGTAGAATTTCCCAAGATCTATAAAACCACCAGCAATTGATGACAGAACAGAATGAGGTATTTGTGTTTGCGCCTCATACTTTTGTAAACCTTATTTAAATTCTTTTTAAAAAAATGATAGTTTCTCTTTTGTTTAAAACTGGAGTTACTGGTAGCAAAATTTCTGACTAACTTTTGTTATCCTTTGTGCTGGTGGTTTCGTGGGTGAGTCGTGTCTCACTCTTTGAGACCCCATGCACTGTAGACTCAAGACTCCTCTGTCCATAGGATTTCCCAGGCAAGAATGCTGGAGTGGGTTGCCATTTCCTTCTCCAGGGGATCGTCCTGACCCAGGAATTGAACCCATGTCTCCTGCAGTGGCAGGTGGATTCTTAAATAGAGAAACCCCTATTTAATTCTTGGCCCATGTCAACTGGTTTGTGAAATCTAAAATGCATGACTGAGAGTAATTGATTACTAATATAAAAATGGAGGGATTTGTCATTTTCTGTATAGAATGAGAATATTTTGGCCTGTTTGGAAAGCAATTATTATAAAGGTAGAATGGATAATACTTAATGGGGACCTTCTAGGACCTTGGTACTCAAGTGTGGAGTTCTCGGACCACCAGGGTCTTCTTAGAAATGCAGAATCTTGGTTCCCAACTTAAACCCACTGAATCAGAAGCTACAGTTAACCATTATCCCCAGATGATTTGAATACATATTGAAGTCTGAGAAAAACTGTTCTGGAACCCATAGTGAACTTTAGCTACTTTATTTTATATAATCCTCTACACAGCATTTCAAAGTAAATAAATATTGGTTTGGCTAAAAAGTTCAGGTTTTCCATAACATCTTATAGAAAAAAACCCAAATGAGCCTTTTGGCTAAGCCAATATTATTAATCCCATTCTAGACTGAGAAAGCTGGCTCAGAAATTTTTTAACTTAAAATTTCTCAAGGTCATGACACAAGTAAATTTGGATGAAATGTGGAAAAGAATTTGTCAGAATTTGAACCCAGATATGTCTGACCAAAGCCTGTGAAAGAACCTGATCTTCACGTTTTTTTTTTTTAATACAGTAACCTTTGCTATATCTGATACAAATGCTCTCTGCATTTTTGGATGTTTTCAAGAGATTAATCTGGAGCTCTTATAACTGGAGAAACAGAAATTTTCAACTTCCTCCAGTGAGTAAAATGTTTGATAAGAAAGTTAAATGTAGAACTAACGCCACAGGCACTAAAGCATGTTCTCCATAATTGAGAACTCACGTGTCTCACAAACTTCATTTTATGTGTGTAAAGATGATTTCATGCTTCCATTCATTCACTACTCAAGGCAATACTATGGACAGTCTTTTTTTCTAAAATAGAATGGTAAGGCCTAACTTAAGCTAACATGGATTTCAGTAGTCAAATAAGTTCATGGGGAAAAGTAAGAAAGATTAATCCTGAACTAACGCATTACCTTTTTTGTTTGTAAAGATTATAAAAATGCTTTAAAACTTACACACTGTTACTAGATTCTAGAATGTGAAACACTGTGAACTCTTGAAATGAATTAAATAACATAAAATCTTTCAGAAAATAGGCAAGAAAAATCTGTGCTCATGTCTAATATAAAAATATAATAATTATGTTAATTGTTAAGATACAGCAAAAAAAACTGAAGGTTTGCTCTGTAGGTGCCACTCAAAATAAGAATGAATTATTAATGCAGGTATTCTGTATTACAATAAACAGTCAGAGGAAATCTGAAAAAGGATTTTAGTAAAGGATTCAGGTAGGAGCTCTAGTTCAAATGTGAAAATGTTTTAATTTTCAGGACACCTTGAGGCAGTTTATGAGGACAACAAAAGAACTCTCAAAAGTAAAAGATGCTTGTTTCCCTTACTTGTAAGTTACTTCTCATAAAAAGTTCCAGGGCTAGTCATAAAAGATGCTTAGAAATAATAAACTAAGTGTGATTCAGTGCAAATTCAGTAACTTTAAGTTTCTTATGACAAAAAAAGGATGCATTTTTAATTCTAAACATTTGTCTTTCAGACTCTTTGTTTATAAACTCTGGCTGACATTTTTTAATTTTTTCATGATAAAGAATGGTTTCATCTTAGTGTGCCCTATATAAAAATAACAAGTTTTCATTCTTTTTATTTTTTGATGATAAATAGCAAGATGTTTTGTTCTTTGATGAGCAAACTTTATCAGTAACTTTTACTTTAAAGTCATTTATAAGAACCACTGAAGCAAAGAATCCATTGAATTTTCTTCTGGGATATCTGCAAGGAGCATCCTTGTGTAACATGGAAGACATTGTGTTACTTTTGCATTTAATTGAATGTTAAAAAGACTGTTTTGATGTCTTGGTTTGGGCTTCAAACTAAATACAATTGAAGTGTTCAAATTAAATACAATTAAGTGTTAATATGTTTTCTTTTAAATAGCTGTGTTTGATTGTTTAAACTTGCCATCATGGTGACTCTTGTCTGTTTGGACATCTGGGTCTTTACTCAGACTGAAGCCAAACATGGTGGAAGAGTTGGGGCAAGACTGATTATTAGCAACACCCATGTTGAGTATTTCCTGGGAGGGAAATACTGAATGACTGACAAGTTCTGTTTTCTGTCAGGGAACAAGAAATGAGCCTTTAATATACCCCTTTATAAAACTTGTCATGTGTCATCTGGGGTGTGAAGGAGAATCAAGTATATACCTTTTGCCTGGAACACTCCAAAGGTGATACTGGGTCTGAACTACGTTTGGGTGTGAACTACACATTCACTTATAGTCATAAGACAAAGCAAATACTTCTTTGTCCAGAGTGGACTCTGCAAAAGATGACCAAAGGTATAATCTCATGAGGGCTCCTAGGTAGCTCAGCTGGTAAAGAATCTGCCTGCAATGCAGGAGACCCCGGTTCGATTGCAGGGTCAGGAAGTTCCCCTGGTGAAGGGATAGGCTAACCACTCCAGTATCCTTGGGCTTCCCTGGTGGCTCAGATGGTATGGAATCCACCTGCAATGTGGGAGATCTGGGTTTGATCCCTGGGTTGGGAAGATCCCCTGGAGGAGGGCATGGCAACCCACTCCAGTATGCTTGCCTGGAGAATCCCATGGACAAAGGAGTCTGGTAGGCCATAGTCCATGGGGTAAGCAAAGATTCAGACATGACTGAGCGACTAGGTACAGCACAGCACATAATCTCATGGAGGGAGTCTCCTCGGGAATTCTGCCTGGGGACCTCAACTGAAAGAATCTGCGTGGAATTTAGGGGCAGAAATACACATGGAGTGGTGGAATCATATGCTGAAGAAAACATTTTAGGTAATTTAGTTAGTTACAAGTCTGTTTCAATGGCAATGTTAAGTCAGTAGAAAAGACCTCTACTAGGCTTCTTGGAAGATTCTGTCTTGGTGGCATCGTTTACTGAGAAAAAGAGAATTGTAAGACAGTAATTATTTAAAACAAATGGATAGAGTACCTAGTTAAAGCACTAGACTCGAATGACAATAGACTAATGTCCATTGACGTTCATAGGGGCAGATAAGTACCTAGTTTCCTAGAATAAGCACTAATTCAAAGAAAGTTCATCAGACAATCACTGAAGCATTTTATCATGTGCCAATAACTTGTCCCCAAAGGAGATGGAGAATTAAATCTCTCCTAGACAAGATTTGGACTTCTAACATTTTTTCTTCTTTCCAGAGATTGAATCCTCCATACCCCCCAAAATATGTAACAAATGAGTCAACACCAGGAATGAATGATGATGAAGGAGATGGGCAAGGGTAACCCAAAAATTCAACCCTTGAGAGAAAGGAGCATCTGTGAGCGCCTTTCAATACCAAAAGGTGCCAACACCAGATTAACTATATCTACCAAATCTTTTTTTTTTGCATCTTCCATACCACATTCTCTTTGGTGAAGGCTGAGCCATGAATAGCCTGGTGAGGGGTAGAGGAGGAGTAGAAGGCTGAGGTGAAGTAAAGAAGCCAGTGGTGAGGAGGATAAAATTCAGTTCTTGAAATTCAATCTAGTTATGCATATAAAGAACAGAGCCTGAAGAATTGCTGTATTTAGAGGACCAACATTATATAATTTTATGACACATGGGAAATATGATTAATCATAATGCCTTTAAAAAAGTATTTATTAATTTTTACCAGACATTTATATAGAGTGTTCTTTTTGCCAATAAATTTTCTAAGCACTTTACAAATGTTCACTTATTTAGTGATGAATAATCTTCTTTGTGTATCAAAATCAAATTCTAAGGGACATTTTCTGTGTACTCTCATTTTGATTTATTGAAAATAAATTAGAATAAAAGAGTATAGTAAACACAAATACCTGTTTACTCTGGTCATTATTTTCATTTTGCATTACCAGAAAAAAATAAATAAACATTTGTAAAATCACTTAATCTGATGATCTGATTTGGGCCAGCAGCCCTCTTTGCAAAGACCTAGGAAATTGTAGGACTTCCTATATTTTGCAAACATTGCAAAGACCTAGGACTTCCCCGGTGGCTCAGATGGTAAAGTGTCTGCCTACAGTGTGGGAGACCTGGGTTCAATCCCTGGGTTGGGAAGATCTCCTGGAGAAGGAAATGGCAACTCACTCCAGTACTCTTGCCTGGAAAATCCTATGGACAGAGGAGCCTTGTAGACTACAGTCCATGGGGTCACAAGAAGTCGGACACAACTGAATGACTTCACTTTCACTTTCAGGAAATCATAGGTTATAGTAGAAATTCACTTCTCTAAAAATTAAGAATATGCACATAGCACTTTGTTAAGCAAAATTATATATACTTGAAATATTCATCGAATACATTTTGACACTTTTCTAAAATGCTGACTAAATCAATGCATTACTGAAAGTGAAAGTCGCTCAGTTGTCTCCGCCTCTTTGCGACCCCATGGACTGTCCATGGAGTTCTCCAGGCCAGTATACTGGAGTGGGTAGCCAGTCCCTTCTCCAGGGGATCTTCCCAACCCCGGGATCAAACCCAGGTCTCCCACATTGCAGGCGGATTCTTTACCAACTGAGCAATCAGGGAACAGTGCATTGCTAGTGGCTGATAAAAGTCAGAACATCTATAAATTTTGTACCCAGGTGATTCTTGGGAAGATCTTATATGGTAACAATGGATATTATCCAGGCATAAAAAGAAATAAAATAGTGCCATTTGCCAAAACACGGATAGACCTAGAGACTATCATACAGAGTGAAGTAAGTCAGAAAGAAAAAAACAGGTACTGTGTAATACTGCTTATATGTGAAATCTAGAGAAATGGTACAGATAAACTTGTTTGCAAAGCAGAAAAACAGACACAGACATAGAGAACAAATTTATGGATACCAAGGGGGGAAGAGGGAGTGGGATAAATTGGGAGATTGGAATCGACATATATACACTGCTACTGCTACTGCTAAGTCGCTTCAGTCGTGTCCGACTCTGTGTGACCCCATAGACAGCAGCCCACCAGGCTCCCCCGTCCCTGGGATTCTCCAGGCAAGAACACTGGAGTGGGTTGCCATTTCCTTGTGTAAAATAAGTAACTAATGAAAACCTACTGTATACGACAAGGAACTCTATTCAGTGCTCTGTGGTGACCTAACGGGCAGGAAGTCTAAAAAAAGAGAAGATGTATGTATACATATAACTGACTCTTCACTTTGCTGTACAGCAGAAACTAACACAACATTACAACTATAGTCCAATAATGGAGAAAGGCATGGCAACCCACTCCAATATTCTTGCCTGGAGAATCCCATGGACAGAGGAGCCTGGTGGGCTACAGTTCATAGGGTCTCACAGAATCGGACATGACCGAAGCGACTTAGCACAGCACATACTCCAATAACAATTAAAGAAAATTATGAACAAAAAATAAAAACATCAGAGTTTGAAAGCAGTTTGTTAAATTGTGAAAAGAGCTGAAACCTCTGAGCTCTACCTCAGATTCATTAGGGGAAACTGAAGTAAGAACTCTTGCTACTCCTAAACTACTCTATTTTTGAAAAGATAATGACTGATTCATGTGAATAATACACTGCCCATTCTCGTCTCAGATATACATGGTAGATCTATGTTTACCAAATTTGAAATATGTAAAAGGTAGGAATGAAATCTTTCCAAATGGCACTTAAGTGAATGTTTTCTCAATTTATTTTTGATAATTTAGTTAATTGCCATATAATAAACCAGATGCGTGTGAAGTATATAATTTAATAAGTTTTCATATAGATTTGATGTATGCTGCTGCTGCTGCTAAGTCGCTTCAGTCGTGTCTGACTCTGTGCGATCCCATAGACCATGGCCCACCAGGCTCCCCCGTCCCTGGGATTCTCCAGGCAAGAACACTGGAGTGGGTTGCCATTTCCTTCTCCAATGCATGAAAGTGAAAAGTGAAAGTGAAGTTGCTCAGTCATGTCCAACTAGTAGCGACCCCATGGACTGCAGCCTACCAGGCTCCTCCGTCCATGGGATTTTCCAGGCAAGAGTACTGGAGTGGGGTGCCATTGCCTTCTCTGGATTTGATGTATAAGACCATCCAATTGTCAAATACATATTTATACATAACATAAAGTATACAAAATACATTAACATATAATATAAAATATATGTATATATATAACTTACCAACTATATGTATGAAAAATATATATTTGAAGTCATTTTCATATCAATATAATTAACATATACATCATTTGAGAAAGTTTTCTCCTATTCTTTTGTAATTCTTCTCTCCCATCTTCTCTACCAGGCCTCTTGTATACCTAGGCAAATGATTTCTGTAACTATAGATTGAGGCTTCCCTGGTGGCTCAGCTAATAATCTGCCTGCAATGCATGAGACCTGGTTTTGATCCCTGGGTTGGGAAGATCCCCTGGAGAAGGGAAAGGCTACCCACTCCAATATTCTGGCCTGGAGATTAACTAATTAATCTAATCAATCTAATCTAACTATAAATTAGATTGTATTTACTAGAATATTATACAAATGAAATCATAGAATGTATACTTTTATTCTTGCACTCATTATTATTTTGAGATTTATTCAAAATATTTTTGTGTGTATCAATAGTTTGTTCTTTCTTACTGCTGAATAGTATTATATTAAATATATATACCAGAATTATTTTACTAACCTGTGATGGACATTGGAGAATGCAATGGCACCCCACTCCAGTACTCTTGTCTGGAAAATCCCATGGACAGAGGAGCCTGGTAGGCTGCAGTCCATTGGGTCGCTAAGAATCAGACACAACTGAGTGACTTCACTTTCACTTTTCACTTTCATGCATTGGAGAAGGAAATGGCAACCCACTCCAGTGTTCTTGCCTGGAGAATCCCAGGGACGGGGGAGCCTGGTGGGCAGCCGCCTATGGGGTCACAAAGAGTCGGACATGACTGAAGTGACTTAGCAGCAGTAGCAGTGATGGACATTTGGGTTATTTCTAGATCATAATGATTATAAGAGTATTTATATTTATATAAGTACTTATAATACTTATAGAAAGTACTTATAATATTTATACTTATATAAGTACTTATAATATTTATATTTATATAAGTACATATATATATAAGATTATAAGAGTATTTGTATACTAACGTCTTTGTATGATTATATTCATTTATTTTTCATGTGCAAATAACTAGAGATCATATGGTCTCCGTATGTTTCCTTTTTTTTAACATTTTATTTGAAAAGAGTGGTTTTAGTTATTTAATCAAGATTTAGAAACATAGTCCAAAGAATTCCAGTAAACTCAAAGCCCAGTGTTCCCTAATGTCAACATGTTACATAATTTATGCTTAACTTTTTTTTCCTTTTGGAATAGACTTCATTTAAAAAAATAATTTTAGATTTAGGACACGGAGATATTCCATACACTTCCTGTCCTCACACATGCACGGCCTCCCCAACTATCAGCATCAGTCTCCATATGGTAGTTTTGCTGCAGTACATGAACCTACTTCATTACGGGTTGACACATCATTGTGACCCAATTCCATAGTTTACATTAGGGTTCACACTTGGTGGTG
This sequence comes from Oryx dammah, assembly GCF_014754425.2. Lineage (NCBI taxonomy): Eukaryota > Metazoa > Chordata > Mammalia > Artiodactyla > Bovidae > Oryx > Oryx dammah. The sequence continues at coordinate 65,863,640 of NW_024070201.1, forward strand.
TACATTCTGCATGTTTAGACAGAGGTGTAAAAACTTGAACTCACTGTTATGGTGTCATAGATAAGAGCTTCATTGTCCTAAAAATCCCCTGTGCTCTGCCTCGTCAGCTCTCCCTCCTCTGTAACCCCTAAGCTTTTTACTGTCTCCATAGTTTCGCCTTTTCTGGATTGTCATATATTTGGAATCATACAGTCTGAAGCTTTTTCAGCTTGGCTTCTTTCACCTAGTAACATGCATTTAAGATTTCTCCATGTATTTTTGAGGCTTATTATTACCTTTTCTTTTTAGCAGTGGGGTTAACATTATCGTCTCAAGTTTTATCCTTTAATTTATAAAATGACATCTCCGTTGCTTCCAAATTTTGGCAATTATGAATGCATCTTTATAAACATCAGTATGTAGGTTCTCATGTGGTCATAAGTCTTCAGTTCCTGTGGGTAAATATCAGGGAGAGTGATTGCTAGATTGTATTGTGAATGTATTTAGTTTCATATGAAATTGCCAAACTGCTTCTAAAATATACCATTTTGCATTCTGAGCAGCAACAAATGAGAGTTCCTGTCGCCCCATGTCCTGGCCAGCATTTGGTGTTGTCAGTATTGGGGATTTGATGATTCTAATGTTTGTAGAGTGGTATCTTATTGGATTTGCATTTCCCTGATGATAGGATAGGAGCATCTTCCATGAGCTTGTTTTTCCACCAATATATCATCTTTGATGAGGTGTTTGTTAAGGTATTTGGCCCATTTTTTAACTGGATAGTTTGTCTTCTTTTTGTTGAGGTATAACAATGTTTTGTATACTATTAATAACAGTCCTTTATCAGATACGTCTTTTGAAAATGATTTCTCTCATTCAGTGCTTTGTCTTATTCTCCTGACATTGTCTTTTGCAACACAGAATTTTTCATTGTAATAAAGTTGTGTCCGACTCCTAGCGACCCCATGGACTATAGCCTACCAGGTTCCTCCATCCATGGGATTTTCCAGGCGAGAGTACTGGAGTGGGGTGCCATTGCCTTCTCCTGTAATAAAGTACAGCTTATCAAATGTTTATTTCATGGATTGTGTATTTGGTATTATGTCTAAAAAGTCACTACCATATTCCTAGTCATTTAGTTTACTTCCTATGTAATTGTTTAGGAAGTTTATTTATTTATTTTCATTTTACACTTAGGTCTATGATCCATTTGGAGTTATTTTTGTGAAGAGTGTTAAGTCTGTGTCTCAAATAATTTTGAATTTAGCATGTAACATTTTTGTTTTTATATAGATTTTAACTTTCTTGCATAACTACTATTAAGTGTATCTGGTGCTGAATATTTGAGATGAGATGCAAAGTGATATTTCTGAATGCTAAATTAGAATTGCTATCTTTTGGCATTAATTTTTTCACATTGCCTTTTAAAAAATTTCAACCTTTTGAAATTGTATTTTCAAGTTGCTTATAGAAAACCATAAAGCTATTTCCTCTACTTACAGAACATTCAAAATAATGTCTTTCTTTCAAATACCATTTTGGAGACAATTTTCCTAACTAACTCTGCAATGTAAATTACAATTGGAGAAAAAAAATCATAAAACATAATTTACTTATATTTTATTTTATAAAGTTAATAAAATCCATATTCTGTTGCCTAAACTCCAGTATTCTAGAGTTAGTGAATTCAATAAAGTTTTTTTTGTTTAATCCATTCACCTTAATAGAGGTTCAGAGAAAGTAAATGAAGTTCATTTAGCACTTGAGTATAAGAGTGATGGTTTAAATATAAATGCCTTGTCTATGTCCAGTGCATAGATGCCTGAATTAAATTATATTGAATGCAGTAAAATCTGTAAGTCAGTTGGTATTGAAGAATGGTTAAAAATCCATTCTATTTATTTTAGAGCTGTACATGCTAATGATATACATAATAACAACCTTTTAGTTGTTCCTTATTATCTGCTCTCCCAATTTTCTTAAAAGTAAAATCTATAAATTTTAACTGGGCTCCTGGCCATTTGGAATAAAAACTGCATTTCCTAGCCTTTCTTATAGAGTGTGGTCATGAGTACCTTCTAACTAATGAGATGCAAGCAGTTTTACTTGTGAATTCTAAAATGTGTCCTTTAAAGGAGACAGATGTATCCTTTCTCCGCTCTTTAGCTCCTCTGGCTGGAGTTTGGGCAAAGTAACTGAAAGTAGAACCTCTGGGACAACATGCTAAAGCTACAGGTTGAGAAGGAGCGAGCAACATGACAGCATAGATACTAAGTGAGTTTGTTGACCCATCATGGGCTTTGGTTCTACCTACTTCAAGTTTTCTAATTTGAAAAATCAGCTTTCAAAGATCACATTCTCCTGGGGAAATAGAAAGCTGTTTGATTCTAGAAGCCTGTAACAGGGCTCCAATAGTGAACTCACTGGCCTAGCAAAAAATTCCATCAATACTTTGTAGCAAAACTTCTCAATTGTTGTTCCAGGAATATGGATCCTCTAAAGTTTTAAGGGTGTTCATGTGGGTCCTGAGGCAGCTAAAGGTACCAGGCTTGTCCAGGTCAGTTCAGTTCAGTCACTCAGTCGTGTCTGACTCTTTGTGACCCCATGAATCACAGTACGCCAGGCCTCCCTGTCCATCACCAACACCCAGAGTCTACTCAAACTCATATCTATCGAGTCGGTGATGCCATCCAGCCATCTCATCCTCTGTCATCCCCTTCTCCTCCTGCCCCCAATCCCTCCCAGCATCAGGGTCTTTTTCAATGAGTCAACTGTTCGCATGAATGGCCAAAGTATTGGAGTTTCAGCTTTAGCATCAGTCCTTCCAATGAACACCCAGGACTGATCTCCTTTAGGATAGACTGGTTGGACCTCCTTGTAGTCCAAGGGACTCTCAAGAGTCTTCTCCAAGACCACCGTTCAAAGCATCAATTCTTCAGCACTCAGCTTTCTTTACAGTCCAACTCTCATATCCACTGACCACAGGGAAAACCATAGCCTTGACTAGACGGACCTTTGTTGGTTACCATTTATCCTAATATGCCTCAAAGATAATATGTTGTTTTCTCTGTGCCCTATATTCTAAAAATGTTCAGAGAAAATTGCCTTGTAGTCATACACTTTTAGAAACCATTTATTTCAACTTGTAGTATTATAAAGAGGAAATTATTTAGTCCCAGATAGCCTAAGAAATTGCCCAAAGTCATACACCTATTTTCGGAGAATGAACTGGCGACCCACTCCAGTACTCTTGTCTGGAAATTCCCATGGATGGAGGAGCCTGGTAGGCTGCAGTCCATGGGGTTGCTAAGAGTCGGACATGACTGAATGACTTCACTTTCACTTTCCACTTTCATGCATTGGAGAAGGAAATGGCAACCCACTCCAGTGTTCTTGCCTGGAGAATCCCAGGGACAAGGGAGCCTAGTGGGCTGCCATCTATGGGGTTGCACAGAGTCGGACATGACTGATGTGACTTAGCAGCAGCAGCAGACACATCTATTTTAGTCTAGAAAGAAAATCAGTCAATATTCAAGATCTCCTTAAGTTTTTTGCAATATAGTATGCTCCTTCATAAAATGGCTTGCATTTTGACCACAAAGGTGTGAAATCACTTAGCACTTTCCAGGATGAATGTTACTTTTTGAATTATTATACAAGAAGCATATCCAGGAAAGTGACCTAATAAAAATAATTTGAATCATGGGCCATTCAGATCATGACAAGTGATGAAAGCCATGTGAAAGATGAATGGAGTCAAAATTAGTCTGACAAATAACCAAAATGAATTTTTATCACCAGCAATAAACTATGGTACATCCATAAAATGAAATAATATGCAGCTATTAAAATGAGTAATATGGATCTCTCTCTATATATTTACATAATCACACAAAAGTGGATCTTAAGAAAGATGGTTAAACTTTACTCTGTCAATATGGCCAGAGTTTCCAACTGATTTTAGCCTAGAGGTGAAAAGTGTTTTGGGAGAGTGATCCAAGATTTGATTTGCTATCACAGGCTTATCTTCAAATACAGTTTATGTCTTGTGTTCTTATCATTTCTGGGTGGTTAATTATTTTGCAATCAGGACATAATCCAATCCAGTACCAAGCTTTTCCTCCAGAACCAGCATGCTTTTCAGGTCAAAGTGCAATAGCCCAGAATTGCTGAATGAAGACCTTGGGATTTATTTTGATGACATTCTTTCCTATGAGCATAATGAAAGCACATTCCAAGAATTATGTCCACACTGCTCTTTCTGTCATTTCCAAGCATGGCTTGTGACTTCTTAGAGTTAGAGATTGAAAAATATTTTATCATTTTTATTGTAGCAAAAGACCATCAATAAATCCTGGAACAAAAAGTTCAAGTGGATCTGTGTAAGCCATCTTAATATACACGGGAAATGTATTTATGATGCCAATAAAATATAGTTTTGAAAGAAAAAGTAAAGATCATTAAGTGAAAAAGATCAAGTTGAAGGGAAAAATATGTCATAAAAGTCCATAATCACCTATCTGCAGTTCTAAAACACATAGAGCTCTAATTTTTTTCATGACATATTTGTGATAAAAACTAATTGGCTTGAAATTATTTGGCAGCATATCGTGACCTAAACTGTCAAGAGGTGATTTGTGTTGCAAATTTATTCTAATTATTACAAATATGCATTATGATTTGCTGAAAAATATTACTGTAATGGATAATAGGGTGGTACCCCAATCCACATTTTTTATCAGGTATGTATTTTATTACATTTCTAAAATCTATTTTTAAAAAGCTTCTGCAAATATATCTGGTTTTAAAAGTTTCAGGGAAAATATTTAGTAATCAGGTAGAGATGAATATTTTCCATGATTTAAGGGTTACTGAAAATGTTTATTTTCAGTAGAAGATATTTCTGAGATGTCTGCTATAACAAGCCTGTATTAACTATGTAATCAGGAAAAAATAATAAAACTTTGAAGGTCATAGAGAATAAAAGTTTCTAAACATATATTTAATTTTAGAAAACACCTAGCTTTGAACAATAATGTTAACTTTTTTAAAAAACACTCTATTTTTCAAAGAATTCAGTCATACCCAAAATATATTACTACAGTATTGGGCTTAATATCCCTAACTCTAGTTTTGAATAGGCCTAATTTGGATTTTCTGCTATGCCACTGAATAAATCTATGAAAGAAACAGGTTATACTCATTGAGCATTTTATTTTCACCTAGAGAAAAGGGGCAATAGCCACATCTATGTCATAGGACAATTGTGAGCTTCCCTGGTAGTTCAGTGGTTGGGGTTTCTCTGAGCGCTCAGTTGGTAAAGAATCTTCCTGCAATGCAGGAGACCCTGGTTCGATTCCTGAGTTGGGAAGATCCCCTGCAGAAGGGATAATCTACTCACTTCAGTATTCTCGGGCTTCTCTTGTGGCTCAGCTGGTAAAGTATCCACCCGCAATGCGTGAGACCTGAGTTCAATTCCTGGGTTGGGAAGATCTGCTGGAGAAGGGAAAGGCTATCCACTGCAGTACTCTGGCCTGGATAATTCCATGGACAGTATAGTCCATGGGATGGGATTGCAAAGAGCAATTACTTAAACTGTTCAGTGCTTTAACATCTGCCTTGCAATGCAAGAGACATGGATTGGATCCTTGACCAGGGAACTGAGATCCCACATGCTGCGAGGCAACTAAGCCTGCATGTCAGCAACTAGAAAGCCCATGAACTAAATAAATAAATATTAATAAAAAAAAAAAAAAAGGAGAAGCAATCATCTGACGACTGTAACTCAGCCCACTATGTGCCATTTACCAAAACGTTTGTAGATGTTAGTTATAATCATGGTTACTGCATTTTTCTGAAGGCGTCCTTTCAGAACCAAAGCTATTTTTGTCTTCCATTACCTCTGAAACCTGAACCATACCTTCTGGTCACATTATCTTGGATCTCATCCTCTCCCTGCATGTATGTGTCTGGGGGTTTGAGACACGAGCAGATGGGACAAGTAAGAGTAGAAATAAAGTCAGACTTGATTTTTGTCTCTGATTTTTCTCAAACAGACCAATTTATCATTTTTGGTTTTCGAAACTAATGGAAAATGCTCACTTTTCCCCCATCCTGCCATTCCATTGATTTTATCTTCACCCCATCTTTCTCCTTCTTTTTCCCCCCTCTAATCAAAGCTGATAGTGAAAGTAACCTTGGACTAATATAATCAATGCTAAGCAATCAATTTAGATTTTAATCACAACTTTATCCTCTTGAAATGATTCCTGTTAAGCCCAGGGCTTCCCTGGCGGCTCAGAGGTTAAAGTGTCTGCCCGCAATGCGGAAGACTGGGTTCAGTCTCTGGGTTGAGAAGATCTCCTGGAGAAGGAAATGGCAGCCCACTCCAGTATTCTTGCCTGGAGAATTCCCATGGATAGAGGAGCTTGATGGGCTACAGTCCACGAGGTCACAAAGTGTCCGACATGACTGAGCGACTTCACTTTCACTTTCACTTTCAAGCCTAGGGCAGTATTTTAGCTTGCAAGTCTATCAATGAATTTCTTTTAACCAAGATTACACTATCTCAAATTAAGCATATCCTTTGTTTTGAAGTTCTTATTCTTGCCTCAGTATTTTTGCAAGGACTCAGTTGGAGTTCTCATCTTGTAAAGGTCTGCTCTTCAGGTATGTGTTCTGATTCTGGGATAAGAATGAAAACCATTCCTGAGTATGCTACAAAGCCTAAACCACTTTCATCTTTTCATTAATTCTCAGGAAATTCTTCCTACTGTAGAACAGAAATCTACAACATTATGAAGAGTTTTTATAAAGCTAAAAATAAAAGTGATTGAAGATACGTTTTGAAAGGAACAATGGGCAGAAATATGGTTTGTGCCTCCAATTTTGCTGTTTTGAACTTCAACTACTGTATTTAACTGCCCTTAAAAGACAGTACCTAATTTATCAACAAGGACAAACGAATACTTAGATGTTTTCTGTTCTAACCACCTTTCCATGTATCCAAGGTGTTGGCCAAGATGTGCTTACTTCATATCAAAGACACATTCTTATCTATTTTAAAGATGTTATGGAAGGTTTAAAGAAAAGCATTCTGAATTGCCAGCTTCAGAAATCATTGACAAACTTTGCCATTTTGCTCACAGCTTCACTTAATAGTTAGAATTTCATCTGATTTGTAGTTAGATTTCATCTCAATTTCACTCTGATGAAATGTAAATTTCCAATCCCATACTACAGTGTTTTCTAAAAGAATTTCAAATCCTTAATGATAAATGGTATTACAGATAGTATAAATAACTTGGGAACAAAACTTTATGTTTAATTTTTCCACAGACTAGCTTCTGTCCATAAATAAATCACCTTTCATTTTATGTTTTATAATTTATTATTATTTTTCCTTCCAAGTTGCAGTTAGCTATATCTTACTGCTTCACAAAACTTACAGAATCATCAAATGAGACTCAGTATATGAAGATGCTTTAAACCTTTATTTGCTATGTAAGTATAATAAGCAGGTCTACTCTGAACCAGTTTTGTGAAAGATATGGTTCATATATGAGAAATATATATATGTGAGAAAATACCAATATTTACATACAATTTTAGGGGCTTGATTAGGTTTTTATTTTATAATTGTATTGCAAAAGATGACCAATTATGCTAAACTGAAAAATGTATCAACGAATAAAGAGATCTAGAGGGAGGTATTATTCTCTTTACTGCAGCTTCCCAGGTGGCTCACTAGGTAGGAATCTGCCTACAATGCAGGAGATACAGGCCGACCTGAGTTCAGTCCCCAGGTTGGGCGGATCCCCTGGGGGAGGGCATGGCAACCCACTCCAGTATTCTTGCCTGGAGAATCCCATGGACAGAGGAGCCTGGAGGGCTGGAGTCCGTAGGGTTGCAAAAAGTTGGACACGACTGAAGCGACTGAACACACAGTCTTTTCACTGCAAGTTAATTCTAGGAAGCCAGGGGAGAATAAAAAAGTCTTTTTTCTCAGTTGTTTCTTGGATTCCATTTTTTGTTTTCTGCCCATTTATAGAGGCAGAGAAAGAATTTATAATTATGGGTTTTCTTAAGTATCTGTTTCAAGAAGAGAGAAATCAGGGACCCATCAGTTCAGTTCATTAGCTCAATAGTGTCTGACTCTTTGGGACCCCATGGACTGCAGCACGCCAGGCTTCCCTGTCAATCACCAACTCCCGCAGCTTGCTCAAATTCATGTCCATCACGTCAGTGATACCATCCAACTATCTCATCCTCTCTCATCCCCTTTTCCTCCTGCCTTCAATCTTTCCCAGAATCAGGGTCTTTTCAAATGAGTCAGTTCTTCGCATCAGGTGGCCAAAGTATTGGAGCTTCAGCTTCAGCATCAGTCTTTCCAATGAATATTCAGGACTGATTTCCTTTAGGATGGACTGGTTGGATCTCCTTGCAGTCCAAGGGACTCTCAAGAGTCTTCAACACCACAGCTCAAAAGCATCAACTTATCGGTGCTCAGCTTTCTGTATGATCCAACTCTCAGGGAACCAGAGTAAAACTTAGTTAACATTTAGGCCATCTTAGTTACTTCTGTTGGCACAGAGTGAATCTGGCCATGTGTAATGTCTAGATCCTCTAAATACCCTAGAATGCAGAGAGCACATTACCTGCCAGCCATGTTAACATCAGTATCTTCATTTTATGTTGTGTGTACATGGAATAGGGTTTGTCTTTAACCTATTCCCACACCTATATGGGTTTATAACTGTGGTTGATAAAAAGAATTTCTTTTTTAAATCCATGTCAATTTCCATCCCAGAATATACAAAATGATTTGCCTCCTCCTGCTGTCATTTGATTTCTAATAATAATTCACCATTAAGGAAAATATTACCCAGGTGATCTCTCAATATTGAGAGTTATTTGGAAAAAAAAGAAATAATCAAGATGGTTTGAAAATCATTTGATGAAACAATAAGAATAGGAATACTCTGATAGAATTTTGAGTTGGAGTTCAATATAAGGATTTGTCTCAAGTGAGTGATTATAAAATAATTCTTCAGCTTTCAATGTCCTGTGCATAAAAAGGAGCTTGCCTTAATCTTCTCTCATGGAACCATATAAATAACAGAATACACATGTATGAAACTTCTTGAATTGGAATTAAGATTAATCTTTTGAATTTTATTAATTTTTTTCTAAAATTTTAGCTATAAGAAATGAGATATGAAGAATCATCTAGAAATAGGGGATAAACTTTCAATTTGATACTTTTTTGTATCAACTCAGTCATAAAAATATATGTGGATGATGGAAGTAAGATTATGATTACTTCCTTTAAAAAAAAGTGGGCCTCACAAAGGAGGTAACACTTTCACAGGACACCAGGCTTTTTATACTGTATATACTGGCAAAATGTGGGCAAATATTACAGTCACTTAAAGCTAGTGGGTATCTATACAGTGCTTCAGCTGTTCTTTAGTTCATTTGGGAAAGCTGGCATCTTAATTATTTGTAGTTTTCCTGAGAGTGGTATATATATACTGGTAGTTACAATGGGGTGCCTGCCAAGCATTTTGAACTCTAATTAAAAAAAAAAAAAAGCGGGAAATAGTGATCTTGCCTAAGATAGTGCTATTGCTCCAAAAAATCTACATTTGGCAACAATGACAGATAAAACTAGAGAAAAGCTAAACTGCAAAAACTGATACAAGAAACAAAACAGAGAATGAAATTTCTAATAAATAGAAATAGTCAAACTGAACTTATACATATGACTTTTGAAGCCATTTAAATACTGAATGAAGGTATAGATATAGAGGTGGTAATAATAGCATCTTTGAGCATTTTGTAAATGCCAGCCTTTTTAAAAGTTCTTTACACATTGTATACTGTCTTTATTCATACAACAATCTCATGAAGGAGATGATATAAGGAAAATGTATTGACACTCGACTATGGACCAGACATTGTGATAATTGTTTTATATGCTATATTATCCATAATTTCATAACAGCATTCATGACAGCTGGATTATTATTCTCATTTTGAAAATGAGGAAACTGAGCGACAGAGAAATTTACTACCTGGCTCACTGGCATTTGTCAAATAAGTATGAAGCCAGGATTGTGCCATATAATATAACCCCCAAGCTCGAGCTCTTCCTTACCTGGTATGTATGTTAGTCGCTCAGTCTTGTCTAACTCTTTGTGACCCCATGGACTGTAGCCAGCCAGGCTCCTCTGTCCATTGGGATTACCCAGGTAAGAACACTGGAATGGGTTGCCACGTCCTACTCCAAGGGATCTTCCCGACCCAGGGATCGAAACAGGGTCTCCTTCATTGTATGCTGCTTCTTTACCTTCTGAACCATTAGGAAAGTCTCCATCACCTGCTATACCAACAGTCTAAATGCTTTTTCATTTCTTTACTGCCTTATATTGTGTTCATTTGAACACACTTCCCTTGTGATTTACCATCGCAAGCACATGCAGAGAATTCCACCCTTACAGAAACATTCTAAACTTTATTTAACCTAGAGTTAAATAAATTGTATTTAAATGGCACCCCACTCCCGTACTCTTGCCTGGAAAATCCTATGAATGAAGGAGCCTGGTGGGCTGCAATCCATGGGGTCACTAAGAGTCGGGTATGACTGAGCAACTTCCCTTTCACTTTTCACTTTCATGCATTGGAGAAGGAAATGGCAACCCACTCCAGTGTTCTTGCCTGGAGAATCCCAGAGACAGGGGAGCCTGGTGGGCTGCCGACTATGGGGTCGCACAGAGTCGGACACGACTGAAATGACTTAGCAGTAGCAGCAGCATGTTTAATCATGTTTTCAATCTTTATTTTTCCAAGGATGCCATTCTGTCTACAGTACCTATTAATATGATATAAAAATAGACTATAGAAGAGGACATATTCAATAGAAATGATACAACTTAGTAAAACCTTTAGACCAGGCAAGGGGCACTTTTCATGGAGCCCTTTGTTTTCTTTGAAGGGCCTCCCTCCAAGTAGTTAGGTGCCCTCTGGAGATGGGGATTAACTGCAGCTGTCAGTGTAGTCTCTGTGGATACGTCTCTGTTTCTCCCCTTTAGAGTGGGCTTTGACACTTTCCATCCCTTGGTCAGATTTCCTGAAGAACACCAGGTCTTGTGCTTGTGAATATTGCCTCAGTGCTTCAGGGGTGGGTTGGGATCAAAATGAGTAGCCTGGTGAGTTAGCATACCACTGATTTCATGAAATTGAGTTAGGTTGGGACTCCAGAAGGGCACTGACATGCTGACTGAAGGGGACACCCACTCCCAGTAGACAGAGGATCAATGCAGGCCTCTGGTCTGTAACAACACTGTTAATTTGAGATACATGTATGGGCTGGTGTGTCAGTTCTCACCCATTTGTCCTCTGACCACTCTCCTTCCCTAGTTTAGCCAAAGGCAGTGGCAAGGGGCCTCCATGCTATGTGTCCCTTGCATTAGTACCCAGAACAGTCACTCCAACCCCTGGACAGGCTTCATGTCACAAGTCACAAAGTTCTATGAGGCTGCCACACCTATCTCCTGGGAAGGATTTCAAGAGCAATCTTTGCCCCAAGGGACTTTTTAGACCTGTTTTTCTCATGCCTGATTTGCCGGAGTCCAACTCCAGCAACCAGGGATTCAACCCGAAGAGATGAACGGTGTCGGCGATGAGGCAGCCTCTCAGTTTTCTTTTGGACTGCCTGTTTATTCCAAGTTTAAGAGTCTCTTTTATACTTTTACAAAAGCATTAGGCCAGAGGTTTGACATTTTCAGGTCCCCCTCTCCAGACTGATTGTCTCCATAAATCATTGTTGCTCTTCAGAGTTCCTGCTTCAGTGATTCTCTGGGAATTGGCCTTACCATCTGTTATCTACCTCTTCTAATGTGTCCTATAGTTAACTTGTGATTACATTGTAACTCATGCTACATTCCTCAGTTTACTACTTATCTTCCTAAGTCCTGTTTGCCCCCAACATCCTGAGCTCACTATCTCTTAAAAAGGCTTCTAGCTATAGTGTCTCTAAAAATTCCTAACTTCTATAAGCTATAGTAAATTATGATAATTTTACAACATTCCTTAAATCTATGACTTCTAGCTATTTTAATTATTTCTAAGCCCTAAATTCAGTAAACTACTTTGCCATAAACATTCTCCTCGCAAATAGGCTTCAGATATCAATCCCTCCCATGGCCTCAAGCAACGGCCTATGTGCTCATCCTGGAACACTCTTTTGTAAAAGTCCTTGAACAAATGTCAATGATTAACTTTATGAATTATTTTCTGATCAATGCTTCAGAAGGCTTTGTACCTTATGCTCCTCTCAAGAACAATAAGCAATTTAATATTCCTTTTTAGTCAACTCAGCCAAGGAGAGGAAAAGACAAGTCAGAATTACAAGGCCTAACTCCTTCATCCTGGGATCTGTGCCTGCAGAATGAGCAGAGGGGGCTGGGGACCGTGCCTCCATTTTGTCAGTAATGCCTAACACAGCTGCCAACACTGATTAATGTGGTGATGGCGTCCTATCTTAGAATAGCCTTAGGCTTGCCGGGAATGCTCAGTTCAGTCCAGTCACTCAGTCATGTCTGACTCCCTGGGACCCCAAGGACTGTACCATGCCAGGGTTCCCTGCTCATCACCAACTCCCAGAGTTTACCCAATCTCATGTCCATTGAGTCGGTGATGCCATCCAACCATCTCATCCTCTGTCATCCCCTTCTCCACTCGCCTTCAATCATTCCCAGCATCAGGGTTTTTTCCAGTGAGTCAGCTCTTCTCATCAGGTGGCCAAAGGACTGGAGTTTCAGCTTCAACATAATCCTTCCAGTGAACACTCAGGACTGATCTCCTTTAGGATGGACTGGTTGGATCTCCCTGCAGTCCAAGGGACTCTCAAGAGTTTTCTCCAACACCACAGTTCAAAAGCATCAATTCTTCACTGCTCAGCTTTCTTTATAGTCCAAATTTCACATCCATACATGACTACTGGAAAAACCATAGCCTTGACTAGACGAACCTTTGTTGGCAAAATCATGTCTCTGCTTTTTAATATGCTATCTAGGTTGGTAATAACTTTCCTTCCAAGGAGTAAGCATATTTTCTCATGGCTTCAGTAACCATCTGCAGTGATTTTGGAGCCCCGAAAATAAAGTCTGTCACTGTTTCCCCATCTATTTCCCATGAAGTGATGGGACCAGATGCCATGATTTTAGTTTCCTGAATGTTGAGCTCTAAGCCAACTTTTTCACTCTCCTCTTTCACTTTCATCAAGAGGCTTTTTAGTTCCTCCTCGCCTTCTGTGATAAGGGTGGTATCATCTGCATATCTGAGGGTATTGATATTTCTCCCAGAAATCTTGATTCCAGCTTGTGCTTTATCCAGCTCAGCATTTCTCATGATGTACTCTGCATATAAGTTAAATAAGCAGGGTGACAATATATAGCCTCAATGTACTCCTTTCCCAGGTAGGAACCAGTCTGTTGTTCCATGTCCAGTTCTAACTGTTGCTTCCTGACCTGCATATAGATTTCTCAAGAGGCAGGTCATGTAGTCTGGGTATTCTCATCTCTTTCAGAATTTTCCACAGTTTTTTATGATCCACACAGTCAAATCTGGAAATGCTAGAGACAGAATATTTGCAGGTAAAACTGTTCTTCTTTCTGGGGCCACAGGAATATTTCCCAGGCTTTCTTCTCATGGCTACATGTAGAAGACAGCTGTGCCATCAACATTAAAAGAAACATTGTTGTAGGAATGCAGTGATCGTAACTTAAATAGTTCAAGAGGGAACATGATTTTCAACTTATATTATAAAATTCAAAGAGCAAATTTAACATGACTAGAAAATGAAAGCTCATTCCCATTTTCTAGCATACTTTGGATAAGATATGCATTTGTGTTCAGCATCAATAAAGCATGATAAAAAACTTTGAGAGAGGTATCAGGAGTTAGCATTCATGTACAGATGATGACATAGCATGCTGCTGCTGCTAAGTCGCTTCAGTCGTGTCCAACTCTGTGTGACCCCATAGACGGCAGCCCACCAGGCTCCCCCGTCCCTGGGATTCTCCAGGCAAGAACACTGGAGTGGGTTGCCATTTCCTTCTCCAATGCATGAAAATGAAAAGTGAAAGTGAAGTTGCTCAGTCGTGTCCGACCCTCAGCGACCCCATGGATTGCAGCCTTCCAGGCTCCTCTGTCCATGGGATTTTCCAGGCAAGAGTACTGGAGTGGGGTGCCATTGCCGTCTCCGGACATAGCATGAGTACTGATTTAATCAGCACTAAATAGATGTGAATTAGGCAACTGCAGAGGCAGGAAGATCTAAGTTGGTTCAATATAAATAGGTGCCAAAGCCATAGCTTTGTAAGAAATAACAGCATTTCTGCCTTTTTATGGTGACAGATGTAAAATTATCCAGGAATAATGCACATGATATTAAGGAACACAGAGATGGATCCTGGCCTGAAACAAAAAAATGGTGCTTAGAATCTGCAAAGAATCTTCTCATACACTTATTAATGCAATCAACAAATATGTTAGCATCTCTTCACTACCAATTTTCACAAGTATCCATCAACAAATTACTAAACCTGGGAAAACTGGTCAACCACTTGTAAAAGAATGAAACTAGAACACTTTCTAACACCATACACAAAAATAAACTCAAAATGGATTAAAGATCTAAACGTAAGACCAGAAACTATAAAACTCCTAGAGGAGGACATAGGCAAAACACTCTCCGACATAAATCACAGCAGGATCCTCTATGACCCACCTCCCAGAATATTGAAAATAAATGAAAAAATAAACAAATGAGATCTAATTAAAATTAAAAGCTTCTGCACAACAAAGGAAACTATAAGCAAGGTGAAAAGACCGCCTTCGGAATGGGAGAAAATAATAGCAAATGAAGCAACTGACAAACAACTAATCTCAAAAATATACAAGCAACTCCTTCAGCTCAATTCCAGAAAAATAAATGACCCAATCAAAAAATGGGCCAAAAGTCCACTCTACACATCTGTGTCTCTTTTGCTATCTCGCATACAGGGTCATCATTACCATCTTTCTAAATTCCGTATATATGTGTTAGTATACTGTATTGGTGTTTTTCTTTCTGGCTTACTTCACTCTTTATAATCGGCTCCAGTTTCATCCATCTCATTTAGAAAGATGGTAATGATGACCCTGTATGCGAGATAGCAAAAGAGACACAGATGTGTAGAGCGGACTTTTGGACTCTGAGGGAGAGGGCGAGGGTGGGATGATTTGGGAGAATGGCATTGGAACATGTATACTATCATGTAAGAAACGAATTGCCAGTCTATGTTCGATGCAGGATACAGGATGCTTGGGGCTGGTGCACGGGGAGTATCCAGAGAGATGATATGGGGTGGGAAGTGGGAGGGGGGTTCATGTTTGGGAACTCATGTACACCTGTGGTGGATTCATGTCAATGTATGCCAAAACCAATACAGTATTATAAAGTAAAATAAAGTAAAAATAAAAATTAGAAAAAAAAACAAAAAACAAAAAATGGGCCAAAGAACTAGACATTTCTCCAAAGAAGACATATGGATGGCTAACAAACACATGAAAAGATGCTCAACATCACTCATTATCAGAGAAATGCAAATCAAAACCACAATGAGGTACCATTTCACACCAGTCAGAATGGCTGTGATCCAAAAGTCTACAAGCAATAAATGCTGGAGAGGGTGTGGAGAAAAGGGAACCGTCTTACACTGTTGGTGAGAATGCAAACTAGTACAGCAACTATGGAGAACAGTGTGGAGATTCCTTAAAAAAACTGGAAATAGAACTGCCTTATGACCCAGCAATCCCACTGCTGGGCATACACACCGAGGAAATCAGAATTGAAAGAGACACGTGTACCCCAGTGTTCATCACAGCACTGTTGATAATAGCCAGGACATGGAAGCAACCTAGATGTCCATCAGCAGATGAATGGATAAGAAAGCTGTGGTACATATACACAATGGAGTATTACTCAGCCATTAAAAAGAATACATTTGAATCACTTCTAATGAGGTGGATGAAACTGGAGCCGATTATACAGAGTGAAGTAAGCCAGACAGAAAAACACCAGTATAGTATACTAATGCACATATATGGAATTCAGAAAGATGGTAACAATAACCCTGTATGCGAGACAGCAAAAGAGACACAGATGTATAGAAAAGTCTTTTGGACTCTGTGGGAGAGAGAGAGGGTGGGATGATTTGGGAGAGTGGCATTGAAACATGTATACTATCATATAAAAAAAGAATCACCAGTCTAGGTTCAATGCAGGATACAGGATGCTTGGGGCTGGTGCACTGGGATGACCCAGAGAGATGGTATGCAGAGGGAGGTGGGAGGGGGGTTCAGGGTTGGGAATACGTGTACACCCGTGGTGGATTCATGTTGATATATGGCAAAACCAATACAGTATTGTAAAGTGAAATAAAGTAAAATTAAAAAAATAAATACATTTTTTAAAATGAACAAAAAAAAAAAAAACTTCACAGGGGCCAATGTATTTTGGAATAACTTTAAAAATCAATTTGTATGTAGAGTAATGGGGCCCTGAAGAAACATTTTGTCCAGCGCTCTGTGTACTGAAAAGGTGACCCTGGTAAAAATTGTAATGCTTTGACTATTTAAGGAAAATCCTTCATGTCTATTATCTTCACATTGCTTATCTTCAAGAAATATTAAGACATGTTGCATCTAGTGATGTCTTGTTCATTAAGACATTATTTCTAACTTCAAATGGCAGAATAGAATGTGTCTATGCTTTCATCTGTCTCTCCCACTGAGTAATTTTCTTTGCACTTTAGTAACACTTGGGAACCATATCTCTTATAGTTAAGCCATGTGTACTACTTGTCTGCTCCATGATAAGGACAATGTGAGGTGTATGTACATTTGTTATCATTTTTGCTTAAAGTCAAAAGTCAAATTTATAGAAACTTACATGGGGAGCTTATGCTAAACAGAGAGCTTATGCCTATTTAAGTTATTCAGATTTCATCTGTTCTGTCACTAAACTCAGTCAGAAGCTGCCGGTCTATGACTCCTGGGACGGAAACTCTTAACCCACTCTCCCTAGCCTGCTGGTCACTTCATCTGTAATCAGCAGCATTTATGCACATTTTTCATTGCTGTACTCATAAAATTGTATTAAACATACTTATTTTCATGCCTGCCTCTGTTTATTCTATACAGTTTCCTAAGAAATGGAACTCTCCAGGTTCATCTTTATAGACTGAGTACCTAATACCTCCTTGGCTCATAAATACACTAGTAAATTGTATTTTAATCTTAAAAATGTGGTTTCAACTTCAAGATTGTGTTGTAAAAAATCATTCTCTTGAGGTAACATGGGAGGCAAGTAGGATCCTTAAGCAGAATCAGACCTGATAGAATGAAGGATGAAAGTTAAGGGAGATTTTAGATTTCTGTGTTACTGGAGAAAAATTCGGAAGAAATCTACCAGGAAAGAAGCTTTTTGCTAATTGATACTTAGATATTAGTTGACACTTGCCTTACTCTTGAGTCTCCCATATAAAATGTGTCTTCTGGAGCAGTAATTGGAGAATGAGTCCACAGGATTTGACTTCTTCCAAGATGTCTAATCTAGTACCAGGAAGTTGCTTTGACACTGAGAATATTTGGTTTATTGGAAACATTCAGATCATTTCTACTTTACTTTTCTCTGTGCTGCTTAGGTGATACTAGAAAACGAAACATACTCAGGATGCTAATAATCATAATACCTAATGTTTTTTAAGCCTGCTTATTAAGTGCCAGGATCTTCCCAATTTTTCTCCAGACTTAGAAATCTGAAATCTCCCTTAACTTTCCTTATTCATTCTATCAGGTCTGATTCTACTTCAGGTCTCCCTGGATCCTCATGACAACCTCATATATGTGCGTGTGTGCATGCTCAGTCATGTCTGACTCTTTGTGAACCCCATGGACTGTAGCCAACCTGACTCCTCTGTCCATGGAATTTTTCAGGTAGGGATACTGAAGGGGGTTGCATTTCCTACCCCAGGAGGTCTTCCATACCCAGGGATCGAACCCATGCCTCTTGCGTTTCTTGCATTGGCTGGCAGATTCTATATCACTGCACGCCTGGGAAGCCCTTGACAACCTTATGAAGTAGGAGCTTATAGAATCTTCATCTTATCAAGGAGACTAAGACACAGTGCTGTAAGTCACATAGCTGATTGATCATAGATTGAATAACTCTACCTGTGGTGCTCAGGGTTCTGAAGTTAGGATCTGAAATTCTGGATTTTAGTATCATTTTTACCCTACTTTTTTTTTGTTGTTTCTTCCAGGTGTATTGAGATATAATTGACATAAAGCACTGTGTAAGTTTAAAATGTACATCATAATGATTTGACTTACATATATCATTTAATGAATATCACAGTAAATTTTAGTGAACATTCATTCATCTCTTATAGGAATGAAATTGAAAAAATTCCTTGTCATGGAAACCCTTTGGATTTACTCTCTTAACAGCTTTCATATATAGCATACAGCTGTGTTCATTATATTTGTTATGTTATACGTTACATCTTTACTATTTACTTATAATAAGTAAATATGGCAACCCAGGGATTGAACCTGGGTCTCCTGCATGGGCCTGGAATGTCAGGTCCAGGAATCAAGGCAAATTGGAAGTGGTCAAACAGGATATGGCAAGAGTGAATGTTGACATTCTAGGAATCAGCGAACTAAAATGGGCTGGAATGGGTGAATTTAACTCAGATGACCATTATATATACTATTGTGGGCAGGAATCCTTTAGAAGAAATGGAGTAGCCATTATAGTCAACAAAAGAGTCCAAAATACAGTACTTGGATGCAATCTCAAAAATGACAGAATGATCTCTGTTCGTTTCCAAGGCAAACCATTCAATATCACGGTAATCCAAGCCTAGTCCCCAACCAGTAACACTGAAGAAGCTAAAGACCTACAAGACCTTTTAGAACCAACACCCAAAAAGATGTCTTTTTCATTATAGGGGACTGGAATGCAAAAGTAGGAAGTCAAGAAACACCTGGAGTAACAGGCAAATTTGGCCTTGGAATACAGAATGAAGCAGGGCAAAGGCTAATAGAGTTTTGCCAAGAGAATGCACTGGTCATAACACCCTCTTCCAACAACACAAAAGAAGACTCTACACATGGACATCACCAGATGGTCAACACGGAAATCAGATTGATTATATTCTTTGCAGCCAAAGATGGAGAAGCTCTATACAGTCAACAAAAACAAGACCAGGAGCTGACTATGGCTCAGATCATGAACTCCTTATTGCCAAATTCAGACTTAAATTGAAGAAAGTGGGGAAAACCACTAGACCATTCAGGTATGACCTAAATCAAATCCCTTATGATTATACAGTGGAAGTGAGAAATAGATTTAAGGGACTAGATCTGATAGACACAGTGCCTGATGAACTATGGAATGAGATTCGTGACATTGTACAGGAGACAGGGATCAGGACCATCCTCATGGAAAAGAAATGCAAAGAAGCAAAATGGCTGCTGAGGAGGCCTTACCAATAGCTGTGAAAAGAAGAGAGGCGAAAAGCAAAGGAGAAAAGGAAAGATATAAGCCTCTGAATGCAGAGTTCCAAAGAATAGCAAGGAGAGATAAGAAAGGCTTCCTCAGCAAACAATGCAAAGAAATAGAAGAAAACAACAGAATGGGAAAGACTAGAAATCCCTGCAAGAAAATTAGAGATACCAAGGGAACATGAAGCACAAGATATTAAGAAGAGATGGCAAGAATATACAGAAGAACTGTACAAAAAAGAGCTTCATGACCCAGATAATCACAATGGTGTGATCACTCACCTAGAGCCAGACATCCTGGAATCTGAAGTCAAGTGGGCCTTAGAAAGCATCACTACAAACAAAGCTAGTGGATTTGATGCAATTCCAGTTGAGCTATTTCAGATCCTGAAAGATGATGCTGTGAAAGTGCTGCACTCAATATGCCAGCAAATTTGGAAAACTCAGCAGTGGCCACAGGACTGGAAAAGGTCAGTTTTCATTCCAATCCCAAAGAAAGGCAATGCCAAAGCATGCTCAGACTATGACACAATTGCACTCATCTCACATGCTACTAAAGTAATGCTCAAAATTCTTCAAGTCAGGCTTCAGCAATTCGTGAACCATGAACTTCCAGATGTTCAAGCTGGTTTTAGAAAAAGCAGAACCAGAGATCAAATTGCCAGCATCCGCTGGATCATCAAAAAGCAAGCCAGTTCCAGAAAAATATCTATTTCTGCTTTATTGACTATGCTGAAACCTTTGACTGGGTGGATCACAATAAACTGTGGAAAATTCTGAAAGAAATGGGAATACCAGACCACCTAACCTGCCTCTTGAGAAACCTATATGCAGGCCAGGAAGCAACAATTAGAACTGGACATGGAATAACAGACTGGTTCCAAATAGGAAAAGGAATACACCAAGGCTGTATATTGTCACCCTGCTTATTTAACTTATATGCAGAGTACATCATGAGAAACGCTGGGCTTGAAGAAGCACACGCTGGAATCAAGATTGCCGGGAGAAATATCAGTAACCTCAGATATGCAGATGACACCACCCTTATGGCAGAAAGTGAAGAGGAGCTAGAAAGCCACTTGATGAAAGTGAAAGAGGAGAGTGAAAAAGTTGGCTTAAAGCTCAACGTTCAGAAAACGAAGATCATGGCCTCTGGTTCCATCACTTGATGGGAAATAGATGGGGAAACAGTGGAAACAGTGTCAGACTTTATTTTTTTGGGCTCCAAAATCACTGCAGATGGTGACTGCAGCCATGAAATTAAAAGACGCTTACTCCTTGGAAGGAAAGTTATGACCAACCTAGATAGCATATTCAAAAGCAGAGACATTACTTTGCCAACAAAGGTCCATCTAGTCAAGGCTATGGTTTTTCCTGTGGTCATGTATGGCTGTGAGAGTTGGACTGTGAAGAAGGCTGAGCTCTGAAGAATCAATGCTTTTGAACTGTGGTGTTGGTGAAGACTCTTGAGAGTCCCTTGGACTGCAAGGAGATCCAGCCAGTCCATCCCAAAGATCAGTCCTGAGTGTTCATTGGAAGGACTGATGCTGAAGCTGAAACTCCAGTACTTTGGCCACCTCATGCAAAGAGTTGACTCATTTGAAAGACCTGATCCTGGGAGGGATTGGGGGCAGGAGGAGAAGCGGACGATAGAGGATGTGATGGCTGGATGGCATCACCGACTTGATGGACATGAGTTTGAGTGAACTCCAGGAGTTGGTGATGGACAGGGAGGCCTGGCATCCTGTGATTCATGAGGTCGCAAAGAGTCGGACACGACTGAGTGACTGAACTGAACTGAACTATCTTAAAAAAGAAATTCATACTTTTTGGCCGCTTTCATACATCCGAAGTCTTTATGTGAATTTTAAGACATTGTTTAAACTTTCTGAACTTTGTATTTCTCATTGGCAAAATTAAATGTGTATTATCTACTTCCTGATTCTTCTATGATAATCAAATGAAATCTGACATGAAGTGACTGTGTAAACTTTAAAGCACTGTATATGTTCAGTGTTGCCATTAATACCATACCAGAATTCCTTCAGCCACCCGCAGCTTTCCAATGGAGGCTCAGGCCCACTACATACCTATTTTTAACAATTTTCTAATTTAAAATTATAGTATTTTTAAATGTTGGAAATTTCATTTCAAGCATTATACAGCATGTGATTTTTCAGAATAAGTACAAAACACCCTCCTCTTTTTTTTTTATATAACTATGGTAGTAATCTCCTTTTGGTTAATTTTTATATTATTATTAAAATACTGTAGAACTCATCATCCTTAATAGAATCCTAAAAATGTGAACAGCAAAGTGATACTCAGCACTGATAATTAATATTTTCAGAAAAAGAAAAAAAAAGGCATGTTGCCTCTTCTCCTTTTCTCACCTGGAAAAATTTGTTAATTACTTAGGTAAAGCAATTATGTGGCGCAATGGTAAAGAATCCACCTGCCAGGGCAGGAGATGCAAGAGACATGGGTTCAATCCCTGGGTTGGTTGGGAAGATCCCCTGAAGGAAGAAATGGCAACCTGCTCCAGTATCCTTGCCTGAAAATTTCCATGACAGAGGGTCCTAGAGGGCTGCAGTCATTGGAGTTGCAAAGAGTTGGACGTGACTGAGTGACTGAGCGCACAGCAAAGCAAAACACAAAATGTTCACAATTGGAACTTTGTTTTTCTAGCATCTTGTCCTGTGCCAAAGTAAAATATTCTGGACTTGTCAGTCTTTATCATGCAATAACCGCATTTTAGAGAATCATTGTTGTGTTGGATGTTATATGATGCCCTTCAGTTTTATTAGCTCAGTGAATTTTCATCATAACTTTAAAAGTAGTTGTCGTTGTCCCTATGATGGCTATCAGAAAACAGAGGCTCAGAGAAGTTAAATAAATTTTCCAAACTCACAGAACTATTAATTAGCCATTTTTTCACACCTAAGTTTTTACTCTAAAATCGATATTCACTTACACATTTGATTGGCTATTGAATCTTGCTGAATATTAAGAAGTGTTTCAGTTCAGTTCAGTCACTCAGTCGTGTCCGACTCTTTGCGACCCCATGAATCGCAGCACGCCAGGCCTCCTTGTCCATCATCAATTCCCGGAGTTCACTCAGATTCACGTCCATCAAGCCAGTGATGCCATCCAGCCATCTCATCCTTGGTCGTCATGTTATCTAAATATGATTTTTCATAGGAGTAGTAGGGTTGAGGTTGTAGTTTGGCTAGACCGTAAAACATTCCTAATTTCTTGATTCTCTTGATTCTCTGTCCCTTGATTCTGTCCCTTTACCATAGAACATGTAAGAGGCATATTCACTTTCTTAGTATCTCCTGCAACAAAAGTTGGGTAGGTGATACAGTTTTAGCCAATGAAATATAACCAAAGGCATCCTGGGAAACTTGGGGGGGAAAATTCTTTTTGCTGTAGATATAGAGATAGCTGGCACCAATCCTTTGCTCTGTTTTTTTTTACCAGGAATGCTGATGTGATACTTGGAACTGTGGTAGTCATCTTACAGTCATTATGTAAAGGCAAAGAAAATATTAAGGAGGCAGTCTCAGAAAATAATGAACTGTTGAAAAAAGCAGCAGCTCAGCTCCACATTCTTAAACAGAAAAAAAAAAAAGCTAAACTCTCATTTGATTAAATCTACTGTTAATCAGGTAATGTGTTAATTGAAGCTGAAAATGTTCCTAATTGATATGACAAGAACTGAAAATTCTATAAATCCCTGTAGGAAATATTACAATATTTGCCACAAAAAAGGAATTGGAAATTTTACACTTGATATATACTAACTGAATGAATACACTCTTTTTGGAAACACAGAGTTTTCAAAATTAAATTAGATAAAATCTGCACCATTAAGATTCTTGTAACACATTAAAGACTGATTAAGATAAAAATTGATGATTTTTATTACTGTTATTTTTGCTTCCCTGAATCCATTTACTTTAATTTTAATGAGAATCTTGTGTTTTCCTCTGAGAAGAATTCTCTCTGGGGTCAATTGAATTTCTGGCTGCAATTCTTCATCCTTTTTTGTAACATAACATTGAAGTGCCTAATACCATAAGCAGAGTAATCTTTGTGTTCCTTGATCCCGCCACTTGATTTGTTTAGCCTGATTTATATTATAGGCATGAAACACACAGAAGCTTGCAGTTGTCTTGTACAGGAAGACTTGGTCTCTTGAGCCTTGCATGCTGCTTGATTAGTCTACTAGTCCCAGGAGGAGAATGAGAAATATGTGCAGCAGCGCTAATCTAAAGAATAAGGATCAACCTTGTCAAGATCAGCTTAACCCTGTAGATAACGAAGGATTAATATTTACAGTTATGCATTGAGTTACAGAGTTTGGGCAGTAAGAACTGATATATACACTCATCTGTTTCCTGTCCCCGTGCTTTAAGTAGAATGGACAGTAACCTTAAATTCCAAGATTGGTCATTTTATCTAGATTTGTTTGCGCAGTTTATTCAGTTCTCTTTAACTTAGTGACTAAGTCATAAATGAGCTCATCACCATATTCAGATCTTTCAAATCAATTCAGTGACATTTTGTAATTATTAGGAAAAGTAATCTCTCTTCCTACTAGCTTTCCTAACTCTAAGAATTACATAACCCCTGCAGTTGCTGGGGATTGAATAAGAATGCTGCAGGTCCAAGGATGAAGTCAACCCTTACTGAAGAAAACACTCAAGAGATAGAAGGAAATAGAGGAAAAAGAAAATCCTTCTGACCTTGTGAGAACCCCTGGATCTACTTCCCTTTGGATATTTTCTTACTGAAAATTCATTTTCTTCCTTAAGTAAGTTTGAGTTGGACTTCTGTTGCTTGCTACTAGTTAAAAGAGTCCCCATAACTTTCAAGAATAACCATAGAACAAGGAAATATTAATACCATAGAAGTGATATCCATAAAGTGTTTCTAGGAAAGACTGCATAAAGATAAGTATTCAAAGGAGAGTTCCGGCAAAGATGAGATTTTGACCAATGAAGAGAAAAAGAGAATATATCCTAGTGAGAAAAGCAAAATGAAGTTAAAAATACACATGGTGGTTTAGTTGCTAAGTCGTGTCCGACTCTTGCAACCCCATGGACTGTAGCCTGCAAGGCTCCTCTGTCCATGGAATTTTCCAGGCAAGAATACTGGAGTGGATTGCCATTTCCTTCTCCAGCAGCTCTTCCTGACCCAGGAATCAAACTCAGGTCTCCCACATTGCAGGCAGATTCTTTACCAACTGAGCTATGAGGGAATACATTTTATATATATATATATATATAAAACTTATATATATAAGCATATATATATTATATATATATAATGATAAAAAGCATATATATTATGATAAAAAAGCATATATATTATATATATTATTACTTATATATATATGCATATGTATATATATTCCTATCCCCTTCATGGATTATAGCCTTGTCCTTGTCATAGTAAAGGGGCTTGCATAACTCAGTGAAGCTATGAGCCATACCGGGGGCAGGGCCACCCAAGATGGATGGGTCATTGTAGAGAGTTTTGATCAGATGTGGTCCACTGGAGAAGGGAATGACAAACCACTTCAACATTCTTGCCTTGAGAACCTCATGAGCAGTATGGACATGAGTTTGAGTAAACTCTGGGAGGTAGGAAGAACAGGAAAGCCTGCTGTGCTGCAGCCCATAGGATCACAGAGTCCAACATGACTTAGCGGCTGAAGAACAGCAGCCCTGAATATACTTAAATATTATCTTTGGAGTGCATGATTCAAATGCATATGTCGAACTCTATTATAACCTACTAAATCAGAATCTTTAGAGTAAGTTGTAAGCAAATTTCACTGGTGAATCTGATGCACACACCAGATTAAGAATGATCAATTTAATCAAAATCTAGGATTATGCTGGAACTTTAAAAATAATATTCTCTTTTCATGTTAATTTTCCCCATTTTTGTTTATTTAGTTAAAATACACATAACAAAATTTACTGCCTTAGCCATTTTTAAGTACACAGTTCAATGGTAGTAAGTACACTCATAATTGTGTAACCATTGCCACCATCCATCTCTAGAACTCGTTTTTATATTGCAAACCTGAAACTATACCCATTAAACACTAACTCCCCATTTTCTCCCCTCCAAGCCCCTGATAACAAGATTTCTACTTTCTGTCTCGTTATTTTGTTAATCTAAACTTCTCAGATATTTGCCCTCAAAGTTTATCAATGTCATGGGGAGTGTCAAAATTCCCTTCCTTTTTAAAGCTGTATGTACTCCATTTTTGGAGAAGGGATCGGCAACCCACTCCGGTATTCTTGCCTGGGGAAACCCATGGACAGAGGAGGGCCTGGTGGGCTACAGTCCATGGGGTCACAAAGAGTCGGATACGACTGAGCAGATTTCACTCACTCACACCCCACTGTAGGCTTCCCTGGTAGCTCAGCTGGTAAAATATCTGCCTGGAATGCACAAGACCCCAGTTCATTCCTGAGTCAGGAAGATCCTCTGGAAAAGGGGCACTACTGACTCCAGTTTTCATGGACTTCCTTGGTGGCTCAGACAGTAAAGAATCTGCCTGCAATGTGGGAGACTTGGGTTTGATCCCTGGGTTGGGAAGATCCCCTGGAGGAAGGCATGGCAACCCACTCCCCTCCCGTATTCTTGCCTGGAGAATCCCCATGGGCAGAGATGCCTGGAGGGCTAAGCAAAGAGTCGTACTTGACTGAGTGACTAAACGCAGCACAGTACAGCATGTTCCATTGTATGTGCTCAGCATTCAGTCATGTCCTACTCTCTGTGACCCCATGAACTGTAGCCTGCCAGGCTCCGCTGTCTGTGGGGTTTTCCTGGCAAGAATACTGGAGCGGGTTGCCATTTTCTTCTACAGGGATTGTATGTATATACCAATTTTGCTTATCCAGGCATCAGTTGATGGATACTTGGATTGCTTCCACATTTTAGCTTTTGTGGATAATGCTGCTATGAACATGATTTACAAATAAGTATCTCTTTTGAGACCTTGCTTTATTTGGTGTATATGCATGTTCCAAGGCCCCGTGTAGATACCAAAATCCTCAGAAGTTTAAGCTCCTTATATAAAATGGCATAGTATTTGCATTTAACCTATCCACATCCTCTGGCATACTTTAAATTATCTCTAGGTTATGTGCAAGATGGAATAAAATGTAACTGTTATGTAAATAATTGCCAGTATGGGGCAAATTCAAATTTTGGTTTTGGAACTTTCTGGAATTTTTTTTTTTTTTTTCAGAATATTTTCAATCCAATATTGACTGACTATACCCAAAAGTGAATTTCTGGATTATATGGTAATTTTCTTTTTAATTTTTTGAGGAACTACACCTCTGTGATCAGAAGCAACAATAGGATTTCAGTACAGAGCCTCAAAATTTAGAGGATGGTGTCCTTTTTGTCCCTGTCTACCTCCCACAAAAGCTTCCCTGATGGCTCAGTAGTGAAGAATTTGCCTGAAATGCAGGAGATGCTGGTTGGATCCCTTGGTAGGGAAGATCCCTTGGAGATGGAAATGACAACCCCTCCAGTATCCTTGCCTAGGAAATCCCATGGACAGAGGAGCCTAGTGGGCTACAGTCCAGTGGGTCACAAAGAGCTGGACATGATTTAGCAAATAAACAGCAACAGAAGCTCCTGCAAGCTGTGTGCAAGCCGCCTTAGGAACCTGTACAAAGCTTCATGCCACAGGGCTGAGGGATGTGGGGTAGGTAGCTACTACTTTTCGAAGAGCCGAAATTGGCTAAGACCTGAAACTGGCTGAAATAACCACATTTTAGCATACAATTATTTCCTCAGAAGTTGCAAGCTTTCAGTAGACTCAAGAGTTCTGAAATAAAGCAGACATATGGTGCTATTGCAATTTTTTTTTTTTGTCTTGGTAAAGAGAGAGTTATCTCATGCTTCCTACTCCACCATCTTCCCAGAATTTCCACTCTACTTTCTTTTTTTAGGGTGAAGTCCTTCTTAATTGGGTCATCAATGTGAGATTTAATCTAGTTTTTCATCAAAAGTTCCTCTAGGTGACCATTCTCAGCTGTCAGTGGTTTCTCTCCATTTCATTTGTGTATATTCTTCAAATAGCTGAAGCTGAAACTCCAATACTTTGGCCACCTGATGTGAAGAACTGATTCATTTGAAAAGACCCTGATGCTGGGAAAGATTGAAGGTGGGAGGAGAAGGGGACAACAGAGGATGAGATGGTTGGATGGTATCACTGACTCCATGGGCATGAGTTTGAGTAAAGTCCGGGAGTTGGTGATGCACGCCCCCTGGGAGGAGGGGAGGCCTGGCGTGCTTCAATCCATGGGGTCACAAAGAGTTGAACACGACTGAGTGTCTGAACTGAACTGAATTAGCCTTCAAATCAATAAGAATCTCTGTCTAAGCAACATATTGCTTATATATGATATAGAAAAAATGACAACATGTATCAGTTCAGTTATACAATGTGATAAACTGATTCTTTTTACCTAAGTATTGGGGCTTCCCTGGTGGCTCAGAGAGTAAAGCGTCTGCCTGCAATGTGAGAGACCCAGGTTTGATCCTTGGGTTGGGAAGATTCCCTGGGAAAGGAAATGGCAACCCACTCCAGTATTCTTGCCTAGAGAATCCCATGTATGGAGCAGCCTGGTAGGCTACAGTCCATAGGATTGCAAAGAGCTGGACATGACTGAGTGCCTTCATTTCACTTCACTTAACTTCACCTAAGTTTAGAATGACACAGTGTACTCAATTGCCTATTCAGGACAGTTCTGTAGTTCTGAATAAACAAATAGACTTGACTGTATTGGTTAAGTCTAATACAAAACACAATCTATTATAAGAGGTTTTAGCTTTCTGGGACATAAAATTACAAGTTACTTCTGAATATAATCTGTCCTCGTACTTGAAAGGTCTACAGTTCTTTCAGCTGTGTATTGAGTAACTTATTTTCAAAAATAAAACTTAACAAGGTTTATGAATAGATATTTTGCAAGATTTTATTACAGTGTTACATATGTCAACTTTCAATGCAATACTTTTGAGCATTTTTGGAAATAGTCTCCCCCTGAAGTCTTCCATGCAGAAAACCATTTTATTGATTTTAAGTTCTTATATGTCTAAAACGCTTTTCCCCCAAATATTTTGCCCATTAAATACAATAATGATATGTCTATATTTTACCACTCTGCCCATTTTCATATCTCAAACTCAAATTAAAATGTTCTTTCTCTTGGGGGAAAAAACACACTGAATGACATAGAAACTAATTGGTTTCTAAGTGAGTGATGGTGTTATGTAAAATATATCACTAAGCAAAAATTTAATTAACGTTAGACAGTTTAATTATAAATCTATAAATATGCAGACGCACACATATTCACACATAGAAAATGCGTTTGTAAACCAATAATGAGCTACCTGGACATTCAAAACTATTACTTCATCAGTTAATAGCATTCAGCCAGTTCAGTTCAGTCACTCAGTTGTGTGTGACTCTTTGCGACCCCATGGACTGCAGCATGCCAGGCTTTCCTGGCCATCACCAGCTCCCACAGCTTACTCAAACTCATGGCCATCAAGTCGGTGATGCCATCCAACCATCTCATCCTCTGTCATCCCCTTTTCCTCCTGCCTTCAATCTTTCCCTGTATCAGGATCTTTTCCAATGAGTCAGTTCTTAACCTCAGGTGGCCAAAGTATTGGAGTTTCAGCTTCAACATCAGTTAATATAATAACATTAACATTATGTTATTTTTATATATAGTGGTACTATATAGAGTTATATATGCATAACAATCTATAATTATATATATATATATATATACACCTATATATATCCCTTAATACTCATGAATATAGAAAACCATCTTGGGGTTTTCTCTTGGCTCATTTCTTCCTCTTCTTCTTTTTTTTAAAATAGAATATGGTCTTTCTGAATTAGGCGCTCTGGGTCTAGGAACCAGAAATTGCCATTGATAATAACACAGATGATCCTGCCATCTCAATAATTATAACATTTAAACAAATGTTACCAGTTGTTATTTTCTAAGTTTTCTGTGATACTTAGTTTAAGGAATGAAAAGCTAAGGCAGTTTCCTTTCATCCCAGTAAGGTAGATATTGTGATGGGATTAATGGTCACATTTCTCTCTTTATCAATTTAAATTATGAATAGAAAAATTTTAAAATTATTTTAAAAATAAAAGCAAGAAGAAATATATTCAGGTATATTCCAAACAAGTTACTCAGAGTAGAAATAGATATCTCACAGGAACAGTTTGAGATGAGACGTTTTGGAAATGCTGAAATAAACTATTTTCAGCATTTATTTTAGTCTCTTTCCACTATGTTTTAGATTTCACAGAAATAGACCCCTTCAACTAAATTCCCAAATTAACAATCAAAGGAGAAGACAAATATTATTTATTTGGCTGTATAATAATCAGTTATTTTATGTTTATTCTAAGATGTTTTATTTACTGCTCTAAAGCATACTTTACCTTTACATATCCCTAATCAGAAATGCAGAATAAAAGCCAGAGAAAGGAATGCAGAAGATTTTTAGATAAGAGTCAAATTGAAGTTAAAAATAAATATGTAATTCATTAATTAAAATGTTTGAAAGTGAAACTTAGGAAAACACTCACAGAGATAAAGTGAATTAGACTGAATGTAGATGTGTGGTAGAAGACAATTGGCATAAGGAGAGAAACAAACCCTGTAATTAACACAGAAGAAGAAAGATGACTCACAACAGACCTTAACCCCAAATAAGTGAACAGCTGTATACAGGGCCAGTGATTTTTATCATCTGAGTTGGTTTCTGAAAAGCGACTTTGATAATCTATGATCAAGAAAAATGATGTGTAGTGGAAATTCTGCTGGTTCTTGAACAGTGAAGTCATATCTTTACTCATGTATTTGTTCCATTTTTCACTTTGAAGCATATGCTAAGTATGCAGAATGTGCCAACCCCTATTCTAAGGGCACCAGAAACATTGTTTAATAAAAACCAATCTTTATTCTCAAGGAGGACACAGACATGTGAGCAGACACTTCTGATGGCCTGTTAAACATAGGAATACAAGAATGTACAGACAATTAAGAAAGAGATGTATGTGGTGAGCCTGTATGTGCTCAGAAAATAATCAACAGTCCTAGAGGAAATGAAGACTAAATTTCTTTTAAGCTAAGGGAGAAGAGAAGGGAATTTCATAAAAGGGAAGCAGTAATAGTATACACATAGGGTAGCAGTTCACAATCCACATAAACCGTGGAGAACTTTGAAAAGTTCATAGTTGTTAACACATAGAAAGTGAAGAGGAGCAAACTAACCACAGAACATGCTGTCACACACGCTAGAAAGTGAAAGTGAAGTCGCTCAGTCATGTCCAACCCTTTGCGACCCCGTGGACTGCAGCCCACCAGGCTCCTCCATCCATGGGATTCTCCAGGCGAGAATACCGGAGTGGGTTGCCCTTTCCTTCTCCAGGGGATCTTCCCGACCCAGGGATCAAACCCAGGTCTCCCACATTGCAGGCAGAGGCTTTAACCTCTGAGCCACAAGGGAAGCCCCATGCTAAGGGATATGTAATTTACCCTACAAGTGAAAAGTTGCTACAGAGCTTTAAATGAGCCAGTGTTTATTTTCATTATACTCCTCTATGAAGAATATGGCTTCGCAGCCAGGCGTGGTGGTAAAGAACCTGCCTGCCAGTGCAGAAGACGTAAAAGACTTGGGTTCGATCCCTGCACTGGGATGATACCCTGGAGTAGGGTGTGGCAACCCACTCCAATATTCTTGCCTGCAGAATCCCATGGACAGAGGGGCCTGATGGGCTACAGACCATAGGGTCACACAGAGTTGGACACGACTTAAGCAACTTAGCACAGCACATGAAGAATATAACCGAAGAGGGCAGGACTGCAGACAGGAGATTCATCAGGAAACTTGTTACTCTAAAAAGACACAATAAAGGCCTGAATAGAGGAAACAGCGGTAACAGTAGCAAACATTAAGGGAAATCAGATTTACTAAAGAGATGAAAGGCTGTATGATAGATTCAATGGGATCCACATCAAAATCCTGGTAAGCTAGTTTATGGATATTGACACAATGATTTTAAAGTTTATACAGAGATGCAGAAGACATGGAATGACCAATACAGTATTAAAGAAGAACAAAAGTAGACAATTGGCAATACCTGACGTCAATACTAACCATAAAGCTATAACTGTCAAAACCACTAGGGTGATAGTGGTCAAGGAATATGCACTTAGATCAATGAAACAGAATAGAGGCCAGAATTAGATCCATTCAAATACAGTTAGCTAATTTTTCACAAAGAAAAAAGGGTAATTCAGTGGAGAAAGGATAGTTTGTCCCCTATTTCTTCTGTACTAATAGAAATTTTAGCTGGTGGCATGAACATACAGTTAAAAGTTTCCCACCTCTCTTGGCTTTAACTTTGATGATGTGATTTGGCTCTGGCGGGAACAACACTAATAAAAGCGCTATGTTTAACCTCTTCACCATGCTTTCAAAGTAAAAACATCTGCTTTCACTTTCTACCTTCTGTCTTACTAACCAGCTACAGTAGGGACATCTGGCAGGATGATGAAATACCCATCTCTGATGCATTTTTGAAAGCACTGTGTTTAAGAATACAAAGCAACAAGATGAGATAATCCAGTAACCCTGCATTGTGAAACTAACATTCTGTTTCCCCAGGGTTTAAACTTAGACTTTCAAAGGAAAGACAAATACACTCCTATTTTATTCAAGCAACTGTTAAGATGTAGCTCTTGTTATAGCAGCTGGACTTCCCATCCTGACTTATACATCCTACGAAACTGACAGGACCTTTATGTCAGCACATCTCTAAACTCAGCTCGTGCTATTCTCCTTGGTTACTCAGCCTCAGTCACACTGGCCTCCTTCCAATTTCTAGGATGCATCAAGCATACTTCTAACTAGGGCTGTTAAAATTGCTGTTCCTTTTGTCTGACATGTTCTTTCCTCAGAAAATATCTGGCTATCTTTTTCATTTTACTCACATTATTCTGAAAATGTCACTTTGTCACCGGGCCTTATGGTTTGACAGACCTGAGTTCAAACAAAACTGTGGTCAATATGAGCTGTCTCCTGTTACGGAAGCTTATTTTGTTGTGCTAAATTGTCTTCATGTAGTAAGCTGGTTAAGTCAGTGTTCTGCTTATGGTCCATCTCCAAATATAGTGGCAGCAGAGTATTGTCATTGTATCACATTTAGCATAAAAGCTGTAGTTTCATTGCCAGCTCTCTTACTTTCCAGCTCTGTGAACCTAGACAAGTTATTTAACCTCTTTGTATACCTCATTTATGCATTCACAGTGCCAACGAATCTGGTTGTTGTAAGACTTTAATAGTACTGTATATCAAGCACTTAGCTCAGTGTTTGACAAGTAGAAGATGCTTATGAATAGTCAGCTGCTATCATTATTATCATAATAATTATTCTCATAATCATCAGTAAAGGCAGTAAAAAAGTCATGTCTTATACATGCAAAGCCCAAAGTGGCAACATCATGTAAGAATATAATGAGATTGCTTGTGTAAACCCCAGCACATAAAGTTTAGTAATGGCATTTCCCTTCAGCCTGTATCCCCTAGTTCAGATCAAACCCTATGAGGCTTATTAGTAGGAAACCACACTCTTATCCAATTCACCCCTGTTATTTCCTCTCGTATTAATTTTACTTCACCGTCATCACCCTGGGTCTACTGTCCACTTAACTAGCAAACAGATATTAAAAAAAAAAAAACTAATCAAGTGGCCATCTCACTGATGGCCAAGACCAGCTTCATTATCTCAATTAGGCTTTGATTTATCAGTTAACTGTACAACTGATATTTCTGGAATCACTATACATCGTAATGTGGCAAAATTGAATTACAGTATGGGCTATTAGAAGCACTCTAAAAATGCTAGAGGGTTAAATAATAATAAAACATCTTAGTAGTTAACTATTATGACGCTTTTAGCATTAATTTAATGGTGCCAAAGCAGCAGGATTGTTCATATTTACAGGAAAAATGGTCTGATCAATGCAGATAGTCTCTCAACTCTTTGACGATCATATTTTCCCCTAAATTCCTGTGGCATTGTTGAGTTGCTTCTGATGATAAAAACATAAATAGAACATATAAACCAAAGATACTTTCTCCTTGCAGTGCTTTGAGTGATTCAGTTCAGTTCAGTTCAGTCTCTCAGTCGTGTCCGACTCTGCGACCCCATGAATCGCAGCATGCCAGGCCTCCCTGTCCATCACCAACTCCTGGAGTTTACCCAAACTCATGTCCATTGAGTCGGTGATGCCATCCAGCCATCTCATCCTCTGTCATCCCCTTCTCTTCCTGCCCCCAATCCCTCCCAGCATCAGGGTCTTTTCCAATGAGTCAACTCTTCGCATGAGGTGGCCAAAGTATTGGAGTTTCAGCTTCAGCATCAGTCCTTCCAATGAACACCCAGGACTGATCTCCTTTAGGATGGACTGGTTGGACCTCCTTGCAGTCCAAAAGACTCTCAAGAGTCCTCTCCAACACCACAGTTCAAAAGCATCAATTCTTTGCCACTCAGCTTATTACACCCCAAACACCTGAAAAAAATATTCTGAGAAATTTTATTTTTTTATCTTATTAAAAAAAGAAAATCTGCATTGCAGATAAACAGATGGTATATATCGTCATCTGCAAATGATGCTTCTGCAAACAATGCTGTGAGGAATAATGCCTCCTTTTTACAGTGGGACACTGTAAACACTTTT
The DNA here is from genome assembly GCF_014754425.2 of Oryx dammah. Taxonomy (NCBI): domain Eukaryota; kingdom Metazoa; phylum Chordata; class Mammalia; order Artiodactyla; family Bovidae; genus Oryx; species Oryx dammah. The sequence continues at coordinate 65,898,067 of NW_024070201.1, forward strand.
TTTGTTTGTTTGTTTTTATTTGTTTTTCCTTAAACTCTGGAGTAGTAAGGTATCTTGATTACTTATCCCAGTGGATTTTCAGTTACATTTATAAATAGATATGGGTGTAGACATAAGTGCAGATAATTCTGGGGAAAGGATAGCCTAGGAGAGATGGCTTGAAGACACTCTTCATTGAGGAGGTCATGGTTTAGATGTTTACATGCAGATTGAGGAACCGAAGCAAGGGGGTGACTTCCAAAAAGCAGAGACTCGTCTCAGTGATTCTTTATGCTTCTTTTCAAACCATACACTTGGCATAATATTTTGTGACCAATTACTCTTTAGGTAACAAGCTTACACATGATAAAGCTTTGTCAATCAAGCTAAGACTTGATTTGGAAAATATAATTTTTTTCATCAGAGTGAGAGTGACTAGTTCATTACAGTCATTCCATCTACAACATTAAGAATTTCCTCAGAAGTTTCAAACTCAATCTATCCAATGTGCCAGGGGGCTTCCCAGGTTGTGTTAGTGGTAAAGAACCTGCCCACCAATGCAGGGGATGCAAGAGACATAGGTTTGGTCCCTGGGTCAGGCCAATCCCCTGGAGAATGGCATGGCAACCCACTCCAGTATCCATGCCTGCAGAATCCCATGGACAGAGGAGCTTGAAGGCTTGCAGTCCCTAGGGCTGCAAAGAGTTGGACAGGACTGAAGTGATTTGCACACACGCATGCAATGTGTCAGGACTATTGGCTCAATTTCTGTAAGTATGGAGCTCCAATTACAGCAAGCATCATAATAAATGACTCTAATGTCAGTCTTTCATAAAGTCTGATAAATTCAGCAATGAGTGATTGGCTGAAATTACCATTTTATGTTATCTGTTCATTGTACTTTTAAAACTGTAGCTTCAGGACATTAAGAAATATGTGGGTATCTTATTCATATTTAGGGGATACAATTTTGATGTTTGCTTATTGTAAATGAGCCAAGCACTATTTCTGAGTATTTTGCCGTCTGCTTATCTCTTCCTGTCCATTATTCCCCATATTTAGTTTGTTATCAGGTCTTGTTAATTCTGCTCCTGAAACATCCATTGATGTAAATTTTGCCCCTTCATTCTTGCTTAACCCCCCTAAACCAAATATCATTTTTTGCTTATACTATTGTGTATTTCCTTGTTGATTTTTCTGGCATTAGTCGGGTTAACAAGATATAGATTTTGTCTTCAGAACCTAATATCAAATGATACAATTGGTAGGAAATATTCAGTGCAGTTTACATCAAGGGGAATCTTGGTATAGTTTACAAAGAAGGGTGTTGGGGGAATACCTACCTGGTCTTCAAGTTCTTTCTTAGGATTTAGGTTCATTTTGATGTATTTCTTGAAATCCCAGCACATGATGATTTTAACCTCTGAATTCTTGTGGTTACACCAATTAGATAACACTGTTCCACATACATGGTGTCATGGGTTGAATGTTTGTTTTCCTCTAAAAGTCACATGTTGAAGTGTTAACCCACAATGTTATAGTATTTGGCAGCAGAGCCTTTGGAAGTAAGTAGGTTTAGATGATGTCATGGAGCTTCCCAGGTGGCACTGGTGGTAAAGAATCTACCTGCTGCTATAGGAGAGGCTAGAGACACTGATTTGACCCCTGGGTCCATAGGATCGCATAGAATAGCAAATGGCAACTCACTCCAGTATTCTTGCCTGGAAGATCCATGGGCAAAGGAGCCTGGTGGGCCACAGTCCATAGGGCCACAAAGAGTCAGACATGACTGGGCACACATACAACATGGGTGAGTCCCCATGATGGAATTAGTTTCCTTATAAGAATGAGACCAGGGACCTTGCTGTCTCTCTACCACAACAGCAAGAAGATGGCCATTTACAGACCAGCAATAATATCTTTACCAGAACTTGACTATGCTGACACGCTGATGTCAGACTTCCAGCCCCCAGCACTGTGAGAAAAAAAATGTATGTTGTTTAAACCACCCAATTTATGGCATTTTGTTATGACAGACTGAGCTAACTAAGACACATGGGCTTTATATACTTACTTTATGATTTATCTCATAAATTAATGTACAAATGTCATGCCTTCTCATCTCCAGATCTATGAAGAGAGAGACTATAAAATAAACATTCTATCCACAGAACATGTTGGTGGTTCAGTTGTTTTGAAACAATCAATAGAAAGTGTATCTTTCCTGTACTAGAATCTTTTTGGATATTCAGGCTTAAAAGTCAATTGCATTAACATATATACATTACCACTTGTAAAACAGCTAGTGGAAGCTCTCTACTGCACAGGGAGCTCAGTTCAGCAATGACTTAGTGGGGTGGGGTTAGGGGGTGGGAGGGAGGCTTAAGAAGCTCAGGAGGGAGAGTGTATATGTATACATATAGCTGATTCACATTGTTGTACAGCAGAAACTAACACAGCATTGTAAAATAGTTATACTCAAATTTTTAAAAAGTGAAAAAAATCACTTTCAGAGTAGTGTATGATTGTATTACAGGGTTGCAGCGTGAGCTAAGAGTGGAGATTCTGTGGCATGTCATAGCTGAGCTAATCACACTAATAGGAATTAGAGCCGTACAATTTATAGAGGCGGGAGAAGATAGTGTCCTATATGGAGAAAACATAATTTGGGGGAAACCCTGACTAAATACAGAAATGGCTCATTTTTTGGTAGAACTTCAAGATTAGCGTGACAAGGGACCATTATCAAGAGGGAAAAGTATAGTGGTGATGAGATCAAGAAAAAAATGTTAAAGACTTTTGAGTAAAAGCAGAATAGAATAATTTCAATGACTGTTATGTAATTTTGTAATACCTATCACTGACACTTCCCTGACAATGCAGGAGTCATGGGTCTGATCCTGGTGTTGGGAAGATTCCCTGGAAAAGGAAATGGCAACCCACTCCAGTATTCTTGCCTGGAGAATCCCATGGGCAGAGGAGCTTGGTGGGCTACAGTGCACGGGGTCGCAGAATCAGCCACGACTTAGTGACTAAACAACAACAGTCACCGATACTAGCCTAGAAATTCTCTGAAGGAAGATACAGTATTTACTATGGACTTACCACTTCCTATATGCAACACTCATACTTATGTGTTGAATGATTGACTATGTGATTGAAAGAATAATGAGCAGGATCCCAAATGGATAATATGAAAGGTCAAATTCAAGAGTGGTTATTAGGGTCAGTATCAGAACAGTGAATCCAGAATAAATTATCAGTGAAGAAAGTCTAAGTCAGCGTTATTAAACTGCTCTGCAGACTAGAAACACAAAGGCAGCTTTTGAAACCCTTAATGTCCAGCCCACCCTGTACCAGTGAAACCAGAAATTCAGGCATCACGTTTTCAGTGCCCTTCCAGGACAGAGAACCAGTCAGACAAGCAACAGAGAATCAAGGAGCACAGCTAAATTAAAGTGTCTAGAAATCTAATTGGATGCAACACAAGAGAGCTTGTCTGCATTAATTCATTTGTTAAACTCGGATCTTGCAGAAGAGATCAGCTGAACTTACCACTTTGCTGTACCCTCTTAAAAAACAAGGAAAGTGGATTCTTTTGTCTTTAAGTTTTGTATTAGAGAAGGGTATATTTTGAGGTGAGAATCAAGTCTGGATGGTAAGGTAATCTGTAAGGTACTCTAATATGTATTTCCTTTACAATCAGCTAAATTCCAATTTTATACTGTTTCTTAGAAGCATCTACTATCACAGTAGAAAAAATGAACCCCATTCATCTTGATAATTAATAGGGATGAACTGTTTGGAACTGGGCTGACAAGAGAAACACACCAAAAAAAAAAAAAAAAGTGTATGAAGTCATGCTCCTCTGACTTAAGTGATTTGTTTTCTTTTTAAAGTAAGGAAATAATATTAGGGCAGTTTTGGCTGATGATTTATTTGAACACACATACACACAGACATCAGTGAGATGCACAATATGAACAAAATACCTAATGCACAAAATCATTAATAAGAATAGTTTAGACTCTTCTGGTATTGTATCAAATCTCTGAGATTTAAGAAAGTGGACCCCAAAAGAGCAATTCTCTTTCTTTTCTCCTTGGTATTAGAAGTCCAACATAGCTCAGTAAAAGGATTCTTTCCCCTAGATATCTAATTCTTCTCTGCTTGGTGGTCCAGGTTGGGCTATTCTTTTCTTTAACAGAGCTAAATATAAATCAGCAGCTTATAATTTGGACATTGCCCTTTGCCCCAAAATAGAGTCAAAGCATTCTTTAAACATTCCTTTCTAGTTTTCTTCCTAAGCCCCTTGAAGTATCAGTGTTCTAGAGAACAGTCTAGAACAATCAGACCTACTATTATGCATCAACATTAAGTATGTTTTGCTTCCTTCTCTCATCCCTTTTCAGAGAGGATCCTTTCGTGGTCCTTTCAATCAGGATACTGGATCATGGGACTGGTCCTCTCTGTTCCAACCTGCTTGAATACAGGTTATTATCATTCCCTAGTTAAGCCACCTAGGTTTTCTACTTAGAGAAAGAAAGTTTCCAGTACATCGCTGCCAAGCTCTTGAACTCAAAAATAATGTTAAGCATGAGCTAAGTGGTGTTGGAGAAGATACTTGAGAGTCCCTTGGACTGCAAGTAGGTCCAACCAGTCCATTCTAAAGGAGATCAGTCCTGGGTGTTCTTTGGAAGGAATGATGCTAAAGCTGAAACTCCAATACTTTGGCCACCTCATGCGAAGAGTTGACTCATTGGAAAAGACCCTGATGCTGGGAGGGAGTAGGGGCAGGAAGAGAAGGGGACGACAGAGGATGAGATGGCTGGATGGCATCACTGACTCGATGGACATGAGTTTGAGTAGACTCTGGGAGTTGGTGATGTACAGGGAGGCCTGGCGTGCTACGATTCATGGGGTCTCAGAGTCACACGACTGAGTGACAGAACTGAACTGACTGAACTGAGAGGGAGTAAATTTGAAACATATGTAAATGATGCAGAAAACCTATTCCATAAAAAATTAGAAAACTGTACCTGGTCAGAGTCCATGTGTCTCAGAGAGAATGAGATGGAGAGAATCTTAACCTGAACCATTTATTTATTTAAGCCTCTAATAGGATCACTATCCACTTCCTGCTGAGTTCTACTGAGATACTCTTGGATTTTTTCTGTACATTTTCCTCTTGTATCAGAGTCATTTTGCTTGGTTAAAATGTCAAAAGGCAAATTTTATTTCATGTATGTGTTGTTACTGTGAAGATTGTAATTATCCTACTGGAATGAAATTAAACAGTCTGATTCATGTGTAGTTAAGTTGTCTTCAATAATTCTTTTAAAGGTGGAGATTTAGGAAGCTCTACCCTTTCCTTCGACAAATGAAGATATATTTCAAGACTGATAAAAGTCCTCCGTAGTATACTGGGCACTGATTAATTAAGCCACCAGATTGAATGCCATGCAGCATTAGAAGATACAGCTCTGAGACCTACATTATAACATTAAAAATGTTTGGAATAGCAATTAATTAAATATATATTTCATTAAATTTGATATAAAAAACTGAAACAATTAATTGAAGTGAGCCGCCTAGAAGGCATTGATTTATGTGTTTTTACTTAATTTAGTCAACTACTATTTTATAAAAATCCATACAATCTCTGTTTAACAGAAAAAGGAACTGAGGTCAGAGAGGATATATATTTTGTTCATGGTTAGACCTTGTAAGTAGTTCCTCCTCCAAAAATAATTCTGAATAAAAGATGATGAGAAACATACTAAATGAAAATAATGACTGATAAGTAAACTTTTTGGATAATGATTTCTCTCTTTGTAAAAATTCATACTGTAATTTTATCTTATCACCATCATAGAAAAGCATAATAAAAATTAAAATGTTTCCAACTATGCAGACTCTTTTTCACAGTATTGGCTGTATTTGAAAATGAAAATAGAATTCAATCATGAAAAATTTAGAATAATATGTTAAGACTTTAAGGATAAAAAAATGTTCAGTTTATCATTACTGCAAATCAAAATACTGTCACAGCTATTCCCTCTATCTACTGCCATTCCTATTCCATCAAGTTTATGACTGTGCAAATTAATGGTGCCACATCCGTCTCTCCTAAATTCCCTTCACAAAGCTGTCAGAGCTTGCTCAGTTGAATGAGGCCAGCTCATTTCTGGGTGGCTGCATCCTGGTTGCTGCTCCCTAAATTGCATGGTCAGGAGTCAATGTAACTTAACCTTCTCTGATCAAAGATGGATCTCTGGGAGAATTATTGTTGCCCTTGAAGGAAGTTTAAGTAAGTGGCTAGTCAGTTATCTGGTCTCCAGAAACAAAATGATTAGATTTTGCCTGAGAGAAGAGTAAGGTTAAATCCATCTTCCTCTCTGTTTCCTTTGCTGTTGCAAGTCTTCATAAACTGATTAATCATAAATTATTAATGTCCACAGGACTGAGGTACATTCTGTCTCCATTTATTGAAACATACCTCCCAGGCAGTGGGTTTGACTGATAAGCAGATAGCATTGCGATTTGCATAATCACGTTGGCACCTTGCTGCTAAGCTAACACCTTGGTGATGGAGTAGCTCATGATGTATTGTGCTTGGCATAATCTTGATGTCCCAATAAGTATCTTTGGCCGAGAAGAGTATAAATCATTCTTTAAGTTTTCATTTTTTCACCTGATTAATGAATATAAATAGTGATAAACAATTTTGGGAGAAAATATTCTGTGTCTGCTTGGTGAGAGTGTGTACTAGACAGAAGCCTTGCTTTAAGATTGAGAGAGTTGAGTTGTTGCATTTCTGGAAAATGGTAGGTATCATGAATACTGTGGGTCATCCATGGGAGATAGATGCTACCAGAATGGAGTATAAGATTATATTTCTTATAAATATTAGGTCTATTTTAGAATTCATAATGATTTTAGATAGCCCAAGGTTTAGCAAGCAGTGCTTAATTATTAAGTTTAAAAAATGACCAAGTCTTCATTGGATCTCTTCACCGGTAGCTCAGACGCTAAAGCATCCCCCTACAATGCCAGAAGGACTTCCCTGGGGGCTCAGACGGTAAAGCGTCTGTCTACAATGCGGGAGACCCGGGTTCGATCCCTGGGTTGGGAAGATTCCCTGGAGAAGGAAATGGCAATCCACTCCAGGACTATTGCCTGGAAAATCCCATGGACAGAGGAGCCTGGTAGGCTACAGTCCATAGGGTCGCAAAGAGTCGGCCACAACTGAGTGACTTCACTTTCTTTACTTTCATTGGATCACAGTCAAAGCTCTAGAGATGGATGGGATTTTCTCTGATGGGATTTTGCTGGCATTTAAAGGACAATCTGACATAAAGTAACCAAAACTTTCAATCTCTGCTTGTTAATGTACTGCAAGCTAAAGTGGATTTAATGGATCTACCAAATGTCCATTAACCTTATTAATCAGGGATGATTTAAATAAAATAATTGAAATAAAATAGGAGATGTAATGTCTTCTTTTACTTTTAGTATACCTAATTCATATGAAATGTCTGAAGTGACTTATTTGGCCCCCATCATTTTATTAATGAGGAAACTGAATCTCACAAAGATTAATAACCCAAGATTACATACTTGGTTAATGCCTGAGCTAGGCAATTTTTTTTGGCAAAGATCGAACACCTTAAGTTTCTTCATATATATCAGAAATTGATTTTATTATTAACAACCTATAATGCCATGAGTTCAGTGATTTAAACAAAATATGACATAGAATGACTAACTCATTGCTTAATGAACTATCTTCTTTCTCTCTGGCACATAGACAGTATTTCTCACTGCATAGTATCCAGAACAGGACTTGAAGGCCCTAGGACATGATAAAAATGGTAACCAAGAAGGCTAAGTTTGCATCTTTTGGTTTCCTGAATTCTTGTGTGGAGTAGGACTATATGTCTTCCTCAAATCACCACCACAGTAGTTGTCATCAAGCCACTAATATTTTGGAGTTAGTTTATTTTAGATGCTGACGTTACTTGCCCTAAATAATTTTCTGGACTTTGCTGAATTACCAAAACAATTTTGAACTTTTTTTTTTTTTTTCCCAGCTGAAAGAAGCTGAATATCAGAGTGAAATTTTACTGTCACTTTGCCAAATAAATTAATTCAGGGCATTCTAAATTCTCTGTTCCCCTTTAGGGGAAGTTATTTAGAAGTTAGACATAACTTCTCAAAAGAATTGTAAACACTCTGTACTATAATTCCCCACACTTTGAACTTCCGCTCATCATATTTGGAGAGCCACCACTCCCTGGAAATCCCTTCTATAATGATCAACAACTATCTCCACATTGGCAATTCCAGTGAGCAGTATTCTGTCCTCATTGTATTAGAACTCTCAGCAGCCTTTGATATGGCTGACCACTTCCACCCTCTCGAAACACTTTATTGCCTTAACTTCTGACATATCACACATTTCTTATACCTCACCAGAGGCTCTTTCTGTTTGTTTATATAGCTGGATTCTCCTCTTTGAGTGGTGACCTAGAACCACTCACACCAGTTGGCAAGAGATAATTGCCAAATTCTGATGAATTTTGCAAGCTGGCAGACGGATGTGACATTGAAACCGAGAAGCAGTCACTGTAAGAGTGTCTGCACCTGGAAATAAAACAATAGACGTCAACCTCCACCCTGCTCCTGAGAACTGGCAGTTAAACATTTTACCAGTATAAACATTTTAACAGTATAACATTTTACCTGCGTCTTCTTTCTGACCTCTAAATGTAAGAGTACCCCAGAGCTTCGTCCTTGCACACCCTTATTGCTGCATTCACTTGTAAATGACCTCCGCTGCAGAGCCTTAAATGATTCCTATATTCTATGACCTTCAATTTATACCTCCAACATTAACCTCTTCTTTCACTTCTAGAGTTCTTTATTTCATTGAAGTTGAGAAAAAGCTTTACAAAAGAGACTGAGGGTAGGATGACTTGAGTTCATTTTATAGAAAGTAGAATAGGGCATCACGCTCAGGAAGAAGGTATTCTGATAAGCCAAAGTGTACCAATTTGGGATTATGACAGGATGACCAAACTGTAGGGAGCAGAGGTAGAAATATTTAATTCACTCCATGCCAGAAGTGATGTGTATTTTGTTACTAATTTCCTGCTACATATATGCAACAAAATAGCTTAGCATTAGCAATATACCCAAAGTGGCAGAGCTCTTTCACAAGTTATATGAATGAGTGAGTCAAGCTGCTAGCATACTGGGACCTATTTCCTCAAATTTAAAATGAGAATAATAATACCTGATCTGCCTGACTAAAAGAGACTTTGACAAGAAACAAATCAACATTTTTTGTTTATTCTTTCAGATAATACTTTTATTCTGGACAAACTAATGGAAAAGACAAGACTCCCTACCCACATGGAGTTTACATTCTACTCAGTGCAAACCCAGTTAGGCAATAAATAAGATAAATAAGTATGATATTGTGTTAATGAGGATTCTCCTGAAAATCAACCAATATGTTGTGTGAGAATCAACAAGTCTGAGCCAGAATCCCTCAGATTTTATGTTTCCTCTTCGTAGTTTTCCATTCACCAATGTCCCTTCCTCCAAAATTGCTCCTTGACTGTAAATCCCCACTTCTTTTGGTTATATTCATGATTTAGTCCAATTGTGGACTGGAGTCTCTATTGCAATAGTCTTATAGACAGATAGATAGGCAGACAAATAGATATGTGTGCGTGAGTCACTCAGTCGTGTCTGACTCTGCAACCCCAGGCTTCTCTGTTCTTGGAATTCTCCAAGCAAGAATACTGGAGTGGGTAGCCATTCCTTTCTCCAGGGGATCTTCCTGAACCCGGGGATTGAAACCAGGTCTCCTGCATTGAAGCAGATTACGATCTGAGCCACCAGGGAACAGGATAGATAGATATATTTTGTCTTAAAGAACTTCATGCTGCTGCTGCTAAGTCGCTTCAGTCGTGTCCAATTGTGGACTGGAGTCTCTATTGCAATAGTCTTATAGACAGATAGATAGGCAGACAAATAGATATGTGTGTGTGAGTCACTCAGTCGTGTCTGACTCTTGCGACCCCACAGATGGCAGCCCACCAGGCTCCCCTGTCCCTGGGATTCTCTAGGCAAGAACACTGGAGTGGGCTGCCATTTCCTTCTCCAATGCATGAAAGTGAAAAGTGAAAGTGAAGTCACTCAGTCGTATCCGACTCTTCACGACCTCATGGACTGCAGCCCACTAGGTTCCTCCATCCATGGGATTTTCCAGGCAAGAGTACTGGAGTGGGGTGCCATTGTCTTCTCCGTAAAGAACTTCATAGAAGCATCTGAATAAGGTTTGACCAAATATCTGGGTATCCTGGTCTAGCCATATTGACATGTAAAATTTACCATCATTTTTCTTTTGCTAGATGAAAACAAATATCAGGAAGGTATATAAATCCGAGAAAGGAATAGAGAATAGTGGGGTGTAGACTGAAATCATTAGGGTAGGATCACCAGGAAAGACTGAACTAAAAGAGTAACATGAAGTACTGACTGGAAGGAGGTGAAGGAATGAACCACAGGGATACGTGGTGAAAGAGACCCGCAGGCGCACAAGCTCTGTGTTAGGACCTGCCTAGCATAGTCAGGAATAACAAGGAGACCAGAGATTTTGTGGCCAAGTGAGTGGAATAGATGGGACAGGTGAGGAAAAAGACCCTTAATGTCAAGTAGACCTTTGTAAGGACTTTACCTTTTATTCATGTTACAAAGTGGAGGACTTCCATGATCTAACTTATTTTTGAAAAAAAAAAAAAAAAATCTATCTAGAAAAAGTGTTGAAATTAAGCTGAAAGTTAAAAACTGTAAATGGGAACCTATTAGGAGGCTGTGATAGTATCTATTTGAGAAATAATGGTAGCTTGAGCAATACGGAAATGATGAATTTCATTAAACATCAGATTCTGGGCATATTTTTGGAAATAGAACTTAAGTTTGTGATTGCCTACAAATTAATTGTGTGGTGAAAGAGAAAAGAATAAATAAAAACAATTTGAGCATAAGCATTTAGAGGAATGCAGTTGCCATTATCTGGCATAAGGAAGTCTAAAGAGAGAATATGTTGTTTTCTTGGGAAGATCTAGGGAATAGCTATTAATATGTTAAGTTTGAGAGACACACTAATAAAAATATCTATTGAAGTTATGTGAATATGCTTGGTAATTTCTTAAGTACAATATAAGCCTAAAAGTATAGACTTATACCATTATAATTCTATATTATATCATAGAATATATAGAATTGATACCTCTAGTTTTATATATTATTTTGGCATTTCTATCTCATTAAGTGTTTTATTTGCTTGTATTAAAACTCCAATTTCACCTGTATTTACCTCTCATCCGCGTTTGGCTTGAGGTAGTCTAGAGAATTAAATGTTGAATAAATTAGCATGGATAGAAATGACTCATCTTTAATGATTTTGGACGATTTTAATCCAAGAAGTGATCAAAGTAAGTCAATCACAGCAAAATATTTTGCAAACATTGAATTTACATTTCTTGTGATTTAAAAACAGAATTGGTTTCTAAAAATCTCATTGCCAGAGATGTAGAAACAGAATCAGTTTTGAGCTCTATTGATAATCTGTTTTGGTGTGTTCCATGTGGGAAAATTCATAATCAAGTATTCAATTTAGGAAGAACATGGACTAGCCAATGAAAATTAGAGAAAGTTGGGAAACACAGACTGGTTATATTTAAACTGAGGAAAAGGAGCAGTCAGAAGTACATTTCACACATGCTTTGAAATGCTTACAAATAATATGTCTTTGTCCAGTATAAATAAGTAGAATGTATTCTAATCTTTGTAAGAAAAATAAAACATCAACTTGAATAGAATTAGCTCAAATATCATAAATATAGAAAATGAATTATTTTAGGATTCTAATAAAGAGATGGGGACTAATACATGTATCTCATAATGAATAAGCAGTAGACCTTCAATTGAGTACTTTCTGAGTGATTTTCATGAATTAAAATTATTTGCCACATTTCTCGTTCCCTTTGAGTGGCTTTTCTCTTGGATTTTTGTCGTTAACACAGATGAATAAAGAACTAATATGCATTTAAATAGCTGCTAAAGGAAATTTTTTGCCTATGTACACAACCTTCAGTGATCATTGCAATAAGGCTTTTTGAGTACATATTACATACCAAATCATTTACCATTCCTATTAGACATTTCAAAATTGAATAATTTAGTTCTTTGTGTAGAGCTTATTTAAGTTGTTCAGAAAATAGATTTTTTTTTTTTTTAGAATTAAGGACATGTTATTTTTTTTTCATAGTCATTATATTCTCTTCTAGCTTATATTTTCTTATTAATGCAGTAACTCTCTGTCTAGAACTTTGACTTGTGGTAAATATTATGTAATGTGAATGATATTAAAAGCAGCATATCAGGTGAAGATCTTGGAGTAAGAGCAATGGTTTAAGAGAGTTAACTCTTAGATAGGTTGATAAGAAGTCCTGGGTCCAGAGGGAGGAGAAAGGGGTCTGGAGCTCTAGAGGAGGAGAAAAGGACAAACTTTTTTTTTCTATATTCCTTTCTCTTAGTCACATCAAACATTTTTTTTCCCTTTAATCCCAGAGCTAATGATTATACAACAAAACAACTCATCTTGCTCAAAGGTATTTTTTCCTTAAACTCTGTACCAATGATTGTATAACAACAATGTGTCCTGTTCGAGGACATGTTTCTCTTTCTTACCAGGAACCTTCTGACTAATCTTGTTACGTTAAAATTTGAATTGTGAGAGTGGATGTGGTAAGACCTTTACAACATTGAGACATCCTTTTCATTTATTGTTAATAACCAGCTGCAAAAGTATACAGCCCCTTCTCTAAGACTAGCGAGCGGGGCACTTTCCTTCCCTGTGCTGATGTCTCTGTCGGAAGCTTTCTTCATCCTTTTTCACGGCAATAAAACTTCTGCCGCACAAAAACTCTGAGTGGTCAAGCCTGGTCCCTGATCCTGAAGCTAAATCTTCTTCAGAGATCAAAAATCATACATCATTCACTGTAAGCTATCAGTTCTCATGTGTTAACATGTATTACAATCACTTGGGGGGCTTATTAAAACTCAGACTATTGATCTTGTGCCCCCAGATTACCAATTTAGCAGAACTGTGGGGGAGAAGGCTGAAAAATAGCATTTCTAACAATTTCCAAGATGATATTGATGCTGCTACTCTAGGATAGCAATTTGAGATCCACCAAACGAGAAGAAGGAAAGGAATTTTGATACGACACTATAGTTTTCTTGATGTAGTACTATAAATATGTATTACCTATAAACTATCATACTTACTGCTATGTATGTGTGTGTGCGTGTGTGTGTGTGTGTGTGTGTGTATGGAGATGCTTGCTTAGTCAGCACTTGCTTAACTGGTAGCTTAAAATGATGCCTAATTTAAAGCCACAATGGTAAATTTTAAAGCTAGTTAAGTATTCTAAATTGTAAGTTAAATATATTTAATACTTAATTTTATTTATTTACTGCTTTATGGATGCCCTGGCACTTAGCTGCAGCATGCAGTTATTTGTGGCATGTGAACTCTTAGTTGAGGCATGTGGGTTCTAGTTCCTTGACCAGGGATTGAACCCAGACCCCCGACATTGAGGGCATGGAGTCTTAGCCACTGAACCACTTGTTCAGTTAAATCACTCAGGCATGTTCGAGTCTTGCGACCCCATAGACTGTAGCACACCAGGCCTCCCTGTCCATCACCACTCCCGGAGCTTACTCAAACTCATGTCCATCGAGTAAGTGATGCCATCCAAACATCTCATCCTCTGTCATTCCCTTCTCCTCCTGCCTACAATCTTTCCCAGCATCAGGATCTTTTCAAATGACTGAGTTCTTCTCATCAGGTGGCCAAAGTACTGTAGTTTCAGCTTCAGCATCAGTCCTTCCAATGAACATTCAGGATTGATTTCCTTAGGATTGGCTGGTTGGATCTCTTTGCAGTCCAAGGGAGTCTCAAGAGTCTTCTCTAACATCACAGTTCAAAAGCTCAATTCTCTGGCACTCAGCGTTCTTTATGGTCCAACTCTCACATCCATATGTAACTACTGGAAAAACCATAGCTTTGACTAGATGGACCTTTGTTGGCAAAGCAATGTCTCTGCTTTTTATTATGCTGTCTAGGTTGGCGATAGTTTTTCTTCCAGGGAACAAGCATCTTTTAATTTCATGGCTGTGGTCACCATCTGCAGCGATTTTGGAGCCCCCCAAAAATAAAGTCTGACACTGTTCCCACTGTTTCCCCATCTATTTCCCATGAAGTGACGGGACCAGATGCCATGATCTTAGTTTTCTGAATGTTGAGTTTTAAGCCAATTTTTTCACTTTCCTTTTTTATTTGCATCAAGAGACTCTTTAGATCTTCTTCACTTTCTCCCATAAGAGTAGTGTCATCTGCATATCTGAGGTTATTGATATTTCTCCTAGCAATCTTGATTCTAGCTTGTGTTTCTTCCAGTCCAGCATTTCTCATAATGTACTCTGCATATAATTTAAATAAGCAAGATGACAACGTACAGCTTTGACGTACCCCTTTCCTGATTTGGAACCAATCTTTTGTTCCATGTCCAGTTCTAAGTGTTGCTTCCTGACCTGCATACAGATTTCTCAGGAGGTAGGTAAGGTGGTCTGGTATTCCCACCTGTTGAAGAATTTTCCATGGTTTGTTGTGATCCATATAGTCAAAGGCTTTGGCATAGTCAATAAAGCAGAAATAGATGTTTTTCTGGAACTCTCTTGCTTTTTCCATGATCCAGCAGATGCTGACAATTTGACCTCTGGTTCCTCTGTCTTTTCCAAATCCAGCTTGAACATCTGGAAGTTCACCATTCACATACTGTTGAAGCCTGGCTTGGAAAACTTTGAGTATTACTTTGCTGGCATGTGAGATGAGTGCAGTTGTGCAGTAGTTTGAACATTCTTTGGCATTGACTTTGTTTGGGATTGGAATGAAAACTGACCTTTTCCAGTCCTGTGGCCACTGGTGAGTTTTCCAGATTTTCTGGCATATTGAGTGCAGCACTTTCACAACATCATCTTTTAGAATTTGAAATAGCTCAACTGGAATTCCATCATCCCCACTAGCTTTGTTCATAGTGATACTTCCTAAGGCCCACTTGACTTCGCATTCCAGGATGTCTGGTTCTAGGTTAGTGATCACACCATCGTGGTTATCTGGCTCATGAAGATCTTTTTGTACAGTTCTTCTGTGTATTCTTGCCACCTCTTCTTAATATCTTCTGCTTCTATTAGGTCCATACCATTTCTGTCCTCTTTGTGCTCATCTTTGCATGAAATGTTCCCTTGGTATCTCTAATTTTCTTGAAGAGATCTCTAGTCTTTCCCGTTCTATTGTTTTCCTCTATTTCTTTGCACTGATCACGAGGAAGGCTTTCTTATCTCTTCTTGCTATTCAGAGTTCTTGAACTCTACATTCAGATGGGTATATCTTTCCTTTTCTCCTTTGCCTTTTGCATCTTTTCTTTTCTCAGCTATTTGTAAGGGCTTTCTCGGTCAACATTTTGCCTTTCTGCATTTCTTTTTCTCGGGGATGATCTTGATAACTGCCTCCTATACAGTGTCAGGAACCTCTGTCCATAGCTCTTCAGGCACTGTCTCTCAGATCTAACCCCTTGAATCTATTGGTCACTTCTTCTGTATAATCATAAGGGATTGATTTAGGTCATACCTGAATAGTCTAGTGGTTTTTCCTACTTTCTTCAATTTAAGTCTGAATTTGGCAGTAAGGAGTTCATGATCCGAGCCACAGTCAGCTCCCAGTCTTGTTTTGGCTGACTGTATATGGCATCTCCCATCTTTGGCTGTGAAGAATATAATCAACCTGATTTTGGTATTCTCCATCTGGCGATGTCCATGTGTAGAGGCTTCTCTTGTGTTGTTGGAAGAGGGTGTTGTCTATAAACAGAGTGTTCTCTTGGCAAAACTCTGTTACCCTTTGACCTGCTTCGTTTTGTACTCCAAGGCGAAAATTGCATGTTGCTCCAGGTATCTCTTGACTTTCTGCTTTTTCATTCCAGTCTCCTATAATGAAAAGTGGTCAAACAGGAGATGGCAAGAGTGAACATTGAAATTTTTGGAATCAGTGAAGTAAAATAGACTGGAATGGGTTAAATCAGATGACCATTATAACTACTGTGGGCAAGACTCCCTTAGAAGAAATGGAGTAACCATCATAGTCAACCAAAGAGTGCAAAATGCAGTACTTGGATGCAATCTCAAAAACAACAGAATGATCTCTGTTCGTTTCTAAGGCTAACTATTCAGTATCACAGTAATCCAAGTCTATGCCCCTACCAGTAATGGTGAAGAAGTTCAAGTTGAATGGTTCTATGAAGACCTACAAGACCTTCTAGAAGTAGCACCCAAAAAAGATGTCCTGAACCACCAGGGAAGTCACTAAATATTTTTCTTTTCCTTGTTTTGGTACAGTGTCTTCATGGTTAGGAGGAATTCCAGCTGTGGGAGTGAGACGGGACAATACGCTTGTGTACAGAGTTGACTGCGATGACAATAAAGGCTCACTGTATATACGAGGCATTCCGGGGGCAATCCAGAGGTCGAGATCACCTGATTATAAATTAATCACTCCAGGAGATGGGGAAGCAACAGGTCTCATGTCTGAAGTAGACTCTGGGCGACCTGTGACCTACAGAAGTTTTATATGAAGCATTTTCTTCTGACACTGAAGGAGTTGGGGTAGAAGTGAAAAGTTAGTTGCTCAATCATGTCCGACTCTTTGTGACCCCAAAGACTGGGGCTCTCCAGGCTCCTCTGTCCATGGAATTCTCCAGGCAAGAATACTGGAGTGGGTAGCCATTTCCTTCTCCAGGGGATCTTCCCAACTCAGGGATTGAACCCAGGTCTCCCACAGTACAGGCATACTCTTTACTGTTTGAGCCACTGGAACCCAGCTCAAATGCCCAATAGTTTATTTACATTTTATTTTATATTTTTCTATAGATGTTGAGCTATCGTGCAACTTTAATATGAAGTTATATAAATCACCTTTAATTATCACAGTAACTAGTATCAACACTGTAACTGTTATTTGCAAAATGATAATAATGTATACTATCTTTAATATCCTTTGATTCATAATATCTCACTGGTTTCTTTTCCATATGAATATAACAAAGATGGTCTGTGGGCTCACATTCCCATGTGTGAACTGAGTAAGTGGTAGATACACTTTTTCACAGGAAATAAAACAGGGTCCATGCTGTAAAATGTTTAAAACAAATGCTATTTTTATAAGCCACATTTTCTAAATATGATTTATTATGTGGAAGTTATTTCCTGGATATAAGGAAATATTAGGCACAAATAATTTTTCATGGATCTCTATGTTATATCTACAACCTCAGAGAGAGTTATGGTACTCAAATATGCTAAACAAATTATACAGTGTATTTCCAGAGGGATGTAGTTCCAAAGAAATACAGTTATTGAACTTTATAGTTAAAATAAAAACAATAGCAGAAAACACTCAGGAATTTCCACTTTTGTAAATTATTCATATCTCATTCCTTCCAAGTAGCAGTCTGGTCTCTGGCTTGGCACTTTTATGCCAATCCTAATCTTATTTCCATTCACAGTGTTTCATACCTTTTAATAAATGTTATGACAGCATTAATTTCATGAAGATATACAATTTTTTTCAGTTCTTAACTTAATCTTTAAGAAACCTTAAAAAAAAAAAAACTTAGATAACATAATATAGACTTCTGTTTTGGGCAGCATGTCATATGAGATAATGTGAACAGTCCTGCTGATTATACGGCTGAAAATATGTATTAAACCCAACAAAACAACAAAGAAAACTTTGTTGCTTGCAAATGCTTGAGTTGGCACAAAGAAGGGAAGAAATATACTGAGACAAAAATGATGTGCAAGTAAGACCATGCTAACAAACCAGTTTTTGTCTGTAGGGTTTCCAGTGTGTCCAGGTTTAATTTGAGTTCTGTTTTGATGACTGCACGGGTTTTAGGGAGGAGTACAAAAAGTCAGAACCAAACTGATGTGGGAGTCTAACAGGAAACATGTGCATAAAACTGACCTCAATAGGACTGCGTGATGTCTTTGTTGTAAAGGTGAAGTAGAAGTAAATTTCCAGGAAAGGGGAGACTGCAAAGAGACTTGTCTGTCTTTAAGTTGGACAGGGGTTGGCAGACTTTTTCTGTAAAGGGGCAGGGAGTGAATATTTTAGGTCTAGTGTTTCTCCTAACTGTTCACCTCTACCACTGCAACACTAAAGCAGCCATAGTCAACATGCAGATAATTGGAGTGTTCCAAAAAAGTGGTATCGATAGACACCACAATTTAAATGTTTTATAATTTTCACTTGCCAAGGAATATTATCATTCATTAGAATTTTTGACCATTTAAAATTGTACAAACTATTATTAGCTACTTCTCTGCTGGCTCAGTGGTAAAGAATGAGCCTGGCCATGCAGGAGACATTGGGTTTGATTCTTGGGTCATGATGATGCCCTGGAGAAGAAAATGGCAACCCAGTCCAGTATTCTCATCTGGGAAACACTATGGACAGAGGAGCCTGGTGGGCTACAATCCATGGGGTCCCGAAAGCATTGGACATGACTTAGTGACTAAACAACAACATTGTTCACAGATTGAGTAAAAATAGGTGTCCCATATTTGATGCACCAATCATAGTTTGCTAAATACTGTAGACACAGTATTGGCACACAGATATTGGCACACAGATGCAGGAACTGCCAAGTGAAGCAGTATATGAAGCCCAATAATTGACCCATGTGTGTTGAAAGTTGTTTATAGTAAAATAGCCTTTACATATATGTGAAGAAGGATGTGCTGCTTATACTTAGTTCTGAGAGAACTGTTTATACAGAAAAAAATTTTTTAAAACTGAAATTTAATCACTACTTCACACTGTAATGAAGGAAAAAAAAATCTGTATAGACGAATGGATTATCAGTGAAATGAAACATTTTAGAATTAATATAAGAAAATATTATTTTATGGTTTTATGTTAGGAAATGGTCTTTTAAATAAGACATAAAATGTGCAATCATAAAGCTAGACCTCAATATATTTGATGATATTACTATTAATAACTTCCATACAGCAAGCATCAAGAAGAGAGTTAAAATGTAACTCACAAATGTATGAAAATGTCATATATTTTCAGCGAAGATATAATTTCCTGAATATAAAGTATACTCTGCAATTTAATATAAAATGAAAAACCATCAGAAAATGAGAAAAATAAAAAGAATTTTGTATAAACATAGAAGATGTAAACCACATTATAAATTAGATTAAAGCCCATGAGATACCATTTTACTACCACCATATTTAAAAAATGTAAAGATCTCTTTGGGGTAATAAAATGGTATCTTTTGTCATTACCTGGATAGATGAAATATGTGTGTAAGTGACAAGCCCATCAATTCTGCTCTCAGTTGCATAAAAGTTGTGAACAAAGCTATTCATTGCAGCATAATAAATAGACACACACACACTCACAAGCAAATGTACATACAAACATCAAAAACAATGATTTTTAAAAATCTGAAAATCCCTCAAATAATCTAAACAATTAAATATAAATCAGTGGTGAGAAATGAGTGAACTAAAACTTCATGAATCCATATAGATGAATCTTTAAAATACATTTTTGAGAAAAGTAACCATGTTAAAATAAAATGTAATAAATTACAGCTATGTGAATTTTAAAGGCAGGCAGAAAATGCAACATAGTTTTTAGGGATACATATATATATAGTAATAATATAGAGAAAAACAAAAATAGGATTTTTTTTGAAATGAAATAGTTGCTTTGTGTGGTTTGGTTGAAAGAAAGAGGTATAATCTAGGAGAAATACTTAAGCCTTCCTTAGCTAAGTGGTGAATATATGGAGTTCTCTTGTACTATTATTAATATCTTTTAAAACACTTAGTATTTTATGTACAATCCATATTAAAAATGATATATTATTATCTCTGGGCTTCCCAGGTGGAGCTAGTGGTAAAGAACCCATCTGCCAATGCAGGAGATGTAAGGGACATGGGTTTAATCTCTGGGTTGGGAAGATTCCCAGGAGGAAGTCATGGCAGCCTACTCAAGTATCATTTCCTCGAGAATGCTATGGACAGAGGATTCAGTCAGACAGAGGATTCCCAGGGCTACAGTCCATAGGGTCACCAAGAGTCAGACACGACTGAAGCACCTTAGCACACATAATCATCTATAGTCAGTAAAATTGAAATGTATTTATTATTCTAGTATCAGTTCAGTTCAGTTGCTCAGTCGTGTCCGACTCTTTGCAGCCCCATGAATCACAGCACGCTAGGCCTCCCTGTCCATCACCAACTCCCGGAGTTCACTCAGACTCACGTCCATCGAGTCAGTGATGCCATCCAGCCAACTCATCCTCGGTCATCCCCTTCTCCTCCTGCCTCCAATCCCTCCCAGCATCAGAGTCTTTTCCAATGAGTCAACTCTCCGCATGAGGTGGCCAAAGTACTTGAGTTTCAGCTTTAGCATTATTCCTTCCAAAGAAATCCCAGGGCTGATCTCCTTTAGAATGGACTGGTTGGATCTCCTTGCAGTTCAAGGGACTCTCAAGAGTCTTCTCCAACACCACAGTTCTCCAAAATCAACGGAGATGGTGACTGCAGCCATGAAAGTAAAAGACATTTGCTCCTTGAAAGAAAAATTATGACAAACCTAGAGAGTATATTAAAAAGCAGAGACATAACTTTGCCAAAAAAGGTCCATCTAGTCAAATCTATGGGCTTCCTTCATAGCTCAGTTGGTTAAGAAACTGCCTGCAGTGTAGGAGACCTGGGGTCAATTCCTGGGTCAAGAAGATCCTCTGGAGAAGGGAATGGCGACCCACTCCAGTATTCTTGCCTGGAGAATCCCATGGATGGAGGAGCCTGGTGAGCTACAGTCCATGGGGTTGCAAGAGTCGCATGACTTAGTGACTCAACCACCACCACCAGTCAAAGCTATGGTTTTTCCAGTAGTCATATATGGATGTGAGAGTTGGACTATAAAGAATGCTGAGCACTGAAAAATTGATGCTTTTGAACTGTGATGTTGGAGAAGACTCTTGAGAGTCCCTTGGACAGCATGGAGATCCAACCAGTCCATCCTAAAGGAAATTGGTCCTGAATATTCACTGGAAGGAATGCTGAAAAAGTTTGGCCACCTGATGTGAAGAACTGACTCATTTGAAAAGACCCTGATGCTAGGAAAGATAGAAGGCTGGAGGGAGGAGGGGATGACAGAGGATGAAATGGTTGGATGGCATCATTTACTCGATGGAAATGAGTTTGAGTAAGCTCCAGGAGTGGTGATAGACAGGGAGGCCTGGTATGTTGCAGTCCATGGGGTCACAAAGAGTCAGACATGACTGAGCAATATGCTCTGTGAGTATTTGCTTAATAAATGAATCTGCATGTTAAAAGCCTATTTAGTATCAATGATACCAATCCAAAAAGCCTTGGGGTTTGGTACACTGATAGTTTGCACATCAAAAAGAACTATACTTAGAATGACTTCATGGCTAACTTTGTACAGTGTTTTATCCTCAAGTCCGGAGAAACTATGACATTTATATTTAAATTTTCAACCAACAGAAACAGAAATAGTCTAGTAAAATGATTTACACATTGATAACTTATAATGAAGCAGGTGTTGGAATATTGTTCAAGAGACTAAAATTTAGTGGAGTATTTCAGAACTCCTCTAATTACTTTGACAGCTTTCGAGAATATAAAAATTCTGGCAAAGATTGTATGTGCAAAATTACAGGCTATGTTCTACAAAGATTAATGAAATTAGGCAATTGATCTGATCAATGGGCTCCTAGAAATAAGTTCAGGTCAACCTTCTTTAATTTTCCTGGTGCATTTCAGTTCAGTTCAGTTCAGTCACTCAGTCATGTCCGACTCTTCGCTACCCCATGAATCGCAGCACACCAGGCCTCCCTGTCCATCACCAACTCCCAGAGTACACCCAAACCCATGTCCATCGAGTCGATGATGCCATCCAACCATCTCATCCTCTGTCGTCCCCTTCTCCTCCTGCCCTCAATCTTTCCCAGCATCAGGGTCTTTCCAATAGGTCAGCTCTTCGCATCAGGTGGCCAAAGTATTGGAGTTTCAGCGTCAACATCAGTCCTTCCAAGGAACAACCAGCACTGATCTCCTTTAGAATGGACTGGTTGGATCTCCTTGCAGTCCAAGGGACTCTCAAGAGTCTTCTCCAACACCACAGTTCAAAAGCATCAATTCTTCAGTGCTCAGCTTTCTTTATAGTCCAACCCTCATATCCATACATGACCACTGGAAAAACCATAGGCTTGACTAGATGGACCTTTGTTGGCAAAGTAATATCTCTGCTTTTTAATACATTGTCTAGGTTGGTCATAACTTTCCTTCCAAGGAGTAAGTGTCTTTTAATTTAATGGCTGCAATCGCCATCTGCAGTGATTTTGGAGCCCAGAAAAATAAAGTCAGCCACTGTTTCTACTGTTGCCCCATCTATCTCCCATGAAGTGATGGGACCGGATGCCATGATCTTCGTTTTCTGAATGTTGAGCTTTAAGCCAACTTTTTCACTCCCCTCTTTTCCTTTCATCAAGAGGCTCTTTACTTACCTGTAATTTTCACTGTTCAAAGGAATAGCAACAAAAAAAGACCAGTGAATTTATGACTAAGTTATTGAGATATGTTATTTCAATTGTACTTTCCCTGCCCAGTCAGATAATTTTGGGGAAATAAAAATGGTTGAATGCTTATTTAAATGAACTCAACACTGGACTCCCATCTTTTCACTTCCCAAATATGACTTCATCATATTTGAATCATTCAGGTTCTTTCCTGGGGAAAGGTTTGAATGTTACCTTAAATATGTTTAGATATTTTTTTTCTCCATAAAGTATATATTACTTGATAAGTACTTGTATGTAATTAGACCTCAAGAACAACAAACAATTAGATAATTTGGCAAAATCTTTTTATTCTGCCTGGCACCTATTTAACCTATAGTGATATTTATTTAGCCATGCAAGCAAATAATTTCAAATATAAAAGTTGAAAAATATTATACACTAATGAAATCCCTCCAAAACCTGTAAAATATTTTTTGTTAAGAAAAGCAAGCAAGCAAGCAAGCACTAATAATTACTGAAAGCAAGATGTATGCTGCTGCTGCTGCTAAGTTGCTTCAGTCATGTTCGACTCTTTGAGACCCCATAGACGGCAGTCTATCAGGCTCCTCTATCCCTGGGATTCTCCAGGCAAGAATACTGGAGTGAGTTGCCATTTCCTTGTCCCAACGAGATACATAGATGGATGCTAAAATTAGTTGGCATCAAGGTGAAAGAGGATACTGGCATAGACACAAATCATCTCCCCCAACATTCACTAATTTTTCTGCTGATTTTAATATATGGCCACAAATTCCTGATGCCTCTTCCTCTAAGAGATACAGTTTAATGCAGTGCTTCTTGAGTGAGGTTGGTCTATGATAATGACTTCTAATGAATAGATTGTAAAAGAGGAAAAACAATACCCTTACAGGGAAAAAACTAGCAGATACTACCTTAATCAAGTAATCAAGGTGAAGGTCATCAATAACAACTCATTTTGAGGCTTTATGCCCTTCGGTAGATACAACAAGTAGGGCTTACCATCTCTAGAGTATATTTCCCTAAATTCATAACCTCAAATAATTATGAGAAAACATGAGGCAGGCAGTGTAGAAAACACCTATCACTATTCTGCAGAGCTTCAACGTCATGAAAGATAAGATTGGAGAACTGTCATAGATTGGAGGAGATCAAGAAGGCATAATGACCAACTGCAGTATTTGATCTTAGATTGAATCCTGGAACAGATAAGTAGCAGATATATAAGAAAACTGAGGAGACTGGAATAAAGTCTGTAGTTTAATTATTAGTATAATTACAATTAAATAACATTAAAATTTCAAATTCTTAGTCACAAGCGCCACATTTCAAATTTTCAGTAGTCATATGTTACTAGTAGTTATCACACTGGAT
The DNA here is from genome assembly GCF_014754425.2 of Oryx dammah. Classification (NCBI taxonomy): domain Eukaryota; kingdom Metazoa; phylum Chordata; class Mammalia; order Artiodactyla; family Bovidae; genus Oryx; species Oryx dammah. Next base: position 65,922,207 of record NW_024070201.1, read on the forward strand.
ACCATACCATGTGTATAACATTCTATAAGCATGGAGATTCCATTGGAAAGCACAAAGAAAATTATTTTTAAAAAATTGAAGGGAAACAAACATGCTCTAAAGTTAAAAATTTGGTTTTAAGAAATGGTTGCATAATGACTGCTGATATAATAAATCTTCTGTAAGAAATTCCCTGAGGCTCATTTCTTGAGAATTCCCCATAATGTCCAGAGCTCTGAGATTTATTGCTCTTCAGAGAAAACATCTAATCATCAGATTTCACATGCAGCGATTCTTCATTCTGATGAAACCTAAGCTCTGAATGTCATACTCATTGTCTACTAAAGGTCAGTACTTCTACCTGAGCCATCTGCAAAGTAATATGTATCAGATAATAATTAAAGTTTTATAGATGTCCAATATTGAAAATTATTTTCTTTGATGTTTCATGCTCCAAATCACTTTCACATCACTGGAAAAGTTGTTCTAAAGGCAGTCTAAAAGAATGACATCATTCTCTTGTTTTCAAATTCTCACTTCCTAGGAAGCTCATATACCTTAGCAGGATTACAAAGTCACTTTCAATATTAGCTTAACCTATTTGTTTAGTCTCATTGGCCATTTCTTTTCTGTCTTCTCCCTGGAAACATAAGCATTCTTCGGTATGAATTTTACTTTTTTAGTTCCTTGATCTTTTCCCAAAACGCTATTCCATGTCTTCCCTGCTCAGAGTTTCCTCTTATCTTTCCAGACAGAGCTGAGATACCTCATTTACCATTATATCCTTAGCGTCTATTAAGCACTACGCTATAATGGGCTCTAGTATTATTTATACACTTCCATAAGAATACTATTCCATTCAACTCTAAGTATTTCTCTGTGCTCCTGTCTTCTTCAATAAACTGAATTCTTAAAGGATATCTGTAAGGTATTATCTAATATCTATCAAGTATTATCTCAGGAACTAGCTGATCTTCTATGTATCCAGCTCACAATAGTTATTCAATAAATACTTATTTACCAAATATATTTTTATACTCGTACTATCAGTTCAGTTCAGTCGCTCAGTCATGTCTGACTCTTTGTGACCCCATGAATCACAGCACACCAGGCCTCCCTGTCCATCACTAACTCCCAAAGTTAAATCAGATTCACCTTCATCGAGTCAGTGATGCCATTCAGCCATCTCATCCTCTGTCGTCCCCTTCTCCTCCTGCTGCTAATCCCTCCCAGCATCAAAGTCTTTTCAAATGAGTCAACTCTTCACGTGAGGTGGCCAAAGTACTGGAGCTTCAGCTTTAGCATCATTCCTTCCAAAGAAATTCCAGGGTTGATCTCCTTCAGAATGGACTGGTTGGATCTCCTTGCAGTTCAAGGGACTCTCAAGAGTCTTCTCCAACACCACAGTTCAAAAGCACCAATTCTTTGGTGCTCAGCCTTCTTCACAGTCCAACTCTCATATCCATACATGACCACTGGAAAAACCATAGCCTTGACTAGACGGACCTTAGTTGGCAAAGTAATGTCTCTGCTTTTGAATATGCTATCTAGGTTGGTCATAACTTTCCTTCCAAGGAGTAAGCGTCTTTTAATTTCATGGCTGCAGTCACCATCTGCAGTGATTTTGGAGCCCCCCAAAAATAAAGTCTGACACTGTTTCCACTGTTTCCCCATCTATTTCCCATGAAGTGATGGGACCAGATGCCATGGTCTCCATTTTCTTAATGTTGAGCTTTAAGCCAACTTTTTCACTCTCCTCTTTCACTTTCATCAAGAGGCTCTTTAGTTCCTCTTCACTTTCTGCCATAAGGGTGGTGTCATCTGCATATCTGAGGTTACTGATATTTCTCTCGGCAATCTTGATTCCAGCTTGTGCTTCTTCCAGTCCAGCGTTTCTCATGATGTACTCTGCATATAAGTTAAATAAGCAGGGTGACAATATACAGCCTTGATGTACTCCTTTTCCTATATGGAACCAGTCTGTTGTTCCATGTCCAGTTCTAACTGTTGCTTCCTGACCTGCATACAGTTTGTCTTAATTTTACTCTATTCTGGAAATGGAATAGATTATTCAGTCTAACCTTAGTATCTTACAGATGAGGAAGCTGACAATGAGTGAAATTTTCCTCCAGGTCTCATTACTAACTGGATGCAGTAGTAAAAGAGAATTAGACCAGTTTGACGATGATTAATTATTCAATAAAGATAACGTCTCACTAGCTCTAGCTAAGAAAATAAAATAGAAGAAGGGAACAACATCTTCAAACTTGTACAAAGAAACAAAGAGGAAAAAGAAAAGAACGTTAGATTTTGATCCACGATTCCACACTTCAGTAGCCTACTCTTTTGCTTTTGTCTGTATGCAGGAGTGGGGTGGTAGGAAAGGAAAGCAGTTGAAAAAATAGACAAATTCAAGTAAGTATTTACTATGTAGAAACAATTTTTTTTCAGCTTCTTTCTTTTTGAAACTCTTTTCGGGGTAAAATCTTTAAAGAATGAAGCTAAGGATATTGTCAGTTTTTCAAAGGTACCACAGGAACAAGGGGAATATAAAAGGATCAGAAAAATGGTAGTGATGCAATTAGTCTGTCACACTTCACTAAATACTGTAGGAAGATAACCACATATTTAACTGATAATTAATATTATTTGATCCAGGAGTGTATTATAAGGACAATGACATCATGAAAATATGAGCTTAAAGAGTGCTTAGGGTTCATGCGAGCCAAGTTCAAGTTTCAGATGAGAAAAAAGAGATCAACAGAAGATGTATCACATGGAATTTTGATATCCATCTATAAAACATGATATCCACGATTTAATATTATAATTACATGTGTGTATGTTCGGTTGTGTCCAACTCTTTGTGACCCCATGGACTGCAGCCAGGCTCCTCTGTCCATGGAATTCCCCAAGCAAATATACTTGAGTTGGTTTCCATGTCCTCCTCCAGGGGATCTTACCGACCCAGGGATTGAACCCATGTCTCCTCCGTCTCCTGCATGGGCAGGCAGATTTTTTACTACTGTGCCACTTGGGAAGTCCAGTATTATAATTATGTGCCATTTAATGTTTTACCAAAGAACAGTGTTAAATACAGCATGGAAGAATTCCAGGTTATTTGAATCTGTTTGGATATTAATTTCTGCTTTTTTTTTTTTAAATTGGTGTCCATTTTGGCAAAATTCTCTTTAAATAGAACAACTATAAATCCTTCTTTGGAGAAATGCAAAAAGAAGATTTCATCAAGATATATAAAAGAATGTTAACATTTTATGTGTTTTATAAATAATTGCCCACATTAAATAATTCTTAGTTGTCAGAAAAACAAATCTAGATCTTGTTATAAAATGTCCACCCCTAAGTGCCGTTGTAACACTTAGTGCCATGTAACATGCACAGCACATTAATCTCTGTTTTAGACTATTTTCCTCTTCAGTACAATTGAGAGATATACAACAGAATCTCTCTTAATTGTACACATACATAGTATATTTATACAAAACATATTTAGATTTGTAGACTATTTCTATGATTATAGGCTTTGATTGAAAAAGCATTAATGTATGCTTGAGTAGGTGTTTTACTTGGCTGTCTATATTAAAGGGCTTCCCTGGTAGTTTAGAATCCACCTGCAATGCTGGAGATGCCAGTTCGATCTCTGGGTCAGAAAGATGCCCTGGAGAAGGGATAGGTTACCTACTCCAGTAGTCATGGGCTTCCCTGGTGGCTCAGATGGTAAAGAATCCCCCTGCAATGTGGGAGACCTAGGTTTGATCCCTGGGTTGGGAAGATCCCCTGGAGGAGGGGCATGGCAATCCACTTCAGTATTCTTGCCTGGAGAATCCCCATGGACAGAGGAGCCTGGCAGGCTACAGTCCATGGGGTCACCAAGAGTTGGACACAACTGAGTGACTCAGCACTGCGTGGCTATATTAAAAGAAACTGATTTTATTTCACATCAGGATGTTTTTAGGCATGGTTTTGATTATCATTTCCTTAGGAATATATTAATCTATTCAATATGTACACGCTGAGTGCAGTCTATATGTTGGTCAGTAAAAGGTAGGTGAAAGACTAGAAATTTGTAATCAAATGGATCTGAGATTTAGCATTTTCTGCAATTTATAGCTCTGTAACCTTTACCAAATCATATTAAATTTTCTTAGCTTTAGTTATTTTGTTTGAAAGAACTTTTTAATAAGATTATGGCAAGATTTAAATAATATACTCAGTGTATGATAATGGTAGTTATTCATGTTTGTCATTGAATTTTCAACATGAAGATATTCTGTGTCCTTAAAAACTCAGTCACTAGTGATGAGAATAAAGTAATGTAAATCAGAATTCAATATCAATTCAGCACAGGCACAAGAAGTGAGCCAATTTCTAAATTACCATTGTGAAAGTTAAAAACTTATTTCCTTGGAGATTTTCCAGGCTGATAATTGTTCAGCCTATCTAACTATTATAAGCCCCAAAACTGTGTCCATAGCTGGCATGCATTTTAAGGCCAAACAGCTTTAATTTGTGTTTGTGTCTCTAGCATACATAGATGATCAAAGCAAAATAATTATTTTTTAAAAATTGCTTTTTGCAAAATTTAGAAGGTCTAGACAGAAATATATTAGGCTTGCCTTATTCCTAGAGAAGATAATAAAGTGCAAAATAGTTTGCCTATATTTTACTATAAGAATACTTGACTATTTTTTTAGTCGTAGTCTAGCTAAATGTTAATTTAAAATGATATGATATTTGTTTTCATGAGTCATGTAGTTTATTTCCACAGCTGAACTCTAATAATACAATAAAGATAAATACAGCCTAAATAAAAGACTCATTTTTTGGCCATGATGCCTGAGATGGCGCTTGTAATTAATCAGAAATCTCTTTTCTAAATACTAGGAGAAAACCACAATGACTGAAAATTATTTTGCCTGTGGTTTAACTCAGTAAAAACAAATTTATGATATTAAAAGGATTAGATTTCATTTTTGTGAGTAATGGACCATATTTTAAGGAAAAAACATATTTGAATTGACCGTAAATAACAAACAGCTATAAGAGAACATTTCTTTATACATTTGGTTACAAATTGGTGTGATCATCTTATTCAGGATTACTGCATCTTCTAAATCTTTTCCAAATCACACTTGGTTTTCATATATGAAGATTTTCTAGGGAAGAATTCAAGCCAAAAACAGAATCAACGCCTGATCTCTTTGGAATCCATAATCCATGAATTCTGTTACAAAATGCCGTGTTGGATTTTAGTTGAACTGACCAGAAATGTGATTAGTGTATTATCATGTATCTCTTCCTAACCTCCAGTATGTAAGGAAACATTTGTTGCATATTCACCATGTTATAGATATCATCTCTTTCTCTTTATAATCTATGGTATAAGCGAAGTGCTATTTTGTATCCTGTATTTTAAAATAAAGTCAAGTAACTTTCCCAAGACATATAACTAGTAAATGTCAGAACTAGGATTTGAAGGCAAGCACACTGGCTGAAGTACTTTTGTTCTGTTCTTAACCACTCTGTATGAATATGACCCCTTCTACTCATAATTTGGAGTGAATTATTTGACATCTCTATATATCAGTTGCCTTATCAATAAAAATGGGAGATTAATAGTACCTTCTTCATAGGTTGTGTCTGGGATATAGCAAGCACTGTACATACATACATACATACAAAGCTACACACAGAACTACAAGTTTGAAACTTTCAAAGATGTGACGGTAAATGCCATCAGGGTCAGGTGTGAATGAAATTGCAGCCTGCCCTCCATCTGCCATTGCTGACGACCCTTCAGCTCTGCCATCTCCCACCTCCTGTCAGTAGCTCTTCTTGCAGATTCACGCAATGCCAGTTCCTGTGTGCTAGTGGTTATACTGTACCTACTGTACTTTTCAAGGTATCATGCTATAAGGCTAAAAATGTTTCTTTATTTTTTGTGTTTGTTTTTCTGTATTATTAATATTTGTGTGAAAAGTATTACAAACCTAATACAGTACAGTTCTTTATTGCTGATTGTGTTAATTAGGTACCTAGGCTAACTTTTTTAGACTTAAGAACAAATTAGACTTATGAACGTGTTCTCAGAACAGAACTCATTTATATATAGGGGACTTATAGTACTCTGTGTGTGTGTGTGTGTGTGTGTGTGTGTGTGTGTGTGTGTGTGTGTGTGTGTGGTAGTCACTCAGTCTTTCTGACTCTTTGTGACCCCATGGACTGTAGCCTGCCAACCTCCTCTGTCCATGGAATTCTCCAGGCAAGAATACTGATTGGAGTGGGTTGCCATTCCCTTCTCCAGTGGATCTTCCCAACCAAGGGATCAAACCTGGGTCTCCTGTATTGTTAAGTGAATTCTTTACCATCTGAGCCACCAGGGAAACTCACGGTATAGAATAGATGTTAGTTATTATCTTGCTCTGTGTAATACAAGAAATGATGCATTTGACAGCTTGATTATGTGGCTTTTTAATATTTCTAATTCTACTCTAAATACATGTGTGTTTGCAGGGGACTTGGGAACAGTTCTAAGCACCTTGTACTGCCATTATCACATAAAAACTTTCTTATATGTATAAAACATACAAAGAGAATATAAGGCTTATTTTTGCTACCATTAATTATTCCATGAGCCACTCTGTGAAGGCAGCTGACAAGTTTGTTAATAAAGACTTCATTGAAGATTTATCTATGAGCTATGCCTATATCCCCTGTGGTTTGGGTCATGCAGTTACTCGTATCTGATATTTGCTGACTGTGATGGTTAATTTTATATGTCACTTTGACTGGCCAGGGGGTACCTAGATTCAACATTATTTCTGGATGTGTTCCTGAAGGTATTTCCAGAAGAGATTAGCAATTGAATTGGTAGACTCAGTAAAAGAGATTGCCCTCCTTAGTGTAGGTGGTCATCATCCAATCCACTGAAGGCCTAAATAGAGGAAAAAGAAGAGGAATTAAGAATTTGCTCCTTTTTCCTGCCTCACTGTTGAGCTGGGACATCTAATCTCTTCTCCTGCCCTTGGACTTACACCATCAGCTCTCCTGGTTCTCAAGCATTTGAACTTGGACTGAATTATACCACTGCCTTTCCTGAGTCTCCAGCTCACACATGGCAGATGGTAGGACTTCTTAGATTCACTGTCCATTGAGCCATTTCCTCATACAGATTTTGGTACTGAGAGTTTTTCTCCAGGGAAAGAATATTAAAGATGAATTTTTTGAATTGGTTCTGGGGCTTCTGGAATTGGCTGTCTTGTCTCATTAAATAAAGACTCTAATGGCCTCATTTCCAGTAATAAAGAGAGCACTTAGAGTCCATGGTGTGATCTCTTTACAGAGGTGTGCAAAATACCTGCATTGGAGCAATCCCAAGTAAAAACTATGTGACTTTGTATATGATATTTTCAAACACTTTTGGAAAATGATGGTTGGTTGTTCTTAACGTTGCTTCACAGAGTGGTGAAAGAAAAGGATGCGCTCAGGAATACCAGTTCCCAGGTCAAGCACTCATAGCTGAACTCAGAGCTACTGTGTGTACTCTGAAGGAAAGAGTATCTCCTGTAGCTTCAGGGCTGAAGTTGATGGAAATCAAATGCAGAACATCATCCAGTGACTGGCTGAATTACAATGCAAATTAAAATCCCAGTCTTGCAGGGTATCTACTCTTGAAGTAAGGATCAGTTCAGTTCAGTTCAGTTGCTCGGTCGTGTCCGACTCTTTGTGACCCCATGAATCGCAGCACGCCAGGTCTCACTGTCCATCACCAACTCCCGGAGTTCACTCAGACTCACGTCCATCGAGTCAGTGATGCCATTAAGCCATCTCATCCTCTGTCGTCCCCTTCTTCTCCTGCCCCCAATCCCTCCCACCATCAAAGTCTTTTCCAATGAGTCAACTCTTCACATGAGGTGGCCAAAGTACTGGAGTTTCAGCTTTAGCATCATTCCTTCCAAAGAACACCCAGGGCTGATCTCCTTCAGAATAGACTGGTTGGATCTCCTTGCAGTCCAAGGGACTCTCAAGAGTCTTCTCCAACACCGCAGTTGAAAAGCATCAATTCTTTGGTGCTCAGCCTTCTTCACAGTCCAACTCTCACATCTATACATGACCACAGGAAAAACCATAGCCTTGACTAGATGGGCCTTAGTCAGCAAAGTAATGTCTCTGCTTTTGAATATGCTATCTAGGTTGGTCATAACTTTCCTTCCAAGGAGTAAGCGTCTTTTAATTTCATGGCTGCAGTCACCATCTGCAGTGATTTTGGAGCCCCCCAAAATAAAGTCTGACACTGTTTCCACTGTTTCCCCATCTATTTCCCATCAAGTGATGGGACCAGATGCCATGATCTTCATTTTCTGAATGCTGAGCTTTAAGCCAACTTGTTCACTCTCCTCTTTCAGTTTCATCAAGAGGCTTTTTAGTTCCTCTTCACTTTCTGCCATAAGGGTGGTGTCATCTGCATATCTGAGGTTATTGATATTCCTCCCGGCAATCTTGATTCCAGCTTGTGCTTCTTCCAGTCCAGCATTTCTCATGATGTACTCTGCATAGAAGTTAAATAAGCAGGGTGACAATATAGAGCCTTGACGAACTCCTTTTCCTATTTGGAACCAGTCTGTTGTTCCATGTCCAGGTCTAACTGTTATTTCCTGACCTGCATATAGGTTCCTCAAGAGGCAGGTCAGGTGTTCTGGTATTCCCATCTCTTTCAGAATTTTCCACAGTTTATTGCGATCCACACAGTCAAAGGCTTTGGCATAGTCAATAAAGCAGAAATAGATGTTTTTCTGGAACTCTCTTGCTTTTCAGTGATCCAGCAGATGTTGGCAATTTGATCTCTGGTTCCTCTGCCTTTTCTAAAACCAGCTTGAACATCAGGAATTTCATGGTGCACGTATTGCTGAAGCCTGGCTTGGAGAATTTTGAACATTACTTTACTAACGTGTGAGATGAGTGCAATTGTGCAATAGTTTGAGCATTCTTTGGCATTGCCTTTTTTTGGGATTGGAATGAAAACTGACCTTTTCCAGTCCTGTGGCCACTGCTGAGTTTTCCAAATTTGTTGGCATATTGAGTACAGCACTTTCACAGCATCATATTTCAGGATTTGAAATAGCTCAACTGGAATTCCATCACCTCCACTAGCTTTGTTCGTAGTGATGCTTTCTAAGGCCCACTTGACTTCACATTCCAGGATGTCTGGCTCTAGGTGAGTGATCACTCCATTGTGATTATCCGGGTCATGAAGATCTTTTTTGTACAGTTCTTCTGTGTATTTTTGCCATCTCTTCATAATATCTTCTGCTTCTGTTAGGTCCATACCATTTCTGTCCTTTATCAAGCCCATTTTTGCATGAAATGTTCCCTTGGTATCTCTAATTTTCTTGGAGAGATCTCTAGTCTTTCCTTCTGTTCTTTTCCTCTATTTCTTTGCCTTGATCGCTGAAGAAGGCTTTCTTATCTCTTCTTGATATTCTTTGGTTACTGGTTGAGAAAGAATGATTTTCTCTAAATTGGGATGAGGATGTTCAGGAAGACTCTAATGAAGATGGGGACACTGAGCCCCTAAATTCTGATGAGTCTTCTTTACCAGTGGAAGAGGTCTTACCACTCCTGAGAGAAAGTTCCTCAGTCATGTCCAACTCTTTGTGATCCCATGGACTGCAGCCTGCCAGACTCCTCTGTCTATAGAATTCTCCAGGAAAGAATACTGGAGTGGGTTGCCATTCTCTTCTCCAGCAGATCTTCCCAACCCAGGAATCGAACCTGTACCTCCTGCATTGTAGGTGGATTCTTTACCATCTGAGCCACAAAGGAAGCCTGGTGGGAGCATACCCTGGTGAAAGAAAAAGGCTGACTCTACCTGGCAGAGGCGAAAGAGAAAATGAATGAGAAGAAGTGAGTAAGGGAGGGAGGGAGGGTCAGGAGACAGAGCAAGAGTGAGGACAAGTGAAAGAGATATGTTGGGAAGAACAATCTATGTTTTCACAGAAGGTGAAATAAGAGTATGATTTTTGTAACCTGACATGAATTTTACAAAAGGAGATCAGCCTGGAGTCATTTTAGAAAGAAATCCATCCCAGTGGACCCACTTGCAGTGATGTGCTGGTAAATTGATTGTTTGAAAAAGAAAAAGGAACACTAATCTGTGGCATTTTCCAATTTCTGTGATATAAATAATCCCATTGTGGCCAATTCTAAGCTGTGAATATGATGGTGGGGAACACAGCATAGGGAAGAGATGGGTACAGTCAGCTGTCTAGCCAGTATGAGCTGGATGTGGTACAGCATGGAAAGAGGCAACCACTGAAGATCAGATGAAAAGCAACCTTCCACTCCAGTATTCTTGGGCTTTCCAGGTAACTCAGGTGGTAAAGAATCCATCTGTAAGACAGGAGACCTTGTTTCAATCCCTGGGTTAGGAAGATCCCCTGAAGGAAATCAAGGCAACCCACCTCAGTATTCTTGTCTGGAGAATTCCCATGGACAGAGGAGCCTGGCAGGCTACAGAGTCCATGGGGTTGCAAAGAGGTGTACATGACTGGGCAACTAAACACGGGCAAAAATTGTCATCATTAAAGGAATTGCTACTGAGATCACACATGACAATCTTGGAGGAACTCAGAAAAGGGCCAGCTATTCTGCATCCCACATAAGTAGAGAGTACCAAAACTAAATACAGATGTAGTCTACTTAAGAAAATTGCTTCTCTTTTTCCCTCCTTTCTGTGAAACTTGAACTCTGATAAGTCGCAAGCTGCAACCAGGGTGTGGGTGAGAGGAGACCCAGAAAAGTGGAGACGGACCACTTCCTCTGTATCCCTATTGGCTTTCCATCTTGAACAAGTAACACATTGTTGGAGGGGGGAACTTAATACTGGATGAAGAGACAAGATTCATTTTACATGGGGGTGGACTTTTTAATTACCGAACAATTCAGAAGTGATAAGAAAAGCTATGAGAACTGCCTGGGATTTCAACTAGGGAAGTCATAATAAAAAAATAAGGTTTTCCTTTTGATTGCACCTACCAAGTCAGTTAGATCTCCATTGACCCTTCTGTATCTGATCAATGCCACATGAGATGACATGAAGAGTTCTGGATTGTTTCTGCTCCCATTTTTAGATAATGTGATCCTTTCCAATAAAGAAGAATTACAGACAGGTAGGCAAATCATATCCTGACTACGGTTTATATAAATGTGTCAAAGTAAAGAGAGCTTCAGTTCAGGTCAGTCGCTCAGTCGTGTCTGACTCTTCGTGCCCCATGAACCGCAGCACACCAGGCCTCCCTGTCCAGCACCAACTCCCGGAGTCCACCCAAACCCATGTCAATTGAGTCGGTGATGCCATCCAACCATCTCTTCCTCTGTCATCCCCTTCTCCTCCTGCCCTCAATCTTTCCCAGCATCAGAGTCTTTTCAAATGAGTCAGCTCTTCTGATCAGGTGGCCAACGTATTGGAGTTTCAGCCTCAACATCAGTCCTTCCAAGGAACACCAGGACTGATCTCCTTTACGATGGACTGGTTGGATCTCCTTGCAGTCCAAGGGACTCTCAAGAGTCTTCTCCAACACCATAGTTCAAAAACATCAATTCTTTGGTGCTCAGCCTTCTTTATAGTCCAGTTCTCACATCCATACATGACCACTGGAAAAACCATAGCCATTGACCAGACAGACTTTTGTTGACAAAGTAATGTCTCTGTTTTTTAATATGCCATCTAGGTTGGTCATAACTTTCCTTCCAAGGAGTAAGCATCTTTTAATTTCATGGCTGCAATCACCATCTGCAGTGATTTTGGAGCCCCCATAAATAAAGTCTGACACTGTTTCCACTGTTTCCCCACCTATTTCCCATGAAATGATGGACCGGATGCCATGATCTTAGTTTTCTGAATGTTGAGCTTTAAGCCAACTTGTTCACTCTTCTCTTTCACTTTCATCAAGAGGCTCTTTAGTTCTTCTTCACTTTCTGCCATAAGGGTGGTGTCATCTGCATATCTGAGGTTATTGATATTTCTCCTGGCAATCTTGATTCCAGCGTGTGCTTCATCTAGCCCAGCATTTCTCATGATGTACTCTGCATGTAAGTTAAATAAGCAGGGTGACAATATACAGCCTTGATGTACTCCTTTTCCTATTTGGAGTCAGTCTGTTGTTACATGTCAAATTCTAAGTGTTGCTTCCTGACCTGCATACAGGTTTCTCAAGAGTCAGGTCAGATGGTCTGGTATTCCCATTTCTTTCAGAATTTGTCACAGTTTATTGTGATCCACACAGTCAAAGGCTTTGGCATAGTCAATAAAGCAGAAATAGATGTTTTTCTGGAACTCTCTTGCTTTTTCCATAATCCAGCAGATGTTGGCAATTTGATCTTTGGTTCCTCTGCCTTTTCTAAAACCAGCTTGAATGTCAGGAAGTTCACGGTTCACGTATTGCTGAAGCTTGGCTTGGAGAAAGAGAGCTTATGTATGGGAATTTTAGGACATCAACCCAGGCAACCTAAAGGGAATCAACCCTGAATATTCACTGGGAGAACTGATGCTGAAGCTGAGGCTCCAATACATTGGCCATCTGATACGAAAAGCTCACTCATTGGAAAAGATGCTGATGCTAGGAGAGATTGAAGACAAAAAGAGAAGAGGGTAACAGGATGACATGGTTGGATGGTATAACCATCTCAATGGACATGAACCTGAGAAAATTCTGGGAGATAGTGAAAGACAGGTAAGCCTGGCACGCTGCAGTTCATGGGTTTGCAAAGAGTCGGACACAATTTAGCTACTGAACATCAACAACAGGGCAACAGGCAATATCCATACAAATGGACATAAACATATAAGCTTCCAAATTGCTCTGTAGATTTTCTATCCTATTTATATATCTCAGTTCCAATTTTCATGAGGAATTACAGGTATCTTATAGCAGAATAAAGCATGTTCTAAAAATGCTTGCAAAGATTCTATTTAATGTCACCACATTCAACAAATAGAGAAAGGGATATGATTGTATGACAAGCGTGTCTTGTGAAACCTCATGTATTTAAACACGACACTGCATGCATATGAAGCTTCTCAGCAGAGCCAGTACGTCTGTAATAGCTGTCTCTTCAAAGTATAAAAATTCAGGCTCTGTTCTCAGCTCTGCCACCCAGCTGCCACGGCAGCTCTCTTGACCACTCTGAGCTTTCTACATAAAGTGAAGTTTCCTATTTCAGAGAATTCCAGTGTGTATGGTAGTGTATTAAAAGCCTTCTTCGACAAATGTTGCTATAAATCATTTCAACCTATAAACTCTTGTCACTAAAACCTATCTCAAATGATGATACTATCTTCAAACATAATAATTATTGTTGTTCAGTTGCTAAGTCATGTCTGCCTCTTTGCAACCCCATGCACTGTAGCACGCCAGGCCCCTCTGTCCTCTCCAGTCTCCCAGAATTTGCTCAAATTCATGTCCATTGAGTTGGTGATGCTATCTAACCATCTCATCCTCTGCCACCCCCTGTTTCTTTTGCCTTCAATCTCTCCCAGCATGAAGGTCTTTTCCAGTGAGTCAGCTATTTGCATCAGCTGGCCAAAGCATTGCAGCTTCTGCTTCAGCATCAGTTCTTCCAATGAATATTCAGGGTGGATTTCCTTTAGGATTGACTGGGTTGATGTCCTTACAGTTCAAGGGACTCTCAAGAGTCACCAACATCACAGTCTAAAAGCATCAATTCTTTAGCACTCAGCCTTCTCTATGGTCCAACTCTCACATCAATACATGACTACTAGAAAACAAAACAAAACAAAACATAGCTTTGACTATAGGAACTTTTGTGGGCAAAGTAATGTCTCTGCTTTTTAATACACTGTCTGGGTTTGTCATAGTTTTCCATCCAAGGAGCAAGCATATTTTAATTTCATTGCTGCAGTCACTGTCCACAGTGACTTTGGAGCCAAAGAAAATAAAAACTGTCACTTTTTCCAATTTCTTGATCTATTTGCCATGAAGTGATGGGACCAGATGCCATGATCTTCATTTTCTGAATGCTGAATTTTAAGACAGTTTTTTCACTCTCTTCTTTTACCCTCATCAAGAGTCTCTTTAGTTCCTTTTCCCTTTCTGCTGTTAAAGAGGCATCATCTGCATCTCTGGTCATTGGTATTTCTCCCAGCATTCTTGCTTCCAGCTTGTGATTCATCCAGCCTGTCATTTTGCATGATGTACTTTGCATATAAGTTAAATAAGCAGGGTGACGATATGCAGCCTTGTTGTTCAGTTCAGTCGCTCAGTTGTGTCCAACTCTTTGAGACCCCATGAATCACAACACGCCAGTCCTCCCTACCATCACCAACTCCCAGAGTTCACTCAAACTCATCTCCATCAAATTGGTGATGCCATCCAGCCATCTCGTCCTCTGTTGTCCCCTTCTCCTCCTGCCCCCAATCCCTCCCTCAGGGTATTTTCCAATGAGTCAACTCTTCACATGAGGTGGCCAAAGTATTGGAGTTTCAGCTTTAGCATCATTCCCTGCAAAGAAATCCCATTTTTTGATTGGGTAATTTATTTTTCTCGAATTGAGCTGCATAAGTTGCTCATGTACACCCGTGGTGGATTCATGTCAATGTATGGCAAAACCAATACAGTATTGTAAAGTAAAATAAAATAAAAATAAAAATAAATAAATAAAAGTAACTATTATAACAACAACAACAACAACAAAAAGAAAGAAATCCCAGGGCTGATCTCCTTCAGAATGGACTGGTTGGATCTCCTTGTAGTCCAAGGGACTCTCAAGAGTCTTGTCCAACACCACAGTTCAAAAGCATCAATTCTTCGGTGCTCAGCTTTCTTCACAGTCCAACTCTCACATCCATACATGACCACTACAAAAACCATAGCCTTGACTAGATGGACCTTTGTTGGCAAAGTAATATCTCTGCTTTTCAATATGTTATCTAGGTTGGTCATAACCTTCCTTCCAAGGAGTAAGCGTCTTTTACTTTCATGGCTGCAGTCACCATCTGCAGTGATTTGGAGCCTAAAAAATTAAACTCAAGCCTTGTTGTACTCCTTTTCAAATTTTGAACCAGTCTGTTGTTCCATGTCCAGTTCTAATTGTTGCTTTTGACCTGCATACAGGTTTCTTAGGGGACAGATAAGTTAGTCTGGTACTCCCATCTCTTTAAGAATTTTCTACAGTTTGTTGTGATCCACACAGTTAAAGGCTTTAGCATAGTCAGTGAAGCAGGAATAGATGTTTCCTCCTCCAGTGGACCATTTTGTCAGAATGCATCACTGTGACCCCTCCTTCTTGTGTGGCCCTGCAAGGCATGGGTCATAGCTTCATTGAATTATATAAGCCCCTTTGCCACGACCATGATCCATGAAGTAGTCAATCTTAATTGGAAAACTTGTATTTTTATATCTCTAATAATTGACTTATAATACTTAAGAAGTATCTTACCTAACTGAAAAGAGAATATAATATCATAAAATAATTATTTAAGTCTTTAAAAAGTAGCATTAACTTTGAATGTGTTAAAGGTAATGAGGTTTGTTTTTTTTTTTTTTTTTGGTCAGAGTTGGCACAATATCCTTGTTCAAAATTCACCAACATATAACTTTAAGTCATGGGTGGCACCTCATCCTTCCAGAAAGCCCTGTACCTTCCCTTGTAGCTAATGCAATTGCCTTCCTGTCATTAGCCACACTCTTCCTCTCATTGTCCTCACTGTTTAAAATCTAATCTGTGAACTGAGTGCCCAATTGTCCATTCTTTGGCCATTGAATAAAGTTTGCACTTTATTTTTTTTTTTGGTGGGGAGAGATGCATGAACACAAAAGTAAAAGGAACTTTCCCCTCCGAAGCAGAGGACCTTGAATGGACTAGGGCCTGAGCAGGGGGAACATAGGTCCATATAACCTAATTCAGTAACACTAGTTCCTACAATAAATAAGAGTATCTTTTTACCCATCTAGTGTGGAAGTTATGGAATTAAGTTCCAGCATCCTCCAACTACCACCCACAGTTGACAAATAAGTCAAATTTCAGTTCTCTCATCAGTGTGAATTTCTATGCATTTCAAAACAATTCTCCAAAGGAAAATAAAACAAATAATATTCCCAAGCAGGAACACTTCCACAAATATTTTATTTTAGATTATTAAGTGAAGTGAAGCCACGCAGTCATGTCTGACTCTTTGTGACCCTGTGGACTGTAGCCTGCCAGTCTCTTCCGTCCATGGGATTTTCCAGGCAAGAATGGAGGCAGGCATTTTCAAGGCCACCACTGGGGTGGGTTGCTATTTCCTTCTCCAGGGGATCTTCCTGACCCAGGGAATTTTATATAAGGGCTTCCCTGGTCACTCAGATGGTAAAGAATCTTCCCGTAATGCATGAGACCCGGTTTCAATCCCTGGTCAGGAAGATCCCCTGGAGAAGGAAATGGCTACCTGCTTCAGTATTCTTACCTGGAGAATTCCATGGAGAGAGGAATCTGGAGGGCTATAATCCATGCAGTTGCAGAGTTGGACACAGCCGTGCAACTAACACACTGTAACAATATACATTAAAGAAATTTTCTCCTTTGTAAATTAAGCAAAATGTAATTTCATGCTTTATTCAGGTGAATATTATTCCACTTACTTTTTTCTTATTTTTTGATAAATGTTTATATAAAATATATAATACTGGAGTGGGTAGCCATTTCCTTCTCCAAGGGATCTTCCTGACCCAGGGATCTGAACTGGGTCTCATGCATTACAGGAAGATTCTTTACCATCTGAGTGACCAGGAAAGCCCTTATATAAAATGTGAATCTCTAAATACCTAGCCAGGTTCATTATTATTGGTTTTGTTTCACATAATTTGTAAGAGAAGCCTCACAGCTAAATGCTGTCTGTACTCTTTTTCAGATTTACCTTACTCATGTTTCAAGAAAAGAAACATCACTCTATTAGAACTACATTTAAGGATAATATTGTCACTTTGAACTACAGTGAGAAGACATCAAATTCTGTCATATATGCCTAAAAACTAAATATGAATATTCAGGCCATTTTGTGTATATACACAGTTACAAATTGTGAACCTCTTCAGCCTTCATCCCAAGAGTAATTGGGCAGTAGTTAGGCAGAAGGAAGGGCTTACAAATTGGAAATACCATTTTATATGATTTCATAATTCCATCAATGATGTTTATTTTTTAGTGCACTTGCTTTCCTGAAATGTCCACCTTAGTGTTAAAATGTGCTTATACCTGATGATGGAAGAATGAACAAAGAATATATAATTGGGAATCTACTGTGTTTATGTCAAAGCTCAACATTCAGAAAACTAAGATCATGGCATCTGGTCCCATCACTTCATGGGAAAGAGATGGGGAAACAGTGGAAACAGTGTCAGACTTTATTTTGGGGGGCTCCAAAATCACTGCAGATGGTGACTGCAGCCATGAAATTAAAAGATGCTTACTCCTTGGAAGGAAAGTTATGACCAACCTAGATAGCATATTAAAAAGCAGAGACATTGCTTTGCCAATAAAGATCTGTCTAGTTAAGGCTATGGTTTTTCCTGTGGTCATGTATGGATGTGAGAGTTGAACTGTGAAGAAGGCTAAGCGCCGAAGAATTGATGCTTTTGAACTGTGGTGTTGGAGAAGACTCTTGAGAGTCCCTTGGACGCAAGGAGACCCAACCAGTCCATTTTGAAGGAGATCAGCCCTGGGATTTCTCTGGAAGGAATGATGCTAAAGCTGAAACTCCAGTACTTTGGCCACCTCATGTGAAGAGTTGACTCATTGGAAAAGACTCTGATGCTGGGAGGGATTGGGAGCAGGAGGAGAAGGGGACGCCAGAGGATGAGATGGCTGGATGGCATCACTGACTCGATGGACGTGAATCTGAGTGAACTCCGGGAGTTGGTGATGGACAAGGAGGCCTGGCGTGCTGTGATTCATAGGGTCGCAAAGAGTCGGACACGACTGAGTGACTGAACTGAACTGAACTGAATTCCATAGATACAGATAAATAACCCCAGAGAAAATGCCTCTTCTCCATTTACCTTAAATATTTGGACAATTTGGGTACCATTTATTTTGTAATAATGGGGATTTACAAATTTTGTTACAATAACATTGTGAAACCATTGTAATATCCATTTCCCCAGGCTCCAGCACCAAATTTTGATTCAGTCTGTTTGTTCAAATAAAATAAGCTATAGATCTTTTGAAACAGATGGTGCAGTTTCTTATTCTGAAACAAGAAAGCAAAATTGCTGCATTTCAGAAATAATGCAATGTTTTTACATTAGAAAAAAACAAAAATGTTTCTTAATGGGATGTACTATTTACTAAAAAGCTAATTCTGATACCAAGTATTTTACACTCTTTGTGATGTATATAAAAATTTACTATTCACTGCAGAAAATCATAATGCTGGTTCTCAATTTTGAATATTAAATTCATAATCATTATTGCTTTGCTTATTAGTCAAAATGATATTCTTACTATTTATTTCCTTACTGTATGTCATGAACTATGCTACTTATGAATATACCATCTTAGCCTACTTGGGTTGACATAAAATAATATCACAGGTGAATGACTTAAGCAACAGAGATTTTCAGTTTTGGAGGCTAAAATTTTAAGATTAAGGTCCAGCCAGGTTTGTTTTCCAGCTCAAGCACCCTTCCTGGTTTGTAGACAGCCAGCATCCACTCACATGGACTTTCTGCACTGAATGGTGATGGAGAGGGAGAGGGAGGCAGAGATAGAGACAATTATGTAAAAAGAACTCTACAGAACTTCCATTTTTCTGGTTCTGTATGTGAGGAACTTGGATGTCACTGCTCTGCCTTGACAAGTAAAAAGCTAAACAGTGTGAAAAATCAACAGTTCTTCTTACATCTGTAAGATAAGGAGGGGACACAAAGAAAAAGCTTCCCCCAAGACTGGAGAGACAGGCAGATACAGGGAGTCATGACTGCAAGTCCAGAGACCCACGGGCAATAACTGGCTGTGAGAGCCTGTGACAGGGCAGGGAAACCTCATCTGTAATAGATGAATTGCTGGAGGCTTGTGTGGACAAAAACTCCAAGCAGACCCAGCTAAGGGGAGCCCCCACACGTTCATGACTTTTACCTTGTCAAGTACAAATTGCCACTTACCAAGGGCATTGCCAAGGAGTGAACGGCAAAGGTATTTGCCATCAGCCTCTACAGAGATTGAACCCCATGCTGCTGCAGCTGTTGACCTTCCACAACCCCTAAGGGATTTCAGGGTGGAGTGAGGTACTCTGTGCTCCAGGG
Organism: Oryx dammah; assembly: GCF_014754425.2. Classification (NCBI taxonomy): domain Eukaryota; kingdom Metazoa; phylum Chordata; class Mammalia; order Artiodactyla; family Bovidae; genus Oryx; species Oryx dammah. The sequence continues at coordinate 65,941,505 of NW_024070201.1, forward strand.
AATCTGGTGGGACAGGTCTTTAGATATTTGGATATTTTTAGGAACAGGTTTTATGATCTGCTGCTTCCTAGGCTGCAGTCTTCATTTTGCCCCAAATAAAACTTAACTCACAACTCTCAAGTTGTACATCTTTTTTTAGGTGACAGTCTCTAGAAGCTCAACCAGGTTCTTACAGTGAGAACTGGAGAAAAGTTTCTCCCAGCTTCTAATAAGGAGGGGGAAAAGAAACCCTTGTGAAACACGCCAGAGAATTCTGTTCTTAATAAGACCTACCCTCAGTGGAAGTTACTTAACTAGAGCTTAACCCACTGGGGTATAATGATAGCCTAACTGATGTGACAGAAGGTCAGTACCCAACTCCAGCCAGTTCTAGTATTTTATATGGGAGAAGAGAAAACCCGATCACCAGCCCACTCTACTATCCTGTCCCAAAAAAGAACTGAGAAATGAGTGTGAAGTTCACAGTCCAGAGGTGTAGGCCCTCTAAAAGATTGAGATCTAACCATGGCACTGTAGAGTTTTTTGTTTTTTGTTTTTCTCAAAATACTTCATCACCACATTATTAAAGGCATATTTACAGCAGTTCCTCTTATCTGGCACACCATGTTTGGCTATTGATCAGTTCAGTTCACTCGGTTGTGTCCGACTGGAGCATCCCAGGCTTCCCTGTCCATCACTAACTCCCAGAGTTTACTCAAACTCATGTCCATTGAGTCGGTGATGCCATCCAACCATCTCATGCTCTGTCATCCGCTTCTCCTCCCACCTTCAATCTTTCCCAGCATCAGATCTTTTCAAATGAGTCAGTTCTTTGCATCAGGTGGCCAAAATATTGGAGTTTCACCTTCAGCATCAATCCTTCCTTAGGATTGGTTTCTTTTAGGATGGACTGGTTGGATCTCCTTGCAGTCCAAGGAACTTTCAAGAATCTTCTCCAACACCACAGTTCAAAAGCATCAATTCTACAGCACTCAGCTTTCTTTATACTCCAAATTTCACATTTATACATGACTACTGGAAATACCATAGCCTTGACAAGACAGACCTTTTTGGCAAAGTAATGTCTCTGCTTTTTAATATGTTGTCTAGGTTGGTCATAACTTTCCTTCCAAGGAGTAGTTCAGTTAAGTTCAGTTCAGTTCAATTGCTCAGTCATGTCTGACTCTTTGCAACCCCATGAATCACAGCATGCCAGGCCTCCCTGTCCATCACCAACTCCCAGAGTTCACTCAAACTCACATCCATTGAGTCAGTGATGCCATCCAGCCAACTAATCCTCTGTCGTCCCCTTCTCTTCCTGCCTCCAATACCTCCCAGCATCAGGGTCTTTTCCAATGAGTCAACTCTTCACATGAGTTGGCCAAAGTATGAGAGTTTCAGCTTCAGCATCAGTTCTTCCAATGAACACCCAGGACTGATCTCCTTTAAAATGGACTGGTTGGATCTCCTTGCAGTCCATGGGACTCTCAACAGTCTTCCCCAACACCGCAGTTCAAAAACATCAATTATTTGGTGCTCAGCTTTCTTCACAGTTCAACTCTCACATCCATACATAACCACAGGAAAAACCATAGCCATTGACTAGACAGGCCTTTGTTGGCAAAGTAATGTCTTTGCTTTTCAATATGCTATCTAGGTTGGTTATAACTTTCCTTCCAAGGAGTAAGTGTCTTTTAATTTCATGGCTGCAGTCACCATCTGCAGTGATTTTAGAGCCCCCCAAAATAAACAGGGATTCCAGCTTGTGCTTGGTGACAATATACATGATTCCAGCTTATGCTTCATCCAGCCCAGCATTTCTCAGGATTTACTCTGCATATAAGTTAAATAAGCAGGGCGACATACTCCTTTTCCTATTTGGAACCAGTCTGTTGTTCCATGTCCAGTTCTAACTGTTTCTTCCTGACCTGCATACAGATTTTTAACAACAGTTAGAACTGGACATGGAACAACAGACAACAGATTATGATTCAGTAATTAAATGAAGTGAGCTTTTGAACTATAAAAAACAGAGAGAAATTTTAAATGAATATTGCTAAGTGAAAAAAGCAAATCTGAAAAGGTTCTATACTATATTATCCCAACCTTTAACATTTTGGAAAAAGCAAAACTATGTAGGCAACTTTTATAATGAGATCAGTTGTTTCCAGAGTTTGTGCAAGTAGGTGAAGAGTAAATAGACAGAGCACAGAGGATTGTTTGGTCAGTCTACACAAGCTGTCTCATACTATAATGATGGACATATCATTATCCATTTATCAAATCCACAGAATGTACAATACCAAGAGTGAATGGCATAAACTATGGGCTTCAGGTGATTATGATGTGTCAATGTAGACTCACCAGTTGTAACAAATGTATTATGCTGGTGAGGGTTTTGATAATGGGAGAGGCTATAAATGTGTGGGACAGGGTGTATATGGGAAATCTCTGTACTTTCCCTCAATTTTGCACTGAACCTCAAAATGATTTCAAGAAAATAACAAAACAAAAAACCCTACCCAATCCCCTGAACATTCCAATACCAAAGAAAGGTAATGCCAAAGAATGTTCAAACAACAACACAACTGTAACCATTTCACATGCTAGGAAAGTAATGCTCAAAATTCTCCAAGTTAGGCTTCAACAGTAGATGAACTGAGAACTTCCAGATGGACAAGCCAAATTTAAAGACAGAGGAACCAGGAATCAAATTACCAACATCCATTGGATCATAGAAAAACAAGAGAATCCCAGAAAAAAAAAACATCTACTTCTGCTTCATTGAATATGCTAAAACTTTTGACTGTGGGTATCACAACAAATTATTGAAAATTCTTAAAGATATGGGAATACCAAACCACCTTACCTGCCTCCTGAGAAACCTGTCTGCAGGTCAAGAAGCAACAGCCAGAACTGAATATGGAACAATGGACTGGTTCTAAATTGGGAAAGGAATAAGTCAAGGCTGTATACTGCCACCCTGCTTATTTAAATACTATGCAGAGTACATCATGCAAAATGTCAGGCTGGATAAAGCACAAGCTGGAATCAAGATTGCTGGGAGAAATATCAATAACCTCAGATATGAAAATGGCACCACCCTTATGGCAGAAAGTGAAGAGGAACTAAAGAGCCTCTTGATGAAGGTGAAAGAGGAGAGTTAAAAAGCTAGCTTAAAACAACATTCAAAAAACTGAGATCATGGCATCCAGTCCTATCACTTCATGGTAAATAGATGGGGAAACAGTGGAAATGGTGGCAGATTTTATTTTTTTTGGACTCCATGATCACTGCAGATGATGAATACAGCCATGAAGTTAAAAGATGCTTGCTCCTTGGAAGAAAAGCTATGACCAACCTAGAGAGCATATTAAAAAGCAGAGACATTACTTTCCAGACAAAGGTCCATCTAGTCAAAGCTGTGTTTTTTCCAGTAGTCATCTATGGATGTGAGAGTTGGACTATAAAGAAGGCTGAGTGCCAAAAAACTGATGCTTTTGAACTGTAGTGTTTGAAAAGACTCTTGAGAATCTCTTAGACTGCAAGGAGATCAAACCAGTCAATCCTAAAGGAAATCAATCCTGAATATTCATTGGAAGGACTAATGCTGAAGCTGAAGCTCCAGTACTTTGGCCCCTGGTGCAAAGAGCTGACTCATTAGCAAAGACCCTGATTCTGGGAAAGACTGAAGGCAGGAGGAGAAGGGGATGACAGAGGGTGAGATGGTTGGATGGCATCACTGACTCAATGGACATGAGTTTGAGCAAGCTCCTAGAGATGGTGAAGGACAGGAAAGCCTGGCGTGCTGCAGTCCATGGGGTCGCAAAGAGTCGGACACAACTGAGCGACTGAACAGCAACAACCATGCTTGGATCATAGTAGCACTCAATACATGGTGGTGACTTCATTAGTACTGTAATCTCTAGATCTGTCATCGTCTTAAAAGTCAATAGACTCTCTTATATTTTGGTTGTTCAGTCACTAAATCATATCCAACTCTACAGCCCCATGAACTGCAGCCTGCCAGGCTTCTCTGTCCTTCACTATCTCCAAGTTTCTGCGTGTCTTTAGGTTGAAGTTAAAGAATGACCTTGCATAATAAGCAGAAAAAATAATATAGAAAATGGAAACTAACTACATTAAGACATAAGTATGTGCTCAGAATAGTGCTTTATATTTGAAATATTATCCTTATAGTAGAAATATGACCCAACATGGAAAAAGAAAAACCACACAACAGTTTCTTTCATTGATTTCATACTTGAAATCATATTTTTCTGCCTCGATCCTCCACTCATTATGTTGGTAGGAAATAAAATACCTCTCATGCCCCATATTCTCATGTAAGGTCTCAATTTACATGAGATTTCAAATGCCTCTGGTATCCCGTGTCTCATCTCTGATTTTAGACACAGAAAGGTTGCAGTTCTGTGCAATTTCAGATTCATGCTAACAGCATTCCACAGAATATGTATGCTATGTTTCTATCCAGTTCCCAACTTAGAACTCAGGACTTTATCTCAGATCTTAGAAATCTTTTTATCATGAGGTATCACACAGAGGAGGAGGCAACAGCTTAGTGACAGGCTATCTCACCATTCACACACACACAGTCACACACATTTATACGTATACATTCAGTTGGTTGTTTCTCAGGCTAGGTATTGTTATGGATTTAATGTTTGTGTCCCCTCAAAATTCACATATTGAAATCCTATCCTAACCCCCATGTATTAGGAGGTGGAGTATTTAGGATGTAATTAGGTCATGAGACTGAAGGCCTCATGAGCAGGCCTAACAGGTCTTCTTATAAAAAAGAGCCAGAGATTCCACTCTCCTCTTCCACCTTGTGAGGACACAGAGAGGTTGCTGTCTGCAATTCAGACAGTGGCCCTCACCAGGGCCTGACTGTGTGTGTGTCCTAATATTTGACTCTAAGCCTCCAGAACTCTGAGGAATACATGTCTGTTGTTTATAAGCCACCTAGTCTATGGCATTCTGTTACAGCAGCCCAAACTGACTATGATGATTTTGTTCCATAAAGTTGACATCAACAGTGAAATGGTAATATTGAGCCATTTACCTAGAAAAAATACAGGGTTGAGTATCTGTGAGCCTGTGGTCACATTTTATCAGCAGATCATACATAACCTTGTTTTGTGTGTATGTGTTTTCTATTTAAAGAGACTTTAATATTATTTTATTAATCCATTAACATTGAACTTATAGCCAATTCTCGAGGCAAGAATACTGGAGTGAGTAGCCATTTCCTTCTCAGGGGATCTTTCGGACCTAGGAATTGAACCTGGGTCTCCTACTTTGCAGGCTGATTCTTTCCCATCAAGCCCTGGGTTGGTAAGATCCCCCAGAGAAGAGAATGGCTACCCACTCCAGTATTCTTGCCTGGAAAATTCCATGGATAGAGGAGCCTGGAGCTGGTGGGCTACATTTCATGGGGTCACAAAGAGTCAGACACAACTGAGCTTCTAACACTTTCATAGCCAATAGCACTATACCTTGTGCCTGAACGTAGCTTATCTAACACAGAACTTTTTCTGGAAGGCACATCACACTTGTGCTTAAGAATGCTAATAAACTTTTTAATACTAAATATATTTAAGGGCCATTTTAAGAAGTGAAATTACCAACAAGAAGGACATAAATGCAAAAACATGGCACTAAATAGACAAAAATAGGATACTTTTTAATAATAAATGTCTTGTTTGACCTTAACTGGTAATGTGTGCCTGATTCAACTTAATTTTGGGGGATATGCTTACAGATATATCCATAAATTAACTCAAAATCACAGTGAGTGTTAATTTAGGAGTTAACAGTAAACTATAGCTAGTAGGTGAATTCAACAAATGAGAAATTCATGAGGATCAATTGCTTGTATGTTCATATTTTATGTGTTAATTTACATATATACCAAACATATGTCTCTAAGGATCCATAGATGTTTACCCATCTCCAAACATATAAGACTTAGATTAAAAAAAAAACAAAACACTATCTTTGTATCATAGAAATAAGTTGAAAATAGCTTTCTTTGTTCCTTGGGAAATGAAGGATTACACTCTATGGGGACATTATTTCTCAAATGCCATGTACTATATGTCCAACTAATCAGAGTAACATTAAAAACCCCATGCAGGGTTTTATAGTTTATAATAAAATGGCTTTGCCTTTTATAAAAGGTAAGTATGAATGCATTTTGTTGGTATCCTAGTCTCTCCTTTCACAGAATATGATTTTAAAATACATGGACCTTTTTTATTTGAACTTAATTTAGCCACTGTTTAAAATCAAAGTCTATGGCAGGATCCTACTGCCCCACTAAGACATCTTCAAAGACTTTTTATATCAGTGTATCTCCTTCTCCTTTCTCACCCCCCATTGGTTAAATACATTCCTTTGACAACTTACTGTCTCCTAAGATTAAAATCTATAGACTAGTTTACTGAGAACAAAGGATGAATAGAAGCAGTAACTTCACACAGAGATTGTTTGCAGGCTCACCAACTCCATTTCTTCTGCTGTTTTCTCATGCAAGAAATATATTTGGGTTGTGAGAATATGAAGGCCCTGATTTTCTTAACCTTCATAGGGAAATGAATTTCTGACTCAGGTAAATGCTGTCAACTTTTTAATTTATTTGGCTTCTTCCATCTACATTTCTGTGAATCCGTCATCGTCCTACTTAGTCTCTTGTAGAAATTTATTATTTATGTTGAACAAGGAGCTGACACTCTTCTGCAACTCTTCCTCCAAATCATTTAATTTTAAAGCATAGGGTAGAGGAATAAAGACATGTTTACCTAAAAGACCAGCTTTTTGAGGTAAGCATTTGCTTTTCTCCTGAGTATTTTTTTTCTTTGCTCTCATTCTTAAAGCAAACTAAAAAAAGACTGAGAATTCCCCTCAATACTTACTTATCAGTATATCCCTGGGAAAAATTCTGATCAACTGTCAAATTAAAGGTGGCTAATTGGTGAGGTTGGAAAAATGTAAGGTTCTGGAAAGATCAAGACTCTACACATTACCTTATTTCCCCAATTCTTTTTCTTTTATTGATCTATTCTTCACAGTTCAGTTCAGTTCAGTCACTCAGTCATGTCCGACTCTTTGCGACCCCATGAACCACAGCACATCGGGCCTCCCTGACCATTACTGACTCCCAGAGTCCACCCAAACCCATGTTTCTTCACAGAAACAGGATAACTTCTGAAATTCTCCCACATTTTTGTGTGGTATAATAAAAATACCACTTTACTAATAGGATCTTGTACCATTGTTTTGTATTATTAAATTTTATACCTAGAACGTACTAGCTGCTTGACTTTGGCCAAATCATTTTATTTCCTTTGACTCCAGTTTCCTTGTCTGGAAATATAATCATATATTTTATATTTATAATAAGATATAATAATACTTCCCTGTTTCACTCTATAGAAGTTCTTTATAAGTGGAAGGTGTTCTATAAAGATCAACCTGCTCGACAGGTATAGCTCTCTGAAATATGAAATATTTAAGCAAACATGACTTGAATTATTCACAGCTTTTGTTATTTATGAGATATAAAATTAAAATGTGTAACCAAATGTTAAATTGAAATATTGAACAGATCTCCAGAATAGAAAAACTCCCCCCACCCCCGCAAATCATCATATGTAAAATTACAAAAAATACTAGTCAAAATTGGTGGCATTACTTTTTGACGCTCAGACAAAGTAAGCCTCAAAAAATGATTTGAGCTGAAAGTATCCTCCTTCTGTAAAGAATTGTTGGTCAGCTGTTAGTCCTCATCTTGCTTAATGTCAAATCAGCTTATATTTTATAATTCATATCTTATATTTCATGCTATCTCTACTGAATAGAGACTGTATCTGTGACAAGTGATTATTACATTGCCATTTTCCTGCATGAGTTGCATGGACTTTTCCAAGTTTTCATCTGATGTCAGGGGAAAACCTTCCCTTGCTAAATGAAGTTGAATGGAAAGAGTGGAAGCCGGAAGAGTGAAGTTGCATTTTGACTGTGCCATGAGTCATGTTTGTGCACAGCATTTCTGATATGATGAAATAAAGAGCAAGTCTTTATTCCTGCTCTTAAATGAGATTCAAATTTGAAGCTTCACAATAACACTCAGTCTTTTCTCTCTTTCCCTAACCACATTAATCTTTTTCTATTTTTCTCACCATCCATGCTTCCCAGACCCTCTTAATCACTAATCTATTACCCTTCAAAGCTCATCTCTCTGCCTTCAGCACAGTGTTTTATTAGTTCTCTCATGTCATATTTTCCGTTTATTTTCCAATGTGTTTATTACATTATCCACAGACTCTTGGAATAGGAGGAGATATGTGCTTGCATTATAATGTTACCTTTGATTTCTGGCATGAGATCATTCTTGTCTTTTAACATATCCAGTGATAATTGTATTGATTGTATCTTATCACATAGTCCCACCATTAGGCTTTATTGTACTCAATACACACAGACTCTCCAACTACCACTATCAAGATACTATCTTCTAAGTGTCTTTATCCCTTTTCCTCTTATTCCTTCATTTTTTTTTTTTAAATTGGAGTACAGTTGCTTTTCTATATTATATTGACTTCTGCTGTACAGCACAGTGAATTAGCTACACATATACATATATCCCCTCTTCTTTGGATTTCCTTCCCATTTATGTCACCACAGACTATTGACTGAGTACAGTTACCTGTGCTATATAGTCTGTTCTCATTCAGTAATCTATTTTATGCACAGTAGTATATATACGTCAGTCCCAATCTCCTGGCCCATCCCACCATCCCTTACTCCCGTGGTGTCAGTATGTTTGTTCTCTACATCTTTGTCTCTGTTTATGCTTTGCAAATAAGTTCATCTATATGTAAAAAAATATACAATTTTTTTTAGATTCCACAAATATGCATTAATATATGATATTTGTTTTTCTGACTTACTTTACTCTGTGTGAAGGTCTCAAGGTCCATCCACATCTCTACAAATGACCCAACTTTGTTCCTTTTTATGGTTGTAGTATTCCATTGTATGTATGTCAGTCAGTTCAGTCGCTGAGTCGTGTCTGACGCTTTGCGACCCCATGAACTGCAGCACACCAGGCTTCCCTGTCCATCACCAACTCCCGGAGCTTGCTCAAACTTATGCCCATCAAGTAAGTGATGCCATACAACCATCTCATCCTCTGCCATCCCCTTCTCCTCCCGCCTTTAATCTTTCTCAGCATCAGGGCCTTTTCCAATGAGGCAGTTCTTCGCATCAGGTGGCCAGAGTATTGGAGTTTCAGCTTCAGCATCAGTCCTTCCAATGGATATTCAGGGCCAATTTCCTTTGGGATTGACTGGTTTGATCTCCTTGCAGTCCAAGGGACTCTGAAGAGTCTTCTCCAACACTACAGTTCAGCATCAATTCTTTAGCACTCAGCTTTCTTTATATTCCAACTCTCACATCCATACACGACTACTGGAAAAACTATAGCTTTGACTAGACAGACCATTGTAGGCAAAGTAATGTCTCTGCTTTTTAATATGCTGTCTAGGTTGGTCAGGGCTTTTCTTCCAAGGAGCAAGCTCCTTGCTTCTCATTGTGTGTATGTACAACATCTTTATCTCTTCCTCTGTTGATAGACATTTTGGTTGCTCCCATGTCCTGGCTATTATAAACAGTGCTATTGTAGACTGAGGTGCATGTATCTTTTTATGTTATGGTTTTCTCCAGGTATATCCCCAGGAATGGGATTGTTGGGCCATATGGTAGTTCTATTTTAAGTTTTTTAGGGAATCTCCATACTATTTTTCATAGTGGCTTTGTCAACTTACATTCCCACCAATAGTGTAAGAGGATTCCCTCTTCCCTGCTTCCTCTACAGCATTTTTTCCTCCATTTTTTCTTTCTGTTCTTTCCTTTCTTTCTTTCTTTTTTTCCCTACTATTCCTCTGCCTCCTTCTTCTCCTCCTGCTTCTCTCCTTTGGTGCTATCAGGTAGAAACTGGCTATTTCCATTTTAGTCTCCTCTAATAAATCATGTGATACAAGAATAAACAACTTTCCTTTGAGAAACAGAAGTAGTCTGCAGATTTCATGCCATCTGGTACCTTTGTTAACAAAAAGGAATGAGGAATAAGCAGATTTCCAATGACTATATTCAGCATAGTCAAAGTAAGTTTGAGACTGACCTTCAAAATTTAAGGTTTTACCTACCCATTGGTCAGAAAAGAATCAGGATATAAGTAACTGAATGACTACAAAGGACTTTATGTCCCACTGTTCTCACAACAACACAATTATCTCTATTCATGTCCAATGCAAGCCATTCAATATCACAGTAATCCAACTCTATGCCCCAACTAATAATGCTGAAGAAGCTGAAGTTAAATGGTCCTATGAAGACTTACAAGACCTGCTAGAACTAACACCCAAAAAAGATATCCTTTTCATTATAGGGGACTGGAATGCAAAAGTAGGAAGTCAAGAGATACCTGAAGTAACAGCGAAATTTGGCCTTGGAGTATGAAATGAAGCAGGGCAAAGACTAATAGAGTTCTGCCAAGAGAACACACTGATCATAGCAAACACCCTCTTCCAACAACACAAGAGAAGACTCTACACATGGACATCACCAGATGGTCAATACCAAAACCAGATTGATTATATTCTTTGCAGCCAAAGATGGAGAAGCGCTATACAGTCAGCAAAAACAAGTCCGGGAACTGACTGTGGCTCAGATCATGAACTCCTTATTGCCAAATTCAGACTTAAATTGAAGAACGTAAGGAAAACCACTAGATCATTCAGGTATGGCTTAAATCAAATTGGTTATGATTATACAGTGGAAATGACAAACATATTCATGGGATTAGAGCTGACAGATGGGTTGCCTGAAGAACTGTGGATGGAGGTTCGTGACATTGTACAGGAGACAGTGATCAAAACCTTCCCCAAGAAAAAGAAATGCAGAAAGGCAAAATGGTTGTCTGAGGAGGCCTTACAAATAGCTGAGAAAAGTAGAGAAGCTAAAGACAAAGGAGAAAAGGAAAGGTATACCCATTTGAATGCAGAGTTCCAAAGAATACCAAGGAGAGATAAGAAAGCCTTCCTCAGTGATCAGTGCAAAGAAATAGAAGAAGACAATAGAATGGGAAAGACTAGAGATCTCTTCAAGAAAATTAGAGATACCAAGGGAACATTTCATGCAAAGATGGGCTCGATGAAGAACAGAAATGATATGGACCTAACAGAAGCAGTAGACATTAAGAAGAGGTGGCAAAAATACACAGAAGCACTATACAAGAAAGATCTTCATGACCCATTTAACCACAATGGTGTGATCACTCACCTAAAGTCAGACATCCTAGAAAGCAAAGTCTAGTGGGCATTAGGAAGCATTGCTATGAACAAAGCAAGTGGAGGTGATAAAATTCCAGTTGAGCTGTTTCAAATCCTAAAAGACGATGCTATGGAAGTGCTGAACTCAATATGCCAGCAAATTTGGGAAACTCAGCAGTGGCCACAGGACTGGAAAAGGTCAGTTTTCATTCCAATCCCAAAGAAAGGCAATGCCAAAGAATGCTCAAACTACCGCACAATTGCACTCATCTCACTTGCTAGTAAATCAATGCTCAAAATTCTCCAAGCCTGCTTCAAGAATATGTGAAACTTGCAGATGTTAAAGCTGGATTTAGAAAAGGCAGAAGAACCAGAGATCAAATTCCCAACATCTGTTGCATCATCAAAACAGCAAGAGAGTTCCAGAAAAATCTACTTTTGCTTTATTGACTATGCCAAAGACTTTGTGTGGATCACAACAAACTGTTGAAAATTCTAAAAGAGGTGGGCATACCAGAGCACATGACCTGCCTCTTGAGAAATCTGTATGCAGGTCAGGAAGCAACAGTTAGAACTGGACATGGAACAACAGACTGGTTCCAAATCAGGAAAAGAATACATCAGGGCTGTATATTGTTACCCTGTTTATTTAACTTATATGCAAAGTACATCATGTGAAATGCTGGGCTAGATGAAGCCCAAACTAGAATTAAGATTGTCAGGAGAGATATCAATAACCTCAGATATTGGGGAAACAATGGAAACAGTGACATACTATATTTTCTTGGGCTCCAAAATCACTGCAGATGGTGACTGCAGCCATGAAATGAGAAGACTCTTTCTTCTTGGAGGAAAAGTTATGAGCAACCTAGACAGCATTTTAAAAAGCAGAGACATTATTTTGCCAACAAAGATCCATCTAGTCAAAGCTCCATTTTTTTCCAGTAGTCATGTATGGATGTGAGAGTTGGGCTATAAAGAAAGCTGAGCACTGAAGAATTGATGCTTTTGAACTGTGGTGTTGGAGAAGACTCTTGAGAGTCTCTTGGGCAGCAAGAGATTCAACCAATCCATCCTAAAGGAAATCAGGCCTGAATATTCATTGGAAGGACTGATGTTGAAGCTGAAACTCCTGTACTTTGGCCACTTGATGCAAAAAAATGACTCATTAGAAAAGACCCTGATGCTGGGAAAGATTGAAGATGGGAGGAGAAGAGGATGACAGAGGATGAGATGGTTGGATGGTATCACCAACTTGATGGACATGAGCTTGAGTAAGTCCCAGGAGTTGGTTATGGACAGGAAAGCCTGGCATGCTGCAGTCCGTGCAGTCGCAAAGAGTCAGACATGACTGAGGGACTGAACTGAACTTTCTGATAATATTGGCTCAAATTTCTGATGATGAATAGATCATGGGTGCAACTCCCACCCTGAGCTTTAAAGTTGCCTCTGAAATTATTTGAGATTGCGCAGTTGTGTTTGGGGCATGTGCATACTGGTTTTTGTTGTCTTTTTTCCTCTATTTTGAGGAAGTAGGCTGATCGTGCGTGTAGAGCCCTGTCTAGAAATTTCTTCTTTTTTCCCCCTGATGTTTTGAGATATAATTAGCAAATGGAAACTTTCAACTCCTTGAGTCCCACAGGTGTCTGATCTGCGTTATATTATTTGCTTCTGATCTTTGATTGACCACCATTTTTGCCTGTCATTTTCCTATTCCCACAGTTACATTTACTGACAGAATTTGGTTACTTTCACAGCAGAAATTACCATTTATGACAATATTATTTATTATTTCTTACTTTATATTATCCCTATGTAATTTTAGCTTAAGTGTTTCCAAGCTTCGAAGCTTCATTCCCTGGCTTGCTGGCAGATTGCCGACTAGTATAGTTCTTCCCTTTTGGAGCACAAAGACAGCACAATTTTCCCTGGGTCACTGACATGCTATATAGAATTCAGAATATGAATTCTAGTCACTGTCCATTCTGTCAAATACTTGTTCCATTCCTATACATAAATGTCAGACTTTATGGATTTTAGTCAAAATTGACCTTAAGGCAGTCATCGTAAACTCTTACAAGCAGGCAGTGGCTTTTGTCTCTGAGCCTGTCTTTCCTCCTGTGATTTCTGAGGCATAGTCTAATCATAATTCAAAATCATTTCATTTGAATCCTAGATCATTAAGTACCTCCAACTTGTCAAGTTTTTCTAATGGTGATTTCTATGCCAGCAGTTCCACAGTTTGCTTGCTCATTGGTCTGTTAACATTGTTCTTGTCCCCCAGACTATTATTGTATTTGCAATTAGAGAACCCAGTGTTGGCCTTGAATTAGCTTTGGTAAATCTGGCTCCCACATTTATAGTTGTTTGAAGACACTTTAATTTGTTAATAAAAAGTTAAAAGTTTTTCACTCCCTGTAAAATAAACAGGGAGTGAAAATTATTTTCAAATCTACTTCTTTGCAATGTTTTTTCCTAAATGTAGTGAACCCATGCATCACTGAACACATCATCTATTTGGAACACCCAGTTTCATATAAGTCATAGTTCATAATTTGCAACTTTGAATAATTCATATTCTAGAAAACCACAAAGATATTGAATTATTCCAATAATCACATGTCTCACAATTAAAGCCTCTCCTGTGTCCCATAGTTCAGTACAGGTTCATGTAGAGGAGATGCACCCAACCATTAATTTCCTCTGAGAAGCCTCCTGGCCTCCTCAACTGTAAACCTATTCAAGCTGGGCCAATATGGCTTAATCTCTACATGTTATCATGTTCACCAAATAGTTTTCAAAAACAAAAAAAATTCTACAAGGATTTGTGTTTTATAAACAGCATTCCAGGAAGCATCCTAGAGTTAATGCTAACATTTTTTCCTATCTCAGTTTCCTTTAACATTTTAATTTAGTGATTCTCTTTACTAGTTCTGACCACCTCCTTTACCCCAATCTCTGCATTCCATATGAAATGTAACTTCCCAGGATTCCTGCTTGTCTAATGGGCTCATCCCTCTGTTATGTAGATTCACTTAATACCTCTAGCTAAAGTGCTCTAGTTCTCTGTCTTCTCTCAGATTCTGTACTTTTCTGATTATTCTTTGAATCTGCATCACAAAAAGGAATGAAAATAGCTGCTTATTACAGTCTTTTCTGTGAATCTCTCTGCTTTTTTTTTCTAGTCGTATAAACTATACTATTCAGGAAATATAGATTTTGTGAGAGTATGACAAGGCATTTAAATAGCATCAATAAAAATCTATGAAAATGGTCCTATTACCAGCTACATATCGAACAGCCTAAAAATTCATTGAATTAAAGTGATTCCACTTCAAGATAAATTTAAATGACAGTGTCATGGTGAGAGCCAGAGCCTTTCCAACACCTTTCCATTAGGATTGCATTTCCAAAATGAAGCATTTATCTTTATTTTATTGGCTACTGTATTAGTATACAGATTAAATTGCCTTAACATTTTGGAACATAGTATAATGTCTACAAGCTGCATTTTGGTCTACTGAAGGACATTCCCAAAGGTCCCCTCTGCCTATGTCTGGAATTAACCAAGAAGGATTATGTTTTTATATATTCAGTCCTGGTTAAAAGCTTTTCATCCTGAAGATGGAGAGAGAACACAGGTGTGTCCCTTGAGCCTTAATTTTTCAATTCCTGCTCTCAAAATAGCTGGACTAAAGATATGACATCACCATGTCCTCCTTAGTCCTAGTCTATCTAGTTGCTACCACTCTTTTCAGAAGTGAGAGATATAAATTGCTTTTGTTGTATTATTTGAGAACCTTTGAATCTGTCCTGAAAAACAAACAAACAAAAAATCAAATGGAATAATGGCAAAGACTTGTGTCTTCAATAAGGACAGTAATTAAGTAACCTTTTTGTGAGAAATGAAATCCAGTGTTGGTTAAGTGCAGATAGTAAGATAGTAATCCAGGGAATATATGAATAAAAACAAAACCATCTCCCAACTTAGAAGTCATTTCCACAAAGGTAAGAGAGAAAGAAAACAGTTATGTTATTGTATAAACATTAAACCACAATGTGATACAAATAACAGGCAATCTACCAAGAGATTACAAAAACAAATGGAAAGCTCACCCTTTTATATAGTCTGGCAAAGACAATCTTTTCCATAACATGTTTTCAAGATAAATGATCGTCCTAAAGAAAAAAGACGTCAGCACCTTCCTAAGTTTACCTGGGAATTGGAGTAACCATCTGTGCTAGCTAATTGGCTTTATCCAGAGGAGAAACAATTACACTAACTAAAAAAGTGATATACATACATATACATAAAATATTTCCATCCTTCATTTTATATATTGAGTAAATTCAGTATTGACTTTGCAAATGCCTGCTCATGATTTACATCTTCTGAACTAAGGGATGATTAGCAAGTTTCGTATTTCTGAAACTTGTCAAGCTTTACACCCTTTTCAGTCCATTTTCAGCACATCATATTATTCTTCCACTTAAATTTTATGTATGTCCTTTACACACACACACACACACACACTCACACTCTCAGTTACATGGTGATAGTGATTGTCTAGGTATTAGAAAAATATTTTAAAGAATACATCAAAGAATTAAAATTTGTTTCTAAAATATATACCATGAAATAGATTGTCTTAAGAGTTTTTTTTTTTTTTTTGGCCGTGCCCCATAGCTTGTGAGATCTTAGTTCCAAGACCAAGGATCAAACCTGTGCCTCCTGCAGTAAGACATACAGAGTCTTAACTACTGGGCTTCTAGGGAAATCCCTGTTATAAGAGTTTCTATTTTCAAAAATACATTACAGGTTTGCATTTCTGATCAAGGTCAAGGGATAAATTAAGTGAAAGAAATAAATGATTAATCATAAGCTATGAAAACATATATATTTATATATATGTTTTTTATGTTATTTATATACAGTTTTAATAATTTCAGTACCGCCATATGTGTCATATATGCATATATTTAAATATATATAGTACTTAATATAAAATTAATATATACTCATATATATAATAATGAAGTTTCAATTTATTATATACATATATTTTATATGACATTGCAACATACAGTACACATATATTACACTGTATTTCCAATGTACTGTAATGCATAAAGAGTATATATAGTATTTTGTATAAAATTTTTTATGTAAACATATGTATAATGTATGTGCTAAGTCACTTCGGTTGTGTCTGACTCTGTGTGAACCTATGGACAGTAGCCCACCAGGCTCCTCTGTCCATGGGATACACCAGGCAAGAATACTGGAGTGGGTTGCCATGGCCTCCTCCAGGGGAGCTTCCCAACCCAGGGATCTAATCCGGGTCTCTTATGTCTCCTACTTTGGCAGATGGATTCTTTACCACTAGTGCCACCTGGGAAGCCCATGTGTATAAAGAAAGTGAAAGTGAAGTCACTCAGTTGTGTCTGACTCTTTGCGACCCCATGGACTATAGCCCAGCAGGCTCCTCTATCTATGGTATTTTCCAGGCAAGAGTACTGAAGTGGGTTGCCATTTCCTTCTCCAATATGTATAATATGCATATACATATTTTACATAATTATATATATATTTACATGTAACATTTAGCTTTAATCTGTAAGTTAAACAAGATCATCTTAATAAATCCAGTTCCTCAAGATCTTTTGAACTTTGGTTAGGTGAGATTGACAAGACAGTCACCTAATCTCAGTGTGGCCCAATTCTGATCAGGGTTATTAATATAGTGTAGTATAGTGTAACGACTGAGCGACTTCACTTTCACTTTTCACTTTCATGCATTGGAGAAGGAAATGGCAACCCACTCCAGTATTCTTGCCTGGAGAATCCCAGGGACAGCAGAGCCTGGGGGGCTGCCGTCTATGGGGTCACACAGAGTGGGGCATGACTGAAGCAATTTAGCAGCAGCAGCAGCAGTGTAGTGTAGTGGTTTTTAAGACTGAATGTCCTGGACACTGCAAGTGTACTGGAATTAGACTACTGTTTGATTATCTTGTGATGCACAGGAGCCAAGTTACAATGCCATGAGTTGAGGTACAGTTTCTCTTGAAACAAATGAAAGTTGTCTATATAAATTTTTATGGTAAATAGTTAATTCCAGAGCAGGAAATAAGGGTTAAAAAAATGCAACAGTTTGTCCTTAATTAGAACAGTTGTTCCATATTTGAATTCATTTTCTCTATTCATTATGCTTTAGCCAACTATGCTATTTAATTACCCATTGTCTTTGAGAATTCTGATCAATAAAATCATTTTTCTTGTATACTGGTGTTTAGGGATAAAATAAAATTCTTCTTTGGTACTTTTTTTTCTAGTTTTATTGAAGTATTATCAACAAATTAAAGAATGTATATATTTAAGGTATACAACATTGTGAAATGATACTGAAATCAAGGTCATTAATATATTCATTGATTATAATATAGAGATCTATTTTCTTAGCAAATCACAAGTATACAATGCATTGTTATCAGCTATAGTCACCATGATGTACATTAGATCTTCAGAATGTAGTCATAACTGAAAGTTTGTATCTTTGACCAAAATCTCTTTTCTCCCACCCCGTAGCCCTTCTGAACCACCCTTTGACTCTCTGGTTGTATGAGAATATTTTAGATTTCTCATATAAGTGATGTTATGAATTATATACTGTTCTCTTTTTTAGAGCTTATTTTACCACAATGTCCTTCAGATTCATCCATATTGATACAAATGGCGGTGTCTCCTTTTTTAAGGGTACACTGTGTGTGTTTATCACCATTTTTTAAATATACTGATCCATCACTGAACATTTAGGTTGCTTCTGTATTTGTCTATTGTGATTAATGATAAATATGGGAGTGCAGATATCTTTTTTAAATAATGACTTTACTTCCTTTGGATATACACCCAGAAATGGCATTGCTGGATTATAAGATAGTTCTATTTTTAATGTTTTGAGGTACCTCAGTATTATTTCCATAATGGCTATACCAATTTGCATTCCTACCAACAATATATAAGGGTTCTCTTTTCTCCCCACCTCATCAACAATTATTATCTTTTGACTTTTTGATAATAACAATACCAACAGTTATTGGGATATCTCACTGTGGTTTTGACTTGCATTTCCCTGAAAATTAATGATGTTTTAATTTGTATGTTGTGCTTTGAGAAATGTCTATTCATATCCTTTTCCCATTTTTAATCAGATTATTTTGTTTTATCTACTATTGGGTTTTATGAATTCGTTATATATTTTGGTTACTAATTCATTATCTGATACATGATTTGCAAATATTTTCTCTCATTATGCAGGTTTCTTTTTCATTTTGGTGATTATTTCCTTTTAAAAGGATATGTTGTTCCACTCATCAGCAAACATTTCAAGTCCTTGGCATGAAAATTGTGACTTTTAGTAAGTTACAAAGGAAAGACAAAATCTGCAAATATATCCATTACAAAAATGTAGGTTCTCTCATCTTTTTCTAAAGAATTTGGCATGTGACATCAGTATACCATGGACTATTGATGAGTTGTGAATTGAGATCTCAGGGAAACATATAGAGAGTAGTTGGAAAGATTAAAACTGAAATATTGAGTTCATCTATATTAATTCCACATAATCTTAAAATTATATTTTTTCATTTTGATTGGACTATCTCAGAATCCATTCTCATAAGCACTCTTCATAATGTTGACATTATGAAGGGGATTTGCTCTTTGTGGTGTTTAATTCCTCTATTAGATAGGGGTTTCCTATGTGGTGTGGTGGTGAAGAATCTGCCTACCAGTGCAGGAGGTGCAAGAGAGACAGGTTTGATCCCTGAGTCAGGAAGATCCCCTGGAATAGGAAATGGCAATCCACTCCAGTATTCTGACCTGAAAAGTTTCATGTACAGAAGAACCTGGCAGCTACAGTCCAAGGAGTCTTAAAGAGTCAGACACTACTAAGTGACTGAGCACATATATTAAATACAAAATATTCCAAGTCCTATTTGTGAATGTCAGGTATCTTAATTTTTGTATTAAAGATCTGGTGATACTAAATTCAGTTGATGTTATAATTTGGCAACTTGCAGAATTAAATGCTATTTAAAAAATTTACTTATTTTTTAATTGAAGGGTAATTGCTTTA
Organism: Oryx dammah; assembly: GCF_014754425.2. Lineage (NCBI taxonomy): Eukaryota > Metazoa > Chordata > Mammalia > Artiodactyla > Bovidae > Oryx > Oryx dammah. The sequence goes on from NW_024070201.1 coordinate 65,960,976, forward strand.
CAGAATTTTGTTGTTTTCTCTCAAACATCAACATGCATCAGCCATAGGTGTATGTATATATATCTTCTTCTTGAACCTCCCTCCCATCTCTCTCCCCATCCCACTCTTCTAAGTTGATACAGAGCCCCTGTTTGAGTTTCCTGAGCCCTACAGCAAATTCCCGTTGGCTATCTATTTTACATATGGTAATATAAGTTTCCATGTTACTCTTTCCATACATCTCACCCTCTCCTCCCTCTCCCCATGCCCATAAGTCTATTCTCTATGTCTGTTTCTCCATTGCTGCCCTGCAAATAAATTCTTCAGTACCATTTTTCTAGATTCTGTATATATGCATTAGTATATAAATATATTAGTATATATTTATCTTTCTCTTTCTGACTTACTTCACTCTATATAATAATAGGTTCTAGGTTCATCCACCTCATTAGAATGGACTCAAATGTGTTCCTTTTATGGCTGAGCAATATTCCACTGTGTATATGTACCACAACTTCTTTATCCATTCATCTGTCAATGGACATCTAGCTTTCTTCCATGTTCTAGCTATTTTGAACATTGGGGTACATGTATCTTTTTCAATTTTGGTTTCCTCAGGGCATATGCCTAGGAGTGGGACTGCTGGGTCATATAGTGCCGGGGTCCAGCCCCGGTGGATCCAGGGAATTCGAAGGTGGGGACGGCGTCGGCGTCTTTGGAAAAATACATATTTAATTACAAATATAGAGAGAGATTAGAAACGGATAGTGTAGTAGGAGAATTAGTGGAGAAAAGAGGCTGAATTCAGCCAGAGAAATGGGAGCAAGAAAGAAGTGACATGGTGGAATCAGTCTTTCCAGAAACTGATCCGATTTCTTTATTTTGGGGTTTGCTTATATACCTTTTGTTACACATAAGGATGAATACAGAGTCACGCAGGGGTCTTAGGGATATTACATCATCTTCTGGCCATGAGTGAGACCTGCTGATATTCTATGATCCTTTCTTTCTGATAACCAAAAACCTTATATCTTAAACCAGGCACCACCCTCCAGATAAAGTTGCATTCCTATAGGGTGCGGGTGTAGTGAGTTACAATCAAGAAAGGAATTTATTTAACCCAAGGTTAACAGGATTAATCTTAAAGGTTAATACCTATCTCTCCTATATGCTTGATCACGCCTTTGCGTATGCCAAGCCTCCTTCCTCATGACCTTTGCCATGGGCGGAGTTCCTCACGCTGGCCCCCAACAATATAGGGGTTTTATTCCTAGTTTTTAAAGGAATCCCCATACCATCTTCCACAGTGGCTGTATCAATTACATTCCCACCAACAGTGCAAAAGAGTTCCCTTTTCTCCATACCCTCTCCAGCATTTATTGTTTGTAGACTTTTTGATGATGGCCATTCTGACTGGTGTGAGGTGATATCTCATTGTAGTTTTGGTTTGCATTTCTCTAATAATGAGTAATGCTGAGCATCTTTTCATGTGTTTGTTAGCCATCTGTATGTCTTTTTTAGAGAAATGTCTGTTTAGGTCTTTTCCCCACTTTTTGATTGGTTTGTTTCTTTTTCTGGTATTGAGTTATATAAGCTGCTTATATATTTTGGAAATTAATCCTTTGCAGTTGTTTCATTTGCTGTTATTTTCTTCCATTCTGAGAGTTGTTTTTTCACCTTGCTTACAGTTTCATTTGCTGTGCTAAATCTTTTAAGTTTAATCAGGTACCACTTGTTTACTTTTGTTTTTATTTCCATTATTCTAGGAGGTGGATCATAGAAGACCTTCCTTTGATTTACGTCATTGAATTTCTATTTTTTCTCTCTATCTCCTCCAACCCTGTGCTTCTAAGTTATGAAAGGGTTTTTACCATGTACGTACACTCTGCCTGGGTTTCAGTGTGTGACTTGACCCAAGCATTTAGGGATCCATGATTGAAGTATCTTATTTAAGTTGCCTGCACTCTTAGATGTAGCTATTACATATAAGGTTTGTTGAATTTCTCATACCTTTCTTATTATTTTCCATTATAAGTCACTCAGGTACAACTTTGCCTTTCTTCTAACATATTAAAACATTAACTAGTAGTTTCTCCTCTGTGTGCCATATGTCTCCATGTTCCTATTTCTGAATATGTATGGATATGTATAGGATGTTCACTGTCTTACAAGTTCTTAATTCCTCTGGACTGTGTTGCTGCCACTCACTCTCAAGCCCCATCCATAGTGCCATTTAGGTTCTTGATTGCAGACTACAGCATTTAACTGACTAACTCAAGAAGAAAAGATACTTGTTTGAATAATAGCAAGTACTCATAAAACTGCTTGGACATCTGACAAATGAGAGTTAAAAAAAAAGAAAAAGATAAAACAGGGAGATTTAAAAAAAAAAGAAAGAAAACCAGGGGGATAAGGAGACAAGGAAGTCTAGAAAAAAAACACACTGCACCATAGAAGCATTGTTGTTACCATATATTTTGTACCAATACAAATGTTATAAAAGAGTATCTGCTGCTATGTCAATGGGCACTCTAGAATGGGCACTCCAAAGCCACTAACTTCATTTGGAATGAATGTCAGTGTCAGATTGTGGGCAGGAGGATGAAGTGGTTGGATGGCATCACTGACTCAAGGGACATGAGTTTGAGCAAACTTTTGGAGACAGTGAAGGACAGGGAAGCCTGGTGTGCTGCAGTCCATAGGGTCTCAAAAAGTCAGACACGACTTAGCGACTAAACAACAATCACCACTATTAGAGTGAATTTTCAACCTCCCTAATTCTCTGAGTCAATTGTCCAAGATGTACAATCTCTTATAGTCATAACTCTTTGGCAAGATTCAGTTCAGCCAGTTCAGTTGCTCAGTTGTCTTCGACTCTTTGTGACCCCATGAATTGTAGCACGCCAGGCCTCCCTGTCTATCACCAAATCCTGGAGTTTACTCAAACTCATGTCTATTGAGTCAGTGATGCCATCCAGCCATCTTATCCTCTGTCATCCCCTTCTCCTCCTGCCCCCAATACCTCCCAGCATCAGGATCTTTTCCAATGAGTCAACTCTTTGCATGAGGTGGCCAAAGTATTGGAGTTTCAGCTTTAGCATCAGTCCTTCCAATGAACACCCAGAACTGATCTCCTTTAGAATGAACTGGTTGGATCTTCTTGCAGTTCAAGGGACTCTCAAGAGTCTTCTCCAACACCACAGTTCAAAAGCATCAATTCTTCAGTTTTATGAGTACTTGCTATTATTCAAACAAATATCTTTTCTTCTTGAGTTAGTCAGTTAAATGCTTCAGCTTTCTTCACAGTCCAACTCTCACATCCATACATGACTACTGGTAAAACCATATGTGTTTCAGGTAGATAAGATATATCCAAGAAATAATATCCAAATATGTGAGTACAGAGACTTCCTGGTGGAGACAATGATGGGTGGATGATAGATGGGTAGATAGATATTGATATGTGATGTATGTCTGTATAATCTACTCTTTTTTATGAATACTATAAAATGCTTCAGAAAGTGCATGGCACAAAAATAGTGCTCAAAAATATTGACTGTTATTTGTTCTAAGGCATAAACAGAAGCAAAGACTTAGTATTCACTCTTCTAAGATATATTTATAATTTACTCTTTATCTGTTATTCATAGATACCACTCTATTCTGTCCAGCTAACAGAGCTAGACACAAAGAAAGGAAATGAAATAATACTTACAATAAATATAGTCTATTAAAGTCAATTCATTGATTTCCATTGTATATGCAAAAGTCATTAAATATAAAAGAATAGCTGAAAAAGTATTTAAATTAAACTAGATATGCATTATCTGATATTTTCATTGGCGTATAGTGCTGTATTTAAGATGCCTGAATGAAAGTCACTTCAAATGATGTGTAATTTTGAGTAAATCACAGACAGAATAGCTTTCAGGGTATATGATAGGAAAAAAAAAAAAAAAAAAAAGAGAAATCTTAGAAATGTGGAGGCAAAATTATGCTGCTTTCCAAAATTTAAACTTTTCCTTGCTCTATTCTTTTTATTAATGTCATTCTATGCCAAAAATACAACTAAACACAATAAAAAGTTAGAAAAGTAATTCCCATGCATTATTGTTCATTATTATATATTTTTACCTTCCAATCAGTGATTCAAAATAATGACAAAAATTTTTAAACTTGAAACATCTATATTATAAAGAATTTAGAAGTCATATTATAGCATGAGCTTTTCAGTGAATATTCAAGAAGGGAGAAGGTATAACACTTTTAGTGCTCTTAGTTAAAGGTGATATCCATGCTTAATAGCACCAACAACATATAGACATCAGTCCCCTTTCTTACTTAACAGTATGACAATCTCACTTCAGCTTTCTTGTTAGACAGCTATCATCATAAGTGATGACCTTTGTAGTCATTTATTAGCAAGTATATAAAGAATAATCAAGAAATGCCTATTCTAACAAATGTAATTCATTAGATAATTGACGTTATTATCTTGAGAATATGTCAGTCTTTAGGTGTCTATAGTATTTCACTTTTAAATTCAATAGGCTGTTATTACAGATGTCAGAGTTTTAGAATTACCCCGTGCTTTTATGTCTTTAGACATTTGACTGCTTGGCTGATTTTAATAGAATTGAACAAACCAATCAATCAACATAATGTTAGTCTAAAGGGGAAGATCTTTATGTTTGACTCAATCTCACTATCAAGACAAAAAATATGGTCCCCATCTATTGACAAGGGGTCAGAGAACTGTGCTTTAGAATTTGATGTCTTTAGGCAGATCAAGTAACTCTACTGGAAAAAAAAAAAAAAAAAGCTTGCTTCCATAAGAAATTTTAAAATTAATAAAACCCAGAAAAAATACAACTAAATTGAAAAATTCAGCTGCCTGGGTCTCTTTGCTCTGAGCAATACCATAAATTAATTTCTGGTAGAGGCCACACAAAGCAATACTTGGTTTCTCCCTTGAGTTCCATAAAATCAATAAAAACAAGACAGGTGTTTGAGAAATTCTCTTTGAGAGTAGATGGCATAGAAAGTACAGATTTCAGGTGATAAACACAGATGCTAACACGTGGATGCTGCTGAAGGGTGATTTGTTACATTTAAGATTTGGAGTCTGAAAAATGTACCAGTCTGACCTCAGATGCATAAAAGAGCCAAGACCTCTTCCCAAGTAGAAATAATAATAAATGTAATGAAATAGGTTATTTGGGAGGCAAAAATAACTTACTCATTGCATGTTGGAATAATGTTGAACATGAACACTGAATGAGGAAGAGAAACCTCTGAAAGGAACAAGTTTTATTTTCCCATGCTTTCTGTAAATTGGCAAAAAGTACTGCATCTGAAATTGAGTTCAAGTACTTTAAATTGTCTTTTGAAATTGCCCCATCCAGTGGAATTTCATCATATTGATGCAGAAGATCAATGAAGCAATGTTGTATTTATACAGCTGTTATCACAAAGTAAACAAGTCCATATGAAAGAGAACCAAGTATGTCGAGCATTGCCTTAGATGTGGTAAATGTTAATGAGATTTCCTTTTAAGGAAATGCCAAACACCAGAAACAGAAAATATTAGCTATGGATCTCACATTCTGCAAAGGGCTGTGCACCTTCTTAAAAACCTTGGAAGCTCAAGAACATAGTGTTTTCCAGAAATTTCCACATTGTATTGATTGAGTGAAAGATAAATGAAAACTTTCAGTTTGGTATCTTAATAATGATTAGTATTATACAGTATCTTTTTTTTTTTTTTTTTTTTTACAGAATGCCTATGATTGTTTAATATACTATTGAGCTTTCTTGACTTCTCCTTGTCAGAGAAGTTTTCTGAAAGACCTTGTTCTTAACAAGAAAACATTCTTCAGGAAAGAACTTTGTTTTTTATTTGGCTTCTAACACTGGATGCCACAATATTTGGAATGAAAATGAAAGTTTCTGACAACCAGAAAATAAATGTCTATCAGATGACATGAAGCTAAACATTCCATAGTATCTTATACAATTGTGTGTCCAGGTATTTGACTGTTACATATTGTAAATGTGGAAATGTATTGTGGTTGCAGAAATCACATGTTGATGCTGAAGGAGGCTGTCAATGGAAATATATTTGGATTCCAAGAAGCACAAAGAGAAATGTTGATAACTTAAGAAATTATTTCCATAGCAACAAAGGCAGTAGTACAAAGATACCTCTGAAAATCCTGAGAATGAATATTACCACGCACGTCCTGCCACATAATTATAGAATATGACTATGGCAACAGGTTTCCAGAGATAAGAAAATACATGTACTAGTCACTAACTTTGAAGAAAAGTTAACAACTTGCCCTCCCCCTCCCCCACCCCCCAAAATAAAAAGAGACCTACTCATGACTAGAAGAACAAGAACATGGAAGTTGTTCTATGAACCAGTGGAAATGGTTCAATCTTCTGCCATTTAGCATACTCACATTATTAAAAATTTTATATATCTCACATTTATGAAACTGGTATTAGCCTTCTATCAATTAAAATATATTCTCATATAATGATTTGAGATATACTCATCTTTGCATGCATGCATGCATGCTTAATCACTTCAGTTGTGTCTGACTCTGCAATACTGTGAACTGTAAACTGCCAGGCTCCTCTGTCCATGGAATTCTCCAGGCAAGGATATTGGAGTGGGTTGCCATTTCCTCCTCCAGGGGATCTTCCCAACTCCGTGATTGAACCTGAGTCCCCTGCACCTCCTGCATTGCAGGCAGATTCTTTACCACGGAACCACTGGGGAGGCCCAAACTCATCTTTACTTGACATTATTCCAGTTCATTATCATGAGGCCCAGGCTAAGCAACCAGTAGCTGGTGTTATCAGGGCTTCCCAGATGGTTCAAGTGGTAAAAACAAAACAAAACAAAAAAACCTGCCTGCACTGAAGGAGACACAGGATATGAGAATTCAGTCCCTGGGTCAGGAATGTCCCCTGGAGCAGGAAATGGCAACCCATTCCAGTATTCTTGCCTGGAGAATTATATGGACAGAGGAGCCTACTGGGCTATAGTCCATAGGATAACGAAGAGTCAGACAGTACTGAGCGAGAGAGAGAGAGAGAGAACGCTATTGGTACTTGGTAGCAAATTAATCATTTGTTCAAATGAAGGTTTCATTCTAAATGTGTTGCTGTATTAACTGTATGACTTACACAAATTTTTTCACTTCTCTGGGCCTTTAAAAAACCTTTTTGAAACCAAAATCATACACAAAATATTGGGTACATAGTGGACTCTCAATAAATGCTGCTGCTGCTGCTAAGTCGCTAGCTCTCCATTTTTCTTATGTTTCCCAGCCTGGCATTTCATCAACTATAACTTCATTGCTATTAATAAACCACCTCATTTAAAATTGAAATATCTCTGGGAAGGTTAAGATTTTTCTATCTTATTTTCAATTAGCTTAATTAGATTACTTTATGCCTCTATCTAAACTCAATCTCCAAAATCGACTACATTATGGAAATCAGAGTTTTTATAGGGATGATAGAAATGTGAGAGGTATGACTTCAATGTACAGATTGAGACAGAATTGTATCTAGCTTAAAAGAATTCAGAACTTTCAAGGTTAACACTGAAAAGAGAATTTTCAAGTGAGGGTTAGTAGCTGACCTGTTTACCTCCAGTTCTGTTCTGCTTGGGTTTTCATTTCCTGGGGTTTTCTTCTTATCCTGACATGTTTAATATAGAAGGAGTGAAAGGGAAGAAGTGTGGAGGGCATTTCTCCTTAAAACACTTGAAGAATCTCTTTTTCATTATTGAGAGTAGAGTTGGGAGAGGCGAGCCTTCAAAAGATTCTCTTGGTAACACAATGGAAGAATTTAAGAGCAATGTGCACAAAGAAGAGATAAATGAGTATTTTTAACATGGGTTTAAATGTTTCTAATCATTTATAATCTTCTAGGCACCAGTACAACCTTATCTTCCTTGCTCTCTTGTGCTACCAGAATTTGGTTCTTTTCACATAGAATCCCTTTTCCTGATCCCTGATCCACAATACAAGGACACCCAGGACATTTAGAGATGGTTTCATTCTGCGGTCATTGTCAACTTGCTGGATGCATTTATACCTCACTAAAGCCCTATAACTTGGGAAGTATTTTTTTTTCACCATTACTATTTTATGAATAAACTGAGACCAGGCTTATTCTCTGTAAGTAGTATAGTAGAGCTAAGAATTTAGACAGATTGTTTTCAGTGCCAGTGCTCAAAACCATTATGCTTAATGAATGGAGCCTAATAAATATTTTTTTTGTATAAATATATATACTAGAGCTTTTATTTTATTGTGGAAAATTTTAATAAGAACTTTATATGCCTTCTTTTACATGAAATATTCAAAAGACACCTTCTACATGCCGAGATCTTTAATGGTTATGTAAGTGAATAAAATAAACTGTCTACTTGTTCAAACAAATTTGTAGAATGAAACACACTTACACATACCTACCTACTTACATAAAATATAATATTTACAACTGACCTATGAATTAGATACTAAAATTACCCACTTATTTTTACAGAAGAGAAAATTATAAATTAGAGATAAAAACACAAAGCATAGTCTATAGAATTGTGAATAAATGAGCTTTCAGATCATTTCAGTGGCCCCATGCTGTGCATTTACATTCTTAACTGATGAATTTTCTCAGTTAAGTCTCCATATGCCAGGAAGAGAGACAGCAACTCTGATGCACCCTTCTGAAGTCTTGGATCCATAAGAATCTATGAGCAAAATGATTGCTGTTTATGCCGCTAAGTTTAAGGAACTTTGTTATGCAGCAGTAGTAACTGAAGCAACCACCAATCCAAAGAATTCTGTAATGTAACCAAAAAACAGTTACATGTCAAGAATGACCCCATAAAGTATCAGGAAAATATTTTCCTCACAGTGACATTGTGAAAGGCACCTAGGCTTGAAGAAGGGAATTGAGCTTAAATATATTGCTAAAACAGTGATTCTGAAAATTTAGAAGATATAGACCCACTTAATGGAGACACTGTGAAGAAAGCTGAACGCCAAAGAATTGATGCTTTTGAACTGTGGTGTTGGAGAAGACTCTTGAGGGTCCCTTGAACTGCAGGGAGATCCAACCAGTCTATTCTAAAGGAGATCAGTCCTGGTGTTCTTTGGAAAGAATGATGATAAAACTCCAGTACTTTGGCCACCTCATGCGAAGAGTTGACTCATTGGAAAAGACCCTGATGCTGGGAGGGATTTGGGGCAGGAGGAGAAGGGGACGCCAGAGGATGAGATAGCTGGATGGCATCACCGACTCAATGGACGTGAGTCTGAGTGAACTCTGGGAGTTGGTTATGGACAGGGAGGCCTGGCATGCTGGGATCAAGGGGTCGCAAAGAGTCAAACAGGACTCAGCGACTGAACTGAACTAAACTGAATGGAGACACAAGACTTACCTACCACTACGATTGTCACTTTTAGGGAAAAGGGAGTTAAAGAGGAATGGAGTGGAATAAAGTAACATCAGAAATGATAATCACACAAGAAAGAGCAAATGATTGACAAACCTAAGAGTATTTTAAAGAATATATCCTTTAAAAGAAGGGGAACTACAGCTAAAATCCATGACCATGAAACATTGTTGGTAACAAAGAGTCCCTCTTGAACATTATGTGATTCCCAACCATCTCTACTTGTATATGTGCCATTCAAGTCTTTACAATGTCACCTTCTTTAGCTGGCCAGTTAGAATCTGTGATGCAGCCTAAATAGTAAGTTTTTATACTTTTTTATTTTTTTTGCAATAGAGTAATATTTTTATTGTTATTACAAATTCATAATCATTGTCTCACCAATTTATGTGAGTGTGCATGTATGTATAATATGCCCAAATAAAAATGGAAATTTGTTGAGTATGCAGGTTTTACACACACACACAGAAGGCAGATTTTTTAAATCACTTCTGAGCCCTTCAGGAAGACACCATCATCCTGCTAATTTACCTATGGACTTTATTTAAGAACATGATGTACTTGTCCAGAGGAGAGGAGGTCACAGAGGGTTACTTTTTGAATTCTTGCAAGCTTAGTCCATCTCCACTGAAGTCCTTATTGCCAGTTGGACAGAACTTCAGTTCAGAAATGGCCTGGGGCTGGAAGAAGATCCCTGTGTGCAGATCTCTTGGCAGCAGATTATAGGAGTACTGCTGGCACAGCCCTTCAGCCTTCACGCCACCCCCACCCGCTCATTCTGTTGGTGCTGCATTAACTTGCAGAATGCAATCTGTGGAACAGAAGAGCCTGGGGCCTTTTGAAAGCTTCCACATTTTTCTATTTGAGAACCATGAGAAGTTGCCCATTTTCATGCTTTATTTCTCTTCTTATAATAGATTTGGAAATAACTGGGGCACTCAGGAACAATCCTTGGAAAATCTGCAGTTTCTTTCTTAGAGTTCTGATATTGCCTTGGCTATACATCAAGGAACATCTGAACCAAACCAGAGCCAATGGGGCTGACAATGTCAGAGGGAGGTACCTTAGATCCTTTAAATCATGCATTCCTTTTTATTCCTCCTCTGAATAAAAACTAGGATGACTGGTATTCTTTCTGAATACTAACTTCAAAGTTGACCAGATTCATAGAATGTTAGCTCTGACAAGAACTTTAATAGTTCTAACAACTACCTAACTGCTTCACGCTATAGGAAAGAAGATTAAGTCTTGGTCATAAAAATACTAAGACACCCCCAAGGCCACAAACGCACTACCATATTTGACAATAGACCCCTTTATCACTGAGTCCTAATACAATATCAGTGCTTCTGAAGTATTACCGCACTAAAATTAAGGAGTTATACTTTAATATAGAACTAATGCGTATACATCCACTCTTCATATTTTTTTGGCAGCTTTGCCTAAATACACACTATTACTAAATGGAATACTAATCCTATTTTACCACTTATTTACAATGATATTATTCATGATCAGTGCCATGATTATTCTTCAGAAATAATTGTCAATATATAAGATATTTTATTAAGCATTCATGTGTATCATTTCATTTAATCCTAAAAGAACTTTATTCAGATATAATATTAATATTTGAATTTAAAGATGAGGAAACTAAGGTTCAGGGAAAAGGGAAAAAAACTCTGAAGTCACACATCTAGTCTTGAAATAGGAATTCTAACATCTTCTTTTGACTGAGGTTTACCCTTTTCCTTTTTCATCTGCTTTGTTTCCAATTTCATACTCTACTAAATTCTCTGCCAAGTAGTTAAAGCTATTAATTCAAATTCCTTAAAAAAAATTAGAAAATGTTTACTGCTTCATGTCAGGGTTGCAAAAATGCAATGCTGCATAGACTCTTCTTGAGAAACCTTTTGAGGCAATATAAAAAAATCCATCAGATGAGGTTATGTTATCTTCATGATGCCTCTTGAGAAATATTGAATCAAAAAAGGCTTTTTTGTTAGAAAGTTAGATATAATAGCCATAATCTCTGTTTTGCCCATACTGTGTATAAAGTTGATTGGTAACCTTACAACTTCATGTACTATTTTTTTAAGAGCCAGTCTATGTCTGATGCAGGATATGACACGCTTGGGCCTGACGCACGGGGATGACCCAGAGAGATGTTGTGGGGAGGGGGGTGGGAGGGGGGTTCATGTTTGGGAATGCATGTACACCTGTGGTGGATTCATGTCAATCTATGCCAAAACCAATACAGAATTGTAAAGTAAAAATTAAAAATAAATAAATAAAGTAATTATTTAACAACAAAAAAAAAGAATTAGAGAAAAAATATATAAAATATTGGCGTTTATCTCCACCACAAAAAAGAAATGATAATTATCTGATGTTATAGAAGTGCTAATGATGACTACAATGGCAACCATGTTACACTATATAAATGTGTCAGATCAACATGTACACCTTAAATGTACACAAATGCTATATGTCAAATATATTTCAGTTAAAAATATTAAAAGTCACACTGTATTCAATTTATTTAAGGATTGTCTTTTATGCTGGGGAAATGTTATGAGTTAGTTTTTGCGACATAATAGAATACCCCCAAATTTGAGGTTAAAATAAACAGCTGCTTGCTCAGCTCATGATCGGTAGTTTGGGCTGGACTTAGCCTCATAGCCCTTTTTTTTGTTCGGGTTGAGCTCACTTATGAGTCCTGGATTCAATTCACAGTCTGAAGGGAACAGAGTTTCTGGGGTTTGCTGGCTGTCAGGTGGAACATTTCTTCTCGTTTCATGTGGTCTTTGGTCCTTTAACTGGTTATCCCACCAGGGTTTGATCATATGGGAAACAAGAATTGAAGCCAAAAGTCTTCGTGGGGTTGGCTCGGAACTAGCATAGCATCAATTTCTCCCAACCATTGGTCAAAACAGGCCAGAAAGCCAGCCACAATTCAAGGGGGTGGATACATTTTGTCTTTTCTTTGAAGGAATATAGTGAACATTTCTGTGTCTCCTTAAGCATAAATTTTTCAGATTAATAAAATCACACTCCTCCACTGGAGTATCAGCAGTAATGTCTGTTTTTCTAGAGCTAATTAGGCTTCCATCAGTATTATTCCTATCACCTTGCTTACTTCCCCTGTCTCATCACTCAATAGGCTTATTTGTTTTTCTTTCAGACTAGATGGAATGTTCTCTGAAAGCAGGACCATGTCTGCACCATTCCTTGTGAATACTGATTGTTCTCTATCATGTCTTCCTTCTGAATGTATCTGTCCAATTTCCTCTTGTTATAAGGAGCAAGACTCACCTTAGGGAACTTATTTTAATTTAATTATTCCTGGAAAGGCCTATTTTCAAACATGGTCACATTCTATGGTATTGGGGATTAGGATTTCAACATATATATTTTGAAGGGGACATAATTCGACCCTTCCTCTGGTCTCCCCAAAATGATGTCCTTCTCACATTCAAAAGATCTCCACCTCATCCCAATAGCCCTAAAAGCTTTAACTAATCCCAGCATCAACTCTAAAACATTCTAATATCATCTATGTCAGGTATTGCCGAGACTTGAGGTGTGATTCGTCCTGAGGCAAAATCCCTCTTCAGCTATGAACATGTGAAACCAGACAAGTTATTTACTTCGAAAATACTAGAATTCATGTTGTGTATGAACAGAAGGAAATGACATTGTCCTGGAAATTTAGACCTTCCTTCAGTTTCGATCAATCTCTATCTCAAATCCTCTGTCTCTGTCTCTAAATCAAAAATAGACAACATAATATTTTAACTTCTCATATACACATAAGTCACATTAAATGATTAAGAAACACAGCATTTACTTAAGAAAAACCTGATTTTGACACATTTGAATGGATCAAATCATGTGGCTAATGAAGCCATTAGATAATAAGTCTTTTAAAGCATCATTTTTTTTCTTAACATTACAAAAAAAGCACAAGACTCTTTAAAGCTTATAAAAAAATAAAATAGATAGCTTTGAGTTGTTGGACATACATTCTGATTGTTCTAGAAATGTTAGGAAATTGATTCATCTACCAGAATTAGGTCATTAGTAAAAGACTACAAACTTAGGGGAGGTCACAGAAGAACTACTTATATAGAAGGAGACAGCGTAGGAAAGATCTATGTAGTTGCTGCTGAGACTTAATTTTAAATGATTTAAGGGGGAAAAAAGAAGAGCATCAGCTAAAAAGCCAGAGGTGAAACTGACTGAATTCAGCAGCTCAAGCTGTATGGTCAGAAATAATTTTCTTTGTTGTCAGGAATCCTTTTTTTCTCCATCTCCATCTCTGTATCTGATAGTCTCTCTTATTTTTACACTTGGATTCACCATCTCCTACTGCAGGCAAGTTGATCATTCAGGAAGACATGAGGCTCTCAAGAATCTCTTACTTGACATGTTTTCAGCTTTGGTTTGGGGCCGCAGGAATAAGAGACAGTCTTTCTCAATAAGGCTGGCAAAATACACACACAAACAAAAAACAATTCCTGGGGGTAAATATGGTCCATTTAGACGTTTTGGCCAAAGGACAGGGACTTCCAAGAGGGTCATTACCACTGATGATGGACAAAATCCCAGTTACTGTGATCAAAATCCCAAATGAAATTCACAGCTTAGGAAGAAGTCCTCAGAACGTCAATGAGAAATTAATCAGTCAATTTAAGAAAGAAATGGAGAATTTTATTTGAGCCATATTGAGGATTATAACCAGGGACTAGCATCTCAGAAAGCTCTAAGAACTGGTCTGCCCCTTAGAAGTCAAGGCACAGTCATATGTTTTTTGAGACAGAAGATTGTACATTAAATGACGTGTTAGTGACAGTTTACGCAATCCAGATCTAAGTGCCATTGTGGCCCTTCACAAGATGAAGAATAATGGTATCTTTTAAGGAGTTGTCTTGCTGGTGCTAGGAGAATGTTGTTCTTTATGACTGAGCAGGTATTTCTGCTGATGGGGGAGGTTTGATCAATGCATAATGCAGACATACAGTGTTCAGTACAGAGAAGAGAGGAGGCCCAAGGGCATAGAAAATTTTTCTTTACACTTTTCTTGTCTTGTCATAAAATGAGGATTTTATAGATGACACTTGAGAAGAAGCAACCAATACATGCAGAAAATCTAGTGTAGGACTCCAGGGCACTGAAAGATACCAAAGCCATTTGTTGGAAAGAATTTGCTTTTGAATGGCTGCATGAAGTAGCACTCTCCTAATTGGAGGTGACTGGATACTTACCTGAGCAAGAAGGGAGATGTCATTGTGTTGAATACCAAGCTATTGAGACTGTAATATTGTTGTTCAATACTCAGGGAGTATTGTTGTTCAGTTGCTCAGTCATGTTGACTCTTTGTGACCCCATGGATTGCAGCATGCCAGGTTTCCCTGTCCTTCACCATCTCCGAGTTTGCTCAAACTCATGTATACCCAGATAAATCCAACATGCTGCAAATATTCTCTCCCTGTTTTTTTGTTTACTTTATGATATCCTAATCAAACATTATTTTCATTATATTAAACCTGTGAATTCTTTTTTCTTTATGTCTTATAGTTTTATCTTACTAATTAAGATTTTCTCAACCATCACCTCTAGGGATTGGTATGAACTTGATGTCTTGAAATTCCTCTGTGATATAACTCTTAGGGAAACATTAGAGAAACAGAAAACTTCAGTATTTTCAGTACAAAACTGATTTAACCAAGCTGATAAATGGCCCAGAGCCCACTTTTATTTTCTGTATCCCAAATCCCAAGGCTTGTATTTCCTCAAATGTGGGTTCCTGATATTGAAATTCTGATACTATGTGAATATTAATTTTGAGCATCACCACATACTTCCTGAGTTGGTGACTTAAAAAAAAAAGCGGGGGGGCATGTGATATTTCCTAAGTCTCCTTCTGAATTTCAGCTTTTTTCTGTGCAAAATGAATGATGCAATGCTTCCTAGAACCCTTTTGCTCTGTGTTGTGTGGTTTTATGCTTGAATGCATGAGTGAATCTATGACTGTAATACTCACTTTGAAATATGCATTTAGTTTCAGACTTTATTAAGTGTAGTTCTAATTTTTTTCAGATTCAGGTGCAATTTCTACTGTTATAAAAACAAAAGCTTTGTACATTTAGGTATTTTTTTTCTTTTAATATTTTCACTGTTCAAAGGCTTCTTAGAGTTATTTTCCAGTATGTTTTAGGATGAAAATTTCATTTTGTGTCTGAGAATTACTTGTTTTTCATTAGCAACATGGAAGATATTTAAAATTACACCACTGGAAAATTTAATTTAATTTGAAATCCTGAAGGAGATCAGTCCTGGGTGTTCATTGGAAGGACTGATGCTGAAGCTGAAACTCCAATACTTTGGCCACCTCACGTGAAGAGTTGACTCACTGGAAAAGACCGTGATGCTGGGAGGGATTGGGGGCAAAGAGAAGGGGACGACAGAGGATGAGATGGCAGGATGGCATTACTGACTCGATGGACATGAGTTTGGGTAGATTCCAGGAGTTGGTGATGGACAGGAAGGCCTGGCATGCTGTGATTCGTGGGGTCACAAAGAGTCAGACATCACTGAGCGACTGAACTGAACTGAACTGATGTATTTATAGTATTCACTAGATTTATCAAGTCTGAAAAATATTTTGAAAAAAAATCTAGAATTAAAAAAGCTTAAATTTTTCCTTAGAAGGAAGTAAGTCAAAGATATACCCTTGGAAGAAAATTAAGACATTCAGTGATGTAGTAGAAACTTAGCATTTCATAATGATTAAATGTATAAACACAGGAGCCAAAATGTCAGAATTTGACATCTGGCCAAATCCACTTACCAGTTATGTAAATTTGGACAAGTTGCTTAATCTTTCTCTGCTTCGATTCCCCGTCTGCACAACGGGAACACTACTAGTTTCTCCCATGTGGCCTTTATGAAGATTGCTATAATATATCAGTTCAGTTCAGTCGCTCAGTGGCGTCCCACTCTTTGCGACCGCATGAATTGCAGCACACCAGGCCTGCCTGTCCATCACCAACTCCCAGAATTCACTCAAATCCATGTCCATCAAATCAGTGATACCATCCAGCCATCTCATCCTCTGTCGTCCCCTTCTCCTCCTGCCCCAATCCCTTCCATCATCAGAGTCTTTTCCAATGAGTCAGCTCTTCTCATGAGGTGGCCAAAGTATTAGAGTTTCAGCTTGAGCATCAGTCCTTCCAAAGAACACCCAGGACTGATCTCCTTTAGAATGGACTGGTTGGATCTCCTTGCAGTCCAAGGGACTCTCAAGAGTCTTCTCCAACACCACATTTCAAAAGCACCAATTCTTCGACGCTCAGCTTTGTTCACAGTCCAACTCTCACATCCATATATGACCACTGGAAAAACCATAGCCTTGACTAGACAGACATTTGTTGGCAAAGTAATGTCTCTGCTTTTCAATATGCTATCTAGGTTGGTCATAACTTTCCTTCCAAGGTTCATGACTGCAGTCACCATCTGCAGTGAGCCCCCAAAAATAAAGTCTGACTACTGTTTCCACTGTTTCCCCATCTATTTCCCATCAAGTGATGGGACCAGATGCCATGATCTTCATTTTCTGAATGTTGAGATTTAAGCCAACTTTTTCACTCTCCACTTTCACTTTCATCAAGAGGCTTTTTAGTTCTTCTTCACTTTCTGCCATGAGTGGTGTCATCTGCATATCTGAGGTTATTGATATTTCTCCCGGCAATCTTGATTCCAGCTTGTGCTTCTTCCAGCCCAGCGTTTCTCATGATGTACTCTGCATATAAGTTAAATAAGCAGGGTGACAATATACAGCCTTGACATACTCCTTTTCCTATTTAGAACTAGTCTGTTGTTTCATGTCCATTTCTCACTGTTGCTTCCTGACTTACATATAGGTTTCTCAAGAGGCAGGTCAGGTGGTCTGGTATTCCCATCTCTTTCAGAATTTTCCACAGTTTATTGTGATCCACAGAGTCAAAGGCTTTGGCATAGTCAATAAAGCAGAAATAGATGTTTTTCTGGAACTCTCTTGCTTTTCAGTGATCCAGCAGATGTTGGCAATTTGATCTCTCGTTCCTCTCCCTTTTCTAAAACCAGCTTGAACATCTGGAAATTCACTATTTACGTATTGCTGAAGCCTGACTTGGAGGATTTTACGCATTAGTTTACTAGCGTGTGAGATGAGTGCAATTGTGCGGTATTTTGAGAATTCTTTGGCCTTGCCTTTCTTTGGGATTGGAATGAAAACTGACCTTTTCCAGTCCTGTGGCCACTGCTGAGTTTTCCAAATTTGCTGGCATATTGAGTGCAGCACTTTCATATATAATCTTATATAATAATATATCATTTGTTATGTGCATGTGTGTGCTCACACGTTCAGTCGTGTCCAGCTCTTTGCGACCCCATGGACTGTAACCCATCAGGCTCCTTTGTCCATGGCATTTTTCAGGCAAGAATATTGGAGTGGGATGCCATTTCCTACTCCAGGGATCTTCCTGATCCAGGGTTCTCTCTTGCATCTCTTGTGTAAGGAGATTGTTTACCATTGTGCCACCTGGGAAGTCAACATGTATTACCTAATATATTAAAATATATATTGCAATGTATTAAATATAATACATTGTTTTAAAGTACTCAGTGCCTGGCTTATGGTAGGATAATCATGATGTATCATAATTCATTACATTAGAGACACCATTGTAAGTCAAGCAACTCTTTAATATAAAATTAAGAAATTTAAAAATACTACAGATTACAACATGCCATTGATTAGGAGATACACCTGACTTTAACATAAAATATGCATTTCAGACCCAAATAAATATGTTAACATTTATTAAATACATAAAATTTGTTTTCTCTGGAGGAAACATATATAATGACATTTATAATTCACAAAGCAATATATTCATCAAAAATGGGGGACTTTCCTGGTGGTCCAGTGGTTAAGAATCTGTACTTTTCCTTCAGAGGAATCCAGTTCTAGCTCTGGTCAGGGAACTAAGATTCCACATGCCACACCACCAAAAAAAAAAAAAGAAAAAAAAAATTTGATTAAAAGGATGTATATTAACTTCATTCACTTTTAGTTTCTTTCAGTAAGTTAATCAGTCATCACTGAATAATTGATAGTAATTTTTTCCTTAACTTAAATGATTAAATATGTCAATTAACTGATCTCATAGCTCTATTCATATGTAGGCAGAACATCTAATTTATAGGACTCTTTTGATCTAGACAGACCTTTCTATTTCATCTCTATCCTGTGGTATGAAGATAACCAGTCTGCTGGGTAAGCACAAACAAATTCATTTTCTCCATAAAACTCTTTATTGTCACTTCTGTTTTACAGTTGCCAATCTCAAAGAATCTATAGGATCTGGCCAATTGTAATTTTTACCTTATGGCTTTTGTCCATCTCCACATATGGTTGGTACCCTATATATCATTTTAATTTTCACAATAATTTCTTCTTAACTCTAAATTTTAAGTTTTTATTCATGACCAAACCTGTTCTCTAAATATTTCTCAGAATATCTATGATGACATAGGATAAATTTTCATGATTTTATAATTCCCCCAAATTCAACTTTTTTTCTTCAAAGTTTAAAAAGAAATTAGTATCTCTTGAATAATTTTGAGTTTTGGGTTACTTGTTACCAATGATTATTTCACCATTATTCTGGCTATCACAGATAATACAGAAATACAAAAGTTATCCTCAACATCCTTAAATCTAATCAGTAAGTCAAGAGTTACATGTACACCGAAGAGCAGATACTATGGGATGATAATGCTAGGATTATCAGGGGAGAAAGAAAGACAAGGAGAAAGGGGAAAGGGAGAGAGGACTCCATGTGTTAAAGAGAAAAAATGAAAGTGCTTCATGGGAAGATAGGATCCAGTCCGGATTTTGAGAAGTGGACATGTGTGTTATAATCAGAAAGGATAAAGAGGCAACCTTGGTGGGAAGAAAATGTATAAAATACAAAATCAAAACAAAACTGTGATGTACTGATGGCAAATCATGATGATGGGTCTCATTAGTATAAATACAAATAGAAGGGTGTGAGAAATGCATATGTATTAATAGGCAACAGAGTTTCAGAGAGATTTCACTGCAGTTGTTTTCAAACTAATGTGAAAGAAGGAACCATATAAAAGCAGCAGAAAATGCATATTTATGCTGCTATTTAAACTCCGAATTCATGCTGACATCTGTATTAATCATAGTACCCTTTTTCACTCAGAACATATAGGGTCTCAAACTCCTTTGCACCCAGAATCCCAAGCATTGTTTAGTTGCTGAGTCATATCCAACTCTCTGTGACCCATGGGCTGTAGCTTGCCAGGTTCCTCTGTCTATGTGATTTCCCATGCAAGAATATTGGAGTGGATTGCCATTTCCTTCTCTGGGGGATCTTTCCAACCCAGAATTCAAACCCATATGTCCTAAAGGTACATTGGTCATGGATCAGAAAAGCTAAATTCAAGTCTTCACATCACCACTACTTGTGCCACCTTTGGCAAGTCACAGCCTCCATAAACTGCATTTTTCTCATTGGTATCTTAGGAATAGTGATTTGGTAGGCTACATCAAAAACATGTTCTTAGCATCAGATAAGCTAATGCATGTGGGATTAGCTTGTTAATATAAAAAATGTCATGTAAGTGTAAGTAAACACCCCTTTCTCTTGTATTTTCTTTACAATATAGAACTATTATATCTTACATCTTCATTTCCATGTCTAGTTAAGTTTGGCAAGCCCATTTCCTTTCTGCTTTGAACTATGTGTGCTCACTTGCCAAGTAAAGCAGCACTCAGATACCAATTTTAAAATACTTGTTCTTAATATTTTTCATTCCTTTGGAAGAAGTTGTTATTTATGTACTGGCAACCTGTCTTAGTGCATTTGGATTTACATGCACAGTTTATTTATTTTTTCCTCCTGTAGAAGCCTATTTGCATGCTGCCTTTTCTGATCATATATCAGAATTAAAAAACTTTCCCAGGATAAAGTTGCTAATTTTATACCTTTAAGTAATGAACTGATATTTGTTAAGATATGAAAGTGCTAATAATTATGGAAGTATATTTTTTTTCTCAAACATCATTTAATAATGCACTGGAAATAAAATGTGAAAAATTAGAGGTGACTTAATACAGAGGCAGAAATTCTAGATTCAGAGACTAAAAGTTATTCAGTTGTTTTTTTCTTAGTTTCCTTTTGAAACAAACTGTGCTATTATTTTCTGGTCAGTCTTTGGATGTGTGAAATATAATTTTCAGTTGTCTTCTTTATTCCAGTCACTCAATCATGTATTCTGTTTTAGGGATTGTGTTCTATAACTAACTATTGCTGTGTAAAACATAAAATGTCCTTATATATGTGTAGTCCCTCATAGAAAAAAGACAAACTTCTGATAAGATGTACACAATTTTAATGCGGATAGAAGATAAAGGTCAAAATAGGCATGTAACTGTAATGTACTCATAAATCATGAACAGTAATTGAAATTATGGGCTTCCTTGGTAGCTCAGTGGTAAAGAATCCACCTGCCCATGTAGGACATGCGGGTTCAATCCCTGGGTCAGGAAGATCTCATGGAAAAGGAAATGGCAACCCATTCCAGTATTGCTGCATGGGAAATCTCATGAAAAAAGGTGCCTGGGAGGCTACAGTCCATGGGATTGCAAAAGACTTGGGCACAACTTCATGACTAAACAATAATAATTGAAATTATGGAGGGGATGATTGTACATCTCATGATAGAAACTCCTAATAAGCAGGAAATCTCAGTGCCAACTTTTATTTTCCATGAAGTTTCAAAGCATTATGAAGAAAATCTCCATGTAAAATATCCAAAATGCCAAAGGGGCCACAATCAGTGAAAATAAGATTAAATCTTTTTTTTTTTTAAGTATACTTGAAGTTAAAGAGTACATTCTGGGCAGAGAAAACAAATGGAACCAGCCTTTAGCTGCACAATATTAACAAGCCTTTCTTGAAATATTTTGAATTGAAATTTTCTATTGTATTTTGCAAAATTTTCTTTTAAACTGCTTCCCTATGTTGGTTCAGGCATGTCAACATACTCATTCAAGTACATGATTACTTTTTCCTTTTTACAGTGAGTATGAATCTGGTTGAAAGTTAGCCCAGATGGATAGTCACTTATCCACCCAATGTCAGCTTTGGTCTTATCTTCACTGAAGATGAAGGAAGAAACACCAAGCCATAGATTTTTCATATTTTTTGAGCAAAATGAGGCATTGTTCCAGTGGAACAAACCTTTAAAAATTAATTTTTTATTGAATATGGTTGATTTACAATGTTATTTTAGTTTCCACTATACAGCAAATGAATGTTTTATATTTATTTACTTTTTTAGATTCTATTCCCATATAGATCATTACACAAATATTGAATAGAGTTCCTGTGCTATATAGTAGTTTCTTATTAGTTATCTATTTTGTATACAGTCATGTACAAATGTCAGTCCCATCTCCCAATTTGTCCCCTCCACACCAGCCCTTTGGAATCAAGATTGCCGGGAGAAATATCAATAACCTCAGATATGCAGATAACACCACCCTTATGGCAGAAAGTAAAGAGGAACTGAAAAGCCTCTTGATGAAAATGAAAGAGGAGAGTGAAAAAGTTGGCTTAAAGCTCAACATTCAGAAAACGAAGATCATGGCATCCGGTCCCATCACTTGATGGGAAATAGATGGGGAGACAGTGGAAACAGTGTCAGACTTTATTTTTGGGGGCTCCAAAATCACTGCAGATGGTGACTGCAGCCATGAAATTAAAAGACATTTACTCCTTGGAAGGAAAGTTATGACCAACCTAGATAGCATATTGAAAAGCAGAGACATTACTTTGCCAACAAATGTCTGTCTAGTCAAGGCTATGGTTTTTCCAGTGGTCATGTATGGATGTGAGAGTTGGACTGTGAAGAAAGCTGAGCGCCAAAGAATTGCTGCTTTTGAACTGTGGTGTTGGAGAATACTCCTAAGAGTCCTTTGGACTGCAAGGAGATCCAATCAGTCCATTCTAAAGGAGATCAGCCCTGGGTGTTCTTTGGAGGGAATGATGCTAAAGCTGAAACTCCAGTACTTTGGCCACCTCATACAAAGAGTTGACTCATTGGAAATGACTCTGATACTGGGAGGGATTGGGGGCAGGAGGAGAAGGGTTGACATCACCGACTCGATGGACATGAGTTTGAGTGAACTCTGGGAGTTGGTGATGGACAGGGAGGCCTGGTGTACTGCGATTCGTGGAGTCGCAAAGAGGCGGACACGACTGAGCGACTGAACTGAACCAGCCCTTTCCCCCTTGGTAACCATAAATTTGTTTTCTAAATATGTAACTCTATTTCTGTTTGTTAATAGGCTCATTTGTATAACTTTTTTTTTTAGATTCCACATGTAAGTGATACCATATGATATTTGTTTTGCTTTTTCTGACTTAATTCACTCAGAATAACAATCTCTAGGTCCATCCATGCTGCTGCAAATAACATTCTTTCATTCGTTTTTATGGCTGAGTAATATTCCATTGTATATATGTACAATATCTTCTTTATCCATTTCTCCTTAATGGTTTTCTTTGGATATATGCCCAGGAGTAGTAATGCTGGATCATATGGTAGCTCTGTATTTAGCTTTTTAAGCACTCTTCACACTGTTCTCCATATTGGCTGTACCAATTTGGATTCCTATCAAAGTGTGGGAGAGTTCCCCTTTCTCTAAATCCTCTCTAGCATTTATTGTTTGTAGATTTTTTGATGATGACGTTTCTAACCAAGGACTTCCCTGGTGGCTCAGACAGTAAAGAATCAACCTGCAATGCGTGAAAACCTGGGTTTGATCCCTGGGTTGAGGTGATCTCCTGGATGAGGGCATGGAAATTCACTCCAGTATTCTTGCCTGGGGAACCCCATGGACAGAGAAGCCCGGCTTGCTACAATCCATGGAGTCACAAAGAGTCGGACAAAACCGAGCTACTAAGCATAACACATAGCATTCTAACCAGAGCCCCGATCCTGGGAAAAATCGAAGGCAGAAGGAGAAGAGGGCAATAAAGGATGAGATGGATGGATAGCATTACCAATTCAATGGACGTGAACTTGGACAAATTTGGGGAGATGGTGAGGAACAGGGAAGCCTGGCATGCTTCAGTCCATGGGGTCACAAAGAATCAGACACAATTTGGCGACTGAAGAGCAACCACATTCTAGCCAATGTGAGGTGATACCTCGTTGTAGTTTTGATTTGCATTGCTCTAATAGGAGATCCAACCAGTCCATCCTAAAGGAGATCAGTCCTGGGTGTTCATGGGAAGGACTGATGCTAAAGCTGAAACTCCAGTACTTTGGCCACCTCATGTGAAGAGCTGACTCATTGGAAAAGACCTCGATGCTGGGAGGGATTGGGGGAAGGAGGAAAAGGGGATGACAGAGGATGAGATGGCTGGATGGCATCACTGACTCGATAGATATGAGTTTGAGTAGACTCTGGGAGTTGGTGATGGACAGGGAGGTCTGGCGTGGTGAGATTCATGGGGTCGCAAAGAGTCGGACACGACTGAGCGACTGAAATGAACTGAACTGAACTGAATAATTAATGATGTTGAGAAACTTTGCATATGCCTCTTGGGCTATCTATTTTATTTATCTTCTTTGGAGAAATGTCTATTTAGATCTTCCACCCATTTTTTAATTGGGTTCTTTGTTTTCTTGAAATTGAGCTGCAGGAGCTGTTCCTACATTTTGCAGATTAATCCCTTATTGGTTGCTTCATTTGCAAATATTTTCTCCCATTCTGTGAGTTATCTGTTTTGCTGATGGCTTCCTTTGTTGTGCAAAAACTTTTAAGTTTAATTAGGTCCCATTTGTTTACTTTGTTTTTATTTACCCAACACTTTTATTCTGTGACACTATTTAGTCTGTTCTCTTGAGAAGGATACCTGGATTACAAAATTCATACCTGCAAGAAATGGGACACAGGGGGCACTCTTGAATATGTTTGGACAGTCTCTATGGAGAAGTACCTTTGACAGCTTCTTTGAACCTAATGATGATTCCATTTGTTCTTAGTTTTATTCCAGAATTAAAATCTGTCTTCAGAGGCTTAAATGCCTTAATGCTACTGTATCTTGAGCCTGCTCAAAAGGTGGTTTCAAATTGAGACTTTTATCTAAAGATTTGAAGATGTCTAAACATAATAATGTTTTCTAACTTATGAAATGAAGCATTTGATTCACATTTAAAGTGGGATACTTAGTTTGGATCAAATATCTAGTTTTCTTCCTCCCTCCTTTTCTTTCTTTCTCCCTTCCTTCCTCTCGCCCTTTCCTCTTTCCTTTTCTTTCCCTTCCTCCCTCCCTCTCCCTCTCTTTGTCTTTCCTTCTTTTAAAAATGTCAGCCTATATAGGTTAACTCAACAGAGGGCAGTGAAGAGGAAGGAACATAGACTCTGGAATTGGGCTGTTTATGTTTTGTTTATAGCTTTGCACATCTTAGATATGTATCTTTGGATAAGTGACTTCATTTCTCTGTGCCTTTATTTTCTATCTGTAAAATGATTATATTAATAGTAACGATTTTCTGGTTATGGTTTGGATCCAGTGTGCTTTATTTGCTGGGCACCTGGCACATATGGAAAAGCTTGTTTATATGTTTACAGTTGTAGCAGTAATGGTGACAGTGCCCATGTTTCTGTGTAAGGCTCAGTATGAGAAAGACAAGAATAACTTTCTATTTTCTCAAGAGTGTTAGTTTCCTATGATGTCAGCTGTGTTATTATCTGTAATTTTTTCCTGTGCATCTTTAATCCTATATGTGTATGTAGATATATGTAGATCAGAGAAATAAAAAGAGAGAGAAAGAGATGGGGAGAAAAAAATCATTATTGTTAAGTAAGTGCAGAGAGACATTATCTGTTACTCATCTTTATGTCTCTTAGCACCAGTAAGAGTGCCTGAACAGAGTAGATATTCAGCAAATAATTGTCAAAGAAATATATATATGCTGTTATCTCCTTCACTGTTCTGTGGATGTGTTTATTGCCTCGTGCCACTGCTTCGTGTTCTAGGAAGAGAATGATCAACTACATTACGACATTTTTACTTATCTCTCAGGTAACAGTGAGAACCTGGCCAAATGAATGATTCTGGGAAATAACAATCTCCCCTTTGAATAATGACACCTACTAGAGTTAGGGTTAGGCGCTCAGTCACGTCCAACTCTTTGAGACCCCGTGGACTGACTGTAGCCTACCAGGCTTCTCTGTCCATGGGATTCTCCAGGCAAGAATGCTGGAGTGCCATCTAGGGGATCTTCCCCACCCAGGGATTGAACCCGGGTCTCCTGCATTATAGACAGATCCTTTACTGTCTGAATTATAGGGAAAACTAGTAGGTTTAATTGATGAGATTCTGAAGCAGTTCTAAGAATGAATTTTATTTTCTAGATCCTCTCTATGGTTGTTGCTGTATAGTAGCTAGAGCAACATGTTTGTGTCTAAGATAAATATTTTAAACTCATAGATTAATATGAAACTTGTGGTCCCATTTCATTAAATGTCTTGTCTCATTTGTGTCTTGTGACTAAACTATGATGTCACACTCCTCAGTTTAACCTGGAATTGCTTTTTTTGTTTGTTTTTAATCAGAAATTAGTGTAAGGTGATCAGTGCTTCTCATTCTACATCTGTCAAAGTATAGACAACTACTGACCATTTTAAAAAACAAACAAATAAACAAGATCACCAAGAAAATTTCCTTGTCTCTCTCAAGTCTCAGGATAATTAATATCCTTGCTTCTTGCATTCTCTAGATAGAGGCCATTTTTTTATAGTCTTTTGAGGATATCTGACCTAAACAGTTTGGTGCTCTCTTTCACTAGGGACAGGATTAAAAATTGGTCTGCTGATGGCTAGCTTTCCTCTGTACAAGGGTAAACAATACTTCCATTTGCCGGTAGGAGAGAAGCATAATTACGCTCACAGCTGTGTGACTGGTGGGACCACTGCTGCCACAATCTGGCTCTCTGTTTCCATTCCGAGAGTTCTCTGCTACGGAAATGAAGCTTTCTTGTCTCTAGTGCTTGAGCTCATGCTGACTTGACTCATTAACTGAATCCAGCTGTTCTTCCCCTAGCAGCAGACAATTTCACATCTGCAGGGCCATTTGGAGCTCAGATGTGAGTGGCAAAGATCACTGCTTGACGATGTTTTGAAATTTCAGGTTATAGTTAGAAATAGAGTCAATTTAAAATGAAAAGTTTTGATTACCTTATATTCTGACTACATGTTGACTTTCAACAAAGATGATTTCTTTTCGGGGATTGAAAACTAAACTCTCCAATTTGAAATCTGCATGAAAAGAAATAGAGATTGCACACATACACAAACAACAAAAAACTGAAAATAAACTAAGTTCTTTGATTAACTGTGAACGAAAAAAGAATCTAGAATTTTTACTAATGAGCTGCATGACTCCAGCATGTCAGCTAACATCTTTTTTTATTTTTTCTACATTTATAAAGCAAGGTAGAATTAGAGCATCTGCAACGATATTTTTTCCTATTTTTATAATATTATGCTTCATGTTAAATAGGGAATAAAGTATCAAAATATCACAATTCTATGAGAAATGAAGTTTCTCTAGAAAACAGAATTTATCATAAATAGGAAAGATTGTTCTGCAGATTCTAGAAAAACATTTATACAAAAGTGACAAATGACAGTGATCAATCAATAAACGGCAAGTGAAGAATGAGAGCAATGGCAACAAAATATAATGTTTGAAATCTAGCATTTTAGAAAATAAAAGTGAACTGAAAAACTAGTGAGTTAAGGAAGAAGGAAACGGTTGAGTTTGAAAAACCAAAATTCTGCCTGGTTCTTATTGGCCTCTAAATGAGTGATATCATTGTTACTTTCTAAAGAGGAAACCAGAAGAGCCAACATGCTTGTACTTTCATCACTAGCGGGTACTTTTTCTCAAACTAACAGCTTCTTCTTTGGAACCATTTCCTTCATCAACATATTATTTACTTGACAGAAAAACATTAAGATCTTCTACTAAAAATGATTGTTTTAAAGATAATTGGTATTTCTGAGGTGGGGAGAAAGGTGGTGCTCTATTTGATTTCTGTAGGCATAGCTAATTTAGGCACTTCTCATTTAAATTTTTATTTTTTCCTTCCTCTCTTCCCTTCCTTGTGTATTTTTATCTGAATTTACAAATGACTTGATGTGGCTTCAAAACCAAATTATCACAGTAGTCTGTCAACTAGTTATCAGCTTGGAATATTGCATTCACTGAAATTATTTTCTTCATAATTGAGCAGATAGACCATTTAATGTTTCTCCTAAAATTCTTTGATGGTATTACATGTTCTCACACCTTCCACAAATTTATTTAAAAGTCAGCCTGGGAATCAAGGCTTTACTCATGCTGTCCTTGATTTACCTCACATGCACATACAGTTTTACTATAAATAGAGTGAACATTAATTGTCCCCTCCACTACAGTCAAATATTCTAATCACTGTCACTTGAAAGTATCTGCAATTTTCTAGCTGATACACTTTATTTCACATTATTCATTATAACTAGATTTCTCAGCTTCCTTCTCTTCAATTATATCAATTTTTTCCTAGGGAATAAGGCTTTTTCAAATCTCATAAAGTCCCAAGGAAGGCTTGATTGTCATGGACACACAATAGAACCTCTTTTCTCTCATTTGACACTCAGAAGTAACATCTTCCCATCATTTTTTATATATGCAGAGGTATGTTGATGAATTGTAACCACCAAGAAATTTATTTTCAAAGCTTACAGATTGCTGTGTTGTAAAAATTCTGACTATGGCTGATTTCAAGCTCTTGATAGGACTTTACTGAATGGGTAATAGAAAAAAGATGTTCACAGTCAGCTCTCATTCACTAATACCAACTGACTGCAGAAAATAGGGCCTGCTACCTCAAAATGATAATTATAAGAACCTTGAGTATAAATGATATTTCAAAATCCGTGACTCTTTCATATCTTTTTAATAATACTCTATTTGACACCTATAGTGTATAAAAATCATATTAGAAATTTCTGTAATGTCTTCTTCTAATTTACTGGGATAGATGAGGATAAATGTGAGCAAGTGCCCCATCCTTTAGATCTTGTAATTTGATCCTGCAGAAATGGTAGTTCTGTCGAAGGAAGGGGGACCCATCCCAGGGCTTGAGAGTCGGCTTTTGTCCAACACTCAGAAATGAATTGTCTGAGGAGACACGTGTACTGACAAAGCAAAACAATTTATTGGGAGGGGGCACACCAGCAGCAGGGTAAGGGAACCCAGGAAAACTGCTCTGTCACATGTCTCAGGGTGTCAGGTTTTATGGTAATGGGGTTAGTTTCTGGATCTGGCCAGTCATCTTACTTGGGTCATATTTGGTCTCACTCAGGGTCCTTTCTAGTGGCACACGCATCTCTCAGCCAAGATGGATTCCAGTGCAAAGGATTCTGGGAGGTTGGTAGAACATATGGTATACTGGCATCTCCTCCCTCCTTGTGGCCCCTCCTGAATACTCCTGGTTTATTTTTGGTGGCAGTACCATGTTACTTATTCAGACTTACTGTTGTGAGGCAACTCATGCAAGTAGTTATTCTCATGCCTGGCCAAGGCAGGTGGTTTCAGTCAGTGGTTCCCTAGTAGTTCTTTCTAGACATTTATTATCTCATAATTATGTATCCTCTCATAATCTGTTTAAACAAATGACCATTTTGGCTGTATAGATGGGGAAGCCGTGGGTCAATTGAGATGAGTAATTGCCTCTAATTTGAGATAGCAATTTGCCTCTAATAAAAGAAATAGTGACAGAGCCAGGACTTGATTCCAGATGCTTCGACTTCAAGATGAGGAGAGCAACAACAACCACGAAATATTTTCCAACATCTCAGCAGAAAATTCTGGGCAAGGAAGGTGTTATCTTGAGACACTTAAATAATTTGATAATATGAATATATTTTTATTCTTCACTCTCAGAACTTCATATTGACTGTCAAACCAAAAGTTCTCTATTTCTTCTCAATCCACAAACATCATATCGGGAAAAGAAAAATGTGTTTTCTCTTGTTGCGGCATCTCACAACCATGACTACTATATTTAGATAGGACATGTTTCTTTGTTTTAGATCTGTTGTTTTATTTTAGAACTGACAGCCATTTTCCCCCAAAACAAAGAGTAAACAACCCAAAATAGAATAAAGCCTATGGACTTTCAGTTGGCAAAACCAATGCCACTAAGGGAACGTTTGAAAATAAGCAGAATCTGCCTTTGACTCAGTTTCTAAAATCTTCCTCTTCAACTGCTCTGAAGCACTTATTTCCTGTGGCTCCCCACTTCTCTTTACTCTCACCGCTGCATCTCATTCATTAGGCTTTAAGTTGCCTAACTTTGCCCAGCTCATGTCTTCCATCTTCATTCCTGGTTAGCCTTCTCAGTTGCAAATGCATTTAAAGGTATTTGCATGCTAATGAAGGACTCATGAAAGTGGGGGAGTCATAAGTGAAAAGGATAGAAAGTCAATGATTTTATTTTTAGTGGGATTAGGAGGCTTAATTTATATGTGTAAGATCTGTCCACTTAATACTAATAAGTGTATCGGGGAGGAACAGGCATGCGCAGTTCTACTGCCTTCCTTTCAATTTATTTATTTATTTATTTTAGGTCCAATATTGCCAAGAATCAAAAACTTAGGATAAATCTTCACAGAATGTCTTCTGAATTCTGTAAGTTCTCTACAGTACACAAAATCTCCTCAGAGTTCATTTGTGTTTTCAAGTACCCCATGAGTTTTTCTGGCCAGATACTGGGTGAGTGATATTAGCAGAGATCTGACATTTGGACATTCAGTTTGTTGAGAGAGCGATACAATCCTACTTGTACTATCCTCACTCAACACACACACACAGATGTCACTGAGAAATATTGTCCAGCACAAAAACGTTGACTTCTGGTTTAAATAACAACCACCTGCCTCCCCACCTCTACTCTTAGTAAGTTAAATCCAGGTTGACATAAAATCAGTTGATATTTTTTAGAGATAGTGTGTCATGACGAATTTGACCTCATCCAGGTGAGGCCTATCCTTTATCATTGATTCCTGAGATATTCTTTCTAAATCCTCTAAATCCTTTACTGAGTGATCAGAGTATCTTTGTTATTCATTGGTCCACAC
Source organism: Oryx dammah (assembly GCF_014754425.2). Taxonomy (NCBI): domain Eukaryota; kingdom Metazoa; phylum Chordata; class Mammalia; order Artiodactyla; family Bovidae; genus Oryx; species Oryx dammah. The sequence goes on from NW_024070201.1 coordinate 65,991,719, forward strand.
TTTAGAAAGTTTATGCTAATGCGGTGATTCATAATGGACCCTTTGAGTCATGAAATATCACCCAGACTTTTGAAGAAAGGGCGGGTACTGGAGACTGAGATCAAACAGGGGATATCAATTGATTTCATACCTGTGTAATGAAGCCTTGATAAAAACTCTAGACACAGAAGTTTATATGAGCTTCACAAGTCAACTCTGTTCTTACTGTTGTCAGACACCGATGCCCAGAGGGTCACACATCCTGAGGACAATGGAAGCTTCTCATTTGCAGTCTTCCCAGATTTGCCTTTGTATCTCTTGCTGTGGGTGATTTGAAAGTACCTTTTTCCTATGTTAAACCATACTGTGAGTATAATAGCTTTCAGGGAGTTCTGTGAGCCTTTCTAACAAAGTGTCAAACCTGAAAGTCATTTTTGAAGACCCTCAAACCATCAGTAAGTGTCTGAACTCTTGGATAGGCTTGGAAGTCTGGAGAACTGTGCCTTCAAACCTCACAGTATAACTAACTACAAGTAAACGGCCTGATAAAAACTGATATGAAAAAATGCAATTTCCATATTTTAATATAAAGGAAACAGTTCCTTTTTAATTCCATGATGTTAGTATCAGTATGTAGAATGCTCTACATGTTTGTCTTCAAACCCTAAATTCCTATCTTTGGCTGAGATTTCCTGGTTTCATTGAGAATGTATTTGTATTAAAAATCAGATGACATATTTTTGGAAAATGTGCCTGTTCTTATTCAGAATGTTACAATGAATTTTTATCTCTCTTTGAAAATTTATGAATTTATCTGTTTGCCAAATTACTTTTGGAAAACAGAAATTAAGGGAGGGGACATTTCCCTATAGTAAAATGTTAAACAGTGATAAGATTGAAATACTGTACTATAGTATAGAAAAGAGGAAGAGAAGAGGAATAAATGAGACAAATTATCCCAGATTTGAATCTTGGACTTCAGAGAAATTCTTAATATAATAAAGGAGCTGGGTCTTTAAGACACACTGCACATACTCAAAACCTTTCATTAATTTTCCAAAATAGACGAGTCCATTTTCATGACACTTCAAAGTCTTTCAGTTAAAAGAGTTTTACATAAACTTAGATATTGATATTGCCTAAGATCTCTAAGTGGATTAATAAGTGTGCCAGCATGACTTGAAGATAAGATGATTGAATCACCTGTCATCTTTATCACTTCCAATCTCTTCTGTATAGAAGAGGTAAAATGATAGACTGGACCACAATAAGGGCAGAAGATATATTCAGCTAGGTGAGAGAGTGATCCTATATTTAAGTGTTTTTTCAGATTGTGGCATTAAGAACATTTTGAGAGAGAGAGAGGGGAGAGAGAGAGAGAATGTGCTAGGCAGATTTCCCTCCAGAAACCCAACCTCAAAGCTTTTGAGGAAACTAAAATTTCTATCATCTCTGTAGTAACCACTATGAGGATGTGAATTTAGAAAAGAATAATAAGGTTTACTGCAATATTTTATATTTGCATGTCATGTTGTATATTCAACTACTTACTTAGTAATAGTCACTATCCTGCTAAGAAACTTATTTAAAGCAGGAATATGTAATACCTAGTGCTAAGTAGTGGCTAAAAATGGGCAGATTCTTCTAACATGGTTGATTCCATAAAACTTTGTCTGAGATATATAATTGTCAACTTTCCAGTAATGCTAAGATTCTATTTCTTGGAAACCATTTCATGCCCTTGATCTTTCAATTATTGTGGATGTTCTCTAGTGTTTATTTTGTTGTACAGTAACCAGTCAAGCTGTGGTAATCAATGTGCAGATGCAGTAAATTTGCCTCCTTATTTGAGTAGGAATTTTCATAAAGAGAAGCAGCATAATTAATCTACAAATTCTGAATTACCCATGGGAAGACAGATTCTTTTTAATTCCCCTCTCTGTTTGCTTGGAGAATCCCATGGGCTGAGGAACCTGGCAGGCATGGTCTATAGGGTCACAAAGAGTCAGACATGACTGAAGTAACTTAATATGCACGCATACAGGTGCTGTAAGTAGCAAATTTATCACAGTCATTTAATATATGTTTCTTCAATTTCATTAAGTTGGATAAGGCACATTTTCACAGAAGAACGCAGACATTCAGGCAGTTCTGTTTTCCTTGAGGGACTGGCATTAGAAGTGTGAAACAGCCTACTTCCCTACCTTTTTGTCCACTTCTTCTGAGCAAACTATTACTAAATACTGGAACCCTTCAAAAGACAATGCCAGCTATGTTCTTTTTTCATTTATATAAGAAAAAAAATGAGACTCTTCCTTAGATTTTCCTGGTTGTAAAGACTGAGCAATATATAATTGAGTTATTGGATTTGAATCCATTAACTAAACACCCAAGGTCAGACATAAAGCCCATTGTGCTGTGAAAGAATTAGAAGAGGTAGAACCATGAAAATGTCCCATAAACCTGTCATTTTAGCTTCTTTAATTTTTTTCCCTAAGATTCTAGATATGTTAAGGAAACCCATATATATGAACCAATGAAGAGGAAAGGTGTGAAATATCAAACACATTTTGGATTGTTTTTTGAAGTCTTTGGAAGATATTTCAAGAACAGGACCAGTATGTATTCACCATTAGAAGCATAATAGAAAACAGATCTAATTGGATTCAAGAAACTCTTTTAATTTTTCTTGCTCCATTAATAAAAGTAACCTGTCTCTTATAATAAGGAAAATTCCATTTGAAACAATTGTGCACTAGAAATAAATGGTAGAAATGTATGTCATTGGAACCAGTGTCTTCATGAATACACATGTGAGCACACACACACAGAATTGTGTGATAAAGAAGATATTACTTTCTATTCTCTTTTTTTAAAAAAAGAAACTTACCAATTATAGGTCAAAAGAACAAATTTCCAGTTATAAAATTAGTCACAAGGATGTAGTGTACAACACAGGATATATCATCAGTGACATTATAATAGCTTTATATATTGTGTAACTTATAAAAATATCAGATCACTATGGTTACTTACACTTGAAACTAATGTTATATAGTATGTCAACTATTCTTCAAGAAAAAAGAATATTTTACATAAAAAACTACACGAGAGAAAAAGAAATTGTATTTGTCACTTTGGTAAATTTCAATTAGAATCAAATTCATGATAAATATTTTCTCACCCCAAGAGTTATTTCTTGACTTCAGATATCTTTTAACTAATTTTACTTAATATATCTCAGAGGCTCACAATATGATAATGTTATGTACTATTTGTAGTTACCAGTAACCCATATAGTGAATTCTTTTATAATTTACTCAGTTTCAGTGGAACAACTAACAGGTGCAAAGTACTTTATAGGCTACCAAGTCATAACTGTATTTTATCCTTTTTACTTCTCATAACATTTTGAGGTGATAATTTTTTTTCTTTTGTTTGTAGACGAGGAAAAAGACAATTCAAAAGACTAAATAAATTCCTTGTAATCATTTGACTAGATGTCACAAATCAGACCTCTGGCTATTTATTTCCATTATAACATACTATTATCTATCTTATATAGGAGATGAAGCTCAGGTTATAACTTGAGATTAAATCACTGATTGAGTTCACTTGTTCTGTCAACAGCAACAACAGTCATTTGTTCAGCACTTACAAGTGCCAGGAAGTATGCTAAGAGTAAGGATATATTCACAAAAATTCTAGGTACCATTGCCTTGCTGTTAACTAAGTAAACAGTGAAGTAATTTCAAGGCAATATGCTAAACACTTTTAAAGAAAGATGGATCAAACCTGGGTCTCCCACATTGCGGGCAGACGCTTTACCCTCTGAGCCACCAGGGAAGATTCCTCTTAAAGAAAGGTAGCACAAGATATATACCTATATGATGGCAGCGAGAAAGCGGGAACTGTGCCTGCCCACTGAAGTTAGGTAGACTTAAAAGGAAAAGTAACACTTGAAATTAATCTTGAAAAAGTAGAAAACAGACACAGGAGAAAGCCAGGAAAAAGATATTTAAGACAGGGGATAGAACATATTCAAAGGCAGATTGACTTTTAGCTGGTTTGATTAATGCTTTTAATTCTCTTCAGAAAAAGCATCAGTGATTTTTGGCTGATCAAAAATCTCCATACTAACAATTTCAGCATTTTTTTGCCTTTATGAATCTTACTAAGGTGAGATTTAAAACAAATAATAAAGTGAACTTTAAACAAATAAAAATGTCATTTAGCTTTCCTTGCAGCTAGAGTAACCTAAATGCTGAACATGAATTAATGGGACACTGATTTGGAAATTATTGGAGCTATTGATGGAACATACATCCATTGTGCTGGCAACTTTGGTGTCAGAGGCACACTTGTTCTGGGGTCAGTTATAGAACTCCACTTAGTAAGTGGGTCCCCCAGAGCTTGTGAGTTTCCTCTGTAAGTTCAGCATTTCCAGCAATTCTATGAGCCTTCAACTACTGTTTAACACATCCCTTCCTGGTACTGTAGATAGACTGGATACTATAAATTTTAACCCAAATGATCAATACATCTAGTTTTTAGAACTTTTATGATAATTCAAAGCAGGACACAATATAGAGCACTTAATCCAATTTTACACATGATGAGGGCTCAGAAAATTGTAGCCATTAATATTCAAATTTAAACTGCTGCTACTTCAGGCACACACTGTGATAAAATAGGCATCTGGCAATTCTATTGTTTGATAGCTGAATTATGAATTGTCCCAGTTATTCTTGAAGTATTGTCTTAATTATATGTTCCTCAGATATTATATAGAGTCAATTTTAGACAGACTTTTAGACTTCAATATCTTTTTAATAAATAACAAATTCTGGGATATTTGTGGTAAAAAGGTTCTCATTCACATTGATTATCTTAACATGATCACTTTATCCTAGATTTTGTTGAATTTTGCATAATTGTTGATGTTTACACTGCAAATTTGTGAAAAGTCAGTTTTCTCCTTTAAGATAGTAAAGTATATGTTGGGAAGATCCACTAGAAAATGGAATGGCCACCCACTCCAGTATTCTTGTCTGGAGAATTTCAAGGACAGAGGAGCCTGGCAGGCTGGAGTCTATGAGGTCACACAGAGTGAGACACAACTGAATGACTAACACTTTCAAAGCATATGTAGTGCTTTTAAAAACAATGGCTGGTATATAAATTGATTTTGATTTATTATGACTCTGATATTTTTGCTGAGGTTCCTGGATCCAACTAAAAATGAGTCTTCAAAAAACATTGATGACATTGGCATCTCAGTCCGTTCAGTTCAGTTCAGTCGCTCAGTTGTGTCCAACTCTTTGTGACCCCATGAATTGCAGCATGCCAGGCCTCCCTGTCCATCACCAACTCCTGGAGTTCACTCAAACTCATGTTTGTTGAGTCGGTGATGCCATCCAGGCATCTCATCCTCTGTCATCCCCTTCTCCTCCTGCCCCCAATCCCTCCCAGCATCAGAGTCTTTTCCAATGAGTCAACTCTTCACATGAGGTGGCCCGAGTACTGGAGTTTCAGCTTTAGCATTATTCCTTCCAAAGAAATCTCAGGGCTATCTCCTTTAGATTGGACTTGTTGGATCTCCTTGCAGTCCAAGAGGCTTTCAATTGGCATCTAAGTAAACTCTAATATGATCTAAGTGATTTTCAATTGCAGGTCCTCCAAAGCCATCATATATTTAGTTCTTTTTAGGAGACAATTCCAAGTGAAAAGCAATTAAGAATACCTACCTCCTGAATATCTCTAGAGATATAGAAATATCTCTAGAAATATAGAAATTCCATTCAAACATAGGCTACGGGTTAAGAAAGAAAATAAGTTGACCTGAAAGTGGTCAGTTTGCATTCACACTTCATATAAAAGAAAAGTTGCATTAACAAAAGAAAAAAGTCACTTTCAGCCCTCAGATATTAAACATTAGAATATGTAGAAGGAGAGAAACTCTGGGGAAATGAGATCCAGAAATCTTCTAATGATCTCTTCAGGAAGTCTTTATATAATTCATCCTCTCCCGATAAGGATGGGTTGGTTCAAGGCTTGAAGAATGTTTTTTTTTTTTTTTTGGCTTAGTTTTGGGTATTTGATTCCATGAAAATATTTATAAATAATACTTTGATCAATTGATATGTATCTTAGGCTCTGCAGATTGGAGACTTCTGGGAGAAAAAGCTAAATATAGATTTTTTTTTTCCTAAATTCTTCCTCAGATTTTCACCATTCTTTTTATTGACCAGGTAGGAAAATAAATAGAATTTCAAAGTTCCATTATTTAAAAAGGAAATAAAGAATCATGCTTGAAGGGTTTAACATTAAAGCAAATATTAAATATTTCTTCAGTGTAAACTATGTATCAGACGATGTGGCAGACAGTGAGAGCTAAGGTGGAGGAGAGGCAAATAAAGGAGCTTAAGCCTTTTAGTTACCTTCTAGAAATGTATTGAAATTGCTCAAAAACTTCAAAATCCCTCCCTCTCTTCTACCTGAGAATATCAGAGCTAATCAACATAATATTTGTGATTGGTACAAGACTTTTCTTACAGATTGCAGTTGGTATCTGCCCATCACATTATCTGAGATGTTGCGTCATGGAACATGAGAAAATCATGAAGTTAAGACAGAATGGAAATAATGGCTATTATTACATTGAACTAACTTCCCAGTGACTGTCCAGGTCCTCGAATCCTTATAATTATTCCTCTATCCATTTCTTAAAGTAGTTTGTAAAAGATCCCATTTCTTTTAATGTGAAAAATAATTAAGCTCTGTGAATTTTCTAGATAATTTGTCATATATAGAATTCCATCATATCTATATTTATCATACTGGAAAACAGGCAAGTGGAGGACAGCTGAGGCTACAAAATACATTTAGCAGTACTGAAAGGATTAAAAAAGTGTCTCCTGATTTCTTATCAGTTCTCCTTTAGAGATAAGTAATTAATTGACATCAGTCTATGTTCATTAAATGCTTGATACAAGCTAACTTTATATATACTTATTTGGCTAATGTCACAATAAATCATAACAGAGTTATAGTATCATCTGTTCTTTATGATAATACATAGCTTTTTTCCTAAATAAATATAACACTGCATTAACAATGTTTATTCTATTTTAGAATCTACATTATATTAAGTTCCATGCTATTCTCTGAGGGCTATCATTATTTCACATGAAAATAACTATTTGCAAACAAAAGACAAAAGTATACTTTCTTTTAATGCAATAATAAATAACCCATGTAACTTTGGGGAATTGATTGTGTGCTGAAAAAAAAACGCACAATCCAAAACCTGAGAGTTATGCTTTATTCAGTGGACATTCTTAGGACTTCAAACCTGGAAGACAGCATCACAGCTAATTCTGAGAGACTGCTCAGAAGAGGCAAGGGAGAAAGCCAGGATATATACAAGTTTTTGTAATAAAAACTGACCAAGTAGTCAGAACATCAAAGGGTTACTGTTAATTAACGAAAACCAGATATCTCTAGTTAAGAAATTTTTATATATGTGAAGATGCTAGAGTCGGGCTCTCTGAAACCATTCCTTCGATATGCACCCTAGCTATCTGGGGCCAGAATCCTGTGTTTTCTCATCCCGTTTCCTCAGGGTGCACAATCCAGGCAGCCATAAAGCAGTGCGGCTTAATGGCTGCAAGATCCTTTGTTTGCTGATATGACAGGCTATATTTTAGTTCTTACTTGCATGAAATACAATTTGTTTGAATGCAGTGCTGGTGTTAAGCAGTAGAGTGTCTTTGGAATCCTGAAAACTCTTGAGTTCGTAAAGTTTATTTACTTAATTCATCCATGAATTAGCTTTGTTGGTGTCATCAGTCCAATTCAATGTGGTATTTGGTGGTGGTAATATCAAATGGTCTCATACCTCCTTGATACACAAAGCTTTGCAATATGCAAAGCACTACTAGTATCTTTCAGGTCTGCCACTAATAGATTTTGTGACCGTGGGTCTCATTTGATTCATTCATACCATGAAACAGTTGAGCTTGATAAGATAGTAAATAATATGTTGTTGTTGTGTTAGCTGCTCAGTTGTGTCTGACTCTTTGTGACCCCATGGTCTGTAGCCCACCAGGCTCATCTGTCCATGGGATTCTCCAGGCAAGAATACTGGAGTGGGTAGCCATTCCTTTCTCCAGGGGATCTTCTCAATGCAGGGGTTGAAAACACTTTCCTATGTCTCCTGCATTGGCTGGCAGATTCTTTACCATCTGAGCCACCAAGGAAATCCTAATAAATCATATTCTTATTGCCTATTTAAGAAATAAAGGTAATTAAGACAGAGAAAGAAAGCAAAGGAAATCTATTTATATTTTTTGCCCCTTATACATCCATTCAAAGTTTCAGTTTTTATGATCTTATATGAAGCTTTTAGTCTCAAAATATTTTCCTAAAAACATACATATTTTTGTGATTTTATTGGGGTAGAGGAAGAAAATTAGGATGAGGACATTCATAGGCAAAAGGAAAAATTAGAATATAGTTGATCCTTGAATAACAGGGTTTGAATTACCTGGACCTAGTTATACATGCTTTCTTTTTCAGTAAATAACCTACTGCAGTACTTCAGGACCCAGATGATTGAATCTGTGGATGCAGAAGCAGTTGATACTGAGGAATCACATCTGCAAAGAAGGGATTGCTGTTGTTTAGTTGCTACCTTGTATCCAGCTCTTTCGAGACCCTATGGACTATAGCCTGCCAGGCTCCTCTGTCCATGGAATCTCCCGGGCAAGAATACTAGAATGGGTTGCCATTTCTTCTCCAGGGTATCTTCCCAAGCCAGGGATCGAACCTGTGTCTCCTGCATTGCAGGCAGGTCCCTACAAAGGACGGAACTTACAAGTTATACATGAGTTTCCAACTGCACAGAGGGTCAGCACCACAACCACCTACATTGTCCAAGGGTCAACTGTTTAATGTAAGGGACTTAATTTTCCCTTATTTAAATTCAAATTGAGGATCACCTAGACTGATTTAGACTGAAATAAAACTTGAGAAGGATTTAATGTTCATTCACAGTTCGGTCCATTTCCAGTCTCTATTTCTTTAAAAACTAGACAATGAAAAAAGTCATTAAAATTTCTTCAGCTGCAAGTAACTAGACTTCATCAGAGTTAATTTTCTGCAAAGACTTCCTTTCTCTGGCATCTAACATTTCTAATACAACTTGTGGGCATCTTAGTATAATCTGTTTTTAATAACCATCAATACAACATTAGGCAAATAAGCTATTAAAAGTAGAAACCTTTCTTCTCATGCAGAATTTTTCCCCCCATTTTATTCATGTTGCAGTCACTTCAGGGGAGCAAAAATAAAATAAAACAAAACAAAAAGTTCTTAAATTCAATCTAGGCATATGCATTCCAAAGTTCACTCGGCTCTCTGTTGTACTCTGAGAATTTATAGTTAGTTATTTGACTTGGATTTAATGTTTCAAGAGAACAGAATATGTGAGAATTCATTAACGATAAAATTTTTACAACTTGAACTTCACCTGAAAGGCCTTTTTGTTATTGAGTTCCACTGTTTGATTTCGCCACCGCTACTCCTTCAGCTGGGAGTGGCTGACAAGCAAGTACGGAAAAGAAAACCGCTGACTAGCTCCATTTGTCTTATGCTACCAGCTGATGGTTGCAATGCAATGATAAATGAATACCAATAAATCTGTTATGGACAAAGAAAGCTGGCACATGGGTATATTTTCTGTTCTTCAAATAATCAAGGGAGAGGGGGTAAAAACAATAGTACTGACAACAACAACAACAACAAAACAGAAAAATGTACATATGCATTAGATACTGATTCATACCAGGAAAACATAGCTGCAAAACTGTTCTTCCCATGAGGTATATAGATCATCTCTGCCAATCAGTCTTGTTGACTAAAAATGTTTCTTTACTGTTGAAAATAGTGTTCAAATTTAATCTTCATAATCCTACACTCTAAAAGAAATTTGGGATTTTGAGAAACATTAAGCTCTAAATAATACATCCTGATCACTAACAGTGTTCTTTGAAATGCCTTCTTGTATCTTACCTGCTTGAATGAGAAGAGACTAAATAAAAAAACCATCATGTACATGAACAGATTCTACTGGAGTTATTTGATGCCATTATAAAAGAAAGGTCATATCACTGTTAAATTCTGGTTCCAGTCAGGAAGGTTCTCTTCTTGCCAAAAAGAATAGGATATATAATTTCCCCCACTGCATTCTAGCACTGAGGTTGAAAACATTGTTCATGGAAGCAAAATGGGTGCAGGACCTAGAACTCAGGTTTCTGGAGAAGAGAATTAGATTCAGGAAAATAGAGGAAAAATATTTTCTTAAATGAATTATTGTCTACATTTTTACAGAAAATTATAGAATCAAACAAAGCTTATGTGGAAATTGATTTATAACATACCAGTACTTAAAGTGAATTTAAAACTCTTAAACTCACACTTAAAATGTGTAATATTTACATCAGAAGCCTATTTTGTATGAGTAATTGTGTAAGTTTTAAAGTGTGTAAAGGTTTAGTTGTATTGACTAAAAAAGATGCACAACATGAGAGTTGCAAGTTAAGTTTTATTTGGGGCAAAATGAGGACTGTATCCAGGGAGACAGCACCTCAGATCGCTCTGAGAAACCGCTCCAAAGAGGTAGTGGGGTAAGGTCAATATATAAGATTGTGGTGAAGTGGAAGTTCAGTGCAATCAATTGCTTACTTTACAAGAGGTTTTCTGCTAGTCATGAGGAGCTGATGTCATCATGAAGGGTTTTAGTGCTTTTAGAGATTTGCCAAGATAACACGCTGGTCATAGCAAACACCCTCTTCCAACAACACAAGAGAAGACTCAACACATGGACATCATCAGATAGTCAATACTGAAATAAGATTGATTATATTCTTTGCAGCCAAAGATGGAGAAGCTCTATACAGTCAACAAAAACAAGACTGGGAGCTGACTGTGGTTCAGATCATGAACTCCTTATTGCCAAATTCAGACTTCAATTGAAGAAAGTAAAGGAAAACCACTAGACCATTCAGTTCAGTTCAGTTCAGTTCAGTTGCTCAGTTGTGTCTGACTCTTTGCAACCCCATGAATCACAGCACGCCAGGCCTCCCTGTCCATCACCAACCCCCAGAGTTCACCTAAACTCTTTTCCACTGAGTTGGTGATGCCATCCAGCCATCTCATCCTCTGTCATCCCCTTCTCTTCCTGCCCCCAATCCCTCCAGCATCAGAGTCTTTTCCAGTGAGTCAACTCTTCAGATGAGGTGGCCAAAGTATTGGAGTTTCAGGTAAAGGTATTGGAGTTTCAGGTATGACCTAAATCAAATCCCTCACAATTATACAGTGGAAGTGACAAATAGATTCAAGGGATTAGATCTGATAGAGAGAGTGCCTGAAGAACTATGGATGGAGGTTTGTGGCATTGTACAGGAGGCAGGGATCAAGACCATCCCCAAGAAAAGGAAATAAAAAAAGGAAAAATGGTTGTCTGAGGAGGCCTTACAAATAGCTGTGAAAAGAAGAGGAGCAAAAGGCAAAGGAGAAAAGGAAAGATATACCCATCTGAATGCAGAGTTCCAAAGAATAGCAAGGAGAGATAAGAAAGCCTTCCTTAGTGATCAGTGCAAAGAAACAGAGGAAACCAATAGAATGAGAAAGACTAGAGATCTCTTCAAGAAAATTAAAGATACCAAGGGAACATTTCATGCAAAAATGGGCACAATAAAGGACAGAAATGGTATGGACCTAACAGAAGCAGAAGATGTTAAGAAGAGGTGGCAAGAATACACAGAAGAACTATACAGAAAAGATCTTCATGACCAAATAATCATGATGGTGTGATCACTCATCTAGAGCCAGACATCCAGGAATGCAAAGTCAAGTGGGCCTTAGGAAGGATCAGTATGAACAAAGCTAGTGAAGTTGATGGAGTTCCAGCTGAACTATTTCTATGCTAAAAGATGATGCTGTGAAAGTGCTGCAATCAATATGCCAGCAAATTTGGAAAACTCAGCAGTGGCTACAGTCTGGAAAAGGTCAGTTTTCATTCCAATCCCAAAGAAAGGCAATGCCAAAGAATGCTCAAACTACCGCACAATTGCACTCATCTCACATGCTAGTAAAGTAATGCTCAAAATTCTCCAAGCCAGGCTTCAACAGTATGTGAAATGTGAACTTCCAGATGTTCAAGCTGGTTTTAGAAAAGACAGAGGAACAAGAGATCAAATTGCCAACATCCATTGGATCCTCATAAAATCAAGAAAGTTCCAGAAAAACATTTACTTCTGCTTTATTGACTATGCCAAAGCCTTTGACTGTGTGGATTACAACAAACTGTGGAAAATTCTGAAGGAGATGGGAATACCAGACCACCTGACCTGCCTCCTGAGAAATCCGTATGCAAGTCAAGATGTAACAGTTAGAACCAGACATGGAACAACAGACTGGTTCCAAATCAGGAAAGGAGTATGTTATGGCTGTATATTGTTACCCTGCTTATTTAACTTATATGCAGAGTTATATGTATTTAACTTATATACATCCAGAAATGCTGGGCTGGATGAAGCACACACTGGAATCAAGATTGCTGGGAGAAATATCAGTAACCTCAGATATGCAGATGACACCACCCTTATGGCAGAAAGTGAAGAAGAACTAAAGAGCCTCTTGATGAAGGTGAAAGAGGTGAGTTAAAAAGTTGGCTTAAAGCCCACATTCAGAAAACTAAGATCATGGCATCTGGTCTCATCACTTCATAGCAAACAGATGGAGAAGCAATGGAAACAGTGAGAGAGTTTATTTTAGGGGGCTCCAAAATCACTGCAGATGGTGACTTAAGCCATGAAATTAAAAGACACTACCTCCTTGGAAGAAAAAGTATGAGCAACCTGCTGCTGCTGCTAAGTTGCTTCAGTCGTGTCTGACTCTGTGCAACCCCATAGACGGCAGCCCACCAGGCTTCCCCGTCCCTAGGATTCTCCAGGCAAGAATACTAGAGTGGGTTGCCATTTCCTTCTCCAAGGCATCAAAGTGAAAAGTCAAAGTGAAGTCACTCAGTCATGTCTGACTCTTAGCAACCCCATGGACTGCAGCCTACCAGGCTCCTCCATCCATGGGATTTTCCAGGCAAGAGTACTGGAGTGGGGTGCCATTGCCTTCTCCGATGAGCAACCTAGACAGTATGTTAAAAAACAGAGACATTACTTTACCAACAAAGGTCCATCTAGTCAAGGGTATGGTTTTTCCAGTGGTCATGTATGGATGTGACTATAAAAAAAGCTCTTTTCCAAAGAATTGATGCTTTTGAACTGTGGTGTTGGAGAAGGCTCTTGAGAGTCCCTTGGACTGCAAGGAGATCCAACCAGTCCATCTTAAAGGAAGTCAGTCCTGAATATTCGTTGGAAAGACTGATGCTGAAGCTGAAACTCCAATACTTAGGCCATCTGATGAGAAGAACTGACTCATTTGAAAAGATCCTGATGCTGGGAAAGATTGAAGATGGGAGGAGAAGGGGATGACAGAGGATGAGATGGTTGGATGGCATCACCGATTCAATGGACATAAGTTTGAGTAAACTCCGAGAGTTGGTGATGGACTAGGAGGCCTGGCATGCTGCAGTTCATGGGGTCGCAAAAGTCAGACATGACTGAGCAGATGAACTGAAATGAACTGAACTAGACAGGATGAAATGCAAGGATTGGGATCATGAAATAAGTTCCTGAAAATATCTAACTTTCTAAGGCCTGTTCTACTAGTTTCCCTGGAGCACAGATTGCCTCCCTCTCCACTCTGAACTCTCTTCAGGATGTGGTAATGTCAACAGGTACAGCAGCACACGGTTCAGTCTCCACAGAGGCAGATGGCAAATGCCCTTGGCAAGCACCAATTTGTAGTTGATGCTGCATAAGAGGGAATTCACTTTTGTGGACAATGTGTAGAGAAAGAACACGTGTGCACGCCTCACAGCTCTACAGTTTAAGAATTCCTCTGTTAGACTGAATGAACAGTGAAGATTCTGACATTTGCAGATGTATCTGACTATTGTTGGTACCGGACACAAGTCCATGTCTCCGACTCACGGTGAGGCCAATCAACAATACTGAAACACTGGAGTTTGGAGCAAAGAAAGGTTCATTACAGATCGATGCAAGGAGATAGGTGGTTTATGCTCAGGAAAAATATTGAACTCCTAGGAGGCTTTCAGCAAAGCCTTTTTTCAAGGCATAGTGAGGGAAAGGCGTGGTTAGTTGTTGCAGACTTCTTGCTGTGGGATCCTTTGTTCTAGCAGCTGTCTGCATAGGTCAGGTCAAGACTTCTCTGTAAACCTTCAAGAAAACAAATGTTATTCTCTGTTCTGCAACTTTCTATCTACATATGAATTGGCTCTTAAAGGTCTGTGTCTTGGGACTAGCCTATTCTTCATATTTCAGGCTATACACAACATTCTTTTACAAAGGATGCAGAGCCCACATGACTGAGCACAGGCAACAAAGCACAAAGGTTAAAGTAAACGAAGATCTAATATGGAGTTAGGTTTCTTTTCTCTTATTACATTGCCCATAAAAAATAGACTCAAAGTCTTTATTTTGAATCTCAAAGCTGTCATAATACCACACTAGAGAGTTGGGCTTGAATGAGCCAGGCTGAAATGTTTAGTAACCTTGTGTTTTGAGATTAATTTAAAAAAAAAAGGTCCATATTACCTAATGTTTTCATCAGTCTGAGTCAAGACATGATGTCCGGTTATTCCAGAAAATCTGTCACTGCATTAGTGCTCATCTCAATATTATTCTGTATATTTTATGTTCTCCTTTCTGCTCTTTCTTTCCCATTTCTGACTTTGTTCTTCACCCCATTCAGGACATTTTCCCAAATTGATCTTGTTGAAAAATATGGCTTAACTAGATGGTAAAACACACAGATACTCACAAAGCATTTTTAATAAAACTAGGTGGCATGATATCCTCACAAAACTCAAAATGCAAATGAGTAAGGATCAACCACAAACAGCCCAAATACCTGCATTTTGTCAGCATTTTTGTGAGAAGAAACAGAGGGGGAAAAGTTGGATTTGATTTGATAAAGAAAATCCCTATACCAGACAAAAAGAATTCACAGAAAAATATCACAGGCCAATATGTGAACAGCAGTTGAACTTGGGGAAAATTTTGCCCAGTCCAATAGTTTGTTGTTCAGCCGCTCAGCTGTGTCTGACTCTTTGTGACCCCTGAGACTGCAGCATGCCAGGCTTCCCTGTCCTTCACTATCTCCTGGAGTTTGCTCAAACTCATGTCCACTGAAGGAATATGCAAAATATGAACTCTCAAAATTGACCATCCATGGGGCTCCCTTTCAAGATAACCCCTAGCACTAAGATTGAAGAGAGTAAAATCAAAATTGAGAGGAAAAGACAAAGAAAGAGCTTATGTAAGTGAGGAAGGAAATTCCAGAAAGCAAGGTAATGTAGTTTTTTTTTTTAATACTATATAAACACCAAAAATTTAAAAGCTTTCTGAAGGTAGTTACTCTAGCTTCTTAACTGTGGCTTCTAATTGAGCTATTCATTTTAAAATGTCAGGAAAACAAATTTAAATAAACCAGAATAAATACCAAAAAATCATGGTCAAATCCCACACAAAATTATTATAAGCAAAAGAGACAGTAAAATGTTGAAAATATTCCTGGAGGCAGTGAAAGCTCATCAGAAAAATAACAAACAATAAAACAAACAAAAAAAGCTGTTTCAAAAATTTTATCACAAAATGAGGATGCAATCAACAAAATTCAGACTGTGGCAAATGCTGTAGATAAGTGGTCTAAATTCCTAATCATATATTAATAAATCTGAATAAAGCACAAAAAAGATGAAGGAGAAATCCAGAGAATATTAATGGTTTAAAATATACATAGTATAAAATTTATAAACTGAAACTGTCTATACTGTACTGTCTAGTACAGTCCATAGGGCTGCACAAAGTCAAACATGACTGAAGTGACTTAGCATGCATGCACGTCACACCACTTGAATGAAAAAATTATAAGGAAATAAAAATAAATGATTAATATAAAAGTCAATGCTGAGTTATTTTGCAGAGAAAGAAGTGATTGTCATTGGTATCAGGCAAATAGAGTACTTTTAGTTTGCCCAGCAAAGTTCAATTTCCTAACTTAGAGGTATCTAGATAAGATCCTGGTTTAAAATAATTTACTAAGCTAGAGAGAGAAAAAAAGAGTTTCTAAGTAATAATGACCTTTAAAATTAGGGAAACCTGAGCTATAATGTTTAGAAATGCAACCTTGAATTATAAAACTATATAGGAAAGTAGGGAGATTATTACAGTAAAAATAAGAGTGATGATGGGTTTGCCCTCAATTTCAAAGGGTGAGATAAGTGATATTTGAGAGGAGGCATATGGAGAACTCATGGATTGACTAACAAGGAACTGTCTGCTTTCAATTTTGAAGGTTACAAACTATTTATCTTAAAATTCATTCAATTGCACAGATATCTTAGGCTGATTTCTTTGTATTACTCCAACAATTCAAAGTATAAAATATGTTATCTGTATGTCAATAATTTCAACAAGACATATGAATGAACATATACAATATAATAAAGAGATTGTGATGGTTAATTTCATGCATGAACATAGGTAGGCTGTGGTCCCCCTTTGTTTTGTCAAAAGCAGTCTACATGCCATGATATATTTTTTAGATGTGATTAGCATTTCAGCCAGAAGATTTAACCATACACATTGTTGTTCAGTTGCTCAGTCTTGTCCCAGTCTTTGCGATCCAATGGGCTGCTGCAAGCAAAGTTTCCCTGTCCATCATTTCCTGGAGCTTGCTCAAACTCATTGACTCAGTGATGCTGTTGGTGATCCTGTCCAACCATCTCATCCTCTGTCATTCTCTTCTCCTCCTGCATTTGATCTTTCCCAGCATTGCGGTCTTTCCTAATGAGTCACTTCTTCTCATCAGGTGTCTAAACTATTGGAGCTTCAGCTTCAGCATCAGTCCTTCCAATGAATATTCAGGATGATTTCCTTTAGGATGGACTGCTTGGATCTTCTTGCAGATCAAGGGATTCTCAAGAATCTTCTCCAACACCACAGTTTGAAAGCATCAATTCTTTGATGCTCAGTCTTCTTTATGGTCCAACTATGCCATACATACCTGACATCTGGAAAAATCATGCTCTTTGACTAGACAGACCTTCATCGGCAAAGTAATGTCTCTGCTTTTTAATATGCTGTCTAGGTTGCTCATACTTTTTCTTCCAAGGAACAAGTGTCTTTTAATTTCATGGCTGCAGTCACCATCTGCAGTGATTTTGGAGCCCAAGAAAATAAGGTCTGTCACAGTTTCCATTGTTTTCTCATCTGTTTGCCATGAAGTGATAGGACTGGATTCCATGATCTTCATTTTCTATGTGTTGAGTTTTAGGCCAACTTTTTCACTCTCCTCTTTCACTTTCATCAAAAGGCTCTTAAGTTCCTCTTCACTTTCTGCCATAAGGGTGGTGTCATCTGCATATCTGAAGTTATATTTCTCTTGGCAATCTTGATTCCAGCTTGTGCCTCATCCAGCCCGGCATTTCACGTGATGTATCCTGCATATAAATTAAATAATCTGGGTGACAATATACACCCTTGACATATTCCTTTCCCAGTGTGGAACCAGCCCATTGTTCCATGTCTGATTCTAACTGTTGCTTCTTGACCTGCATATAGATTTCTCAGGAGGTAGGTCAGGTGATCTGGTACTCTCATCTCTTTAAGAATTTTCTACAATTTGTTGTGATCCACACAATCAAAGGCTTTTGGGTAGTCAATGAAGCAGAAGTAGATGCTTTTCTGGATTTCTCTTGCTTTTTCAGTGATCCAATGGATGTTTACATTTGATCTCTGGTTCCTCTGCCTTTTCTAAATCCAGCTTGAACATCTGGAAGTTCACAGTTCACATAGTGTTGAAGCCTGGCTTGGAGAATTTTGAGCATTTTTTGCTAGCGTGTGAGATGAGTACAATTGTGTGGTAGCTTGAACATTCTTTGGCGTTGCCTTTCTTTGGGATTGAATTGAAAACTCACCTTTTCCAGTCCTGTGGCCACTGCTGAGTTTTCCAAATTTGCTGGCATATTGATTGCAGCACTTTCACAGCATCATCTTTAAAGATTTGAGATAATTCAGCTGTAATTCCATCATCTTCGCTAGCTTTGTTTGTAGTGATGCTTCCTAAGGCCCACTTGACTTCACATTCTAAGATTTCTGGTTCTTAGTGAGTGATCACATCATTATGCTCATTAAGATGTTTTTTGTACAATTCTTCTGTGTTTTCTTGCTACCTCTTCTTAATATTTTCTGCTTCTGCTTGGTCCATATCATTTCTGTCCTTTATTGTGCCCATCTTTGCATGAAATGTTCCCTTGGTCTCTATGAGTTTCTTAAAGATATCTCTAGTCTTTTCCATTCTATTCTTTTCTTCTATTTCTTTCCTTTGTTCACTTAAGAAGGCTTTCTTTTCTCTCCTTGCTATTCTTTGGAACTCTGCATTCAGATAGATATGCCTTTCCTTTTCTCCTTTGCCTTTTGCTCCTCTTCTTTTCTCAGCTATTTGTAAGGCCTCCTCAGACAACCATTGTGCCTTTCTTTTTCCATTTCCTTTTTTGGGGATGGTTATGATCACCAACTCCTGTACAGTGTTATGAACCTCTTTCCGTAGTTGCTCAGACACTCTATCAGATCTAATCGCTTGATTCTATTTGTCACTTCCACTGTATAATCGTTAGGGAATTGATTTAAGTGATACCTGAATGGCTTAATCATTTTCCCTACTTTCTTCAATTAAAATCTGAATTTGGCCATAAGGAGTTCATGATCCAAGCCACAGTCAGCTCCAGGTCTTGTTTTTGCTGAACCTTTACAATTGAGTGGGTCTCATCCAATCAGTGGAAAGTGTCAAGGGAAACAACCAGGGTTCCTCAAAGGGAGAAAATTCTGCCTTTAGACTCAGGAGTGCAGCATCAACTGTTGTGGAGGTTTCCAACCTCCTGCCCTGCCCTGCTTGTGTTTCTTCCAGTGAGCGTTTCTCATGATGTACTCTGCACATAAGTTAAATAAGCAGGGTGACAATATACAGCCTTGACATACTCCTTTTCCTATTTGGAACCAGTCTGTTGTTCCATGTCCAGTTCTAACTGTTGCTTCCTGACCTGCATACAGATTTCTCAAGAGGCAGGTTAGGTGGTCTGGTATTCCCATCTCTCTCAGAATTTTCCACAGTTTATTGTGATCCACACAGTCAAAGGCTTTGGACTGGAAAAAACGCAACCTGGAATCAAGATTGCCAGGAGAAATATCAATAACCTCAGATATGCAGATGACACCACCCTTATGGCAGAAAGTGAAGAGGAGCTAAAAAGCCTCTTGATGAAAGTGAAAGAGGAGAGTGAAAAAGTTGGCTTAAAGCTCAACGTTCAGAAAAAGAAGATCATGGCATCTGGTCCCATCACTTCATGGGAAATAGATGGGGAAACAGTGGAAACAGTGTCAGACTTTATTTTTGGGGGGTTCCCAAATCACTGTAGATGGTGACTGCAGCCATGAAATTAAAAGACGCTTACTCCTTGGAAGAAAAGTTATGACCAAGCTAGATAGTATATTCAAAAGCAGAGACATTACTTTGCTGACTAACGTCCGTCTAGTCAAGGCTATGGTTTTTCCTGTGGTCATGTATGGATGTGAGAGTTGGACTGTGAAGAAGGCTGAGCACCAAAGAATTGATGCTTTTGAACTGTGGTGTTGAAGAAGACTCTTGAGAGTGCCTTGGACTGCAAGGAGATCGAACTAGTCCATTCTGAAGGAGATCAACCCTGGAATTTCTTTGGAAGGAATGATGCTAAAGCTGAAGCTCCAGTACTTTGGCCACCTTATGTGAAGAGTTGACTCATTGGAAAAGACTCTGATGCTGGGAGGGATTGGAGGCAGGAGGAGAAGGGGACGACTGAAGATGAGATGGCTGGATGGCATCACGGACTCGATGGATGTGAGTCTGAGTGAACTCCGGGAGATGGTGATGGACAGGGAGGCCTGGCGTGCTGCGATTCATGGGGTCGCAAGAGTCGGACACGACTGAGCGACTGAACTGAACTGAACTGCCCTGCCCTGCATATTTTGAAATTGCCAGACCCAGTCAAAATATTTGGAGAAAACTTGTACAAAGATAAAGAAAGATATTTGAAATATGAAACAAGAATAAGATGCCATTATAAAGAAATCAAATAGAAATATTTTTTATGGAAAGCTGGGTTGATATAAAGAACACAAAAGATGAGATATAGAGTAGAAAAGATGTGACTGAAGGATGTATTAAGAGATTAGAAGACTATTTTGAAAGGTTCTATATGGTAACACTGAAGGATAAAAGAATAGAAAAAAATGAAAAAACATTTTGTAAATAGGGAGAGGAGACATAGGATTGCCAATATCTGAATAATAGTAGTTCTAGCACACATGAAAAATAAATGTGGATAGAAGGAAGTATTTCCAAGCTTAATGGAGGTATATTTTATAGAATAAAGAAAGATGAACAACCCCAGATTGATAAAACTCACAAGTTGTAGCACAAAAGATTTACTGACTCATTGTTATATTTTTTTATAGTAAGTGGATTACCTCAAGAACTATTGAATTCCTACATTCCTTCATTAACAAGTCAGTTTGTTAGTTTCCATGAAGGCTGGCAATAGAGATGGCTGGATCAAAGAAACAGCATGAACATCAGCAACTTTGTGTTAGTTTTCCTTGTCCCTCAGTCCAACAGGAGTGATGCAGCTGGGCCCAGATGGATGCCTGCCCACAGTGAGATGCATTATTCTGGAGAAACCCGGGTCTCTGATAATGGGAACTTGGACCTCTTATAATGGACAGTAAGCATGCCCACCTTTTGTTCCTTAGGAAGGCACTGTATCTGTCTTCCAAGGCTCTTTGCTATAGAAATATCCTTGAAAAGATAGTCTGGCACAGAGAACATTCAGAATGTATAGAATTGTGAGAAAACTATAGAGAAATATCTCCCATCATATAAAATGTCACCTAAATAAGCAAGAATTAAATTATCTTCAGAATTCTCCATGGAAACATTAGATGATAATATGGAAAAATATATTCTAAAATATTGAAGAAAAAGAATTTTAAACTTGAAATAACATTGTTTATTTATTATGAAGGAGGAAATTGCAACCCACTCCAGTATTCTTGCTGGAGAAATCCATGGACAGAGGAGCCTGGTGGGCTACAGTCCATGAGTTTGCAAAGAGTTGGACACAGCTGGCAATGAACATTTTCACTTTCACTTAGCATTGTTTTCAGAGCTTTATTGATGGGTAATTTACATAAAATGCAATTCATATATTTTAAGTGAACAATTAAACGTGTTTTGACATATATAAAAACTCTGAAACACTCTCCACCATTCAGATAATGGAAATACTCCATTATTTTTAAACATTTCATCTTGGACCTATTTGCTGTTTTGTATATTTCTGCTCTTTGGATTTAATTTGCTATTTGTTTTCTAGTTCATTAAAGTAGAAAGTAAGCTTTATTTTCTATTATAGGTCCTAAGTGTTATAAATTTTCCTTTTTGTATTGCATTAATTAAACTCTGCATAATTTCAGGTGTTGTGTTATTATTTTCTTTTAGTTCAAAATACTTTCTAATTTCTTTTTTGGTTTCATCTTTAATCCATGTGTAATTGAGTAGTGTGCTGTTTAGCTGCCATTTATTTTTTTATCCCTATATTATTATTGACATTTAATTCCACTATTTTCAGAGAATACCATTGATATATTTTGAATCTTTTTAAATTTATTAAGACTTCTTTAGTGGCCCATGTAAGGTCATTCTTGGGGAATATTTTCTGTACCATTGAAAAGAGTTTATAGTCTGCCCTGGGATTTCTTTGGAAGGAATGATGCTAAAGCTGAAACTCCAGTACTTTGGCCACCTCATGCGAAGAGATGACTCATTGGAAAAGACTCTGGTGCTGGGAGGGATTGGGGGCAGGAGGAGAAGGGGATGACCGAGGATGAGATGGCTGGATGGCATCACTGACTCGATGGACGTGAGTCTGAGTGAACTCCGGGAGTTGGTGATGGACAGGGAGGCCTGGCGTGCTGCGATTCATGGGGTCGCAAAGAGTCAGACACGACTGAGCGACTAAGCTGAACTGATTTATAGTCTACTATTGTTAAGTGAAATAGTCTATAAGCACCAATTAATACAGATGGCAATGGTCAAATCTTCTATATTCTCACTGAATTTCTATTTACTTTCTTTATAAAATATATGACATATTTGAATAATACTATATTTGTGTATTTCTCTTTAGTTCTATCAGTTTGGGGCATATTTATTTTGATGCACTGTTAGGTACATAAAGATTTAAAGCCACAGTGTCTTTTTGATGAATTAAATACAGTAGGGTTACAAAATGACCTTCTTTATTTCTGGTGATATTTTTGCTTTAATATTACAATAGATGTCCAAGCTTTCTTTGGTTAGCTTAAAAGTGTATATTTTCCATTCTTTGAAATTTAAATGAATTGTGCCTATTTTTAAGTGTTTATTTTTAGGCTCCATATACTTGATTCTATTTATTTTATGTACTCTGATCACAAATATGAAGTATTATTTTCACAAACCATAGCAAGGAGGCATGCTATCAACATGACTTATGACTATATGTTGAACTTGATCACTTGGCTGAAGGAGTGCTTGTTAGATTTCTCAACTATAAGTTTCTTTCCACTCCTATGTATATTGTATTCTTTGGAAAGAAGCCACTATGTGCAACCCACATTAAGAAGTGGAATTATCTTCAAGAATTTAGACATTAAGCAAAATACTCTCATATATTTCCCCATATATTTACAAGGATTCTTCATTCATTTGTATAAATTCATATTTTCTTCCTGTATAATTTTCTTACAGACTGAAAGCTTCTGTTAACATTTTTGTAGTACGAGTGTTTTGTAATGAATCATTTCAACTTTTATATATAATTAATAACTTTTATTTCAGCTTTATTTTTGAAAGACATTATCATTGAAAAATCTTTGCAATAAAAATGCAAAGTGGTAGTTATCAGATAAAAATTGTTCATCAAGGACAGAGGAGGGTTACAGGCAGATTCTTGCCAGTTGAGCCACAAGGGTAGCCCAATTCATAAAGTAATGATTCAGTTCAAAAAGAAAATAGATAATTTAAATATATATATAAGTGCATATATTTTCCCATTTTCCTGAATTGTGATACCAAACTCTCAATTTTATTTTCTAGCTTCATCTCTATTCTTTAAAAAGAAAAAAATAGCTAATTTAAAGAGGCTGTAATTTGATTTTTTTTACTGAAAAGATTTGTTATTTTTCTCTATAAAGCCTTCAAAATGGAGTGATAATCAACTTACGAGAAATCTCATGCTTTTTTCCCCTCTTAATCACTTTTTCAAATCTTCAGTTTAGTTCAGTTGCTCAGTCGTGTCCGACTCTTTGCGACCCCATGAATCGCAGCAGGCCTCCCTGTCCATCACCAACTCCCGGAGTTCACTCAGACTCACGTCCATCGAGTCAGTGATGCCATCCAGCCATCTCATCCTCGGTCATCCCCTTCTCCTCCTGCCCCCAATCCCTCCCAGCATCAGAGTCTTTTCCAATGAGTCAACTCTTCACATGAGGTGGCCAAAGTACTGGAGTTTCAGCTTTAGCATCAGTCCTTCCAAAGAAATCCCAGGGCTGATCTCCTTCAGAATGGACTGGTTGGATCTCCTTGCAGTCCAAGGGACTCTCAAGAGTCTTCTCCAACACCACAGTTCAAAAGCATCAATTCTTCGGCGCTCAGCTTTCTTCACAGTCCTACTCTCACATCCATACACGACCACAGGATAAATCATAGCCTTGACTAGACAGACCTTAGTCGGCAATCTTCAGGTGTAAGTTAATCGTACAGAAACCCTAAAAATTAGAAGTCAAAATAAAAAAATGTTTCCCTTTGTAGACTCTGCTTTCTGGAATAAAGAGACTAGTTGAACCATAAGGTGAAATGAGCTTTAAAAACAAGACAAAAAGAGGAAAGAAGCCACAGCAAAAGTTGTGTTTCAAAAGCCTCATGAAATTTATAATCATTTCTATTATTCCAGTATTATATACTAGTTGTAAGTCTATCTGCTTGTATATACATAGTGAATATATATATATATATATATTTTTTTTTTTTTAATTTTCTGGGTAAACACAATACAGTAACCCAGAAAAAAATGATGTTATGTATTTAATGCTTATAAAACATTTGACACTGATATGTAAGCTAAGAAGTCTGAGGTTTTACTATAAAAATTGATTTTCCTCTCTGTCATTTTTTTTGTCCTTCATAATTTATTTCCATACTGGAGGAGTGACCATATAATTTAAAATTTATCACCTAGTGTTTAAAATTTTTTTATTGGGGTATAGTTGATTTTACAATGTTATGTTAGTTTCAGGTGTAAAGCAAGGTGAATCTGTTATAGATATATCCACAGCTTTTTAGATTTTTTTTTCCCATATACTCCACTAAAGAGTACTGAGTAGAGTACCATATGCTATACAGTAGGTCCTTATTAGTTATCTATTTTATATATGGTAGGTTGTATGTGTCAATCCAAATTTATGCTTTAATAATTTTCTCCAAATGATTTAAAATTATTTTCTCTGAAAAATAAATTTAATCTTGCCTCCAACTCAAAAATGCTATTTTGGAAGAAAATATATGTTTATAGTATGACAAATCTTTTGTGTATTTTGTATATAAGTGATATAAATACACACACAACAGTCTTCAAATATTTATTGTCAGAATGTTATTAAATATTGTTTTAGCAAACAAGAGCAGTGAACACTTTTGTTGAGGAGCCTTGAAAACAAGGAGAAAATAAGAATTCATAGTAAGAGCTGAAAAGATCATAATCTATCATAGTACTGATAACAATCAATAACAACGATTATCATTTCTGCACTTACTCTGAGTTGTATTTTACTAATGTGGAAACCAAGACACTGTCACCTATGTTTTAACGACAGAGCAGGGTGAACAACAAGCTTCACAGTGCTACCAGGGCTCAGCGTGTGTTACAAGCTAAATCGCTTCAGTCACGTCTGACTCTTTGCGACCCTATGGACCACAGCCTGCCAGGCTCCTCTGACCGTAGGATTCTCCAGGCAAGGATATTGAAGTGGGTTGCCTCCTTCAGGGTATCTTCCCGACCCAAGGATCAAACTTGTCTCTTATGTCTCCTGCATTGGAGACTACTAGCGCCATCTGGGAAGCCAGCTACCAGGACTAGTTTTCTCCAAACAGCCTTATTGATATATAATTTATACACCAGGACATGCAATTTTAAAACAAAAGTTTGATACTTCAAAAAGGTTTGGATTTATAATGGGTGCTTCAAACTGTCCAGTTCCAAGCCTGAGGAAATATGTATTTACTCTTTTTTTTTTTTTGAACCTTGCAAGAAACATTAATTTTACTGAAGCTTTCAACTTCAGTAAAATGAGCTTTCCCCTCATTTTACTGATAAGGAAATTGAGCCCCAAAGAAGTAAAGAGTCCTGCATGACTATACAGCATACTAGCAGCACAGTAGAAATTAGAACGGCATGCTTCACGTCCAGTATACCTAAATGAGCCAATCATGTAGCATCTCTCTATTTTTCTGGTCCTCATCCATGTTCACAGTTTGTTTTTATGTTGCTATATGTATAACATGGACACAACTCAGGAGAATGCACACTGTTTACAACAAACAGCCTTTCTTCT
Source organism: Oryx dammah (assembly GCF_014754425.2). Taxonomy (NCBI): domain Eukaryota; kingdom Metazoa; phylum Chordata; class Mammalia; order Artiodactyla; family Bovidae; genus Oryx; species Oryx dammah. The sequence continues at coordinate 66,017,587 of NW_024070201.1, forward strand.
TTCAAGGTTCATTATGTCAGTGTGTCTTTATTCTTTCCTTTTAGTTTTTGTACCTAATGCATTTGCTGTATTTGCCTGCCTGTGAAGTACATTTGAAAAAAGTCCAAAAAAAAAAAAAAATCAGCAGTGCCTTTTACTAGCATTGGTTGAAATCTCTGACCATGCTTTAAATTTTAAGGTGTTTTTTTCCTTTTAAAAAGACTTTATTTTTTAGAGCAATTTTACATTCACAGCAAAATAGAGCAGAAAGTATAGAGAGTTCCCATGGAGTCCATGTTCGTAAACAAACAGCCTTCTCCACCATCAGCCTCCTGAAGCAGAGTGGTACTTTTGTTGCAACTGATGAACCTACAGCAACATAGCATCATCACCCTAAGTCCGTAATTCACTTCAAGGTTCACTCTTGACGTTTTGCCTTCTATGAGTTAGGAAAGATGTTTAATGATATGTACTCGTCATTGTAGTATCATATACAGGAGTTTCACTGCCATAAAAATCCCTGGCGCTCCACCTGTTCATCCTTCCTTCTCTCCTACCAAGGCTATGTCTATTTTCCTAAAATACTACTGATATACTAAAAATATTCCCTTATGCTTTCAATAATATAATTATAAAAGTATAACAGCAAAGACAGACAAACACAAAATCTGCACTAAAACAGCCCCCCACCTTATATATTTTGTAGAGAGAAATTGATGTTGTGATCATTTTAATACTGGCCATAAAAGAAATGAAGAAGAAGGTGCCTCTTGATTTCAGTTTCCTTTGCTTTACACACCAATGTTTTACATTTTGCTTTGTATGAGAGAGAGATAAAAACGTGACATACATTTTGGAAATAGAACATCCTTTGGGAAATGAAAAGTCCCCGCTATGTTCTTTCACACACAAGAAGTATATGATACTTGAGGGAGACCTCTTCAAATTTGATGCCGTCACATTTCTTTAAGGTCTGTTGGAAATAAATACCAGGCTGGATCAGACGCGGACATTTCTATTATCTTATCCCCAAATGTTGGTTTGTGTGAGCTCACTAGTTTTCAAGATCTCTTCCTTTAGTTAGTGCTTCTTATTTAATGTAGAGCACAAAAGCAAAAAATCCTTCACTTTTCACTGTATTATATACTGGAAAGGGAATGACGTATTTCAGGAAGTTATTTTTCATTCAGACAAGAAATTTTTCCAATTATGACAATTTTTCTTAATTATTACTGTTATATCTTAATTGGGTTATATTGCCAATAAATGAAAATTCTTCATCTACATTTTTAAAGCTGACAGTGGGAAATAAAATTTCAGTTAGAGAAATTTCAAGTGGCTTTCTTAGGAGAGATAATAACAGGCTTCCCACTCAGTAATTTCTTTCTTGAATGCTTAATGTAAAAGGATTTTGAGCTTAATTTTGCCAATGTGCTTTTTCAGTAAGTAGAGCAATGCAAACACATTTGCTGAAAGTTTTCTGAGAAGCAGGACTACTTTTTGTTTCATCCATCTTAAAAGTTCAGTTGATAATGTAAAGACTCTTGAAATCTTAAATGTTATTGACAAATATCTGTGTTAAGTGTATGTGTGTGTTAGTCTCTCAGATATGTCTGACTTTTTGCGACCCCATGGACTGTGGTCCTCCAGGCTCCTCTGTCTATGGGATTCTCCATGCAAGAATACTGGAGTGGGCTGCCATTTCTTTCTCCAGGGGATCTTCCGGATCCAGGGACCGAACCTGGGCCTCCTGCATTTCGGGCAGATTTTTACCATTTCAGCCACCTAAGAAGAACATGTTAAGTGTATAGGTATTAATAATAAGAAATAATAGCTAATAGTTAACATCTTATTGAGGATAATATGTGCCAGACATTTTGCATTCACTTACTGACTTTATGCCAGTGACTTCATGAGAAAATGTCTACTTTCTCTCTGTTTTACAGTAAAGGAAACTGAATCTAATTAAACCCACCCATTGAACAAGTGTTAAAGCATGATTCGGCAGTGAAATATTTCAAAGTACCTATTATAAACATATTCAAAGGACTAAAATAAATGGTATTTAAGGAATTAAAGGGAAATATGACAGCACATAGGAAATATCAATAGAGAGATAGACACTTGAACACTATAGAAATTCTGAAGTTGAAAAGTACAGTTATTGAAATGAAAAATTAAAAATTAACTAACTAGGCTCAACAACAGATTTGAGTTAGTTAAGTCATCCATGTTGTTTGTGGTTATTGCTTGCATGGTGTATTTCTTTCAGTGCTAGAACTTTCTATCTGTTTATCCTTTTGGATCTAAAGTATGTTCCTTATAGCCATTATAAAGTTGGATTTCTTTCTTTCATCTAGTCTGACAATATCTACATTTTAATTGGAGTGTATAGTCCAGTTACACTTAAAGTTATTATTTATATAGTTGGATTTGCATTTGCCAGTTTGCTATTTTAAATGGTTTCTTTTTTAAAAATTACTTAATTTTAATTGAGTGATAGTTACTTACAGTATTGCATTGCTTTCTGCCATATATCAGCTTGAATCAGCCATAGGTATACATATGTCCCCTTCCTCTTGAACCTCTCTCCCACATCCCACCCCATCCCACCACTCTAGGTTGTTGCAGAGCCTCAGCTTGGTTTCCTGAGTCATACAGCAAATTCCCGCTGGCTATCTATATTACATAGGATAGTGTATTTGTTTCCGTGTTCTCTCTCCATTTGTCCCACCCTCTCCTTCCTTCCACCCCCATGTCCATAAGTCTGTTCTCTATGTCTTCATTTCCATCACTGCCCTACAAATAGGTTCATCAGTACCATCTTTCTAGGTTCTATTTATATGCGTTAATACATGATATTTCTTTTTCTCTTTCTGACTTAAATTTTTTATTGTAATTTAAATTTTTAATTATTTTGTACTGATTTATTCTATTATAAATTACTCCTTAATTTCTACTGACTTAAATTCTCTAAATAATAGGAAATATACTCCATATGTCTGTTTTTTTCTCATTCTTTATGTCTTGATTGACTTATATATCACAACTATGTTAAAACTAAACACTATAGTGTTATAGTCTTACTACTATTTTATACATAATTATGGCTTTAAAGAAATTTAGGGAAAAGATAAATACATATTAATGCAGGCTCATTGAGCCTGTATGTGAGAGTTGGACCATAAAAAAGGCTGAGTGCTGCAGAATTGATGTTTTTGAACTGTGATGCTGGAAAAGACTCTCGAGAGTCCCTTGGACTGAAAGGAGATCAAACCAGTCAATCCTAAAGGAAATCAATCTTGAATATTCATTGGAAGGACTGATGTGAAGTGGAAGCTCCAATATTTGGTGCTTGATGTGAAGAGCCAACCCATTGGAAAAGACCCTGATGCTGGGAAAGATTGAGGGCAGGAGGAGAAGGGAACAACAGAGGATAACATGGTTGGATGACATCACTGACTCACTGGACATGAATTTGAGCAAACTCCAGGAGATGGTGAAGGACAGGGAAGCCTGTCATGTTACAGTCCATGGGACAGCTGAGAGACTGAACAAATTTAAGCCCATATATTTATAATTTTTCCCACTCTTCATTTTTTCCTATACATTCAAATTATAACCTGATATCAATTTATTTTTACTTAAAGGCTTTCTTTAGTATTGCTTGTAGGGCATGTATACTAGTAATAAATTCTCTGTTTTTATTATTCTAGGGATGTCTTCATTTGGTCTTTGATTTTGAAGGGTAGTCTTGATAAATACAGACTGGTTTATTGACAAGGTTTTTTGTGTTTGTTTTTTTTTTTTTTTTGTCTTTCAGCAGTTTGAGTATATCATTCTATTGCTGCCTAGCCCCACTTGTTTGTGTTGAGAAGTCTTGTTAAACATGTTATTTTCTTGTACTGATGATTTGTTTTTCTCTCATTTCTTTCAGGTTTTGTTTTGTTTTGCTTGTCTTCGTCTTTCAGTACTTTGATTATGATATGTCTAGTTGGGTCTCTTTTTGTGTTTATTCTTTTTGGAATTCCTTATGCTGTTTTACCTTATTTTTCTTCAAATTTGGGAAGTTCTTGGTCATTATGTCTGGGTTTTTCTTCCCTTTTCTCTCTCACTAAACCTAGTCTATACCCCTGGCAGCAGGGGTTTTGATATCACAACCAAACTTGTGAAAATAATCATTCTTACTTTCATTTAATTACATGGCAGTTGGCTGTTTTCCTATTGTTGTTTTCCACAGCCCTAAAATTGCTGTCCTTGATACTTTGTCCTGTTTTATACTTGTATCTTGGGAAAGACTTTACTTATTTCTTCTTGCTACCATTGCCAGAACGTAGAAACTTTTCTTCTTCTTTTTATTTAACTCAGACACCCTAAGCATCCTATATAATTAGTTTTTCACAAAACATAACTTTTTACTAGATGATAATAAGAATAAAAAGCAGATATTTTCTAGAATTAATTTGTTTCCTGTGAAATATTATTTTCATATTTATACTATCCCTTAAAATTTTTAATATTTTTAGTCAGGGCTTCCTTGATAGCTCAGCTGGTAAAGAATCCACCAGCAATACAAGAGACTTCAATTTGATTCCTGGGTTGGGAAGATCCGTGGAGAAGGGATAGGCTACCCACTCCAATATTCTTAGGCTTCGTTTGTAGCTCAGCTGGTAAAGAATCTGCCTGCAATGTGGGAGATCTGGGTTCAATTCCTGGGTTGGGAAGATCCGCTGGAGAAGGAAAAGGCTACCCATTCCAGTATTCTGGCCTGGAGAATTCCATGGACTGCATAGTCCATATTGGAGTTGCAAAGAGTTGGACGTGACTGAGCAACTTTCACTTCACTTCACTTCACTTTAAAATCTAGAAAAATGTGAACCACCTGTTATGTTTTAGTGACTTATTTTGGTTATTGTTTAGTCAATAAGTTATGTACAACTCTAATATTTAAAAAACATTTCAACATATTCTGAATTGTGGTGAACATTATATTGACTGAGTTTGGTACTGGCAAAATATGTGAATTACCCTTGCTTCTGCACTTTTTCCCTTAATGTGCTAGAAACTTTCACATCATACTCCCTTAACCAACACCACTGCCAAAATCCTTAAATCTTCATCCAGGTTTACTGAGTTGCCTGAAATTCCTTCCCTTCTGGGTGGACTAAAAGACTGAATCTACACATCCACACAGGTGCTTAAACTGTTTGTGTGACTCTAATGTAAAATGTAAAAATGTAAAGCTAGAAGTAGTAAATTATTAGACAATAAGACTCTAAAGATAAAAGGTCTACAGGAAAAGCCATAATGGGTAGTGCTCAGTAACAAAATTAAAAGAAAAAGGGATTTTCAGTGATTAGGGAAGGAGGAACAGAAACTAACTTACAATAGAATTTGTGTTGCAAACAGACTCCATCTACCAAAGCTGGGAGAAGAGTAGTGAAACTAATCATTCTCCTTTATGTCTGATTTTTTTAAGATGATAAGTATTTTATTTTAAAATTTTATTTATTTATTGGAGTATAATTATTTACAATGTTTTGTTAGTGTCTGCTGTACAACAAAATCAATCAGCTACATGTATACATACAACCCGTCTCTCTTGAGCCTTCCACACCTCTAGGTCATCACAGAGCACTGAACTGAGCTCCTTGTGTTATACATATATATATTAGGGCCTCTGATATATATATCAGGGTCCTGTCATCCTATGAATTTGTCAAACAGTATGCTGGCTCTATTTTGTTAAAGGATAACACCTTTAAAATGCACTTTGCCCTTATAAAATGGGTTTTTTTCCAAACTAGGAACAAAAAAACAACTGCAGTTCAGATACTCAGCTAGAAGTAAATTTACATGCTTTACAATGTCAAATGTTCCTGGTTACACAGTAAAGGTACTGGTTCAAAATGTGTATCTGATTTCTTGGGAGAAAATTTGACTTCAACATTCTTTAAGTTGATATTCAAGCAAACTTATAGTGGGCAGCTATAAAAATGCTAATAGAGACTCCTGCATCTTGTTTGAAGGCATCTTAGAATAAAGTCCCTGTTCGGATTTGCTATCCTTCAAGTGAAAATGAAAATGTTAGGAGAAGAGGCCCTGGGGAGAGTTGATTTTTCTGTGTGGCCGCATCTCTCCACCACGCTCTGCAGCACCGTTTTTCCCTTCCATCTGCTTCTCCACCCTGCAGATCACTTTCTTGGGATCTGAAGAAATTGTGCAGAAAAGTATTGACATAAAATCTAAATGTGGTCTTTCTGATATGTCATGCTCTGTAAAATACTAGAAACACACATAAGTTAATTTTCCTCTCATCTGTTTGCATTTTATTTTCTATTTGAATGACTGGTAATTGCACAGATATGTGAAATACATTAGAAATCCCAGAAGAGTACAAATGCTTCTTCCCATTTGATTATATAAAGATCTTATTTCTAGTCCAGGACAAGTAGGAGAAGGTGCACACTAATAAAATAAATTTTGAATATTTGTTCAGGATATAGACAAATAATATCCATTTGTCTACTTATCCTTTTCCTGTTAAAGATAATACATTCAAACCCAAATTTGTGGGACATAAAATATTTTTCACCCCTGATCAACTCTATTGAAGAATTTATTATTTTCAATTGATTCAAAACTTTGCTCACCGTATCTTAAGTCTTTAAAATAGAGCTTTTAAGGAAAAAATCAGCCTCAAAACTGGTCTTGGAGAGTTTAAATAATATTTGTATGACAATCATTCTAATAATTGTGGTCTAAGTGACAATAAAATGTTTCATAGGGTTTAATCTGTATGTCAAAGGGATAAAGTCATTATTTCCTACTGTAATGAATGAATTAGATTTTATAGAAAATGCCCTTGAAGAATAGAGCAGAATCAGTTAAAGGAAACAGCACTGGCAATTGCAGAGAGATTTGAAAGTAGTTAGCACAGTTGAAGATCAATAAATGTTTCTTGTGGGGAGAAGGTAAAGGAATATTAATGTGTGAAGTGAAATATTGGCAGAAAAATCAGGAAGGTTTTATGTCAGTTCCTGCTGGAAAGAAAAGAAGACTTTGTAATGTTGACAATATAGACATTCAGAGGTGAATTTTCCATAGTGGGGATGAGGTTTTAGACTTAGGGCAGCTAATCCACCTTGATACCCTCTAAGGCCTAGAAGAACCTAGTGATACAATCACACAATCAAGTAGGTTGTTGTTGTTGATAAATTACAAAGGTCATATATTTAATGAACTTCCCTGGTGGCTCAGCAGTAAAGAATCCACCTGCAATGCAGGAGACATAGGAGATGCTGGTTCAATCCCTGTGTCAGGATGATCCCCTGGAGAAGAGAATGGTCACCCACTCTGGTATTCTTGCCTGGGAAATCCCATGAACAAAGGAGCCTGGCGGGCTACAGTCCATGGAGTTGCAAAAGAGTCAGACAAGACCAAAGCAACTGAACATGAAATATAATAATAGATGTGTAAAATAGTGAGCTCTTGCCCACTGAGCAATGGGCAATGAACTCTTGCCCATTTTTCTTCTATCACATTTCCCGTTATGCTCTGTGATCTCCCTCTGCACAATCCATATGAAAATATATATTAGAAGACAAAGTGAAATATTTTCCTAATCTCTCTATAGAAAATGATGTAATAAAATCTTTGTTATATGAACATGCAAGCAGAGTCTCTAGTTTAGGAAAATAGGAAAATAAATACTATAGCTTTGCATAAGTTTATTAATAAATATACATTTTTGTGAAATTTTCAGGTTTTTTGAGTTGTCAATTTATTACAATTTCCTATTTCTTTTCTAAAGTAATTCACATTGGTATCTGATTTTTATTTATATATTTTATAATCTTTTCCTTAAAGCAGACTCTCCAGTCAGTATAAGCTTCCCCCAAAAGTAAATTCACGTTTTGTTGATAGTTTTTGATGGCATGGTTGTTGTTTTTAAAGAATGTAATATGATCAGATTTATACTTTTGTCATGGCGAACAATGAATGAGATTGCCAGCAAAACCACAAGTTAACATAAAAATGAGAAAATTATCGACCTTTCATGTTATAGTGTTAATAACATAATCTACAAATCATAGTGATGTAAGTGGGCAATGAATTACTTAGATATATCTTAGTAAATAACACTGAAAAGTCTTAGTGATACTGTAGTACAATATCAGAAAATTCTCCAAATTCATGTAAAAATAGATTATTAGAATAATAGAATATAAATAGAACATGTGGTTTTAAGTTTTTGAATTTATTTTCAAGATCATACTGATTTCCTTGTTGTTATAAGTTGACTTTGACACAATAAGGACAGCCTATCTCACCAACACTAAAATTAAACAAATATGCTCAACAAACCTGCCTTTTCTTGCCTTCACCCACAAACCTAATTTCTGAACAAAACTAACTATAGTTAACATAATAATTTCAAGTTAAGAGCTAAACCATGCTTCATTATCAATTTAGTGGTATCATCTGCATATCTGAGGTTATTGATATTTCTGCTGGCAATATTGATTCCAGCGTGTGCTTCCTCCAACACAGCATGTCTCATGATGTACTCTGCACAGAAGTTAAATAAGCAGGGTGAAACAGCCTTGATGTACTCCTTTTCCTATTTGGAACCAGTCTGTTGTTCCATGTCCAATTCTAAGTGTTGCTTCCTGACCTGCATACAGGTTTCTCAAGAGCCAGGTCAGGTGGTCTGATATTCCCATCTCTTTTAGAATTTTCCACAGTTTATTGTGATCCACACAGTCAAAGGCTTTGGCATAGTCAATAAAGCAGAAGCAGATGTTTTTCTGGGACTCTCTTGCTTTTTCGATGATCCAGTGGATGTTGGCAATTTGATCTCTGGTTCCTCTGCCTTTTCTAAAACCAGATTGAACATCTGGAAGTTCACGGTTCACGTATTGCTGAAACCTGTTAAATAATTAAATAAATATGTTGTTTAAATAACATAGCAGCAAGTATTTGAACTAAGCATAAAATGACTCAAACGAATGTAAGAAACTGTGTCACTGTACTCTTAAGTTTAGTAAGTGTTTTTCTCTAAATGTTGGAAGTTAGAGGATTGCTACTGCTAAGTCACTTCAGTCGTGTCCAACTCTGCGTGTTCCCATAGACAGCAGCCCACCAGGCTCCACCATCCCTGGGATTCTCCAGGCAAGAACACTGGAGTGGGTTGCCGTTTCCTTCTCCAATGCATGAAAGTGAAAAGTGAAAGGGAAGTCGCTCAGTTGTGTCCGACTCTTCGTGACCCCATGGACCGCAGCCTACCAGGCTCCTCTGTCCATGGGATTTTCCAGGCAAGAGTATTAAACAGCGAGAAAAGTTAAACTATTGCCTCTTCCAATATCCTTATTTTACAGATGAAAAAACAAAGGTAAATTCATTTATTCATGGGTACACATCTAGTTAATTTATTACCCTGACTCCCAGTGTTTATTCCCTTTCTCTTACTAAGGTTGGCAAATAAATAGCACTCATGTCTTTACTGCTGCTCCCAGATCCAAAGTGAAAATGTACAGCATTCTTTCCTACTAAATTTTAGCCTTTAAGTCCTCAGCCTCAGAATGCTTACCACAATCCCCCCACCAATTATTTCCACTTGATCATGTTTAGCAATCAAGATGAAACCTATAAAAATAAATCATAAAAAGTAGTCTCCATATAACAAGGTTTTGTTCTGTCCTTTTTCTAGTGACTCAACAAACTTATTGAGCAATGAGCTTAAGGATTAATCAATGGCTCTATTCATTTTAAGTAAGAATATAAAATATTTCATGTGGACCTCAGCAGATCTCTACAGACTCCATAACATCCGATTCCAATATCTGATTCCAAATTCTATAGATGTCAATGACTTTTTGTTAAACAAGCATAATTAAAATGATGGAGAGGACTTCCCTGGTAGCTCCATGGTAAATAATCTGCCTGCCAACGCGTGAGACATGGGTTTCATCTCTGGTCCAGAACGATCCTAAATGCTGAAGAGCAATTAAGCCCAAGTGCCACAACTATTAAGCCTGTGCTCTAGAACCTGGGAGCCACAACTACTGAGCCCAGGGGTTGCAGCTTCTGAAACCTGAGTGCCCTGGAGCTGTGCTCTGCAACAAGAGAAGCCACCACAATGAGGAGCCACACACACAGCCAGAGAGTAGCCCACGCTTGCTGCAACTAGATAAAAGCTTGCACACAGCAATGAATACCCAGCAGAGCCAAAACAAAGAAACAAACATAAATACATTATAAAAAAGAATATAGTGGAGAAAATAATATTTGGACCCTTCGGCATTTTTAGTAACTAATAAAATAAATGTAACTTCCCAGTACCTCACCTTAACTCTTGGACAAAGCTCTGACTATGGAAGTTCCTAAGAAGCATAACTGATTTTCAGAGTTATGGAAAGAAGGCAGATTTGCCTTTGAAATGATGGTACTTCTGGCATTCTACAGAGTAATTTTGAAAGATGTTCTGCATTGCCCTTCAGGAGAGCAGACAGAAAATCAGAATATGGCTAGGTCAGGTTTATGGAATGCATAGCAGTGCTGGAATGAAATATTTGTCTGAGAAATCAAAGAAGCAACCAGAAGTCAGGCGGGCATGATTGGCTATTCACAGAGAAAATGTCTTCAAGTCTTTGGTGTTCTGCTTCACTTCACCAGGGGAATCAGAACAAGATGTTAAGTAGAATTCTCCATATGAGTCTATCTATGTGTGCACTACTAAACTGAAAGAAATATGAATTGAGAGAGAAACTCATCTGAGAGTTTGTACAATATCCCAGGGAGAAGTCATTTTCTTTGTTTGGGCTCAGGAGAAAAAAAAAAAAAAAAGAGAGAGAGAGAAAAGAAAATAAATAGCATAATATCTCCCATTTAAAATCTGTGTTTTGTTTTGTTTTTAAATAAGACAGCTAGCTTTAAAACATCATGGGATGGGCTTTAAAATGTTTAAATAAGAACAAGTGAGAAATATAGGATCTGAGGGTCTATGGTTAAAGACAAAATCAGGCAAAAATAAGGTGCTAAAATGAATAAAGCTATAAGACAAAAAGAAATGTCTTCTGTGTCTCTGGTAACTCAGGATCCTACCACTCTCAAACTTCATCACAAATTTAGCAATCTCCCAATAACAGTTCTTCCTTCATAATTAAAAGATTCAATAATGAATGGTGTTGAGTTAAATATCATGGTTACCCATCACAGTAATTATTTATCATCATAAGCTCTAGTTCATCCACAAAAACCTGTATGTAAGCACATTTTCTGACTACCTCATTCAACATTCAGCATAGACTTTTTAGTTATTCCAACCTGATTGTTGACCCATTTAATTATGAAACAAGTTGCTTTCAGGGCAGATAATTCAATGCTTTGTGTATAAAATCCAAAGTTCTTAGATTTTGGAGTGATAATAAAATATCAGCATTCTATTCTGTGTGACAGAATAGAGATGGTTAATTGATAAAAGATTTTCCTTTGCTTTTCAAAGAGAAATTTAAAAAAATAGTATTTTTATTTGTACAGAGATATGGTACACATTTAACATGTGGACTCAGAACTAAATATGAAATGTTATATTTAAAATAAAGACTTGCAGACTTATCTAGTATAAGAAAAACAAGTGAGATATAAATATTGAGAAGAAAGAAGCAGAATTATTACTTCTTCTTAATGATTATAAAGTTTTCTGCCAAAAATTTCAAAGTAAAATAATATATTATTAGAATTAGAAGAAGAATTAAATAGAATAATCATTCAGAAATTACTTGTTACCTAAATGTCAGCAATGAGCAAATAGGAAAAATGATTTGAGAATACTCCTATCTCAGTAACCATTAGTGTAAGAACTAAAAAAATAGCAAATTTATCACTTAGGACAATTTGGCCTTCAGATCACAAAAACCTGGCTGTGTACCTCATTTGTAAGGACAAATCACTATTGAAAATAACTGAAAACATTAGAGTTAAGATGAACTTCAGATGAAACTTAACCCAGTGACTCGGTGATAATGCCTTAACAAATTGTTCATTCTTTACTCTTTAATTTCCATTATAGCATCTTGATCCTAAGTTTAATTTCTCTTTCGCCACCACAGTGAATGTCAACAAATTCTGGGGCTAAATGTTTCTCTGTTTCTGTCCAGAAGTAAAGAAATTCCTTTTTCTCAGCATTCCAACCAAATGTCTGGTTGCTCTAATTTAGGTCCATTATCCATTGCAGTGGGCAGGATGATGTCCACATCCTCATCCCTGAAACCTGTGAATCTGTAATGTTACAAGGTGAAAAGGTGAAGGTAATAGATGGAATTAAGGTAGCTAAGCATCTGACCTGAAAATAGGGAGTGTCCTGACTACAGAGGGATGTCCATTGTAATCACCAAGAGTCCTTCAATATGGAAGTGGAAGTCAGCAGAGACATTGTCAGGGTAGGGCAATATATAGTAGATTCCATTACATCATTTGAAGATAGTCAGGGCCCTGGTGGTTCAGATGGTAAAGAATTTGCCTGCAATGTAGGAGACCGAGGTTTGATCCCTGGGTTGGGAAGATTCCCCTGGAGAAGGGAATGCTATCCACTGCAGTATTCTTACCTGGAGAATCCCATGGACAGAGGAGTTTGGTAGGCTGCAGTCTGTGGCGTTGCAAGGAGTCAGACTTGACTTAGCCACTAACACAAACTTTTCAGGGCCAGGAGTCAAGGAATGTGGACAGTTAGAGGCTCAAAATAGAAGAAACTGATTCTCCTTTAGAGTATTCAGAAAGCCATGCAACCCTGAGGACACCTTGGTTTTAACCAAGTAAACCCATTTATAACCTCCAAAACTGCAAGATAATTAACTGGTAGTATTTTAATCCCTAAGTGTGATAAGTGATAGAGCAATAATAGGAAACTTACATGTATAATCCTTCCTTTACGCCATCATTGTGGCTGTTTAGCCTGGGTTACATGGTCCGTGTCTAGGTTTGGTGACCACTTCTCCTGAATAATAGAATTTCTTAAGAATAATCAGGGCTCTAAAGCAAGTTATTTTATTATGTATAATTTAAATTACTTTGATCTAAACAGTCTAGCATATCTGTTAACTTTTTCTTTATGTTAGAGAGAGTTAGTGAAATACATGATCCCTTAATGAAGAATATACATTTAGAGTGATTAGTAAGAAAGACTCGAATTGGAAAGTGAAAGTGAAAGTTGCTCAGTTGTGTCTGACTCTTTGTAACCCCATGGATTATACAGTCCATGGAATTTTCCAGGCCAGAATACTGGCATAGGTAACCTTTCCCTTCTCCAGGGGATCTTCCCAACTCAGGGATCAAACCCAGGTCTCCTGCATTACGGCCAGATTCTTTACTAGCTGAGCCACAAGAGAAGCCCCAGAATACTGGAATGGGTAGCCTATCACTTCTCCAGAGGATCTTCCTGACCCAGAAACTGAACTGGGGTCTCCTGCATTGCAGGTGGATTCTTTACCAACTGAGTTATCAGGGAAGCCCCAAAATACAGTCCTTATACTGTATTAACTCCTTATTCTTTGATTAAAGTGGTGAATTTTAAAAAGACAAGGCATGGGTGAAATTGGCAAGTTACACTGAATGTTTACAATATCCCAGTAGTTTATGCACACTGGACTATCACCCTCTAAGTAGGATTATAATCAGCAATGAATTCAGGGACATATGAGTCCTTTGTCCTCACCTAGTGCTAAACTCTGGTTTTAGAATATTACTGTCTCTGTTTAAAGTATACTTTTCATTCAAAATACACAGAACGGGTATTTCATTATATGTTTAAAATAGAACATTAAAATGACAGTCAGTTATTTTGATGACTGCTTGCAAGTAAATGTTTCAGAATATGATTGGTTTAATTTTAAAATGAGTTTCTGGGAGGAAATTGATAGTTTCCAACTTAATTCTAACTTTTAGAAGCCACCGATACCTATAGACAAAACAAAGTAAATAAAACCCTTAGAATTGTAAATGACACAGTTGGTATGAATTAGTGTATTAGATTCCCAGGGTTACTTGACCAAATGGCAATAAACTGAGTGGTTTTGAACAACAGAAATGTATGTTCTTATAGTTCTGGAGGCTAGAATACTGAAATCAAAGTCCTGCCAGGGTTCTTCCTACTGAAAGTTTGAGGGAAGTTGTTTCACAGTATTTCTCCTGGCTTCCGAAATTTGTGAACCATCCTTGGGGTTCCTTGGTTTATAGCCTCATCACTCATCTCTGCCTCCTTGTGCAAGTCTCCTGAAGTACTGGCATGGATTCATGATCTTGAAATTCTGAGCAAGTCTTCAAACTAGTTGCATCCAGAAGGTGAAGTAAGACCCTAAAGTAGGGTTGGTATAAATCAATAGAGACTTGTCTCTGTAGATTCTGCTTCTCCAGTATATCCAGTGATACTAGGCCTACAATCACGTTGATGAGCCAGATGTCAGATTTTTGCACAGCAACTAGTCAGCTCAGTCCACTCAATGTCCCCTTGCCATCTGTGCACATTCTTTGGACCACAGTTCACTTCCAAATAAAGAAAATGGCAAAATCATTCTTCCTTCTACTTGTGCTTGAATCACACTCTGGTTTTATTTTCCTGTTACTTAAATAGTGAAATATAAAATTAACCCATATTGACATATTTTATGTTAGATCACAGGGAAATGAGAAAGAAGTAAGAAAGAAGAGAAATCTAACTATTTAATGTATTTATTAATCGTGAGAAAGAAGCCCTCATAATCACTACAGTCCTGATTTCTGTCCTTTGTCGTGTGGACACAGCTGGCATTTATCACATCCTTCTTTATCTGTTCGATATTCCCTTTGCTGTACATTCCTTCAGCTGGCTCCTTTCTTGAGGGAAGTGGTGACCTGAATATTCATTCTTGAAGATTTTGGGCCATTAGCAATTCTACCTACTATGTACAAATCACTATTATAGACACTAGAAGAAAAGATAATTGAATGGAAAGCAAGTAGGGTCATTTTTTAAAAAATACCCATCTAGTTTGAATATTTTCAGAATGTGTATTTATATTTATTTGTAGTCAGTCTACATTAAAAGTTGTATCTTGTTTGTTTAGTGCAGAATTTAGTTTTGTAATTTTACCCAGTTACTGTGCAACTGTCAGCACAATCCTGAATATCTTCATCACACATTTGAATTTCTCATACCTGTGTGTAGTTGATTCTATGCACATTCCCAGCCCCAGGCACCCACCAGTCTACTTTCTGTCTCTATAGATTTGCCTTTTCTAGAATCTTTATTATTATTACTGTAATAAGGTCAGAATATTTCATTCATATTAGCTTGGCACAGACAGAGAAAATATATATATATATGTTATATTTTCAGTGCATATGTGCGTGTGTGCATGCTAAGTCACTCCAGTCATGTCTGACCCTTTGCGACCCCATGGACTGTTGCCGGCCAGGCTCCTTTGTCCATGGGATTCTCCAGACAAGAATACTGGAATGGGTTGCCATGCCCTCCTCCAGGGGGTCTTCCTCACCCAGGGATCAAACCCATATCTCTTATGTCTCATTCACTGGCAGGCTTATTCTTTACCACTAGCACCATCTCTTGCCTGGAAAATCCCATGGACGGAGGAGCCTGGTAGGCTGCAGTCCATGGGATCTCTAAGAGTCGGACATGACTGAGCAACTTCACTTTCACTTTTCACTTTCATGCATTGGAGAAGGAAATGGCAACCCACTCCAGTGTTCTTGCCTGGAGAATCCTGGGGACAGGGGAGCCTGGTGGGCTGCCGTCTACGAGGTCACACAGAGTCGGACACGACTGAAGCGACTTAGCAGCAGCAGCAGCAGCACCATCTCAGAAGTCCCATGTTTTCAGTAGTTACTATAATTTTTTTTTGAAACTCCACCCACTATGAAGATAAAATAATCACACATTCAAATCATTTTCACCATAATCTCAGCATATAATTGTTAACAGAACAGCAATCTATGGAAAAGAGAATTTTTTAAGATTGTCACTTGCAAAAATTGTCTATTATCTCAGTTATCTTTTTTTCTTTTTTATCTGTATAGTGGCATATGTGTGTGTGTATAAGGCAGGCATTGTGTACATTTTTGCATTAGGATGGTGTTGGGAAATAAAAGATTCAGAGCTTTCAAATGCTGGCATCCTCTCCCTCCTTTGGCAGATGCTTTGCCCAGACAGGTGCTTCTTGCTGCATCTTCAAGTTAGAGACAAATGATTTTAACAAGTTTGTGGAATTGTTAGAGGGAAAAAAAGAGGAGATTTTTATGTTATTCATTGGAATGAAACAGTTGGCATCACCTTGGAAAAGACAGTAGTTAACATACAGTGTTTATATAATATCCAAGCATGTTACTGAAATGGATCAACCTGAGAATAATAAGCAAGTTATTTTTGAAATGATTAACGACCTTATTAGATTCATTTGAGCAGGCTGAAGCTGTTCATTTCCAGAGAATTGTGCAGAAATTGAAGATTGGGCCGAGAGGAGTTATGAAATGAAGTACAGATCTGGGAGCGGAATCTATAAGAAAGATGGCAACAGCATATATTGTTTCACGTGGATACAAGAAGCCTCCACGTATAGGAAGTTATTTCAAGCAGGAAGATCAACAGCTGCTTTCGATTTTGGTGGAATTTCTAACAGGAAAATGCATTTTTATATTACACTGTGTGACATTTACCTTAGAAGTCAGAAGTTTCTAGGTAGCTAAGGGAATTTAATGAAATATTTCATCACTAACATAGACAATATAGGGCCAGTAATTCAGGAGGTAGTCCTATTTATGAAGTGAGGAATGTCAGCCACATTTCAGAAAAATTAAAAACAAACACATTTTTTAAAATCCTGCTTTCTTTCTGTACTCAAGCTTGCATCTCCATTCCTAGTTTTGCATTTGCTAGCATAGAAAACTTAGCCTTTCTCAAATCCTACTAAATGAAATACATTCTTGATTTGAAGAACAGGTTATTTTATTCATTTATTTATTCATTCATTCATCACCAGAGGAAGGGAAAAGGTACTGTGAGGTAGAGATTACATGTGGTGAGGTTATCCAGTCAAAACCATTAAATAAAACAATTTGGGTAGCATAGAGATATCATTGTCACTACTTGGTAGAGCATTCAAATAACAAAGAAATATTTCTGTGTAAGAATTTTTTCTTTCCCCATAATGTCATTGTTTATTTAACCTATGATGTCTGCATCGTTGGGGCAACTAAATTACCTTTACAAAACTAAAAAATATTTTAAAATTATGTTTCCTTTGAAGAAAATTAGCTAAAAGTAAATCTTAAGTGCAAGAAGAAATCAGTTCAGCTCAGTTCATTTCACTCGCTCAGCCACGTCCGACTCTTTGCGACCTCATGAATTGCAGCATGGCAGGTGTCCCTGTTCATCACCAACTCCCGAAGTTTACTCAAATTCATGTCTGTTGAGTTGGTGTTGCCATCTAGCCATCTCATCCTCTGTCGTCCCCTTTTCCTCCTGCCCCCAATCCCTCCCAGCATCAGAGTCTTTTCCAATGTGGAATATTTTGAATCAAAAATGAATGAAATTTCTCTAAATGCAAATGAAATATACTTGTCCAAAAGAATTTGTTCCACTAAGTTCTCTAGTTCTGACTAGCTGTTAACTGTCTTGTTTATTATGGTGGTGGTGCTGTGTTAGTTGCTCAGTCATGTGTGACTCTTTGCAACCTGATGGTCTGTAGCCCGCAGGCTCTTCTGTCCAGGGAATTCTCCAGGCAAGAATACTGGAGTGGGTTGCCACTTCTTCTCCAGGAGATCTTCCCAACCTAGGGATCAAACCCAGGTTTCCTGCACTGCGGGCAGATTCTTTACCATCTGAGCCACCAGGGAAGCCATACATGCCTTTTCTAGGTATAAAAATGAAAATTTAGGCTTTTGGAACAGTTCTGCTCATCACATGTTTTGATATCTGATTTTATAATTCAGTTGCCACCTGGATTATGTATTTGTATATATGGTGTTCAGTTGCTCAGTCATCTGACTCTGTGACTGCATGGACTCTAAACAGCCAGGTTCCTCTGTCCATGAGATTTCCCAGGCAAGAATACTGAAGTGAATTTCCATTTCCTTCTCCAGGAGATCTTCCCATACCAGGGATTGGACCCATGTCTCCTATGTCTCCCATGTCTCCTGCATTGACAGGTGGATTCTTTACCACTAGTTCCACCTGGGAGGCCCATATAGTTGTATATATTTCTATAAATAAATCAGAGAAGATTAACTTCAATTCAAGATTAACTTCAATTTTATTATTTTGCCCCAAAAAATCCCACAAAAGAGGTAAGATGTCCAAAAGAAAATAGAAATAGTACTGGTGACCAGATATTATCTCAGTTTGGCTAGATGCTTAGTAACTCTGCCTGAGTTTTACAAGTCAGACTTGGGCACCCTTAATGACAGAGTTATTCACGGGATGCCAAAGACCATGTAGTCTAATTAAAGGATACAGGTTTGAAGAGGATAAAAGAATAAGATATTATAGTGTGATCATTAAATAGCAGAAAGAGAAGGACATATTTACCTAATTTGTCTAGACACAGTGTGGGACGAGATAGGATTAATAAACAAAGTATATCTGAACATATGAGCCTATATGCATAAAACTTAAACATCACTCTATAGCTCCTCTCTTTTTCTTTACCCATTCTTTTTAACCCCAGTCTTAATCTTATCGATTATTCTTGGTTATATTATAAATTATCTCAACCATTTTTCTCTCCATCTCTCTCTTTTTTCCTTAAATAGTTAAGAATTCTCAAAACCATGAGTAAAGTTGGCCTATGCTGCTGCTGCTGCTAAGTTGCTTCAGTCATGTCCAACTCTGTGCAACCCCATAGATGGCAGCCCATCAGGCTCCTCCGTCCCTGGGATTCTCCAGGCAAGAATACCGGAGTGTGTTGCCATTTCCTTCTCCAAGGCACACATGCATGTTAGTTGCTTCAGTCGTGTCCGACTCTATGCGACCCTATGGACAGTAGCCCACCAGGATCCTCTGTCCACAGGATTCTCCAGGCAAGAATACTGGCCTATATCATGCAGTTAAACAAATATTCTTATGGATGCTTAATTGTGTGTATTTGGGGAGGATGTTAGGGAGAAAAAGGAGAGAGAGAAGGCTCACAGCTAAGTAAGTTTCCATCTTTTGTTGACTATAAACACTTTCACAGGGCACCAACACTATACAAGTTTACTCATTATAATAGAGCAAACCAAAAACATGAGCAACTGGCTACTATTTATTTTCTAACTAAAGCTTTAATGAACAATTAAAATAACCTGATAATAGAAACATCTTCCTTTCTGACAGCATCCAGTACAGAGAAAACCCATGCTTCCTTGAACCATCTCTTGAAAATCAGTTATCACAAGCCCAAATTCTAAATACTAAGAAGTTTCTCCTAGTGCCCTCTTACCTTCTGGTTCTCAGTGATGTGGGGTCTCCCAGACTAACTTTGTTCTACTCTCTGCATGATCCTGGTGGTCTTGACTCAGTTCAGTTCAGTTGCTCAGTCGTGTCTGACTCTTTGAGACTCCACGGACTACAGCACGCCAGGCCTCCCTGTCCATCACCAACTCCCAGAGCTTGCTCAAACTCTTGTCCATTGAGTCAGTGATGCCATCCAACCATCTCATCCTTTCTTGTCCCCTTCTCCTTCTGCCTTCAATCGTTCCCAGCATCAGGGTATTTTCAAATGAGTCAGTTCTTCGCATCAGGTGGCCTAAGTACTGGAGTTTCAGCTTTAGCATCATTCCCTCCAAAGAAATCCCAAGGCAGATCTCCTTCAGAATGGACTGGTTGGATCTCCTTCAGTTCAAGGGATTCTCAAGAGTCTTCTCCAACACCACAGTTCAAAAGCATCAATTCTTTGGCACTCAGCCTTCTTTATAGTCCAACTCTCACATCCATACATGACCACTGGAAAAACCATAGCCTTGACTAGACTGACCTTTGTTGGCAAAGTAGTGTCTCTGCTCTTGAATATGCTGTCTAGGTTGGTCATGGCTTTTCTTCCCAGGAGCAAGTGCCTTGCTTCTCATTGTGTGTATGTACATCTTGTCCTCTGTTGTACCCTTCTCCTCCTGTCTTTCTCAGCATCATGGTCCTTTCCAATAAGTCCTGTTTTAAGTTGATAGTTTTAAGGGCTTTGTAAAAAATTAAATAAGTGGATTTTGTTACCTCAGAGCATAGTCAGTGGTTCACAAATTTTAATATATAACAAAATCATCTGGAGCACTTATAAACATGCAGAATCCTGGAAAGCACCACAGATTTTCCAAATCAATGGGTCCCAATTGGCACCTGAGAATCTGCATTTCTAACAAGTCCCCAGGAGATGCTGATGCTGCAGGTCTGGGGACTGAAAATTGAAAACCACTGGATTAGAGGGTTTCTAAAACATCATTCAGAACTGAAGCATGAAAAGGAACACACAGTACAAAGAACACAAGGAGAACCCCGGGTAAAAAAATAATAAGCAGGGCAAATATTCTAGAAAGCGAAAAAGAATTCCCTGACTTGAACTTGAGTGTTGTAAGGTGGGTTGTTGAACAGGAAGTTGAGAAAGCAAGGCCGAGAGAGGATGGGAGTGATAGAGATAAGTTTAATGGGGTAAATGGAGACCAGGTTAGGTAGATCAATATAGGCCATATTAAATCATGTTGGTTTTATTCTAAATGGAGTGTTAAGACATCAAAGGACTTAAAAGTGTTCTTATCTGAACTGTCTTTAAAAATCAGTTGTGCAGGATCGATTATACTAGTGAGAGTGAAGACAGAGAATGCTTTATATCCACAAAGTGAAATTACTGTGCCTAATACAGAGAGAAACAGCAGAGTAGGAAAAAAAATTTTTTTTTTACATGAAATGTACCAGCAAAGCATAGATTGATGATAGTATAAAGATTAACCATAAAAGTGGAAAAAATAAAATAGAAATATATATTTTCATAATCAACTGAGTTTGCTAAGTCGCTTCAGTCGTGTCCGATGCTGTGAGACCCCATAGATGGCAGCCCACCAGGCTCCCCGATCCCTGGGATTCTCTAGGCAAGAATACTGGAGTGGGTTGCCATTTCCTTCTCCAATGCATGAAAGTGAAAAGGCAAAGTGAAGTCGCTCAGTCGTGTCCGATTCTTAGCGACCCCATGGACTGCAGCCCACCAGGCTCCACCATCCATGGGATTTTCCAGGCAAGAGTCCTGGAGTGGGGTGCAAGATGCTATGGAGTAGAATCTGTGTGTACTAAAGTTAGATGCCGTCTGCTTAGCGTTTAGGAGCTCAGATCTGAACCTTGACTCCGTGGGTGTGACTTTGACCTGTCTGCCTCTAGATGTGTTTCTCTGGACGAGTTCTCAGTACCTTGATTTTTCTCATTTGTGAAATGGGGCTGACAATGGTAAAGAACTTACCTCAAAAGAGTCTGGCTGAGTCCCTTTGTAGTCCACTTGAAACTCTTACAACATTGTGATACTGCTATGCTCCAATATAAATAAAAAGTTCTTTAGAAAGGAGTTTTTATGAAGGTGGATTCATTAAATTGCTTTATATAAGTGCTAAATTCAGTGTCTAGAATGTGGTAAGTTTTTTTTTGTTTTGTTTTGGTTTAAGCTGCAATTAGAAAATGATTTTATTTTTTAAATATTGGAATATAGTTGATTTACAATGTTGTTTTAGTTTCTGCTGTACAACAAAGTGAACCAGTTAAACATATACATATACCCACTCTTTTTTTATAGATCACTACAGAGTATTGAGTAGAATTCCCTATGCTCTGCAATAGATCCTTATTAGTTATCTATTTTATATACAGGAGTATGTATATGTTAATCCCAAACTCCTAACTTATCTTTATTTTGAATAACACTTTTGTTTACATGTCTCATTAAATTTTGTCTAATTTAAATTTGGAAACTTATTAGAAAGTAATAAATAGCAAATTCCTACAATATTTTTAATGTATGAGCATTGTGAAATAAAAAATATAGAAAATCATTTATAAATGTATGAAACAGACTATGGACTATGTCTTATCTCTTTTACTCCCAAATAAAAACTTTTCAGAAAAATATTGCTCTACCATAATGGATAGTTTAGATGTATTCAAGATATTAAAAATAATCAAAGTAAAGGTCAGCTTTCCTCAGTTTGAAAATGTTCATTCTTTCCTACAACTGTTCTTCAGGAATCTTTAAATATCAAGTAACAATGTTGAAGCATTAACAGAATTAGAGATGACTAGATCTAGGAACTCAGATACCTAGATTACCAATGTTACCATTTACCATTTCTTTTTTTCTCTCTCTCTCTCCCTTTCCCCTCATCCCCTCTCTTCCCCTAAACTTACCTCTCCACAAGTGCAATATGCAGGCACAAAACTGAGTCATCTTTCATCCATGTATTTAGCCTATATTCACACATTTCATAAGCAAGTATCTCCTGCTAGATGGAACATAAAGGTGACTTAAATCAAATTTAGAAATGCAAGAGGAGAGATCCAAACATCACCTTCCTCCTCCAATATATGAAATCACAGAAAGTCTGTAAACTTGATGCATTATGAGTCCATCTCAAGGTCAGTCATCAGGGCCAGGGTCCTGCAATTCTGTGAATGCCCATTATGGATCAGGTAATCACTCCTGTGCCTCAAGGGTTGAGGACTGAGGGTCTGTTAACAGTATAAGGAAATAGACAGATTGACATTAATGAGTAGTAGGCATTGTACTGATCCTGGAACACTCTGGAAACTAAGACAACTCAATTCAGCTTCATGTATATCAGGGTACATTCTATTTGTTAGTTTCTCTACTAGATAATTAAACAAAAAGAATATCTAGAAGAATTTTTTTTGTTATATTCATAATAGAAGCTATCATTAATTGGATATAAATAAAATATTACAGATGTTTTACAAATATAGTTAACATTCACAAATGTGTCTTTGCAAAAGCATACTTACAAGTATTTCCAATTTTATACCTGCGATTTCTGAGCAACAAGAATGTTAAGCAATATGTCCTAGGTCACAAAAGTGGTGTCAGAACCAGAATGTATCCAGTCACTCTAACCCCAAAATTATGTATTTCCATTATGTACACTTACTCCTCTCTGTGCTATCATGTTGCTACTAATAGTCCCAAAAGCAAATACAAAAGACATTAAAATGGAATGCATTGTGTTGTAATGGAAGCATGAAATAAGTAGTGATGTATCCTATTTGGAGGAAGTTGCCTGTCTAGAAAAGCAAGGATCTTTTTTAGATTAGAGAGGAAGATTTAAAAAATGAATTGTGATTCAAAACATTTGTATCTATTGTTTGTTGCAGCCACAGAAATAAAACAAATACTCAATATGTAAAGTATCATAGATGGCAGAAAAATAATAAATTTTATATGTAAATATGTAACCTGAGTAAGAATTATAGCTGAATGCAGGGCTGTAATAAGACACCTCTACTCAGACATCATTACCCTTACCAAGATATTTTTCCAGCTTATTATTCTTCCTTTAGAATTCAAAAACTGTTCAAAGATATTATAAAATAATGCCAAACATATTTTACTTTGACATTGCATTTATTTCCACATTTTATAAGCTTCAGAAAAATAAGTGAACAAAGGCATATGATGATGATTTTGAGTTTGTATAAAGAATGTAAACCCCAATATAAATTGAAAAAATATATCTTAGTTCATATCTTATTTCCATGGACAGAAGTCAATTTTCCTCCTACAATTTAACATTTATCTGTTTGTTACAAAAGTTAAAAATGAAATAACCAAGAGGCAAAGTAAATTGCTAGTGAGATATATATTTTGTTTCCTGTTAGTAGATTAGCCCTGAAACTGAGTTGAAGTATCACAGTATTTCCTTGATTAATATCTATAAGTTAATATGGAGATTCTAAAAAACTTACTCTACTAAAGTAGCTTCCTAAAATATCCATAATTAATTAAATAGAATTGCTGCAACTTTGAAGAAAGTATGGAGCTAGTCATTTACCGTAGCATCTGCTCAGCTTGAATCAAGGTTGGGCCAAATTTACAAGATCAAGAAATGTGAAGATTTCATTGTATTGTCTCATTTTCTTCTGTATTTTTCTGCGTCATCTTCTACTAAGTTCTCAGAATTTAGAATTTCTCCCCCATATCCCTGCCTCCTCACCATGGGATTATGTCAGAATGGCTAAAGATGAAGACTACTATTATTGTTACTGTTACTAGACTACTACTATTACGACATTATTACTTTTAACTGCATTTATCTTCAAAGTTGTTTCAATGTCTTTGGGATTCAGTTGGTCAAGTTTGCCTTATGTTCTGGTAGACTATATATTGTAATTTGAAAACCATCAAGGGAAGGACTTGTTTAAAAGTATCTTTCACAAACACCTGAAATTTGTGTTCTCTTTCAAATCCAAATATCCAGGAAACTGGAATATACTAAGCTCTTAGCAGCTTAGTGTATTTAGAATGACTAGAGCTCAATAACAGAAATGAGGACATGTGGTTCTGGAGAGAAACACAACTTTAAAGAAAAGATATGGAGAAAGTTCTAGAGAGAGAAAGATTGAACAGCTTAGACAATCAGCCCTTTCTTGGCCAAGTCTATATTGTGTTTACATTGACTTTTGTAGGGTGTGTCTTCTTGTTTTGTAAATATGTCAGTCAGTTCAGTTCAGTTGCTCAGTCGTGTCCGACTCTTTGTGACCCCATGCAGCATGCCAGGCCTCCCTGTCCATCACCATCTCCCGGAGTTCACTCAGACTCACGTCCATCGAGTCTGTGATGCCATCCAGCCATCTCATCCTCGGTCGTCCCCTTCTCCTCCTGCCCCCAATCCCTCCCAGCATCAGAGTCTTTTCCAATGAGTCAACTCTCAGCATGAGGTGGCCAAAGTACTGGAGTTTCAGCTTTAGCATCATTCCCTCCAAAGAAATCCCAGGGCTGATCTCCTTCAGAATGGACTGGTTGGATCTCCTTGCAGTCCAAGGGACTCTCAAGAGTCTTCTCCAACAATATAGTTCAAAAGCATCAATTCTTTTGCGCTCAGCCTTCTTCACAGTCCAACTCTGACATCCATACATAACTACTGGAAAAACCACAGCCTTGACTAGACAGACCTTTATTGGCAAAGTAATGTCTCTGCTTTTGAATATGCTATCTAGGTTGGTCATAACTTTTCTTCCAAGGAGTAAGCGTCTTTTAATTTCATGGCTACAGTCACCATTTGCAGTGATTTTGGAGCCCCCTAAAATAAAGTCTGACACTGTTTCCACTGTTTCCCCATCTATTTCCCATGAAGTGATGGGACCAGATGCCATGATCTTCATTTTCTGAATGTAGTTGGTGCTAAATAAAAGGTTCATAATGAGGCTGAGATGAGAAGATTCAGAATAGATTAAGGGTGAGAAGTGATATATGTATGATAAATTCACAAGGCATCTGAAAAAGGTGACCCAAGCTGCTGCCTTAATTTTTACTGATTGCTACATGCTTCTTACTTCATTTTTATTTACTCATCCACAGCCTCACCAATAAATTGGCATTAAAGAGCCGTAGTGGTGGTGTGTGACTTTCCTATGATTCTTTCAGTGCCATATATAATGGATTTACCATATCAACCAATTCTATTTAGATCTAAAATTAGAAAAATATTTTCTGAAAGTAAGACCCTGGCCTCATGATAAAGGCAGCAGGATGAAGGTACATATAGCATAGCAGACTGGAGAATTTAACAGCTGACTGACACAGAGAGGGAAATGTAATCAAGAAAGGGAAGGACAGTGAGAAACTATGAACAGCAGGGCAGGCATCACAAAGGTCAGAAAATAGAAAACATATTAAGTGTTACTGGGAGATCTATAATCTTCAGTTCTTACCCTTCATGTTTGCTGTTTCTAATCTCCTACGTTGACTGTGGTGATAATTCTAAGCCATTGAAGTCAGGATGACAGTCATCTTGATTGAGGTACAGAGATGCAAGGAGAATTACTCAGGTCCCACTTATGCTCTGGCTTCCTGTTTGATAAAAGTTGCTCAGTCTCAGTGTGTGATGATTATTAACATAGAGTAAAATGAAAAGCAGTAAAAAGTAACAAATTAGCAGTAAGAAACCAAGAAGAGCAGATGTTAGATTTTTATTTCTATCCCTGTGTCTGTCATTTCTGGGACTCTGAAATGCTGTCTCACTTTTCCAAATAATTCTATTTAGGAATATAGCTGGAGTGGCAATAAAAATATCTACCTGTATAATGAAGAATTAGCTTACCCAGATCTGGCTTTTGTTCATGCTCTTGGGGATAAGCTCTAGATCCTTAGGATTTTTTGAGGGATAGGAGTGTCTTTGTTATTCATGGTAGGCCCTTTGTATCACAATTGGTAGTTTAATGCTAACAAAGGTGAGCCAAGGTGGGATCTGGCCATGAAAGGAAAACCTGCCATATGTTGAGGGTTGAGACTGGAGCATGAGGAATCAGCTTGACCTTCCCAAAAAGGGAAGGAAGATTGGGTCAATCATGCCAACATAATGAAGTCTTTATGAAAACCAGACACTGAAACTTGGATGAGTGTCTGGGTTAACAATATTGGGTTGACTAAAGTGTCTGCATGTTGCCACAGATTGATTCCTACAGGATGATCCTTCCTAGAGGACATAGACACTTGAGATTTGGAACTCTTCCAGTTCTAGATTCTTCCCTATGCATCTCTTTCTTTGGTGGGTTCAGATTTGTATCTTTCTGCTGTAGTAAAACTATAACCAAAAGTATAATATTTTCCTGAGTTCTGCAAGCCTTTCTAGCAAAGTATCTAACCTACGGATGATCCTGGGAACCCACAAATTTGTTGTTAGCTGGTTGGAAGTGAGCCTGGCCCTGAGCATTCTTGACCTTGCAGCTGATATCTGGAGTCTTGTTACACAACTGGTTGTCTGAAGAACTGTACACTTTACCTCAAGTTTGGTTGATTCTGAGTGTTACCACTTACTGAATGTCTGCTATATCCTAGGAAACATATTTAATAATGTAGGAGATATATTACAGTAGTAACCTGTCACCAATATGGCTTCCAATAATCCTTACCTCTGAGTACTTCCTCACTGTGTAGCCCCCTCCCATATCACAATAAGACTGATTTTTATGTCCAGTAAAGGATGGCAGAAGTGAAGATGTATAACTTCTGAGGCTTCTACTTCTCTCTTGGTCTCTCAAATCGCTTATTCTGAGCACAGCCTTTTGTCATGTCATGGAGGCACTAAAGCAGCCTCATGGAGAAGCCCACAGGAAAGGAAGTATATTTGTTGCCAAACCCACTTCCTAAAATGTGACTGGGTCATTGTGGCATTGAATCCCGCAGCCTTATCAGGCTTTTAGCTGACCCCAGTCTGAATGAATTCTCTGTGGAACCATGTAAGAAACCTCATGCAAACATTGCCCACCTGAGCCTTTCCTGAATTTCTGACCCACAGGCCCAGTGAGCATAATAAGTGATTGTTTTATGCCATTAATCTCAGGGATTATTTGTTATGTAGCATTAGATAAACAGGGTAACCATTTTTCTATATTAATCCAAACATAAGTTTCTTAGAGTGTTACTGTTGCCCACAATTTATGGATATCACCAACAATGTCTCTTGATATACAGTCAATTTCCTGCCCCCATTTTACTTAAATTGTCAGCAGTATTTTCAACAGCTGTCCATTCTCTACCTCTGCAGTCTTCCATGACACTACGTTTCTCTAGCTTTTTCACGTTTTCAGGCTGCTGTCTTTTGATTTCCTTGGAGTATATTTCCTCTTCTGTGTACATATTTGTAGGGGCTGGTGCTCAAATATTGATCTCTTCTCTGTTTTCATTATTTTCCTAGTTATTTCACACAGTAGGGCCTGGCATGCTGCAGTCCATGGGGTCACGAAGATTCAGACCCAACTGGGCAACTGAACAACATTTCACACAGTTCCATGGCTGTAAATATGATAACGCTTGCTATTTATTTGTCTCAGGCTCCTTCCATCCTTCTACTGTCACATGTGCTCATGTCTTCTCACATCTCAATTTGAATATCTAATGAGCTTTCCAAAATAATTTGGTCAAAATTATTTGTTAATGTCCGCCACACTCCATTCCAACGGAAACCATATTTCTCTTGCAGTCTCCCTCTTTCTGGTTTATGCCCTACTAATCATACAGTTATTCTGCCTTAAAGAATCCTACAGAATGGGACTTCCTTGGTGATCCAGTGGTTAAGACTTCACCTTCCAATGCAAAAGTTACTGGTTGTATTCCTGGTTGAGGAGCTAAAAGCCTACATGCCCCGTGGCCAAAAATCCAAAATATAAACAGAAGAAATATTGTTAACAAATTCAATATTGTCCACATTAAAAAATATATTTTAAAAAGAATCCTATAAATAATCCATAATTCCTTTTTTCCTTGCAACCTACATTCAATCACCAAATCTTTGTTGGGTCTGCCCCCAGATATATTTCAAACCCTACCATCACAGTTCACTAACTTACTTTTATACTTTCCTGAGTTTAGTTCATGCTTTAAACAGCAGTCAGAGGGATATCAGAGTAAAGAAATAAACTAGGTCAAATCATGATTATCTTAACATATTCTTATGCTTGTCATAGCACTCCTAGGAAGTTCCAAATTTCATGTCATGACTTTTAAGGCCCTGTGTGATTTGGCCTCAAATATCCTTTCTAACTTCATCTTAGTCTCACTATACTCTGATTAACATTGCCTTTGTAACATTTCTCAAACATACGAAGGTTATTTCCCACCATAAGACATTTATTATTCTTTCTGTATAACCATTTTCTTAAGATTATCATTTGGCCAGCTTATTATTCAGATCTCAACCAAATATCACTGCTTTTGCAAGGCATTTCCTGAACACTCTATTTCAAATGGACTTGTTCCTCTCCTTCTAGTTATCTATTTACATAATATTTAATAGCAAAATGATAAATTTTTTTTAGCATTTAACACAATTTGAAATTGACTAGTTTATCTCCCCCTCCCTGCCCCAATCAGTGTGTTAGCTTCCTGATACCAGGACACATGTGTCTTGATTACCACAGTGTTTTCTGTGCTTGAGGATAATGCATGCATGTCTTAATAAACATTAGTGTTTTTATATTACTTAATATTTTCAGAATAAATCCATGAGTTCAAGGGCTTAGGTAACTTGTCCAAAATCACATATATAATACATATAATTCCAAGCATGCCCATTGGACAGTAACAAAAGTCCCAGCATTTCAAATATCACTACATTAACAGGACAACCATTTTCAGTGTTGGTGGCAGTTTAATTGTTAATGGCAGAAAGTTCTTTTGCTGGATTTGTTCATTGGCAGTCACTATCCATTTCACTCCTTTTTATTCTCTCTCCTAAATCAGGGAAGTTAAGAGCAGAGTTTTCAGTAAAGTAAAGCAAGTTTCAAAGGCTAGGTTTCCTCTTAATAGTTATGTGTGTGTGTGTGTGTGTGTGTGTGTGTGTGTGTGTGTGTGTGTGCGTGTGCTCAGTCGTGTACAACACTTTGAGACCCCATGAACTGTAACCCACCAGGATCCTCTGTCCATGAGATTTTCCAATCAAGAGTACTGGACTGCGTTGCCATTTCTTCTTCCAGAATAGTTGTGTAACCTCAGGCCAATTCTTCAACTACCACCTCATTTTTCTCAGTAATAAAATTGATTTTAATAATCTCTCAAAGTGTAGGAAGAATGAAATGTAAAAATGTCATTTACTCCTACAGTGCCAGCCACACAATAAACATTTAAATGCCTGATGTCTTCCTCATCATGGTGGATGTAAATGTCTTTTTATTATTTAAACCACTTCTCTGCACTCTTTCTGGTCTTAATTGTGATGGAAAAAAATATTATTCATTTTTTAATACTATAAATTCTAGCAGAAGCGAAGACCTAGAACTTTCCCTCATTTTTTGGACACATATCTCTCTAGCCAGCAGCACATAGCTGTACTGCCGACATTGTTTCCATTATCACAGGCTGCAAGAGTACCAGGAACTGCTGTAGTTCATCATTTACTAATACACAGCCTCTGGAAATAGTGGAAACATTTTCCTTCGTGGTAGTCAATGTGCTAATAATTGATGCGTGGATAGATGGATCAGTTAATACCCTGTGCTGCTGTGCATAGTTCCTCAGTCGTGTCTGACTCTGCGACCCCATGGACTGCAGCCCACCAGGCTCCTCTGTCCGTGGAGATTGTCCAGGCAAGAATACTGGAGTGGATTGTCATGCCCTCTTCTGGGGATCTTCCCAACCCAGGGATTGAACACAGGTCTCCCGTGTTGCAGTTAATACCCTATAACTTGCTAATATTAATAAAATATTATTTTCTAATGAGACATCTCTAGTTAAAGAATTACACCCCTCAACCTCTTCACAACCTCCCCTTCCACCCTCAACAAACACACTTTTTTTCTGTCACAAGCCTCAGCACTGTCCCTCTATTTTCTGGAAAAGCCATTGATTTTTTTTTTTTTTTTTAACTCCAGCCAAGTTCCACAAGTGTCAGGATTAAATTCAAAGTGCATTTTTCTTACAATTTGTTTGTTTGCTTTTGCGAACTGTAAATTGTTGTTGGGTCATCAAGGTGGCTGACAATCCACCTTGCACTGAAATGTTATATACAGGGTTTTTTTTGGTTTGTTGTTTTTTTAACTGAAAATATATTACTTTTTGGCATCACCAAGTCTCAATTGATTTTAGGTGTAAATTAAATGACCTGATTGTTGTAATATGGTGATTCATCACCAGAGTCAGCAGCGATTTGGTTTTGAACTGGATGGATTTAAACAAAAAGTGGAGTGAGAATTCCACCTCCTTAAGTGGAGAGTTGACAGTCTCAAGCTGGCAGACAGTAAGTGTGAACATTTCATAAAGGTTCTAGTGACGAGAACAACCAGGTTTGACTGCCAGGGGCATTGTGGGAAAAACTGAGTTATTGAAAACTAAAGATACAACTGTATGTGATTAAGTTAAGATCTGTACTGCTACATTGCATGTTTCTTTCATCACTTTGGATTTTTCCTGTGTGATGGAAACACACTCATAAAGTGTTTCCTGCTCAGGTCATGGAATATGTTGTAATGTATTTTATACATTCCTAAGCAAGAAAATCTAGACAATTTTAGACAATTGAGGGAACAAAGTGATTAAAAAGTACTATATTCAGAACTTGTGTGTCTTGATCAAAACATTGTTGTTGTTGTTGTTCATTGACAGAAAGTCCAGTCTCAAATACCTGATGTAAACACAATTGGCCCCCTTTCTGAAGAACATACCTGTAAATACAGCATATTGAAAGAAGGAGGAGACTGTGGGTTTTTTTTTTTTTTTTTTTTTGGTTATTCCGTCATTGCTAAAGTCATAGGAATTTTGCTCTCTATAGTGGTGATGGAAGCATACATAATTTGTTTTTGATTCCTCTGTATAAAAACATGGCATGCTTAATTTGACGGTGTAACACCTGCAGATGACAGATTTTTGTCTTTTCTTTTGTATTCTAGTGTTGTTGTAACAAAATACCACAAATTGTGAGGCTCAAACAAGGGACTGTGTGGTTTCACAGTTCTGGAGGTTAGAAATCCAAAATCAAGGAGTCAGTAAGGTTGTTTCCATCTGAGGGCTGTGAGGAGAATACCTATCCCAGGTCTCTTTCTGTCTCTTTCCCTCTCTCTGGCTCTTTCCCTCTCTGTGTGTTTCTGTGTACAGAATGCCCTCCTTTGAAGAGCAGCCCAGTCGTAGTACACTTGGGATCACCCTGACCATCTTGTCTTAACTGAAGTACCTCTGCAAGGGTATTACTACAAATAAGATCATGTTCTGAGTTACCATGGCTTAGGACTTCAATATATGAATTTGGGTGGGGACACAATTCAACTCATAACACTCTCACAGTCTCAGCAACAAGGCAAGAATGATAATCTTGAGCTACTTGGAGCTTTGGGCCTCAAAAACAGCTTGATTTAGGAACTCCTTGATTTAGGAACCCCAATGGTAATACCGGGGTCTCTCTGCTTTCTTTCCTGTGAATTGGCTCCCTCCTCTTCAACATCTGGCTTATAAGAACATTAGACCTTTGATAAATCTGATAATGGTTTGATAGCCAAATATCAAAAATGCCTGTTTTTTCTGAGGCAGGTGGTAGGTCAGGATTGGGAATGGAGCTGAAACTAATAAACTTGACTAGCAAACAGAAGTTTCCAGCATTGGTGTGGATTGTCCTGACTTGTGGATTTGATGATTTTTCTTAACATATCACATTAGCGGAAGGTACGTGTGAAATTCTGTTGTTGGTCTTTTGCTATGCTAGGTCAGTGGTTCCCAACATTTTTGACACCAGGGAAGGTTTCATGGAAGTCTGTTTTTTCATGGAGTAGTTAGTGGAGGTGATGAAATTCCAGTGAAGCTATTTCAAATCCTAAAAGATGATACTGTGAAAGTGCTGCACTCAATATGCCAGCAAATTTGGAAAACTCAGCAGTGGCCACAGGACTGGAAAAGGTCAGTTTTCATTCCAATCCCCAAGAAAGGCAATGCCAAAGAATACTCAAACTACCGCACAATTGCACTCATCTCACACACTAGGTCTTCCCTGGTGGCTCAGAGGGTAAAGCGTCTGTCTACAATGCAGGAGACCTGGGTTCAATCCCTGGGTCGGGAAGATCCCCTGGAGAAGGAAATGGCAACCCACTCCAGTACTCTTGCCTAGAAAATCCCGTGGATGGAGGAGCCTAATGCAGGCTACTATCCATGGGGTTGCAAAGAGTTGGACACGACTAAACAACTTTATTTCACTTCACATGCTAGCAAAGTAATACTCAAAATTCTCCCAGCTAGGCTTCAGCAGTAGGTGAACTGAGAACTTCCTGATGTTCAAGCTGAATTTAGAAAAGGCAGAGGAACCAGAAATCAAATTGCCAACATCCTTTGGATCATTGAAAAAGCAAGAGAATTCCAGGAAAACATCTACGTCTGCTTCATTGACTATGCTAAGGCAATGGCACCCCACTCCAGTACTCTTGCCTGGCAAATCCCATGGATGGAGGAGCCTGGTGGGCTGCAGTCCATGGGTTCGCTAAGAGTTGAACACAACTGAGTAACTTCACTTTCACTTTTCACTTTCATGCATTGGAGAAGGCAATGGCAACCCACTCCAGTGTTCTTGCCTGGAAAACCCCAGGGACGGGGGAGCCTGGTAAGCTGCCGTCTATGGGGTTGTGTAGAGTTGGACACAACTGAAGTGACTTAGCAGCAAAGCCATTGACTGTATGAATCACAACAAATTTTAGGGAAAATCCTTAAAGAGATGGGAATACCGGATCATCTATTCTGTGGCAATCTCAGGATATTCCACCTTGACTCTAGGGTTAGGGGGTCACACTTTTATGAGAATCTAATGCCACTGCTGATCTGATAGGAGGCAGAGCTCAGGCAGTAATGTGAGCAACGGGGAGTGGCGGTAGATACAGATGAAGCTTACCTCACCCACCATTCACCTTCTATTGTGCAGACCTGTTCCTAACAGACCAAGCTCTGGTCCTGGTCTGGGGCCCAGGGGTTAGGGACTCCTGGCCTAGGGCATTTGTTGCTAAACTTCTGTATCCTGATAGTAAAATCAGTATTACCAGCAAGCCATGTGTAATATGTGGAGAAGAGTTCCTTCCTGAGAGAAAACCTAGGAACTGTTATGAAAATCAGGATTAATGGTTTAATTGAGAGAAAAGAAAGAAAGAAACTAAATGAAGGATGATAATTATTAGTACTCAACAAGGGCAAGAACATATCCATTTTTACCTAATTTAAAGTTTTGGGATACTTTTCACAATCCAAATCTGGTGACAAAAAAAAAAAAAAAGGAGAAAAATAAATTTAGGGATTTTGATAAATTTTTATCTCAAATATATGTTCTCTTTGAAGTATCTGCTTTTAGATTCTGTAAGACTTAGTCAAATGTGATTATGTTTAGTACTTTAAAAAGCCTTTTCTTTAGTAGTGTTTCAGTATAATTTCATTTCCTCTTTGAAGAGCTCTTATTTTCTTAAGAGATGTCATGAGAAAAGACTAGATAAAATATAGGCTGCTGAAGGAAAGCTTAAAAATACACCCACAGTCATAGAAATTTGGGGAAAAAATGGAACATTTATTTTCTGAAGTTAATAATTTGCATCCTAATCATTAATATTTGCCTATATGTTGGTGGTGAGAGGAAAACTGACTTCTAAAGTTTTATTATTTTATTAATTTGTTTAGCCCTGATCTCTCAGATTAGACTCACTGGTATATTTTCTTTGAGGATTAGAAACATAAAAATGATAGATTTTTACTTATTCTTTCTTTTCATTGCCTCATCCTCAGATAAGAGTAATGATATCAGACAGAGGCTGAAACCACTAGAATGCAGAATGGTAAAAGACAAGATACACTGTAACAGTGATCATTCATTTAAAAAAATTAAACATTAGAAAATGTGAAATTCCAAGACCACTTTGAGGACAGTCATGTGGAAAGACCAAGATTTGGTTTTAATAATGTTAAATAACACGCAAGTCAGAGAAAATGTATAAATCTACTATTAAGTCAATTAAGATGAGACTTCCCTGATCTCATGATTTAAGCTATGATCTTTATGTTACTATGATTTGTATTAATCCATTGTAGTTACTATTTTTATTGATATTCAAATTATCACATCTGTAGGAAATTGTCTTCTGCATGTTACCTTCTATAAGTCTACCTGAAACCTCCTAATTTGACCCTTATTATATTTGAAAAAGTCTTTGTTATCTGGTATTACAAGACTCATCTTGTGTATATCCTATTCTATCTCACAGCCAAACTGGTCTATTTCTTCTAGAAACCCTTTAGCTTTCTTTAATGGGAAATGCTATTTAGAGGCCATGATCTGTCTTCAAAGAGTATACTTTGCTTTTATGGGCTAAAAAATATTTTATTATAATTATCAGTTCATGTAACAGATACTCTTTTGCTTAGTAGAGATTTTGTCATACTAAGAGAAGATATATTTCTAGCATGGTAATACTTACAAGTCTGATTTATCAAAATAAAATTTGTTAACAAGGAGGATCAATTCTTTTAGAACTTTGCTAAAGCATCAGAAGTTTCTCAAGGTTCATTTACTGAAGAATCCTGAACACTAGGAAAGAATTAGATCTTGTAATTTTGGCTTATGTCTGGGCAAAAAATAGCTTTTTCTCCCTGTGAAACAGTAATCAGAAACAGCCTTCATCTGCATCTGCAGCACCTATAATGTAAGAATATCCTTTTCTTTGAGATCCCTATTGTTTATCAATTTTCTGGGTTGCCATAAAGTGACATCCAATACTACCTACAATGTGGGATTCCCTGAGTCATAAACCATGTCTTTTCATTCATAGCAGCAGGATCAGAGTGTGACTTTTCTCTGTGGCCAAGAATCTGCCCCTAACGCTTGAATTTGACCAAATACATTTAGAGTTTTTCCTGCAAAAGAATTTTTAATTTAATGGAGTTTCTGGACCAGATGTACTTACACATACATGAAGGCATTTTAAATTTGAAGCTATGTAGCTATTTCCATTTATATCATCTGTAAGCATGCCAATATAGGATTGACTTGTTGACAGATATTGTGCAAAATATATTTGATATAAAAATATACTATATAGAAGTTTTGTGTATATGACTTTTTACAGAGACATAATTGTCTCCCTGTCTAATCTAAAATATTAATATATATGCATTCATACTAATAACATTTTAATATATTATCAGTCAAGGAACATTGAGCTTCCCTTTTAGGGACAAAATAATCTCTCACAATATGTGCCTGATAAACAGAGTAGCTCTCATCATACTGTTGAGCTAATTATTAATCTGGAAAGTGCCTGATACCACAAAATCATATTAGGCATCCCTCTTTTTATAAGATGATGGAACACATATTCAGTGTGACCTGGTGGCTTTCTCACAAAACCCACAGAGTTTAAGTGTAAAAAGATATTTTAACATTTTAATGGTTATGAATCTAGGTCCTGAATGTAAAATGATTTATATTGAAAAAAACTTATCAGCATAGAAAAGGTATGAACATCAGAGAAAAATGGCTAAGGATAAGAATGGCTCTAAGCACTATTTACGATAAATACAATGATAAGCAGCACTTACTGTTAGGGATTTCTAGCTTATTGCTTTTAAAATCAGAGTTGTTTATTAAAACATAATTTCTAGGTCATAGGAAAATATAAACAGTACAATGAAATTTGGTAGTTGAAGAAAGTTATAGTATCTCAGCAAAATATATAATCATTTTTATTAATATTTATATTAACAAATTGATATTTATTCTTGTCATTAAGTGAAGTGAAAGTCCCTCAGTTGTGTCCAACTCTTTGCAACCCCAAGGAATTCTCCAAGCCAGAATACTGGAGTTGATAGCCTTTCCCTTCTCCAGGGGATCTTCCCAACCCAAGGATTGAACCCAGGTCTCCTGCATTGCAGGCAGATTCTTTACCAGCTGAGCCACAAAGAAAGCCCCGTTGTTATTAAAAAGTCCTCAATTATTATTGTATTCTTTTTCTTTCCTAGCAGAGCCTAACACAAGGATTCGGTATAGATAGTTTTCCTGAGAGAACATCTCAGGAAACAGGAGCAAGGAACTGGGGAGCAACAGAGAGAGAAGCAAGGGAAAAAATAGGGACCCAATATCAAGGTTGCTGCCATAGGCAGTAAGGACTCAGTGTCATCAGAGCCTCCAGGAAACATACAGAATGCACTGCTGACAGGAGAGAGAGGAGTGTGTAGCCACTAGGTCTTTTCCATTGCTGTTGGATTGTCCTTAGGTGGCCCACTGATTTTTCAGTACCCAGGTTCAGCAGGAGCTTAGCTTCTGCTTCTATTGAGAAGGTGGTGTGGAGTTTCCAGAGGCATCTGCTATGACTACTATTCTTATAATTATTTGAAATAGAGGAATCACCAGCTTCTGTCCCTTATATGAATAACCCCATACTATAGTACCAACCTTGCTGAAAAGGTTCAACACACTTTATTCTTTCTTTCCCACTCATTTTTTTCAGTTAGTTTATGCAAAAAAAAAAAAAAAAGTTAAAAAAATCTTTCAGACATCTACTTTTACTATCCTAAAATTTGTGTTTCATTATAATTGTTAACATTCTGTTAACATGTAATTTTGCTGTACAAGATTGCTCTCTTTTTCCCCGATAAACAATAGCAACAAATCATACACATTCACTTATTAGTCATCTTGCATCATTATATACAACCTCTTCAGTTTTTTTTAAAGAAGCATGTGTAATAATTCAACTTAAATATATGCAAATGCAGGTTATTTCTTTTAAACCTGTTGACTGATGATCATACTCTCTCTATAGATCACCATTTTTTATGTTCCAGAGCTTTACAATTTCTATCTTAACCAGACATTATCAGGAATCCTGTTCTGATTTATTAGTTAGCTCAATTTAACATTAATCAAAGATTTTAAAGGTAACAAAATATACTAAAATTATAATTTAAGCTGGTACATGTCAAAGAGACCAAAGATGGTTTTAAAAATTTATCTGGAAGATAACATTTAATTTTTAATATAAATTTATTTATTTTAATTGGAGGTGAATTACTTTGCAATCTTGTATTGGTTTTGCTATACATCAACATTTTAAAAAATGTGAAGGTTGTTTAAGAGGAAAAACTAACATGTATAAATTTGGCATGATAAATTTATAAGAATAAACCTTTTTGGAAACACATCAATGATTATCATTTAATTTTGCTGAACATATAATTTTACTTGCTTATATATTTAAATATTTTGTACAGTAATTATTCATTTAATAAATAAAAATGGCTTAAATTTTGGAAAGTCCAAATTATATATGTTTTTCTTTTTGAAAAAAGCTTCATAGAATCCTAGTAAACTAAGTGGCATAGATATATAAACTATGTAGCAAATGATTTCAATAGACATGTGACTCCCTGAGACACAAAATTATGCCTATTACTGTGCGGGGTACTTTAGAGCCTATCTCTTGTCTGCCCCTGCCCACATTCTTCTTCCTAATGCCATAACACCTCTACTCTTGGAAATCCGTCTACTTAATGTGGAGGCAGATGGCCATGCCCCTTGCTGTAAACAGATTTCCTTGCTTGAACATATGGTAAAGACTACATGCTTTTAAAACTGATAAACCAGTAGGATATAGATGTAGATTTGGTTGGGGTCATTTAAAGCCATCGGGCCTACTCTGTAGAAAAAGCTACTCTTGGTAAGGAGATCGTGAGAAAGAGAAATCCAAAAGCATCACCGAAGGCCTGGATACTTTAGAAAAGGCAAATCTGAAATTTTCCATATCTTTATTCAAACAGTTTCTGAATAAGATACAAAGACAATTGCTCAATTGCAAAACGTAAGGAAACATGAAAACAAGATCAGTATACCTGATCATCATTTTATTTATTTATTTATTTATTTATTTATTGGCCGGTGTACTGTTAAGGGGCCATTTAATTTGTGCCCTGCAGTGTGAAAGTAGTCAACTCTCTTTAGGCTTTTCAAAACCTCCAATAAACATATATGTTAAGTGCTTTGCCAGTAAAAGTTGTTATCCACTTCTGCTTTAGGAAAAATGGTGATTGAATAAGTACATGATGAAGGTAAATAATACTCAAAAATATTTCTCTGAGGAGAACTAAATGCATAATAGAAAAAAACATGATTATTCGGACATATTTTTACCTTTACAGTCAACTTTAAAACTTTAATAAAGACATGCAAAACAAATCAAACCGAGAAAAAAGGAATCTGTGAGTGGGCTAGGGAGGGAAATGTGTAAAATAGCTGTCTAAAACAGCACAATCTGCTGCTTATTATTTTTGTAAATCTGGCATCAAACAGTATGTTACACTTCAGTGAATAATGGGACATCTGTGTAAGCCATGTATGTGTATGTATGTATATATGCAATATGTGTGTGTTTATACACATTATGCTTCCCTGATGGCTCAGAGGTTAAAGCGTCTGCCTCCAATGCGGGAAACCCGGGTTCAATCCCTGGGTTGGGAAGATCCCCTCGAGAAGGAAATGGCAACCCACTCCAGTATTCTTGCCTGGAGAATCCCATGGACAGAGGAGCTTGGTGGGCTACAGTCCACAGGGTCACAAAGAGTCGGACACGACTGAGTGACTTCACTTTCACTTTCATGTATATTTAATTGATAATATGGTTTACTTTCTTCCTATCTACTTATCTCTTTCTCACCAGTTTATCTATTTCATTATCCATTAGCAGTAATTAGGTATGTTTTTATTCTTCAATAATTTTTGCTTTGTTTAAAGCTAAATTTTGAATTAATGAAGAGAGAACACATATATAAGAATTTGTGTTATTTTTTGAATGTAGATTTTTTATAACTCAAATGTGCACATATATCCCATATTATATTGTAGACTATTGAAATGAATGAGGAATAGAAATGATATCGTCTCTCCTCTAATGTTAATGAGTCTATTATTTTGGGTAGATCAACTATTCCTAGCCTCACATTTATGATCTGTTGCATGGTGGAGAAAACAGGTAGGAGGAGGCTATGGTTCAGACAGATTAAAGGCTGTAGTTTTTTCAAGCCAAATATCCTCTTCATTAGTGTGCTTATGATTTAAAAGATATAGCTGCTGTATTACATTGATTAGGAGACAGTTTATTTTCATTTTAATTACTTACAATTGTCATTTACTAATTCTTGATACATTCAGAACTTTGATAAGAAAGGAATAACCAGTCATAACATCCCCCAAAGACATTTATGATTATATTTATCCTGTTAGACTTTTTGATTATGGTAATTTATGACCTCCATTAGATTTCCTGAAATATTGAGAATAATTCTTGAATCACCATCACAGCCTTTTGGACTCATAGCAGTTCAGTGAACCAGGGTTAAAAGTAAATAATTTCTAAGGTTCCTTCTAGCTGTAATAGTCCATATTTTCTTGTCTTTAGGTTTCCAATGTGTTCAGATGCTCTGTTGTGTCTGACTCTTTGTGACTCCAAGGACTGTAGTCTGCCAGGCTCCTTTGTCCATGGGATTTTCCAGGCAAGAATACTGGAGTGGAGTGCCATTTCCTGCTTCAGTGAATCTTGACAACCATGGACCAAACCCACATTTCCTGCATTGGCAGGCAGTTTCTTTATTACCAGCACCAACTGGAGGCCATAGATTTCTAATTATATATTCTAATATATAAATTATGCTTTACATATGCTAATATAGCATAATATAGTCCATATATAGGTATGGTTAGCTGAGGGCACCTGTATGAAATAAGAGCTGATTGGCAGTCTGTGTAGACACAGTGCTCAGTGATAGTTTCACAGTGAATTATTCAGCAAGCCTTCACTTTTATACTTTTCTTCATTCAGCAAAGTACATGAAGTACCTCAGTTGTCCTCATTTCATTCTACCCTTGACTAGGGGTCAGAATTCAACTTAGGCTGCCTCAGTGTTGAATGTTACAAATTGTCTTTCTATGGAACACTGAAAAGTAAAATAAGAAAAACTGTAAAGAAAATAATTTCAAAGGAATTCCACAGCTGTAGACAGATCACCTCCCTACACCCAAGCACATACATACACACTTTTATGCTTAGGGCAACAAGCCCATAGGATCGCTGTGCCCTGGTAAAGAGAAAACATTTTCTTTTCTTACTCCAGTCTAAGACATGTCTGTTGCTGCTGCTGTTAAGTCGCTTCAGTCGTGTCCGACTCTGTGCAACCCCATAGACGGCAGCCCACCAGGCTCCTCCGTCCCTGGGATTCTCCAGGCAAGAACACTGGAGTGGGTTGCCATTTTCTCCTCCAATGTATGCAAGTGCCAAGCTTCAAATTTTTAACCTTGTAAGTAACCTTCAGTTCAGTTCAGTTCAGTTGCTCAGTCATGTCCGACTCTGCGGCCCCATGAATTGCAGCACGCCAGGCCTCCCTGTCCATCACCAACTCCTGGAGTTCACTCAGACTCAAATCCATCGAGTCAGTGATGCCATCCAGCCATCGCATCCTCTGTCGTCTCCTTCTCCTCCTGCCCCCAACCCTCCCAGAATCAGAGTCTTTTCCAATGAGTCAACTCTTTGCATGAGGTGGCCAAAGTACTGGAGTTTAAGCTTTAGCATCATTCCTTCCAAAGAAATCCCAGGGCTGATCTCTTTCAGAAGGGACTGGTTGGATCTCCTTGCAGTCCAAGAGACTCTCAGGAGTCTTCTCCAACACCACAGTTCAAAAGCATCAATTCTTCGGTGCTCAGCCTTCTTCATGGTCCAACCTTACATACTGATTATTGACATCCTTGTAAGGAAACATTGTATCCTTTCAGAATTGTGATCTAGTGGTATACTAAGGAAAACTACACAGTATCCATCCTCAGTATGTAACCAAAAGCATATGACTTTCAGTTCAGTTCAGTTCAGTCACTCAGTCATGTCCGACTCTTTGCGACCCCATGAATTGCAGCACGCCAGGCCTCCTTGTCCATCACCATCTCCCGGAGTTCACTCAGACTCACGTCCATCGAGTCTGTGATGCCATCCAGCCATCTCATCCTCTGTTGTCCCCTTCTCCTCCTGCCCCTAATCCTTCCCAGCATCAGAGTCTTTTCCAATGAGTCAACTCTTCTCATGAGGTGGCCAAAGTACTGGAGTTTCAGCTTTAGCATCATTCCTTCCAAAGAAATCCCAGGGTTGATCTCCTTCAGAATGGACTGGTTGGATCTCCTTGCAGTAGAAGGGACTCTCAAGAGTCTTCTCCAACACCACAGTTCAAAAGCATCAATTCTTCGGCACTCAGCCTTCTTCACAGTCCAACTCTCACATCCATACATGACCAATGGAAAAACCATAGCCTTGACTAGACAGACTTTAGTCGGCAAAGTAATGTCTCTGCTTTGAATGTACTATCTAGGTTGGTCATAACTTTTCTTCCAAGGAGTAAGCGTCTTTTAATTTCATGGCTGCAGTCACCATCTGCAGTGATTTTGGAGCCCCCCAAAAATAAAGTCTGACACTGTTTCCACTGTTTCCCCATCTATTTCCCATGAAGTGATGGGACCAGATCCCATGATCTTCGTTTTCTGAATGTTGAGCTTTAAGCCAACTTTTTCATTCTCCTCTTTCACTTTCATCAAGAGGCTTTTTAGCTCCTTTTCACTTTCTGCCATAAAGGTGGTGTCATCTGCATATCTGAGGTGATTGATATTTCTCCCAGCAATCTTCATTCCAGCTGGTGTTTCTTCCAGTCTAGTGTTTCTCATGATGTACTCTGCATAGAAGTTAAATAAGCAGGGTGACAATATACAGCCTTGACGCACTCCTTTTCCTATTTGGAACCAGTCTGTTGTTCCATGTCCAGTTCTAACTGTTGCTTCCTCACCTGCATACATATTTCTCAAGAGGCAGGTCAGGTGGTCTGGTATTTCCATCTCTTTCAGAATTTTCCACAGTTTATTGTGATCCACACAGTCAAAGGCTTTGGCATAGTCAATAAAGCAGAAATAGATGTTTTTCTGGAACTCTCTTGCTTTTTCCATGATCCAGTGGATGTTGGCAATTTGATCTCTGGTTCCTCTGCCTTTTCTAAAACCAGCTTGAACATCAGGGAGTTCACGGTTCTTGTATTGCTGAAGCCTGGCTTGGAGAATTTGGAGCATTACTTTACTACCATGTGAGATGAGTACAGTTGTGTCGTAATTTGAGCATTCTTTTGCATTGCCTTTCTTTGGAATTGGAATGAAAACTGACCTTTTCCAGTCCTGTGGCCACTGCCGAGTTTCCAAATTTGCTGGCATATTGAGTGCAGCACTTTCACCGCCTCATCTTTCAGGATTTGAAGAGCTCAGCTGGAATTCCATCACCCCCACTAGCTTTGTTTGTAGTGATGCTTTCTAAAGCCCATTTGACTTCACATTCCAAGATGTCTGGCTCTAGGTGAGTGATCACATCATCATGATTATCTGGGTCGTGAAGATCTTTTTTGTACAGTTCTTCCATGTATTCTTGTCACCTCTTCATATCTTCTGCTTCTGTTAGGTCCATACCATTTCTGTCCTTTATCGAGCCCATCTTTGCCTGAAATGTTCCTTTGGTATCTCTAATTTTCTTGAAGAGATCTCTAGTCTTTCCCATTCAGTTGTTTTCCTCTATTGCTTTGCATTGATCGCTAAAGAAGGCTTTCTTATCTCTTCTTGCTATTCTTTGGAACTCTGCATTCAGATGCTTATATCTTTCCTTTTCTCCTTTGCTTTTCGCTTCTCTTCTTTTCACAGCTATTTGTAAGCCCTCCCCAGACAGCCATTTTGCTTTTTTTTGCATTTCTTTTCCTTGGAGATGGTCTTGATCCCTGTCTCCTGTACAATGTCACAAACCTCATTCTATAGTTCATCAGGCACTTTATCTATCAGATCTAGGCCCTTAAATCTATTTCTCACTTTCACTGTATAATCATAAGGGATTTGATTTATTGTGGTTTTCCCTACTTTCTTCAGTTTGAGTCTGAATTTGATATAAGGAGTTCATGATCTGAGCCACAGTCAGCTCCTCGTCTTGTTTTTGTTGACTGTATAGAGCTTCTCCATCTTTGGCTGCAAAGAATATAATCAATCTGATTTCAGTGTTGACCATCTGGTGATGTCCATGTGTAGAGTCTTCTCTTGTGTTGTTGGAAGAGGGTGTTTGCTATGACCAGTGCATTTTCTTGGCAAAACTCTATTAGTCTTTGCCCTGCTTCATTCTGCATTCCAAGGCCAAATTTGCCTGTTACTCCAAGTGTTTCTTGACTTCCTACTGTTGCATTCCAGTCCCCTATAATGAAAAGGACATCTTTTTTGGGTGTTAGTTCTAAAAGGTCTT
The DNA here is from genome assembly GCF_014754425.2 of Oryx dammah. Classification (NCBI taxonomy): domain Eukaryota; kingdom Metazoa; phylum Chordata; class Mammalia; order Artiodactyla; family Bovidae; genus Oryx; species Oryx dammah. Next base: position 66,061,574 of record NW_024070201.1, read on the forward strand.
GAAGGTCTTCATAAAACCGTTCAACCTTAGCTTTTTCAGCGTTACTGGTTGGGGCATAGACTTGGATAACTGTGATATTGAATGGTTTGCCTTGGAGACGAACAGAGATCATTCTGTTGTTTTTGAGATTGCATCCAAGTACTGCATTTCGGATTCTTTTGTTGACCATGATCGCTACTGCATTTCTTCTGAGGGATCCCTGCCTGCAGTAGTAGATATAATGGTCATCTGAGTTAAATTCACCCATTCCAGTCCATTTTAGTTCGCTGATTCCTAGAATGTTGACGTTCATCCTTACCATCTCTTGTTTGACCACTTCCAACTTGCCTTGATTCATGGACCTGACATTCCAATATTCCTATGCAATATTGCTCTTTACAGCATCGGATCTTGCTTCTATCACCAGTCACATCCACAGCTGGGTATTGCTTTTACTTTGGCTCCGTCCCTTCATTCTTTCTGGAGTTATTTCCCCACCAATCTCCAGTAGCATATTGGGCACCTAATGACCTGGGGAGTTCCTCTTTTGGTATCCTATCATTTTGCCTTTTCATAGTGTTCATGGGGTTCTCAAGGCAAGAATACTGAAGTGGTTTGCCATTCCCTTCTCCAGTGGACCACATTCTGTCAGACCTCTCCACCATGACCCACCCGTCTTGGGTTGCCCCGCAGGCATGGCTTAGTTTCATTGAGTTATACAAGGCTGTGGTCCTAGTGTGATTAGATTGACTAGTTTTCTGTGAGTATGGTTTCAGTGTGTCTGCCCTCTGATGCCTTCTTGCAACACCTACCATCAACTTGGATTTCTCTTACCTTGGGCATGGGGTATCTCTTCACTGCTGCTCCAGCAAAGCATAGCCACTGCTCCTTACCTTGGACAAGGGGTATCTCCTTACCGCCACCGTTCCTGACCTTCAACGTGGGATATGACTTTAGGTGATACTATATACCACCGTCTGTTGAGCTCAAGTTAAGGTTTGCCAAGATCACTCCATTTCCTGGTTAATTCTTCACTAATATAAGCTGAGAAGAGATCAGGGTCCACCTACAAATGTGGTAACCTTTTCATGTGATCTTTACATGTTTTTCTGTGATGCTCTTGTTAATTTCACATCTGTAAACATTGAAATGGTGCAGATTGGGCTAGAATTGCTTAGAATGCCCTACTATAATTTAAAATCAATTTTAAATTAATCTTGCTCTTAAGATTAATTAATAAAAAGAGAAGACATATCAAAATATATTTTATACAGTGACTTCCTCTATATTCAATGATATATCTTAAGCTGTTATTCAGTTTTTATTCTTCTTGATCTTTCCTTCATGATACCTGTGTATTTCCACTTTTTCCTGGGAGCTCTGGTTTTGCCACTTAGAAGAAAATGGATTATTTTTTCTTTATAACTCAGACATCAATCATGATTACTACAATAGCTATAGATAGTATGTTTTTCTTCAAGAATAGCTTACTTTAAATGGGGAAAGCAAAAGCTAGTGGTCATCACTCATTCTCCTGAGCTCATTATTGAAGTAGCCATTTATTTTAAGAGGAAAATAGCATTTTCCGAGTGTTACTTACACATTCAACAATGGTCTGCCTTGCATTTTGTTAAACTTTGGGAAAGTACTACCTGCTTATCATTATTAAACTTGCCAGGAACTGGAGTGACATTCTATTGATTATAAGTCACAGACTCCTGGCATTTTAGCTGCTTTACCCCTGATGACTCCTTTAGAGGGTATTAAATACACTTAAGCAGAATGAACTGCAATTTCCCACACTGAAGCCCTTGATATAAGAGACTGATATAACACGAGACATGATAACAAGTGTACCTCTCACACCCTGATTCCCTCCGGTCTTGAGAGACTGTCACAAATAAGAAAAGCACAGTTGTTCTCCTCTTGAGTCCTTCTGTATCTGTAATGATGGCTGAATGGATGTCAGTGAATTTTCTCTTGTGTTTCCCTCATGGAGAAAGACTTTGCATTTGACATGGCATGAAGGGATACACAAAAAAGGGAAGTTATCATTTGTATTTCCTAGAGATAAGGGTCCTTTTAGTACTCAGGTTCCCTGATTGTCATATCAACAACAATAGAAGTGTTCTGAGAACAGAGAAAAACACAAAATCATAAAGAGCACGCCCAATTATCTTATACAAAAAATAACTGTTCAATTGTGTGTAATTATTTGTATATTGTCCACATTGATACTGAGTATGCCAATTGGTGCTACATGTGGGTAAAAAGAACTTTCTATATATAAGATGAGGGCAGGCCAAGAGCATCAGAACAATATTACAGTACCATTACTAGAAGTCAGGTTTACTAAATTAACTTTATTATAAGCTTATTTTTTCATTGCCAAGATACTATAAAATGATTCATTAATTCAACTGACTTTTATTAAACACTAAGTATGAGGTGCTATTCTAGGTTCTTGTGATTTCCATTGGTGAATAATGGGAGATGAAATTTCCTATCCACATGGAACTTACTTTCTAGTATGCAGAGATGAATGATAAGGAAATTGATGTTTATATATGGAGTATATCAGATCTATCATGTTCTCTGAAATATTACACAAAATGTTTGTAAACTTCCATGCTTCTAGCCTATTCCTAAATTTAGTTTTTGGAATGGATCCAAGCTCAAAGGTCTGATGTCAGTTAATATATCTGTGAGGACTTGTATACCTTGGCAAACATCTACTCTCAAGCATACTGCAAGATTGAGTAATTCTGGTAATTGATTACTTATCATAATTGATTACTTGTCAGTACCCATGGATATCCTATAAGTGTATATTTCTGTACTGTTCCTGATTGTCTTCCTACTCCACAGTTATGTGGGCTATATTCAATAATACTAGTCTGTACAGTGTGGAAAATATATGGTAACAAGGAGATATATGCGTAATGAGAAATTATAACCAAGTGGAAGGGACTTATAGATTGATACATAATCACCTTAAGGAAGCTACACAATCAATCATTTACTCAGGTGCAATAAGAAAAGCAAATAGTCTCATTTAATTTATAAGAAAACTCTACGAATTCAGCCTAAAAGGGGATCAGTCTAAAATAATGAAAATAAATATGGATTATCTTTTTAAAAAGGTTTTATTTCTTTAAGATATACTTATTTCATATTAATGACTGCCAAAAATTATTATTTTCAAAATATTTGTCATGTTTTTAAATTAACCAAGTTATTTAATTTTAACACATTTCATATAAAAGTAATATATTAGGATGAAGAAAATAAAAATTAAAAGCACTGTCTCAGTTAGTAGTGGATAGATTAAAAAGTATTCCATGCCATAGTATGGGACAGAATGCTAAGTAAGTGAATAATGGGAGGAGTCATTTCTGGTTGCCTGTTGAAAGTGGAGTTTGAGATTCAGTATATGATATTGATGGGGATTACCTCTAATAACTGTTTTAGTTTTCTATTGTCTTATAAAAACTTATCCCAAATATAGTAACTTAAAACCACACACATTTTTTTTTAATAGGTCGGGAGTTTGGGCAAGGTGCATCTAGACCCTTTTCTTGTTGTCTCACGTGCATAGTCAGGATATTGGTTGGTTGAACTCTCGTCTGGAGGGCCAACTGGGAAAGGATCTAGTTCCAAGCTCACTTAGGCTGTTGGTATTAATAGAACTCATTCCCTTGTGGTTGAATGCCTAAGAGCCCAAGTTTCTGCTGGCTTTTGGCTGGTGACTGCTCTCAGATTTTAAGGTCTGTCTAAAGACCCTGGAGACTGCCTGTAGTTCCTTGTACATGTGGAGTTCTCCATCAAGGTTGCTCACAGTAGATCTCTGGACCTCTTCTGGTAAGGCACAGTTTATATAACATAACATAATCACAAGAATGATATCATATCTCTTTTTGCCATATTTTGTTTATTAGAAGCAAGTCATTGGGTCCATCCTCCATTGAAAGCAGGTGATTGCACAGAGTTGTGGGCACCAGGAAGTGGGAAATCACTGTGGGTCACATTAGGATCTATTTGCCTTAGTAACAAGCATCCCCCCCACCATGACCTAATTTCACTAATTTGCTGTATTGCAAGTTTGGGGTTGCCACAGCTGTTCTGATGCTATTACAATGTCTTATCATCCTAGGACCCAGGCTAATGGGCAGCCCTTCTTTGGAAGATAGCTTTTGTATAGTAGAAGGTGAAGAGCAAGATACCTGATAGAAATGTTTGACTCCTCTTTGAAACAATGGCGCAGATGTTGTCTGTAAGCCGACTCACATATCATATAACTGATCAAAAACAATTATTTGAAACCACAGGACAATCCCCTAAATTTTGAAATGAAGATATTGGGGGAAGTTTCAGAACAGTCATAGATAATCCATGGGGCATAGATCTAAATGAAGATCTGAATGTTTCTATTTGAAAGAAATCTGTAAGTATTCATTTTGATTTGTTATTTTGAGTCTTTACTTTTTACCATTTTTACATTTTTACCTTGTAACTGACTGCCCATATCCCCCCTTTCAAAGTAAAGAAAAAAAAGAAAACACCTACTGATGAAGACACTTTCAATTTTTTGGATGAAAGTGCTGCCTACTAAACCAATAACAAATTTTAAGTGGCATTCCCTTCTTTGTTTAATAGCATTTGCCTAAACAATTATTTTAATATTTGTTATTTTTAGAGTTTTGTATAAAATTAATATAAAAAGATCAATGAAAATTTTTTTAAATTTTGCACAATCAAAGCAAAAATTGATTTAATTGGAAATGCTAAATAAAATTATCCTTGGATTTATGCTGAGCTATGTGGGCATTCAATTGAGACAGGCAATAATAAAATTTTAAATATAAAGAGTAGATTTAAAAGCAAAGTTTAATCAGTGATTTCATTTTCACTTTTTTAGGTCATGAGGACCTTCACACATTCATAGTTTATAATCTACTTGATAAATTGTTATAGCTTAAAGTTTAATGGTAAATGACTATACGTCCCCCCAAAATGTCAGATAATGCTGACAAAAGAAAATAAACAATAAAAGGAGATAGAGAAGATTGGAGGTAGTTGGAGTTTATATAAGAATAGACAGAGAAGGACTTAGTGAAATATTTGACATTTGAGTAAAGACCTGAATGAAGTGATGAAGGCAGCTATTTAGATAGCTATGGAAAGAGAATGCAATGCAGAGGGTTCAGTGAATGCAAAATTAATTATGCTCTACAGTGAGAAGTCAGTAGAAAATCAGCAGGTACTTGGAGACCCAAATGGTATACAATGTACTGAAGCTTTTTGAGATGGAATAAAGAAAACTATTCATTTGGAAAAATGTATCTTTCAGGACCATAGGGAATGTTGTGAAAATAGAAAAAGGTAGAATTAAAAAAAAAAAAACAAACAGTAATAGGACCTTATGGAAACCTAGACAATAGATGATAAATTGTAGCAGACACTGTGGGTGGTTGAGTCCAAGGAGCTCTATTTCCCTTTTTCCTCCTGGGATAACTAGCTTTATAGAGTGTTTCCCATAGTTGAAGTTGTTCTTAACTATGAAGTTCCCATAGTTCTCCATCCCATAGTTGAAGAAAAGATGCCTAACCCTAACTTAAAGCTTAAATTTTAATTGGGTAAGCCTTGTAACCAGTTTAGTAGTAGAAATGTGAACTGGTTCTGGCAAATGGAATTAAGAAAAATGTCCTGAGGATTTCTAGTTCATGTTTCTGTCTTGATTAAAGATACAGAAAGAAATGACCTTGTCTCAAATCTTTTTCTGAATAGATTTATGTCTTGGAATATCAGACCATTTTTCATTTATGATGGGACCAAACCTTAGGGACAGCACCTTAATACATATTGGGCTGTGAAGATAAAACCTATAAGGAACTACACATTTATTGATGCTGCTGAGATGTTGAATTCAAAAACCTTGGAATTGCTACAGTTTAGGACTTCATTTAAATGACATTATAATACTTTAATATTGTTAAAATCGATGGATTTGAGATCTTTGCCTTATAGCACACAATCTAACTGAAACACAAAGTGAGGCAATAAGACAATATAGAAGAGTAGGAATGGGGGGTTGGAAATAAGTAGCAAGATAACCTAACTTGATTGGAAATTTTCCATCTACCAGATGTTATTTTGAGCATTTGGCAGGTATTAATTTATTTAACCCTCACAACTACCCTGAGAAATATACTAAATTTCCTCCAGAAAAATATGCTTAATTTCCCTTGGCATTAAGTTACTGCTGGAAAATGGCTGACCATAAAGGTGCTACATTTCCCAGGCACTCTTGCAGGCAGGGCTTGTGATGTGCCTGCATTTTCATAATCAACTCAATGTGAATGGGATGGATATGGAACCATTCCAGGCTTGATCTGTACAAATCTTTTCCATGATATTGCCTTAGGACCTTTTCCACTTCTGGATGACTGACCTTAGAAATGAATTTTGGAAATGGCAAAGTCACCAATATCCTGTATTTTTGGATGGCTTCATGGAGGAAGTATCCTTGGTAACCTGCTAACACACTCTTACCTGCTGAGTAAAATACTGCCATGAAAGTAAGAGATGTACTATTATTGAGCTAGGAGTACTGTTCCATTGTGATAGAGCTTTCTGTATTTTTGTTCCATATGATATAACCATTCTCTAATTGGAACCTGGAAGCTTAAATAGGTGTGTCTGTGTGTGAGTGTTTGTGTGTTGTGTGAATGTTTATGTGTGAGAATACACAATCCTGGTGGGATTTTGGTACTGAAGTAGCATCAGAATAAAATAACTGGAAACATCTCTTTCTACTTGCTCTGGATCCCTTTAAGTGACTTTAAAATTTTTATTATTTTAACAATATTTATTTATTTATTTGTCTAGGCCAGGTCTTAGTTGTGGTACTGGAAATCATTAGTTGCAACATGCAGTCTTAGTTGCAGTTTGGGGGATTTAGTTTCCCATCCAGTGACTAAACTCAGGCCCCCTGCATTAAGAGCAAGGAGTCAAGCCACTGGACCATCAAATTATTTTCTTAATAATTAGTTAAAAACCACCCGTGAAATCTTTTTGAAAGGACTATTTGTCTTTAACTATTTTTCTGTATAAATTTTGTATCTCCAAATTTATATTTGAAGATTCATTGTGTTGCTTTAATTTGTCATAGTGATTAGTTATTGCATTAATTGATTGTAGAAATTTTGTATCTCCAAATTTATATTTGAAGATTTATTGTGTTGCTTTGTCATAGTGATTAGTTATTGTGTTAATTGATTGTTAACAGTGCCACACAATATCTTCCTCTCTATGATTGGTTTACCCATTATCTTGAAGGTGTGTGTGTAATTTTTTCCTCCTATTTTGTGGGGCCCTAAATGGGAAACCTTAAAAAAGAAGGGCTAGCTTTGAGGTTTAGAGCTAAGATGGCGCCTGGCGGAAGAGATGGCCTAAGAGGCCTAAGTTGTCTGTCAAAACTTTTGATTGGCTCTCTTGATTTCTGTGCATGTAGACAGCAGCATGATCACCATACACTCCTGTTATAATGATGGCACATGACTATTTGACCTTTAACGTGATTGGTGCAACTATGGAAAGTCCCTCGCAAACCCCTCCCTGCTTGCCTTTATAAACCAAGAGCTTGCAACAATAAAGCAGAACGGCTTAGACGGAACCCCTGTCGTGTCTGATTGTCTCTGGCTTGCTGAGGGGCTGGGTTGGCGGACAGCAGGCTCACCTCTCCTCGGGACCCCTTAGCTTTGCTGAGGGAAGTTCCACTGCCTCTCTCTTTCTGCGGAGCACCCCCCGCACTATTTCTTTTATGTCAGTTATTTAATGATTTAGCTGTTTTATTTTCCTTTTTGCTAAACAAATGTTTAAGTTTATTTTTAATTCTATTGCTTTTTGTTTCTCTATTCACAAATTCTCACTTTTAAATTTTTTAAAAATCAGATTCTTCTACTTCTGTAAGAGATTTGCATTCTATTTATAATATCTTGAATTTATATTCATTACTTTAATGATGTAAAATATGAAATTCATAATTTCTTTAAAAATTTTTATCCCTATATAATTTGTTTTGATGCATAGTTTTTTATTATCCTTAGGTTAGTTTGTATTTCCTTTTTGATATGATAATTGTTTAAGATATTCAAGGTGTTTAAAGTTCTGTTTGTTTCTTGAAAACAGTATGTTGTTATTTTGAATTAGCCTCGTTTTACTATATTTTCCTCTATACTATATATTTTATCAGAATGAGAATCATTGATGTTCTCTTTAAAACTCAAAGCAAAATGAGTTTGAGGATTATTCTTTCAATACTTGAAAAGAAGGTATATCCTCTATGTTCAAAATAGAATTTTATGTATGCTAATCATTTTGGTATAATATAAAGCTTTGCATTAAGTTCTTTATTTATGTAAATAAGTATAATCTTTATATGATATGAAATAGTTCCCTGAAACAGAGATTTTTATCCTTACTTACAAACAGAGATCAAATTTCAAAATTCAGTTGCTCAAGGAAGAGATAAATATTATCTGGCAGATTGCAGATTTCTACACCCAAGTCTCCTGCTTCTTTTCAAAGGGTTTTACAGTAACTGTTAGTCTGTGAAATACTTTTGCTTGTTATGGTTGCTTCTGCTTTCTAATCATCACACTCAAATTCTAATTCAATGTGATTAGCCTAAAAGTAGGGTTATAATCAACAGTTTGTGGCACAGGTTACCCTTTCTTTACCTAAAGTAATGGAGGGACATGCGTATTACTTAAATTATCATGAGAAATGATGCTGCTTTAATACCAGTTATTAAATTTCATACATTGGATGGAATTCTGATACTCAATATAGACTGGAATAAATTTTTATTGCAAATAGTATCTTCTCTTTATCACAGGGCTTGGTTATTAAAAACACTAATTTTTATCTGCTGAGATCCAAACAATTGTTTGTGAGCCCAACCATCAGTTTATGGATCACTCATCTTATAAATCTTAATGCGTGCTAAAGTAGTTTGTTCCCTTTGGAAACGTTAACAACATGTTCTATGTTTTATTTTCTATGTAAATTTTGTCTCCCTAGTTCTACCTTATTACTCAATATAGGATGATGTGGTATTGGAAAGAGCTGTTAACTGATAGAATTGAAAAATTTGTCACATATGTAGGTACGATACTCGCTTCTTTGAAACTTATTAATAGTTTCTCCATCTTATAAAATCATCATAATAATACCACTTGCTAGGTTTGGGAGCTACATTGTATACATTAAACACTCAATACCATTCAGACACTATCTCCTTTACAAATCAAGCCATTTCTATCAGGTAGCCCATTCTAACTGAATAGCCCAAGCTTTTCTCCAGTCCTGATTTCAATCCTGAGTTAGAAACAACCATCTTCTGTGTTTAAGCTGCAGTGCTAAGCAGGGTATACCAAGTCTTCCAGGCGATGAAAGCTATTTCCTCTCATCCAGGAGTAGAACTTCACATTTTGTGCTAAATGGCTATGATTACATGATCTGTATCTTGACATAAAATGAAGAATGCCTTGATTAAGATCCCCAGATGCAAATTACCCCAGAAATAAAAGATCCAGCATTCAAAAATATATGCATATATGATTTGAATACTTATAGGTGATCTGACAAAATCTCATCTGATTTGCTGGTAGAGCCAGAAGTTTTGCTAACATCTTTCTGCAAGATGGTCCTTCAAAGGGAACTTAGCAGTGCATTAAATAACCTAAGGTATTATAAAAAAATGGGCTTCTCAGGTGGTGCTAGTGGTAAGGAAACTGGCTGCAATGAAGGAGATGCGAGTTTGATCCCTGGGGTGGGAAGATTCCCTGGAGGAGGAAATAGCACTTGCCTGGAAAATCTCAAGGACAGAGGAGCCTGGTGGGCTACAGTCCTTAGGGTCACCAAGAGTAGAACATGGCTGAAGTGACTTAGCACAGACACACAAGATGTTATAAAAACACCTGTATCTCATCACTGTAATATGCTTCGAAATTTGAAAACCACTGACATACAACATATCAGTTATTCTCAGCAAAATTCAGTGAGGATATGCTTTCTTTATTTTTTATTCTGTGTTTTTAATTTTTATTGGGGTATAGTTGATTTATAATGTGTCATTTTCAAGTGTACAGCAAAGTGAATCTGTTATACATGTACAAATATCCACCCTTTTTAAGATTCTTTTCCCATGTAGGTCATTACGGAATATTGTGTAGAGTTCCCTGTTGCTGGGGTCCAGCCCCGGTGGATCCAGGGAATTCGGAGCGGGGATGGCGTTGGCGAGGAAAGACTTATTTATTTATTTATTTAGAAATATAGGATTAGATTAGGAAGAAATAGTGTACTAGGAAAATTAAGTGGAGAAAGAAGGCTGAATAACTTGGTTTACGTGGGAAGCCAATAAAGTTCCAGACAAGGAGCTTGCACCATCTACGTTAGGCCACCGGCATCCTCTTGAATATCAAGGGGTGCCCCGCCTTGGGCTCCCCCTTGCATGGATCTTAAAAGCCAGGACAAATAAGTAGACATGGTGAGCCTCCACGCCCCAGATGGGAATTCAGCCAGAAATTAGAGAGGATACAAGGGGGAAATCAGTCCGGTGACTGGGCCTGTCCTCTATTCTTCAGAAGGCCTTTTATACTTTTTGATTATACATAGAGATCAATGGGTAACACAAAGTTATGCAGCGTTAGCAGTCCAGACTGTTATCAAAACCAGGCTTTTCTCTCTGCATACCTAATTGTATACACAAGTCTTAGGTGATTTACATCATCTGGCCAAAAAGGGCCAATTAACATTTTACAGCCTTTTTTCTGATAAAGGTTTGTTAACTAGAAGACTTATTTGTGTTGATCTTCCCAAAGTCTGGTGCCACTCTCAGAAAGCACTAAATAAAGTTACTTTCTTACATAGCAAAGATACAGCAACTTATAACAAGTAAAAGGAGTACAGTGATTTATAACAAAGAAAAGTAATTAACTCAAGAGTCTAGTGTTGCTAACATCAAAACTACTATATATCTTTTTCCATATCCTATTTACATTGATTAACATCCTCCCAGGTGCCTAATAGATAAAGAATATGGAGGCCTGGCAGCAGTCATTGAGTCAATAGTGAAAACTCTCTACCAATATGATTTTTAACTCTTTAGAAAAGGCTCTGTATCTTTAAGATGCTTTAAGCTTTGTGCCTCTCGTGGTTGGGGGGCTGTAAACAATTCACAAGCTGTAAGAGGTCCGGGGGAACCTGTTAGGCAAGCTAGAGAGTTATCAGAGGGGTTTTAACTGAAACATCCCTTTCAAATGCAGAAGACTAAAGCCCTGATTTGACATTTTCCAGAGAATATCAGAAGAGTGGAAAAGCAGGCAGATTCTTATTTTTTGAGGGGTGGATGCTCAGGAAATTCCAGGGGAACCCCTGAAGTCTGATCACATCCTTGCGTTTTGTCAGGCTTCCTTCCGCATGACCTTGTCATGGGTGGGATTCCTCACGCTGGCTCCCAGCACCCTGTGCTGTACTGTAGGTCCTGATTAGTTATCTATTTTATATATAGTAGTTTGTATATGTCAATTCCCAATGTTCCAGTTTATCCCTCCCCTTCCACCTTGATAACCCTAGGAAGGCATTCTTACTATATCCACTTTTCACATGAGGAAAACAAAGGTCAGAAGAAAGAGGCTTCCTCAAAGTCACGTAAATCTAGTGCTTTCAGAGTTTTCTCACTCCAGAACCTCTCCAATGGAGACTGTTTTCCATATATTAGGGCAAAATGGAAAAACACTGTCTTTGAAGTAATATAAAAAGTATATTACTATCTGAAAATTAAATACAAAATAAGTCAATGGACAAATATACCTTTAAAAGAAAGCCAAAAGAAAAAAATGCCTTCAAAGCCAAAAATGGCTTTCCTGGTGGCTCAGACAGTAAATAATATGCCTGCAGTGCAAGAGGCCTGGTTTCAATCCCTGGATTAAGAAGATAGCCTGGAGAAGGGAATGGCTACCCACTTCAATATTCTTGCCTGGAGAATCCCATAGACAGAGGAGCCTGGCAGACTAGAGTCCATGGGGTCTCAAAGAACTGGACATAACTGAGCCAGTAATTAACAGAATAGTAGTATAATAATAAAGAAATAGTAATGGGGATTTTTTTACAGCAGATATTTTTTTAAAGAGACTGCTATAGATTAATATGTATTTTCCCAAAATGTTGTTTAATTCTAATGTACATTGTGATAGAATTTGTAGGGGTGGGAGAGGAGGGCTGGTGGATGGAAAAAAAATGCACAGCATGAAAGTTGAGAATTATGTTTTATTTGGCAGACAAGCCCAAGATGCAGCCTCTCAGATAACCCTGAAGAACTGCTCTGAATAGGTAAGGGAGGGGCTAGAATATATAGGAATTTTTGCAACAAAGACCAGGTAGTCAGAACATCAAAATATTACTATTAATTAAAGAAAACCAGACCTCTCAAGTTAATACATTTGGCACTTTTCTGTGTATGGGAAGATGCCAAAGTCTGGGTTCACTGAAATCATTCCTCTGATATTTCTCTGGTATGCACGTCAGCTCTCTGGGGCCAGTATCTTATGTTTTCTCTTCCTAAATCTCCTCAGGGTGCATCTTTTAGGGGTGACTGCAGTGTCTGATGACTTGAGGGCAGCAGGGATTTCCTTTGCATCCATGTTCCCTCAGGGTTCACTGTAGGGGGGTTTGCAATGTGATGATTTGATGCCTGCAACACCCTCTGTTTACTGATATGTAGGCAACATTTTTTCACTGACAGGCTTTGGGTTATGGGTTATGAGGGTGGAACCTCTGTGAATGAGACTAGTGCTTTTGTAAAAGAGGCTCAAAGAATTAACTTACCCCTTCTGCCTTGCGGGGACACAGAAAGTGGATGGATATCTATGAAGCAGGAAGTGAGCCTTCACTGTACACCAGATTGGCAGATGCCTTGATCTTGTATTTTTCAGCCTCCAGAACTATAAGAAATAAATTTTTGTTGTTTATAAACCCCACAATCTATGGTATTCTGGTGTAGCAGTCCACGCAGATGAAGTCAGAAACACACACACAAAAAAAGTCACAAAGATAAACTTTGTGCCTATTTCAAAACATTTAGGGAGAAAGTCCACTAGCCTTCCAAAATCCAAATAAAGGAAAATATTCATATGAGATATAGGAATAAATTATTACCTTTTTTTTGGCCTTTACAGTGATATAACTAACACAAGAAAATATAATCTTCTGATTATCACTTTTTTCTTTATATATAAAACATAATGTATACCAAATGCTGTTTTCTTTCCAATGTGATGAGTCATATAAGGTGGACTATAATACATTCCATTTGGCATTTTTATTGTTTATCATTGTATAAGCTGGCTTACTGGCTTATAGATCAGGATTTTTGACTTTTTTTATCTGAGTTTGGTATATCTGATTTACTGAATCCCTTATGATTACTCAAGTCTCATTTTGATAATCTCTGTTAAAATATTTTGAAATCTCCTCTTACTTTTAGGTACTAAGATTAATATTAGTACAGCAGAGTGCCATATTTCACATCTTTTGTTATAAGTGCATTGCATAAGTCTGAATAGACTGAATAATGATTCAGTTCTCATTAGCCTAGTATAATTAAAGTATTCTCTTTTAAACCTACCAAAATGACTAAGATTTTAATTAAAGCAAAGACATTGCTAATGAGGATGCAGTGAAATGAACATTCAAAAGCTTTTGGTGGGAGCGTAAACTGTGACAGCCTCTTGAAATGAGTTTTTTTTCAGGTATCACAAAACTTTAGTCTAACCCCATAATCCTTCTAAGATATAATATTACTTTTTACTACTTGTGTTTAAACATTGTAATCAAAGAGCAGGATGAGATAACTATAGCTGTGAATAAAGGTAGATACAGATACAAATGATACAGATATAGATACAGATATAGTTATACATAGATACAGCTGTAGATATACCCAGATCTAATGTTAGATATATTACAGTCAGTCATCTGTAGGTCACCTTTTTGGTGCCTAAGGGAATTCAGTCGAGCAAAATTGGTCTAGAAACCAAATGAAAGAAGTAAGGAGTAAAATATATCTAAGTGAAGGTCTCTCAGTCGTGTCCAACACTTTGAGACCTATGGACTGTACAGTCCATGGAATTCTTCAGGCCAGAATACTGGAGTGGGTAGCCTTTCCCTTCTCCAGGGCATTTTCCCAACCCAAGGATCGAACCCAGGTCTCCTGCATCGCAGGGGGCTTGTTTACCAGCTGAGCCACAAGGTAACCCAAATATATCTAAACTGGTATATAATCACACCATGCTATGATTATCCCAAATAAAGAGTAGAATTAGAGAGAAGCAATCAGAAGACAAATAGAGGACAGTGAAATCCAACTTTCAACTGGAGGCTACTTTTCTTTGTTGTTGTTATTCAGTTGCTAAGTTGTGTCTAATTCTTTGTGATGCCATGTACTGCAGCGTGCCAGGATTCCCTGTCCTTCAGTATCTCCTGGAGTTCAATCAAATTTGTGTTCATAGAGTCAGTGATGCTATACAGAGAATGAATTATTTATGCAATAAGAAAGAACCAAGTTATATTCAGCTTCTTTTAATTCCCTTTTCCCCCCTAGTCTGCCCCCTGAAATTTGCAGATTAAGAAATGATTATCAGTGATCAGTATGTTCCCACGAAGTTATTTACACAAGGTTCTATAGCTGATCACCAACTCAATGGACATGTGTTTAAACAAACTCCAGGAGATAGTGGAGGATGGGGAAGCCTGGCATGCTGCAGTCCATGGGGCTGCAAAATCCAACACAACTGAGCGACTGAAGAACTGTAGCTGATGAGTTGAAGAGGCAGGACTAGAATGCTGAGGTCCTGATTATTCTCTGGTGGCGTTTTTTGAAGTTCAAACATTTTGTTTTCTCATATATATTACTTTTTTTTTTACACTTTGTGAGTTGCAAAAGAATTACATTTCTTGTTTTTTAACATAATTGAGTTCACTGGGGACATTTATGTACAATGATTCAGTAATATGCCATTGTACTATAGATCATGTTATAGTTTTCCTGTCTCTAGCAACAGACCTCACGGCTGAAAAACTAATCATTTTGTATAATTAGTCAACTCCAGGGCATCTCTGCCAAAATCATTTACAGTAACTGATTAACTACAGGGATACCTGAAGACTGAAATTGAATGAAAATACCAGGGGATGGGTCAAACTTTGCTGATGAGGCATAAGTATTTAATACTGGGGCCAGTGTGAGTTTTGCCAAAGAACCTGCAGGGAAGATTTGATTCAAGTTATAAACTGATGATTAAAAGCAGAAATGACAAATAATTTCAAATGACCTTTCTATAACAGAAGAGTAATGTTCTTGATGGAAGCAATATGTAACTCTTTAGTTTTGTCACACACAAAAATATAGTTTCATTCTTTTACTAGCCATGTCAATAATATTCAAGGTTTAATTATCAAAACATCCACTGCATATATAGAGGTGCTAGTTTTAACCCCCTGACTTGAGCCATTTAAGCTTTCATATAGAGAGAAATCTTTCATGCACACAAAAACAGGAAGCTGGAGAAGAACTAATATTTCAGTTTCTATTTAATGGATATTTTTATAGTTTTCTGTTCAATGTCTCATAGTTATAAGGCATGGAATTTGAAGTCCAAACTATCTCAGAGGCTTCCTATTGTCTTGCACCTGATGTGATATCATGGGCTTCCCAGGTGGTCTAGCAGTGAAGCGTCCACCTGCAATGCAAGAAATGCAGGAGAATCGAGTTCAATCCCTCCCTGGTCAGGAAGATCCCCTGGAGAAGGAAATGGCAACCCACTCCATTATTCTTGCCTGGATAATCCCACGGACAAGGAAGCCTAGTGGGCTGTATTCCATGGGCTCACAAAGAGTTGGGCACGACTGAGCATACACACAGGGCCTTATCAGGGTGATACCATGAAAATAATTAATCTTACATATATGATTCTAACCTCCTTGTTCATTTCCATTTTTTCCACTAAATCATTTTTTAAATTACCCTTTGATCTTATATGAGCAGTCTGTGGAGTACACTTGCATAAAACTTATAGGTACTAGCTTTACCATATGTTCTCTTCCCATATTCAAAATAATACCATGACTTAAAAGGTATCTTGAGGGTATTTCATACAGTTCACAATGAAATATTAGAATTAATTAACAATCCCTCAAAATATTTCTATTAGTGTTCTTTTTTTAACTATAGATATGTTATTTGCATCTGTTATTAACTGTATGCATTCCAAATTGTGTGAGAATGAAAAGCTCTTTATAATTTTATTTATTTCAATCCACTCATTTGAGACCAAAGAGACACTGGTTTTTCTCAACAGTAATTTATAGAACTGTAATTAAGAACTCAAGACCATATTTCCCCCAGCCCAAACTCATGTGTTTCACAGGTCTAGGGAGCCACCAGTGAACAGCCTGCACTATTTTCAGAGGAACAAAAAGGAGAAAATGTGCCCACTTTTGTGCAGTTTGGAGAAGGCAGTCTAGAATCTTCTGAAGACCAATAACTCTAATTTTTAAAACCTCAAGAGAGGCCAAAAATCAGATTAATATTAATTTATTCTTTATAAGACAATGTAATAATTGAAAATAGATCACCCAATCCAGCATAAGGTGTTTAACAGAATTTTAGAAATGATGGTTCTAGAGATGTCTAAAGGTTTATCGTATGTTTGGTTGACTTCTTTTTCCTTTTCCACCTGTCTATAAAACCTTATAGACAGGGATGATATCCTATCCATATTTATTTTTAAATACCTACTATACTACCTCGGATGGAATAGGTACAGAATATTTGATAAGAATCATTTTTTGTAAATAAAAAAGTAAACTAATCAAGAACACAGAATGTATGCTGTGAATACAGCTTCATGGTTCCACTGAATGTCATTTATAGATTTCTTCAACATGTATTTATAGAGCACACACTGTAGCAGGCCCTGTTTTTTACACTGAGGATATAGTGGAGTGGTGATCAATGGAAACTCAAATCCTTGCTTTCATTGATTTACATTGTATTGGAGGGGAAATAAAAATCAAAGAGTCAGGAAATAACTGAAAACTCAGATAGTGATAAACACTGGAAGGAATTTAACACACAGTAATAGGCTAGAGTGTGACTTAAACCCATTTACTGTCATGTGTAATCATACTTTCTGTGTCTTGGGTCCTTTGATTTTTAGGGAAATTGGTTAAAGATATCTTTTCCTTGTCTTCTCAGTAGTAAAAAATTACAAATAATATATTAATGTTCCATACAAATTATGCTAACATTTAAAAAATACAATTTGAGTTTTAATAAGGTAAAGTGATACATCCTTCCCCAACTATATCATCCAAATGTCAATAAACAAAACTAGACCCCCAAATCAATTAGGGAATGGTATGCCAATTGCCAAATGGAAGCTACAGAGGGAAATGAACCTTTCTCTTGATTACATTATCATTATCGATATGGGCTGTCCTTTCCCTGATATAAATTTCCTGCCTAAGGTCCTTAGTAATGGTTCCTTTTCCCCATATTTATGAGGTTAAATCACCTTCATGTTTCTCTTCTTGACATATTAATCTGTTATTATACCCCTTACACAAGCATGCCCTCCCCCTGCCAAGAGCCTGTTTTGCTTCACTTAAGGTTTATTAGTCAGAAATGGCACAAAGGGTACAAATGAGGTCTTGCAAGTTTCCAGCTGACAGAAAAATCAGCCAGCTGTGATTGATTAATAGAAGAATGCATATGATTTTGCACTGCAGAACCCAGTTGCAGTTGTTTAATACGATTCTGTCAGCAAAACCTTCTCAGCTGACAATCTTTATAGAACAGCCATCTGTTTTTGAGGATTACAAATACTTTATCAAAATATTTATGACATGTTTCCTCTGAAAGATGCTATCTTATCCCTTTCAATAGATTAATGCCTTAAGGGTAACTGCAAAGCTAAGTAGAGAGAAAAACTTCACTTTAAAATTCATCTCAGTCAAAAACAACCCATGCTCATTTTTCCCTACTGTCATTAGGTTATTCAATTAATATCAACTGAAGTTGCAGTCACTTTTATTCACAGATTTTAAAATCGACTGAATGAAGAAATAGCTTACATTTAAATGGCTAATTTGATGTTCAAATACATCTCTCTTTTATCAATCATGTATGCCTATATAAAAATTAATGATCAATTCTAAATGAGTATTTGGAAATTAGAAGTTATATCGTCTTAATTTGCTGGAAGATGTATTTGTAGATTTACAAACAGAATGATTTTTCCTTTCTAATGAAAGTTAGATAAAATACATTTTTTTAAAAGTTTGCAACATGGTTAAGAGGAATGAAATTTTTCTGAAGTTTATTCAAAGTTTTCTAAAGTTTCTAAAGAAATCAATTTAGAGTTTTATTTCACTTCAGCTTGTTTTTGCCATGACAAAAATTGTTTCTGTACTGAATGCAATAAAGAAAGAATATTTTTAAAGAATTATAACAAAAGATATAAGAATTATACTCTTAATCTTCATCTAACTTTATGAAAAATGAACATCTAAATACATCAATATAAGTAACAGGAATTTGTCTCAGTAAATCACTTTTTTCCATAACTTGCATCAAGCTTTGACTTTTTCTCTATGTATAGTATCTGTTTTTTTTTTTTTTTTAATCTGTTTTGGTTGATTTTTTCCTAATATATATTGTTATTTTACTTGAGAACAAAAGAATAGACTAAGAAGCAGTGTTCTTTGCTATAAGATTTCTGCCTAAGAAATTGGAAGTGGTTTAGGTTAGATGTTTGTTTGCTCATAGCTCAGTTGGTAAAGAATCTGCCTACAATACAGGAAACCCAGATTTGATTCCTGGGTCAGGAAGATCCCCTGGAGAAGGGATAGGCTACCCATTCCAGTATTCTTGAGCTTCCCTTGTGACTCAGTAAAGAATCCTCCCACAATACGGGAGACCTGAGTTTGATCCCTGAGTTGGGAAGATCCTCTGGAGAAGGGAAAGGCTAGCCACTCCAGTATTCTAGCCTGGAGAATTCCATGGACTGTATAGTCCATGGGGTAGAAAGAGTCGGACGTGACTGAGCGACCTTCACTTTCACTTTGCTGTTTTTATTTATTGATTTATTATTTGCCTCACATGTTAGCCCTGAAAGTAAAATGATTTTCCCCTTCTATGAATATTTTTTAAATTACAAAAGTGGAATATTATTTAAACCTATGTGTCATTTATATACATTTTAATAGAGGTAATGTACAGTCTGATTTATTTTTTTTAATTTTATATCAGAATTTACAATTTGCTAAGACAATACTGTGTTCAGCAAAAAAAAAAAAAAACTATGCTGGTGAGATTAAATAGTTTACAGTCTAGTGAGAAGGCCTGGAGTGGATAATTATGGATCCTGTAGGTTGAATTTTGGATTTAGATAGGCCTGGTTTTAAGGTCAACTCTGCTACGCATTGGACTGCGATTTAGAAACAACTTCCCTAACTTCTCTGATACTTAGTATAACCTGGAGATGACTAGCATCAGCCCTACATTTTTCCTGCTTTAGTTCAAAGGGAAAATGCAGATCACCTCTGAAAAGAAAGGAGCACGGTGACTGGCACATAGAAACTTAATCAACATGACTTCTCTATTCTCATAGAGCAAGAAATAGATCATCTTATCAAGCAGTTGTATAGAAACATAGAGTGATAAGAGGTTAATTAAATTATAAAAATCTGAGAAGCTTTAATTTGAACTAAATAAATATGAAATGCACATGTGCTAAAAACATGAGAGGAGGTGGATTTATATGCAATTTCTGTCCAATTTTCTTTGACCTTAATAAATATCTTATTCCTTTCAATTTTATTCAAAAGTGAGCTACTATATTCTTAATAGAGTGCTAATTTCAGACAAAAGAGAAAGGGCTACTAAGTAAATGAAATTTAAACCCAATAGGAAGAAGTGCAATTGAGATGAAATGAGAATTGTACTGAATATCATCTCATGTGATTTAAGTTAAATTCAATATACTGCACTGTGGGCTATGTTTTCCTCTGACATTACAAAAGCTGGATAATTTACTCAAAAAAAGTTAGGGAGGAATAAAGGAAAAATCAAATTGATGTCATTTTTCTTCATATAAAGTAAGGGAGAGTTTATTAAAATGTGTTTTAAAATTAGTATGGCATAATATATGCTGATAGGAAAAGAGTGAGTAAAAGGATTTGCCAACTGAGAGCTGAAACTAAAGCAAAAGCAAAACCTTGATCTTAATACAGCTCTATATAACCAAGCTATCAGATTTCCCTTTACACCATGTTCACCAATTTCATGTCTTGGTTCACTCGTCAAGTCTTCCCATAATATTCATTGTAACCTGACTTTTTCCAGGTAAAAATGTTGGTGGTGACCAAAAGGAACACCCAGTGCCTAGCCTTGAATGTTATGGGAAATACTATCTATGTTCATTCTTATTCTTTATACACATGTTCTCTACATTACTCTCTATTTCACTGAATTTCCTTGTATCTTCAGTAAGGAAACTTTATCACTGTAGCAACTTTATCACTGTAAATTCAGCTGACTTTTTCCTTTATTGTCAATTCTTGATTGTGCCATATATAGTTACTGGAAAAACAATCATTCAAAAATAGATTTGTTATTAATAAATGAGAAAAGAGAATCAGCAGCTCCACAGAGAGCAAAGATAATGCATCCATATCTTGTTATGATAAAATGTATGACATGTTTTATGCTGATTGGGGGAAGATAAGGAGACCCACATCTTAGCTGGGCTTCCCAGGTGGCTCAATGATAAAGAATCTGCTTGCAATGCAGGAGCCACAGGAGAAACGAGTTAGATCCTGGGTCAGGAAGATCCCCTGGAGAAGGAAATGACGATCCACTCCAGCACTCTTGCCTGGAGAATTCCATGGACAGAGGAAACTGATGGGCTACAATCTATGGGGTTGCAAAGAGTCGGACATGACTGAGCGACTGAGTGTGCACTCATGTCATAGCTATCATAAGAAAGTGATTTACATTTCCATGTACTGACTTTCAGCAATTTCAGAAAGTTACAGGTACAAGTTAAGAAATATTCTATGAATATTAGAGAGATTATCAGTGTTTCTGGAAAGTGTTGCTATTTTATTACTTAAAATAATGTTTATTACTTTAGTCATTAAATTAATATTATTGTGAGTAATTAAAATGCAAAAAAAAATTTAAAAGGACAATAAAATCACCCATCAATTCACCATCTAAAGGAAAAAAAATATTTTAATTGTTCTTTTTCAGTTTTTTATATACATACACACACATGCACATGCATCTCATCAAGCACATATGTACAAGTATAAATTTATTTCTGCACACATACAAATATCATTTGTATCATATAGATCATTCAGTATCTAGTTTTTTATTATATCTTTCACTTAGCATACTGTGACTGTTTTTTAAAAACATATTTGAAAATAATAATGTCAACTAATTATTTCAACAAGTATTTTTTCAGTAACTATTATGTACCAGGCACATATGTAGATGACTGGACTTCAACAGTGAAACAGAAGGCAAACACCTGGCAGTAACACCCACAAAAGAAAATCAGAAGCTCTGCTCTTATAGAGCTTGTTTTTTAGAAGCAGAAGATAGGCAATAAACACTTTAAAAAAAAATAAAGAAGTCGATTATTTAGTGTAATAAAGAGATATTTAGGACTGTGAAAACCAAAGAGGAAAAAAAAGCAAGAAAGAGAGGGTTATGTGTTAAACTTTTTAAACATCTTGGCACTTTAAAAAGCTTAAACTTTCTAAACACCTCATTGAGAAAGTGAGATTTGAGAGACTTGGTGGAGGTGAGAAAGTGAGCCCAGGGAAAAATGGAAGAGAATTTCAGGAAGAGGATGACCAATGTGTGAGCCCTAAGCGATGAGTGGGCTAGATGTGTTCCAGGAGTCCCACGGGACTCCTGTGGCTGGAGTAGAGTGAGAGAAGTGTATCAATAAGTGCTGGAGGTGCAATACCCTGTTTTGCCTTGTGAAGATGCTGCTTTTACTTTGAGTAATATCCTAAGATTTTAAGTAGGGATGGCTTCATGAGTGTGTGACCAGTATAGTCCTGCAATGCCCCACATTCAGAAGGGTTCTGCGGTTAGGTTTAATATAGTCATTCTTTTGCACTTATAATTATTTTATTTTTGAATTTGTGTTCTGTAAGTGGGTTTCCCCAATGGCTCAGCAGTAAAGAATATGCTTGCATTGCAGGAGACACAGGTTTGATCCCTGGGTTGGGAAGATCCCCTGGAGGAGGAAATGGCAACCCACTCCAGTATTCTTGCCTGGAAAATCCCTTGGATGTAGGAACCTGTTGGGCTACAGTCCATATGGTCACAAAGAGAAGGACATGGCTGAGCACACGTGCATACAAGGAACATCCTCTAGAACCATGGAGGTTGCTCTGGGGATGGAGTGCGTAGAGCTTCAGTTCGCTCGGAATCCCACCTCTTGTCTCCTCCCCAGCTCCTACAGATGGGTTTTCAGCTCTCTGGCTCCTGGCACTTCAGGGCTCACCCAGCCTCCCCTCTGCTGTCACCAACAGGGAACTGATGTTAACCTCTGCTGGGCTAGTGACCTAGTAGTACTGGTGAAAGAAAGCCCCCATTCTGCTGTCATCTGCTGTGCCTTGTGGAGACCTGGGCATAGTTAGGGAAGATGGAGTCAGGCACAAACCCCACGGTGTGGCTGATGGGGAAAATCTGCAGCTTTTCCCATTCTGGAGTGGCAGACAATTAGTGAGGTACTCTAGCCATCTCCTCCACCTTTACCCTATCAGGTACCTAGCATTTCTAGAGGGAAAAGGAAGCATCTTGGGGTCCATCCACACCTGTGCCAATCTGCTATGAATTGGGATGGAGGGTGTTAAAAGTGTTATAAAATATAAAGATCTATCTTTTAAATCCTGGATTAAGGAAGGTATTTTTAATGAATACAAAATCAAGAATTCACAAATTGGTGAATTTATAGAAAAACGTAAAATTCTAATATTAATGTGAGAAATAGATAAATAGATGAAAATTAAATAATGTTGATGTATTAAATAAATCATTATCAAAATCTTCTCAACTAGATGCAGTATAAAATAAGATTTGTAGATCATAATATATATGTCTGTTATAAAAAATAAAGTGCTAAACGAGACAATTAAGAAGTAGGATTAGGTATATAACATAATAGCCTTTACATAAAATTAAAATCAAATTGCTTTTAATGCAGCTATATAGATTTTGCAATACAATAAAAAGATACACTAAACACCTTGAATGACTGCCTGTGTTCAGAAAAAGTAATGGCAGTAGCAATCCAAATTAAAGAAAAGAGTAAATTAGCAGATAAACTAATAGAAAGGCCATTAGTTCAGTTGTTCAGTCATGTCCCACTCTTTGCGACCCCACGAACTGCAGCACGCTAGGGCTCCCTGTCCATCACCAACTCCCGGAGTCCACCTAAACCATGTCCATTGTGTCAGTGATGACATCCAACCATCTCATCCTCTGTCGTCCCCTCCTCCTCCCACCCTTAATCTTTCCCAGCATCAGGGTCTTTTCAAATGAGTCAGCTCTTTGCATCAGGTGGCCCAAGTATTGGAGTTTCAGCTTCAATATCAATCCTTC
Source organism: Oryx dammah (assembly GCF_014754425.2). Taxonomy (NCBI): domain Eukaryota; kingdom Metazoa; phylum Chordata; class Mammalia; order Artiodactyla; family Bovidae; genus Oryx; species Oryx dammah. The sequence continues at coordinate 66,085,308 of NW_024070201.1, forward strand.
CAATGAACACCCAGGACTGATCTTGTTTAAAATGGACTGGTTGGATCTCCCTGAGTCCAAGGGACTCTCAAGAGTCTTCTCCAACACCACAGTTCAAAAGCATCAATTCTTTTGTGCTTAGCTTTCTTTAGTGTCCAACTCACATTTATACATGACCACTGGAAAAACAATAGCCTTGACTAGACGGACCTAGTTGACAAAGTAATGTCTCTGCTTTTTAATATTCTGTTTAGGTTGGTCATAGCTTTCCTTCCAAGGAGTAAGCCTCTTTTAATTTCACGGCTGAAATCACCATCTGCAGTGATTTTTGGATTTACACAGCCTTGACATACTCCTTTTCCTATTTAGAACCAGTCTGTTGTTCCAGGTACAGAAAGACCTTAGATAGATCAAAAATTATAAAATAGCATGGATTGGGAGAATTGTTACCTCAATCCTCTCTACCTGGGCTGCAGTTTTTTACATTCCTCTTGAATAATCAGCACATTAAAGATTTCTGATCTGATTAGTAGTTGGGTAAACACAAATTAAATTAGGAATAAGATATATTTTTACTGAGCAAATTAGCCATTCATGTACACATGAGAATATAATGTTTACAGGTTTCAAATATTGTGCAAATATTTCATGTATTGTCCATGGGAATAAAAATGATTTCAAATATGTGAAGAGCTTATTGAGCAATATTAAAATACATATTTGTTTCATCCTTGCAATTCCACTTTACATGGATTATCTAGGTTAATAGACATTTCTTGGTAGAAGACTATTATTCTCTGTTTAAAAAGCTAATTGATATAAAATCATATATATCAGCTTTATTCAAAATTGCCCAAAAAGTGGATTGAAAACAGCCAAGATGTATTTTAATGTGTGAATGGATAAAAAAGAGTTTGAAATTTTTCAAAAACAGTTCAATAGGAGGGAAAATTAGATTTCAGACTCACGAACTCATGCAGATTTGCATAACGGAATAGTATTCAGCATTGAAAAGAAATGAGCTGTCAAGCAATGAAAAAAAGCATGCAGGAAGCTTAAATTCACATTACTAAATGAAAGAAGGCAGTCTTAGAAATCTGTGTACTGAATGATTCCAACTACATGACATTCTGTAAAAGGCAAAATTGATACAGTGAAAAGATCACTGATTTCCAGTAGTTAGGGGACAGAGGATGGATAAAGTATAAAGGACGCTTAGGGCAGTGAAATTATTTTGTTTAATACTGTAATGGTGGATATATGATATTGTACAATTACCAAAAGCAGTAGAATTGTACACTCTAAGAGTGAACCTTAATGTAAATGATGGACTTTAGTAATCATGTGTCAGTAATGATTTTTAAATAAGTGTATAATTAAGGAAAAATATGAGTAATAGGAGCAATTAAAAGTATTTAACATGTATGGTACAAGCAAAATGGAAAAAATATAGGATGGTAGATATAGAATATGAGTAGGAAAGATATTATAATGGAACAGAGGGAAATTTTGACTGAATATTTGGCCATGTAATTAATGAACAAATAAAGAAACATGTTATAAATGAGCTGGAAAAACAGACAAGCTCAAAGAGGAGATAAGGGAATTTAAAAAAAAAAAGATGAAGTCAATATAAAGAGATGAAACATGAATTGTCCAAGCACAAGAAATACTTGGGAGAAAAAATAAAACTTGTGGAAAAATAGGTTGACGTTGGAACAAGCACAAGGCAGAAGTATAAGACAAGTGAAGGTAGTATCTTATGTAAATGAGACTTCTGAGGGAGAAACGTGTATGCATGTGAGAGCTGGACCGTAAAGGCTTAACACTGAAGAACTGATGCATTTGAAAATTCTGAACGAGATGGGAATATCAGACCACTTGACCTGCCTCTTGAGAAACCTGTATGCAGGTCAGGAAGCAACAGTTAGAACTAGACATGGAACAACAGATTGGTTCCAAATAGGAAAAGGAGTACGTCAAGGCTGTATATTGTCACCCTGCTTATTTAACTTATATGCAGAGTCCATCATGAGAAATGCCAGGCTAGAGAAAGCACAAGCTGGATTCAAGATTACTGGAAGAAATATCAATAACCTCAGATATGCAGATGACACCACCCTTATGGCAGAAAGTGAAGAGAAACTAAAAAGCCTCTTGATGAAAGTGAAAGAGGAGAGTGAAAAAGTTGGCTTAAAGCTGAACATTCAGAAAACGAACATCATGGCATCTGGTCCCATCACTTCATGGGAAATAGATGGGGAAACTGTGGAAACAGTGGCTGACTTTATTTTTCTGGGCTCCAAAAATCACTGCAGATGGTAATTTCAGCCATGAAATTAAAAGAGGCTTACTTCTTCAAAGGAAAGCTGTGACCAACCTAGACAACATATTAAACAGCAGAGACATTACTTTGCCAACAAAGGTCCATCTAGTCAAGGATATGGTTTTTCCAGTGGTCATGTATGGATGTGAGAGTTGTACTATAAAGAAAGCTGAGTGCTGAAGAATTGATGCTTTTAAACTGTGGTGTTGGAGAAGGCTCTCAAGAGTCCCTTGGACTGCAAGGAGATCAAACCAGTCCAAATTAAAGAAGATCAGTCCTGGGTGTTCATCGGAAGGACTGATATTGAAGCTGAAACTCCAATACTTTGGCCACCTGATGCAAAAAGCTGACTCATTTGAAAAGACCCTGATGCTGGGAAAGATTGAGGGTAGAAAGAGAGGGGACGACAGAGGATGAGATGATTGGATGACATCATTGACACAATGGACATGGGTTTGGGTGGACTCCAGGAGTTGGTGATGGACAGGGAGGCTTGGTGTGCTACAGTTCATGGGGTCGCAAAGAGTCGGACAGAACTGAGCGACAACTGAACTGAGCGACAACTGAACTGAACTGAATGGAGAAGACACTTGAGAGTCCCTTGGACTCGAGGAGACACTGAAGGACAGGGAAGTCTGGTGTGCTGCAGTCCATAGGGTTGCAAAGAGTCAGACACGACTTAGCAATAGAGCAACAACAAAAGCGGGAAAAAAGTAGAACAAATGTTTTAGGAAACATCACAAGGGGAAAAAAATAATAAAATACAAACTAAAAGAGGGCTTTAGTACATAAATTGAAAAGGTGCAATTAGTTTGAGAAATATTGATTCAAAATGGATGACACTGAGATATACCCCAATTTCAAAACCATTAAAGTGGAATAAAAAATTAGGCTGGTCTCAGACTTATTTGCAATGTTTTATAATGTATAAGACAATAGTGCAATACTTACACAATTTTTTCAGTGAGACAGATAAGATAAATAAAAGAACAATAAAGTTGGTATTTAAGAACTCAGGGAAAATTATTCACATTGTGCTATCTTAGGAACTTACTAAATTTTTCCAACCCAGATGTAATATATAAAGCAAAGGTTTTGCCTGTCAGTAATGAATCCATTCATCTTGGATAAAAGCATTAAATGTTAATGTTAAAATGTAAAAATTTTTAAATAAATGTAATTAAATATGACAGAAAAGAATATGAATATTTTTATGTGATATTCTAGAAATTATGTAACTAAAAGAGAGTTAAAAGATAGAATACAGAGAAAATTTGCTGATTTTTTTTTAACTTTTCTAGGTTGATGTCAAAGGAGACAATATAAAGCTAGCAAAAATAATGAGGCATTTTTATATATAAAAGTTTAAAAAATAATATAAAATTAAAATTGTTTTTTGTTTTATATTGGGTAGAAGTATAAGAAATATAAAATAATTAATCATTGTAGTATTAAAGGATCAATAGGTACTGCTGATAGAAATAAAATATTGGACTTTTCAAACTTATTTATACAAGTAATATCAGACGTTGAAGTGCAAATCTTGAAAGGAAGCAATCTTCTAGTTTTCTAAAATTTTTGCTTATGTTCATAGTAACAAAAAGACTATCATCTTCTGCCATCTATAGACATCTCTAGAATTATCCTTGCACCTACTAATTCGGTCTGAAGCAGTCATCTCCCCTCTTCGAATGCCAAAAGCACGTTAGTGTTAGTCGCTCAGTCATGTCTGATTCTTTGCGACCCCATGGACTGTACCCTCCCAGGCTCCTCTGTTCATGGGATTCTCCAGCCAAGAATACTGTGGGTTGCCATTTCCTTCCCCAGGGAATCTTCCCGACCCAGGGACTGACCCAGGGATCTTTTATGTCTCCTGCATTGACAGGCATGTTCTTTACCACTAGTGCCACCTAAGAAGCCTGGGTGTACCTTAGGTCACTATTTAATTATATCCTATGTAATTCCTTTGCATGTCCACTGATATGATGGCACATCCAGCTTCCTTCAGGCTACAATGTTTATTTGTTGGCAGATAATCCTACTCCCAGATGTGCTGAGAGTTCTTTGAATCTTCCTCCTGTATATTCTATATTTACAATCTTATTTTATTATTTCTACATAAGAATTAATATGTGCCAAATTCAAAATGGTAGAATCCTACTCCAGATTTCCTCTTTAAGAAAAATTTTGAAAGAAGTCCTTAAATAACTTCATGAAGATGTCACTAAGCACAAACTTTATTCACACTATTTCTTCTAGGACCATGGGGCCCGCTCAACCTACATTTCACCCTTAAGTGATTAAAGAACAACTACAAAAAAAAAAAAAAAAAAAATCTACCTCACAGTTGTTTTGAGCCTACTTGTGAAATTTGTGAGCCTTTTTTTAACAAAAATATTTTGAAATTAAAACTTAATTTGAATGTCTCATCATCAAATGCCTATTTATTAAGCATTTGTTTGTGTCAGGGTGTGGTGGCAAGGATGGTTTAGAAAGATCAGCAGGATCCAGGAGTTATGAGACATCAGTCAATAGACCAGGGAAGAAGTGAAGGTTTTTTCATGGAAATGACTGTGAAAAAAACAAACAAAACAGATCCAAAAGCATTTTGCAAATAGGTTTTTGAACTAAATAACAAGATCCTAGAGTTCTTGGTGGCTCAGAGGTTAAAGTGTCTGCCTGGAATGCAGGAGACCAGGGTTCAATCCCTGGGTCGGGAAGACCCCCTGGAGAAGGAAATGGCAACCCACTCCAATAGTCTTGCCTGGAGAATCCCATAGAGGGAGGAGCCTGGTAGGCTACAGTCCATGGGGTCACAAAGAGTCGGACACAACTGAGTGATTTCACTTTCTTTCAGAGTCATTATATGGATTCAAGAAGGTCTGTGAACTTTCTGAAGGAATAAACCATAATACTGGTATAAAATAAATGTCAGTATATAGACCTCATATTAAAAAAAACAGAAGGCATCAAACACAGAAATACAGATTGTCCAATTCTCACTTATCCTATGGAAAACAGGTCTTAAAACTTCTTATAGATCTGGCTTGGGAAAAGAAACCAAAAATCTTTAATGCAAGAGGAATCCAGGGAATCTGTAGAACCTGAGAGGAAGAGTACCTTAGAATTTATTTAGTATACTTTCTTACCAAACCCAGTAAATTCTTTCTTGGCTATGGCCTAATATAAAAGCAAACTTGCTACCGTGTAGAAATGAAAGGAAATGTTAGCCCTATATTTGTTAGCCATAATATCATTGAAAAATTCCTTAACCTTATTTAACCTCAATTCCCTCACCTAACAAAATGAGGGTGACATTCCCCTTCTTGTCTTGCTAGGAGTCTTACGAGGTCAGAGAATGCAAAATATCCTAAGCACTATACTTGGTGATAATAGAGACATAAGTATTGTTGTTACTGTACTAGATATTAATATATCTGGGAGCTTTTGCTGTAGAGGTGGCCTGGGTAGCCATATTGCTACTATGTGATTCCTTAATCCCAGAAGCACCCTCTACCATTAATGGGTGGAATGAGTTGGGCAAGAGAATGATGGATAACTCAGTTTCTCTCTGCCACCCCCACCCCCACCTCAGCTCTGGTATCTACTTTATGCATTTAAATAATCTCTCACTTCATGAATTATTATCTTTATTTCCTTCCCTAAAAATTATCCAAAAGTGTTAGCTTCCATCACTCCCCACACCCCCAATTAGCTTACATATTTATGCGGATAAGAAGTCAATACTTTTTTGAGGCATTTAATTCAACCTGGTGTTTCTGTGATCAAATTTTACTTGTTTTCATATTTACCCCAAATTCCAGGATCTCAGCTATTCTGGCATTAGACAGAGAGAAGTATAAGGGTACATGTTTATGTATGCTGGAAAAGATTGAAGGCAGGAGGAGAAAAAGGTGACAGAAGATGAGATGACTGGATGGCATCATCGACTCAATGGACAGGAGTTTGAACAAACTCCGGGAAATAGTGAAGGACAAGGAAACCCAGCGTGCTGCAATCCATGGGATCACACACAGTTGGACACAACTGAGTAACTGAACAACAAAATATGTATGGAGGAAGAAAGTGCAGATATCCTCAAAGCAAACTGATTAACATTTAAAAAATATTTTTTAAACTGATGGAATGAAAAATCTAAATAAACACCATGGATATTGCCAAATAAATCTAATTTTAATGATTCTTGCTGTTTTACTGATCCCAGGCTTCCTCATTAGCACATCTAAAAATATCTTGAAAAGTATATGATTATCATCTTGATGATAGGACTTTATTAAAAATATCTAGAACTTAAGAAGTAAAGGAAAATGTTGAAATGAAAACAGGGTCCTGGTCAGGAATGAAATTATTAGTCATTCATTTGCAATGCAAATAGTTCTCCTATTTGTGTAACACCCAGCAGATAGATAGCACATTTACCACTGATTGTCTCTGCCTTTCACTTTTACTAAGCACTGATAATTTAAGGAAAAGAAGAATGCCAAAATAGCTTCCTCTTAAGGCAAGATAAGAAGATCTTGCATGACTTTATGTTTTAAGTAGAAGTTTTCTAACTTTTCAAGTCTCCAGCAGCTTTAAGAAGAGGATTTTTTTCTTTTTTCTTTTTCCTTTTTTTAATCCTTCTTCCATTCTTTCAAAGCATTTTATTCAATAGTGTAATAAGACCTTATATTAAAAATTCAATTGCTTTTCCTTTTCTGCTTGGTAGTGATAGCCATAAATGGCCCTAAGCTGAAAATATTCTTGGAGGCCTGATTCTATTTAGTGATGTTTTTGCTGTGATGTGCCTGACCAATAACAGGAGTCAATCTTAGAGAGCAAAAGGTCTTAGTCTTATAAACCTCCTTATAAGTCATCCCTTATTTTGCACCGGGGTTTGCACTTAAAAATGAATTAGACAAGGCAATTTTTTTCATGCTTACTTCAAGTAAATTTACTCAGAGCTAGAATAGATGATCCATAGGTCAAAGCCAATCTACCCAAGCTTGTCTTTAAACTCCTGGAGTTCATAAACCTCAAGCTGTTTATTTTTATATTTCTGAAGGAATATTTTGATCATGGTTCTAGTTTAGACATTTTTTTTTCTTGAGAAAGGTATAGAAGTATAGCAAGTGTCTCCATTTTTCCACCTTCCTGAAACTACTTGATCTATAATTTTCCTTTAAAGAGAAGTTAACATTTTTTTTAAGTAAAACTATTTTTCAAGGTGCAGGTTGAAGCTCAGAATTGTATCATGAAATCAATATTTTCAGTGGAATAATATCCAAAATAGCCATAATAAATTAAAATATAAAGTAATGGATACTTTACTACTGTTTTATTATATTGTATACATAACAATTATATAATAATGTATACAATATAATAAAACACTAGTAAAGTATCCATTTCATACAGTGATTGTGTTGTGACTAGTTTTGCTTTTTTGTGTATATGTGTGTGTGTGCGTGTATGTGTGTGTTGGGTCATGATGCAAAATATATTTCTTACAATTCTTTTAATACACTACTCAGACTAAGTGGCTTAGAGCAACAGTAATCTTTTATTATCTCTCAGAATTACTATGGTCAGAAATTCAGATAGAATACAAATGATCTCTGCCCTACAGTGTCTGTGACCTCAGCTGGAAGACATGAAGACTAAAATTGGCTCTCACCTAAAGACTCACTCGCTCTCGTGTCTTGCCCTTGATGCTCGGATGTCTTGACAGTCTAGTTTGGGCTGTCAGTAAGAACACCTGGATGTGACCTCTCCATGTGACAGAGGTTTCCTCCCAAGCTGGTGGCTGAGTTCCAAGGGCAACCAAGGAAGTCGAGCAGCATTGCTTTCAATAGCCTAGCCTCCAAAATCACAAAGTAATGTAGTGTCACTTCTATTACATTCCAATAGTCAAAAAAAATTTATAACGTTCCACTGAGATCCAAGGGGGCTAAACATGGACTCCCATCTCTCCATTGAAGAATGTCAGTATCACTGTATAAAACGAGCATCAGGATCACAATATATATTTGTATGGCCATGGTTGGAAAATAAATATGCTCCCACAGTGTTAACAATCAAAAAATTGAAAACTCCCTGGCCCTTGGTCACAGCCTTTGGGATAGTAGAGGTTTAATATTTTGTGAGACATAAAGAGACTTACATTGAAGGAAACTCCATCAAAATCCATAGCCATTAGTCTAGAAGATACAGGAAAACAGCTTAACCTTAGGGAAAAGAAGGAAGAATATGATAAGCATCATAGAATCTCAAGTCCTAGGAGATGTGCAGTGGTCAACATAAATCTAGAATCTTTATTTTTCTTCTTTTTTCAAGCACTTCACATAACTGGGTAATGGAGAGAGTTCCAAAATTTAATTATTATGCTGCTTCCACTAACTGACTATTTGTTCATCTCCAGACATTCTAGGCACTTGATGCCAACCCTTCAATGAGATATCAGTGTCTCGTGACTAGCAGAAAACCTCACTGGGGCTTCCCTGCTGGCTCAAACGGTAAAGAATCTGCCCACAGTGCAGGAGACCTGGATTCAATCTCTGGCTTAGGAAGATCCCCTGGAAAAGGGAATACCAACACACCCCGGTATTCTTGCATGGAAAATTCCATGGACAGAGGAGCCTGGCCAGCTACAGTCCATGGGATCACAAAGAGTAGACATGACTAAGCAACTATTGCTTTTCCTCCTTTGCCAAAATCGTATATATTGACTTTCCCCCACTACCTCTTTGGAGCGCTAATTCCTCAGTGCTATCTGAGGTGATGTCTCCCAGAGCTGCAGTCCTCATTTTGCCCCAAATAAAATTTAACTCACAACTCTCACATTTTGCATCTTTTTTAATCAACAGCAGAAACTCAAAAATATTTGTTAAATAGATAAATACTTAACTGTCATGCTATATGGCATCCTATAAGCTTTTCAGAGATCTTTGAAATATAGCCTGTAAACAAATGCAAATCAGAAAGTATTTTTAGGTCAAATTGAAATTGGGTGTGACCCTGGGGCTGTGGGGCTCCCGGGCATGGAGGCATTTTTGTCCCTCATTTCTTGTAGCCAACAGTCCAGCACCTATGACCTTTCCTGAGTTCCAAGGGACAGATTCGAACAGTTGTTAATCAATAGAGGAGTGGCCTAGAAACCACCTGAGACAAAATTAAAGGGACCAGAGAAGCTCGTGAAGATTAGGAGACCTGAGAACCTAAGACCCTACACATACCTTAGTCTTGTCAGCAACCCCACCCTTTTGAAACCTTTTCAAACGTTGCATAAGAAAGTGTTGGACATGACAGAGACTAAATGACAAAGAAGAAAGAGGAATGCAAGACTGTTACTGCCTTGATACTCGTCACGCGCCCCTGCCTGACTAGATGTGTATGTGTGTGTCCTTAGTTGCTCATCAGGCTCCACTGTCCATGGGATTTTCCAAGCCAAAATACTGGAGTGGGTTGTCATTTCCTACTCCAGGAGATCTTCCTGACCCAGGGATCAAACCTGTGTCTCTTGCATCCCCTGCATTGGCAGGTGGATTACTTAACACTGGGCCACCTTATTCCCCGGCAGGGGGTGGGGGGTGGGCACAGTTCTTGACCTGTGAGCCTACTGTCTTCCCCCTTTGGCTGGCAAACAAACACAGCCACTCTTTCTTTGTCCTCCATAAATCTGTCTCCGTATTTCTGTTTGACATCAGTTCACAGAGAGTCAAAATTTTGGCAGCAAAATGACAGTTTTACAAAGTTTCTTTAAAAAAAAAATCCTGTTAACAGTATGGAATACTCATTAATGATGAGAGATAACCTCCAAGAGAACCAAGAAAGTATGTTATATTTATGCAGTTGAAAGAAAAGGGCCCCAGAAACTAGGCAACAGAGCAAATGAGAAAACAGGACATATTTGATGGAATTCTAAACAAGATGATAATTTGTTTGATATGGAAAAAGAAAAAATAAAGAGAATCTTCAGTCAATAAACACTGCTTGTACAAGAGTCTCATGGACTAGGAATATACAAGTTACACTTTCTTTAAGTGAAAGGACAAATGAAATAATTCTCCAATTTCAACACCTTAAGAAGGTGCAATGTTGGACAGAAATAGAATACATATATTACTTAGTGACTCAGTTATAAGCAAATATGTAGTTTTAGTGTCAAACATAGCAGTACAGTTGATAGGAAGCTCATCTATGTACATGTTGGTAGGTTATTTTATGAGTATAGATGAAATATATATATGTTTTATAGTATAGAGTATAGAATATATATATATAATATATATATAAATATATTTAAATATATTTATATATAAATATATAAAATATATATATTTTATATATTTTATGAGTATAGATGAAATATATATATATTATATAGTATAGAATATGTATATATTTTATAGTATAGAGAAAAATAAAAGTGAAAATTTCTCAGTTGTGTCCGACTCTTTGTGACCCTATGGACTGTAGACTGTCAGACTCCTCTGTTCATGGACTTCTCTAGGCCAGAAGTGGGTAGAGTGGGTAGCCATTGCCTTCTCCAGGGGATCTTCCCACCGGAGGATCGAACTAGGGTTTCCTGCATTGCGGGTGGATTGTTTACCATCTGAGCCACCAGGGAGAAGCCCATGGATATCAGAACTTGGCATAGTTAGTCACACTGATAAGTTTTCACTCTGTTAATGTATTGTAGGAACTTAAAAATATTGAGAAGTTATTGCTATTTCCATGTTGTTTTCTTCTGATGTTTTTTAATCGGTACAGCTGTTGGTTCTACATAATTTAGTTAATAATTAACTGCACTGGTGTCCTGGGATCATTAAAGCTAAAAATTCAGTTAAAAACAATCAGAACAACAACAACAAAAATTACTAGAATAAAAGAATGTGATGATGTGCTTTAATAACATTCCTTTTTTTTTTTTTAGAATTCTTTGGTGCTTCTCTCTCCATTAGTAATTAGTATGTCAGTTTCTTTAAGAATCAGGGGATAAACATATACGTTATGTGAAAACTTGTCATGTATACATGGATATACATCAGCTATATTGTCTTGTTGTACCAATGTTCTTTCTAAATTACTAAAGCAAAAAATCTGTTAATTCCATTATATACAGACTTCACACAAAAGAAGCAATTCATAAGTAATCTTTGTTAGGTAGTTAGAATAGGAAAAAGAGTTCAGAATGACGGTAGCTAAAAGATAAGTAAGGGAACAGCCGGAGAAAATAGAACAAAGGAAATAGTGAGTGAGGACCTCAGGTAAAATAAACAGCACTCCTGGCTAGTCCAATTTACACAGGGCAGGCCCAGGGGGAGGAAAAAAATAAATAAATAAAAAGAGGAGCCAAAATTGAGCTGGAGGCCTCTCTTATCTTTGTGTCTTTTGGGTCAGCATTCCCTCATGCCTCAAGGATGTATTTTCCTTTACATTCTAAATAAAACTGAGCTGTCACACGGAGCTGTAACACTGGCCCATCCAAGAGCTTTAACACTGGTCAGTCTGAGGGCTGTAATGCTGGTCATGCTATACTACCTTAAAAATACATATTGTGAACTGTGTTATTTTGTAGGATGCCCCATCTGTGATAAATAAGGCAGTCAAATGAGGATTAAATAAAATTTTATAGATTTTTTTAATTATAAGACTTCTCATCGTCTATAATATACCAATGTACATCTTGAATTCTCAGAGTAAAGGAAATAGGACAGAAAATTTACCAACTTTATTTGACTAAATCACCTTTGTATATTTTTATATTCTGAATAGTTGTGGAGTAAGCAAGATTATCCCCAAAAGATTGCCTTCTCATTGAAAATGGTTTACTAAACACATCCTTATTGCTCCTCCCTCTGATTGAAATGTTCTAATTTGAAATGATCTAATAAAAGTAATATTTATCAGTTACCGTGCTTCAAATTTTGGGGGAGAACATCATGAACAGAAGAGAATGATAGAGATTTCCTAGATAATATATGTTAAGGTCCCATTAAAAAAAATCCAAAGGAAATAGAAAGAGATATTTTATGTAGTCAAATAAAGAAACTTTTTAAGGAAAAAAAAAAAAAAAACATTGTATATGTATACTTTTTTACCTTCCCAGTAGGTAGTTAAAATAGTTGAAAGATCAGGTGTATGAGTACACGGCATGGTCTGAACATTAAGGTAGTCAATTAAGAATTAATTAAAAGTCTCTTGTTTCTAAAGAAGCAATTGGAAAAATAAAGAATTTGCCTTCAAGCTAGTACTGTGATTGAATTTATCAAGGTATAGTCAGGAAAACAGAAACCACTCTATGTTTGTAACCGCCACTATGCATGTAAATGCTTTAAAATAGAGGAGGGAACTTACAAGATTTTGGAAGAGCTAGGGACATGAGGGTCCTGAAAGGTGCTTCCAAAAGTCAATGTTTGATACTGAAGATCTCAGCTTGCATCATCACAGTGAATGATTCTTGAAAAGCTTGCCATGGACGTACAGCAAATCTCAAGAATCTCTGAGAAGCTCCCAGATCTTACTCTGTCCTGTGATTATTTCTTGAGGGCTTATTGTGATGCTGCTGGGCCTGTCTTCCAGGTGTCTGACTGCCACCACCTCTAAAGAATAATTAAGTCTATGTGCTTCCAGCTGCCTTTTCAGTCTTAAGCAAGTTCCTCTCATTGGCAAATTCTGACTGGGAAGCACATAGGAATGGAAGTTATATGAAATATTGTTTTAAAGCACAGAAGTTAGCAATGGCCTGCCAGATTAGCACAGGCAACCAAGTGAAGTGATTGTCCAAATAAAATTTGGAGTACTGATGTGTTGATGTGGGAGATTCATAGACTGTATGCCTGGAATTAAGTTGCCCAAAGTAGTCCAAAGACCCACCCCACCCCACCCCACCCCAGACCACCCCCCCCCCCAAAAAAAAAACAAGAAAAAACCATATTAAAGTATAGGCAACTACATTTGAGTAAAAGCCCATTTCCATGTTTTTCTTTTTCACATCAAATCCTTGCCACCACCTCTAGTGCCAGACTTCTCAAATCAGAAATTGAGATGGCTATAAGGAAGTGAAAGTGTTAGTCACTTAGTCATGTCCAACTCTTTGGGACCCCATGAACTGTGGCTCACTAGGCTCCTCTGTCCATAGGATTCTTCAGGGAATAATATTGGGGTGGGTAGCCTTGCCCTTCCCCAGGAGATTTTCCCCACCCAGGCATCAAACCCAAGTCTTCCACGTTGCAGGCAGATTCTTTACTATCTGAGCCACCAAGGAAGCTATAAGAAGGTTTATAGTCAATTTTTGGAGTAACAAAATATAATCCAGCTATCATACTGTATTAGGGGTCTACTGAGGAGCAGAATCCCCAGTGGAATATGTGTGTGTACGGTTGAGCCTTAAACAACACAGGTTTGAGTTCTGCAGGTACACTTACATGAGGATTTGTTTTAATAGTAAATTCTGCAGTACGGCACGATTCACACTTGATTAGGATGCAGAGCCACAGATACGGAGGAACTCTAGATATAGAAGAAATGTGTATGTGGAGGACCAGCTATAAATTATATGAGAATTTTCCACTGTGCAGAGGCTCGGGGCTCCTAATCCCCCCATTGTTAAAGGGTCGACTGATACGTGTGTGTGTGTGTGTGTGTATTTATTAATCATGAGAAGCTGGCTCATTCAACTGTGGACACAGAAATCCCATGATCTGCCATCTACAACCTGGAGACCCGGAAAAGCCAGGGGTGTAATACAGGCCCTGAGTCCAAAGGCCTGAGAACCAGTGGCAGGCAGGGCAGGGGGTGTGGTGGAGGGCGGCAGGGGATGCTAATGAGATACATGGCAGTCCAGGAATAGAAGACAAAGAAATTATATATCACTGTTCAAACGGTGAGGTAGACAAAGGAGCCAGTTCTTCCTTCCACTGCCTTTTGCTCTATTCAGGCCCTCAACAGACTGGATGATGCCCACCCACATTAGAGAGGGAAATTTATTTTACTGAGTCCAGTGATTCAAATGCTAATCCCACGCAGAGACACCCTCACAGACACATCAAGAAATAATGCTTAATCTGGGTACCCTGTGGCCAACAAGCTGATGGATAAAATTAACCATCGCAAATACTAATGAATCAGAAGCAAGAATGAAAACATATTTTAGGAAAAAGGACTATGAGAGAAATACTTTCAAAAAGAGAAATAACATACCTTGAGGAAACAGGTAATACCTGTAAAGAAAGCATAAAATGCTTTAATATAAACTGCAAATGATATTTTTACACACATTAGACTATTAAACATATAAAAGCAAATTTCACATAAGAAAAAAATTAATTGCTATATAATAATATTACAAAATAAAATTATCAACAAATAATTTTAAAGCTAAAAAAGGAAAAATGAGTTACATGTATATATTTAAAAAAAATCACATACTGGCATAGCACATTTCAACTGTATGCTAAAAAGCAGTGAAACAAACTTTAAAATGTTACAAGAAAAATGTGATTTTCCCCAATTCACCCAGTTACTTAATGGTGTCAAAAATAAGTGATCTGCTCCTAGAATTCATGATCCATAGAGTGCTGCATCAGCTTAGTTTTTAAAGATAATAAATTGGGAAAAAATAAGGAAGTGACAAAAATCTGCTGTCACATCATGAAAAGTGAAAGTCACTCAGGCGTGTCAGACTCTTTGCAACCCCATGGAATGTACAGTCCATGGAATTCTCCAGGCCAGAATACTGGAGTGGGTAGCCTTTCCCTTCTCCAGGGGATCTTCCCAACCCAGGGGTTGAATCCAGGTCTCCCACATTGCAGGTAGATTCTTTAACATCTGAGCGTCAAGGGAAGCCTGTCACCTCATAATAATAACTATTAATGGCATGAGAGGAGACAGGAAAAGTACTACATGATCAGATAGTACAATAATATTATAATACTGTTATTTTTCAAACATATCGAGAAAGAGTAAACACATTTGTGCATCTATCATCTCTCTGTCTCATCTATCTGAAAGATTTTTGTCAATGAAGTTCAGATTCTTAAAAATTTGCAAATTCAAAGTGATTAATTTCAAAAAACTAGTGTTGAAATTGATAAATATCATACTTAGCAAATTTCATTTTTTAATAAAACATGTAAAATGATATAGCAGGTTTGTAAACTCTTTGTCTGGAATTGACAAAATAGAAAAGTTTTAGATTCAGCATCACTTTTACTATATAAAATAAGACAATAACCCAGAAAGACAATTTTTATTATCTTATTTGATTTCTTATTGCTAGAATAAGAAATTCTATTTTATTCTAATAATTCTGTTTTATTTTGCTAGAAGCAATGCTATTAACAAAATACAGAGGCACAGCTCCTACATGGAAAGAGTTTTAGCAATTCATAAATAATACAGCCAGAGGTAGGAGATAAGAAACTGGTATTAGTTAGTCCTTCAGTTCACAGTTAGTACTGCTTTCCTGTCAAAAAATGACAAAAAAAAAAAAAAGCAGTGCCTCTGAAACAATAGTTCAGAAAGAAAGGTGGTATGAATGACAATGATGCTGAACAATCATTGAAGGAAAAAAAAATAGTAAGCATTAGCTAATATTATAAATATCAAAAGTTTTCTCCAAGGAGTTCATTTTTTACTGATTTTTGTGGAAAAAGGATTCTATATCATTTCTTTTCCATTTTTTAAAAATATAAATTTGACCTTCTTGCAAGATCCAAAGATAACACATAATCACATTTGCTTGTCACCATGATGTATAGGGGCCTGTTTGCAGGGTAGATGGTGGCTGTCCTCTTATTTGCATTCTTTTGTGATCAGTGGCAATACAGCCTATTGTTTCTAAAGGCCACTTTTGGGTAGGGTAATGGCCTAAAGCTCAACATTCAGAAAACAAAGATCATGGCATCCGGTCCCATCACTTCATGGGAAATAGACGGGGAAACAGTGGAAACAGTGTCAGACTTTATTTTTTGGGGGCTCCAGAATCACTGCAGATGGTGACTGCAGTCATGAAATTAAAAGACGCTTACTCCTTGGAAGAAAAGTTATGATCAACCTAGATAGCATATTCAAAAGCAGAGACATTACTTTGCCGACTAAGGTCCGTCTAGTCAAGGCTATGGTTTTTCCTGTGGTCATGTATGGATGTGAGAGTTGGACTGTGAAGAAGGCTGAGCGCCGAAGAATTGATGCTTTTGAACTGTGGTGTTGAAGACTCTTGAGAGTCCCTTGGACTGCAAGGAGATCCAACCAGTCCATTCTGAAGGAGATCAACCCTGGGATTTCTTTGGAGGGAATGATGCTAAAGCTGAAACTCCAGTACTTTGGCCACCTCATGAGAAGAGTTGACTCATTGGAAAAAACTCTGATGCTGGGAGGGATTGGGGGCAGGAGGAGAAGGGGTCAACAGAGGATGAGATGGCTGGATGGCATCACCGACTCGATAGACGTGAGTCTGGGTAAACTCCGGGAGTTGGTGATGGACAGGGAGGCCTGGCGTGCTGCGATTCATGGGGTCGCAAAGAGTTGGACATGATTGAGTGACTGAACTGAACTGAACTGAACTGAACTGAATATTTCCTTCAGACAGAACTGTCACCTGCTGCCCACCTAAACCTTTTCTCTGGGCTGAGCTAAGTGAGCATGTGCTATGCGGTGCCTTAATTGTGTCTGACCCTGCAACCCCATGGTCTGTAGCCTGCCAGGCTCCTCTGTCCATGGGGATTCTCCAGGCAAGAGTACTGGAGTGAGTTGCCATGCCCTCCTCCAGGGGATTGTACCAAACTGGGAATCAAACCCAGGTCTCCGGCATTACAGGTGGATATTTTACCAACTGAGCCACCATGGAAGCCGAAGAATACTGGAGTGGGAAGCCTATCCCTTCTCCAGCGGATCTTCCCTACCCAGCAATTGAACTGAGTTCTCCTGCATTGAATACAGATTGTTTACAAACAGAGCCACGAGGGAAGCCCCTACATGAGCACAGGGATCATGTATATTTTTAGTAATGACATAAAAATAAGGACTCTTGTTTTCAAGGTGATTTACAGATTTTTGTTCTCTACTTTCACATTTGAATCTACTTCCTCTGCCATGCCATGAGTGTCCCTGTACAGATGATGCTTATTTACCTGATTTTTCACCTGGAATATAAATTCTCTGTGGTAGCAATCATAGATATGTTCTATATTGGACAGCACCGTGTTCTTGGCTTTTAGTGCATCATTCATTTAGCAAAAATATATTGAAAACAAAAGCCAGAAATTGGTAAAGAGAAGCCAAGTGACAAAATATACAATTTCTCCCTACAAATGTTGATAAGACCCTCCAGAAAGGCTACTCCATGTGACCCTGTGCTTAAAGGCCAACAGAGTAGTAGGCCTGAGTTCAAATCCCTGGGGAGAAAAACTGCAGAGAAAAAATTACAGTATTCTGGCACTATCACCTATCCTGGGGCAGGCTTTTCACTAACATGAAAAAAAAAATTTTTTGAGGAAAAAGTGTTCTTGATTATAGTATCCCCCTCCCCCAGTTTCACAGGGAATAAATTCCAAGACTTCCAGATGATGCCTGAAATTGTGCATGTTACTGAACCCTGTATATATATTTTTTTCCTGTGGAAAATTCTGAAAGACATGGGAATACCAGACAACCTGACCTGCCTCTTGAGAAACATGTATGCCAGTCAGAAAGCAACAGTTAGAACTGGACATGGAACAACAGACTGGTTCCAAATAGGAAAAGGAGTACAACAAAGCTGTATATTGTCACCCTGCTTATTAAACTTACATGCAGAGTACATCATGAGAAACGCTGGGCTGGAGGAAGCACAAGCTGGAATCAAAGATTGCCAGGAGAAATATCAATCACCTCAGATAAGCAGATGACACCACCCTTATGGCAGAAAGTGAAGAAGAACTAAAAAGCCTCTTGATGAAAGTGAAAGTGGAGAGTGAAAATTTTGGCTTCAAGCTCAACATTCAGAAAACTGAGATCATGGCATCTGGTCCCATCACTTGATGGGAAATAGATGGGGAAACTGTGGAAACAGTGGCTGACTTCATTTTTCTGGACTCCAAAATCACTGCAGATGGTGACTGCAGTCATGAAATTGGAAGATGCTTGCTCCTTGGAAAGAAAGTTATGACAATCTAGACAGCATATTAAAAAGCAGAGACATTACTTTGTCAACAAAGGTCTGTCTAGTCAAGGCTATGGTTTTTCCAGTAGTCATGTATGGATGTGAGAGTTGGACTGTAAAGAAGGCTGAGTGCCAAAGAATTGATGCTTTTGAACTGTGGTGTTGGAGAAGACTCTTGAGAGTTCCTGGGACTGCAAGGAGATCCAACCAGTCCATCCTAAAGGAGATCAGTCCTGGGTGTTCATTGGAGGGACTGATGTTGAAGCTGAAACTCCAATACTTTGGCCACCTGATGTGAAGAGCTGACTCATTTGAAAAGACCCTGATGCTGGGAAAGATTGAGGGCAGGAGGAGAAGGGGATGACCGAGGATGAGATGGCTGGATGGCATCACAGACTCGATAGACGTGAGTCTGGGTGAACTCCGGGAGTTGGTGATGGACAGGGAGGCCTGGCGTGCTGCGATTCATGGGGTCGCAAAGAGTCAGACACGACTGAGTGACTGAACTGAACTGACATATTTTTCCCTATAAATACTTACTAATGGTAAGGTTAAATTTATAAAGTAGGCACAGTGAGAGTTTAACAATAATTAAAACAAAATAGAGCAATTATTACAATTTCTGTAACAAAAGTTATGTGAATGGGTCTCACTCTCAAAATATTTTACTGCACAAATGTAATGTTTCTTCCATTTTAGTTAAATGCTTATCATGCTCAGTGGCCATACTTTTGCAGTTTGAGGGATGACAGCGAAACTATCACAAATTTATTTTTCTTTCTTCACAATTTTATGAAAGATTTGTTCTTACGATAAAGCTTAGCAGCCTCAACATACAGTGTTTTGCTTTGTTTTTTCCCTTTCCTTATTAAATTGAGAATTTTTAACTTTTCACTTACAGGTAGCACTTTATGGCTTCTCTTTGACATTAGTATTGCAAATATCACTACCTTTGTGCTTTGGGGTCATTATTAAGTAAAAATGTGTGACATGAACACAAGCATGACAATACTGAGACAGCCAATCTGATAACTGAGACAGCTGATAAGTGACTAACAGGAGGAACCCTGGAGAAAGAGTTGATTCACATGCTGGGCAGGATGGAACAGGACACAGAGAGATCTCATCATGCTACTCAGAAGGGAGTAATATAAAATTTAAAAATTGTTTATTTCTGGAATTTTCTGTTTAATATTTTCAGACTGCAGATAACCATGAGTAACTGCAGTCATGGAAAGGAAAAAAATGTGGGCATTGACGTTGGTACAATAAGGCAAAGGCTTACAGCTAGATTTAATGTTAAATATTCGCAGAATGTTAGACCTGATTAGTAAGACTTTTAGTTGATTCCTACTTTAATTTTCCAGAAGTATTTTCTTGAGCACTAGGCCAACTATTTCTGTTAACTGTCCCCAGTATTATTTAACACAAGTATGCAAAATATGCCTGAATCTTCTGTCAATGCAGGAGACGCAGAAGACTTGGGTTTGATCCCTGGGTTGGAAAAATCCCCTAGAGGAGGAAATGGCAACCCACTCCAGTATTCTTGCCTGGACAATCCCATGGACAGAGTAGCCTGTGGGGTCACAACTGATTACGCACACACGTATTATTATTTATCTTGGAGTTTCAAAATATATTGATTTCATTTCTTCCCAGGAAATAATGATATTATATAAAGGTCAAAGTATGGACAGATGCTTTTCCCCCCACCACAAGTGCCCAGTGTGGCATTATATTCACATATTTAGGCAAAAACTTATTTACCAGCAGTGAGAATCAGGCTGTAGATGTAACACCGCTTCTAATTGTACCCAAGGACTGCAAGTTTCTAATTAATAATTTTTTAATTCACAAAATCAAATGAAGAAGGACTGCTAAACAAGGAGCTTGCACAGAGAGGTATAATTCTGGAAACAGTTTAAAGGCAAGGACAATCGATTTCTCCACTTCCAGGTTTATTGACTGTAAGATTTACAAACAGGAGGATAAAATGCTTCATGACACACAGAACAAAGGTAGTTGGTCTACTATGAATCTCTGCAAAATAATGTACTATCCATTTTAATTTACTTTAAATAGAGTTTTCTGGAAGTTGAATTTGAGTTTTGAAGAAAAAGGCCACCATGGAGTTTTTTTGTTTGTTTGCTTCTGTCCTCAGAGACATAAGTGAACCATCAAAAGTCATTCCCTTTATTTATCTTACAAGATTGCTTTTTAAAAGAATTATTAGTGAAATCCACATTTAATTAGGCAGAAAATAATTCCTATGAATTTACTCTTCATAGAGAAAGTGACTAAAATTTATGTTGTGTGTACAAGAAAACTCAGACTATTACTTATTATGAGTTTGATATTTGATAGACAGTTGCTTTGGGAGAAAAAACAAATAAACTATTAAACAGATCCACGAGAAAGTATCTAAATTATAGTAACTTCAAGCAAAAGCCCTTGGTGTCTGTAAAGTGAAGTGCTTTGTTTGTTTATCAGTGCTTTTTTAAAATTAATTTTTATTGGAGTATAGTTGCTTTACAATGTTGTGGTAGCTTCTGCTGTACAGCAAAGTGATTCAGTTATATGTATATATTATGTATACATGTATATAACATATATATATATATAAAACACACATATGTACATTCCCTCTTTCTTAAATTTCCTTTTCATATAGGTCACTACAGAGCACTGTGTAGGGTTCTCTGAGTTGTACAGTAGGTTCTCATTAATTATTTATTTTATGCATTGTAGTATTTATATATATGTCAATCCTAATCTTCAAATTCCTCCCAACTCCTCTTCCCTCCTTGGTATCCATAGCTTTGTTTTCTACATCTGTGTCTTTATTTTTGCTTTGTGAATAAGTTCAACTGTACTATTTTTCTAGATTCCATATATAAGCAATATTTTATGATATTTGTTTTTTTCTCTTTCTGACTGACTGAGTTTGTATGACAATCTCTAGGCCCACCCACATCTCTGCATATGGCACTATTTTGTTCCTTTTTATAGTTGAATAATGCTCCACTGAATATATGTACCACATCTTCTTTATACATTCTTATGTTGATGGACATTTAGATTTATTTGATGTCCTGGCTTTTGTAAACAGTGCTGCAAAAAATACTTGAGTGCATGTATCTTTTTGAATTATGGTTTTCTCAGGGTATATGCTGGAGAAGGAAATGGCAGCCCACTCCAGTATTCTTGCCTGGAGAATCCCAGGGACAGAGGAGCCTGGTGGGCTGCCATCTATGGGGTCACACAGAGTTGGACACGACTAAAATAACTTAGCAGCGGCAGCAGGGTACATGCCCAGGAGTGGGATTACTGTGTCATATGGTAGTTTAGGAACTACCAACTATGGCAATTTTGAAACATGCCAAAGAATGTTCAAACTACCGTACAATTGCACTAATTTCACATGCTAGCAAAGTAATGCTCAAAATTCTCCAAGTGAGGCTTCAACAGTACTTGAACTTGGAGCTTCCAGATGTTCAAACTGGATTTAGAAAAGGCAGAGGGACCAGAGATCAAATTGCCAACATATGTTGGATCATATAAAAAGCAAAGAATTAAAAAAAAAAAAAATCTGCGTCATTGACTACACTAAAGCCTTTGACTATATGGATCACAACAAACTGTGGAAAATTCTTAAAGAGATGGGAATACTAGACCATCTTACCTGCCTCCTGAGAAACTTGTATGCAGGTCAAGAAACAACAGTTAGGACCAGACATGAAACAATGGATGGTTCTAAATAGGGAAAGGAGTACGTCAAGGTTGTATATTGTCACCTTGATTACTTAACTTATATGCAGAGTACATCATGCAAAATGCCAGACTGGATGAAGCACAAGCCAGAATCAAGATTGCCAGGAGAAATATTAATAACCTCAGATATGCAGATGACACCACCCTATGGTGGAAGTAAAGAGGAACTAAAGAGCCTCTTGATGAAAGTGAAAGAGGAGAGAGAAAAATTGGCTTAAAGCTCAACATTCAGAAAACTAAGATCACGGCATCTGGTCCCATCACTTCATGGCAAATAGGGAAACAATGGAAACAGTGAAAGACTTTATTTTCTTGGGCTCCAAAATTACTGCAGACTGTGACTGCAGCCATGAAATTAAGACTCTTGCTTCTAGGAAGAAAAGCTATTTCAAAACTAGGCAGCTTATTAAAAAGCAGAGACATTACTTTGCCAACAAAAATCCATCCAGTCAAAGCAATGGTTTTTACAGTAATCGTGTATGGATGGGAGAGTTGGACCATAAGGAAGGCTGGGAGTTGAAGAATTGATACTTTTGAACTGTGGTGTTGGAGAAGACTCTTAAGAGTCCCTTGGAGTGCAAGGGGGTGAAAGCAGTCAATCCCCCCAAAAAAAAGAGAGCTCTATCCTGAATATTCATTGGAGGAGTGGTGCTGAGGCTGAAACTCCAATACTTTGTCCACCTGATGTGAAGAGCTGGCTCATTGGAAAAGACCCTTATGCTGGGAAAGATTGAAGGCAGGAAGAAAAGCTGATGACAGAAGATGGGATGGTTTGATGGCAACACCAACTCAATGGACATGAGTTTGACCAAGCTCCAGGAGATGGTAAAGGACAGGGAAGCCTGGCGTGCTGAGGCCCATGGGGTCGCAAAAAGTCAGACATGATTGAGCGACTGAACAACAAATGCTAGCTCTATTTTTAGTTTTTTACAGAATCTCCATATTATTCTCAATAGTGTCTGTACCAACTTACATTCCTACCAACAGGTCCAAGCGTTCCCTTTTCTCTACATCCTCCAGCATTTGTAGATGTTTTGATGATTGCCATCCAGACTGTTGTGAGGTGATACCTCAGTGTAGTTTTGATTTGCATTTCTCTAATAATTAGTGATATTGAGCATATTTTCATGTGTTTGTGGTCATCTGTATATCTTCTTTGGAGAAATGTCTGTTTAGGTCTTCTGCTCATTTGTCGATTGGTTTGTTTGTTTTAAATTGAGCTGCATTAGCTGTTTGAATATTTTGGCAATTACTCCCTTATCAGTTGCTTTGTTTACAATTTTTCCCGCATAATAAGGACTGACTGTTACTTTTGCTTTTATTTTAATTTGCTATGCAAAGCTTTTAAGTTTAAGTAGGTTACATTTATTTATTTTTATTTTCATTACCTTAGGAGGTGAGTCAGAAAAGATCTTGCTTTGATTTTTATCAAGGAGTGTTCTACCTATGTTTTTCTCTAAGAGTCTCCATCTTTACATTCCAGTCTTTAATCCATTTTGAGTTCATTTTTAGGTATGGTGTTAGGGAGTGTTCTTATTTCATTTTATCACATGTAGCTGTCCAGTTTTCCTGACACCACTTATTGGAGAGACTGTCTTTTCTTAATTGCATGTTCTTGCCTCCATTGTCATAGCTTAGGTGACAAAAAAAGGATCATGTCCACCATGAACAAATGGGATTTATTCCAGAGATGCAGGATCCTTTAGCATCAGTTCAGTCCTGTAGCTCAGTCATGTCCTACTCTTTGCAACCCCATGCACTGCAGCATGCCAGGCTTCCATGCCCATCACCAACTCCCGGAGCCTACTCAAACTCATGTCCATCAAGTCAGTGATGCCATCCAACCATCTCATCCTCTGGTGTCCCCTGCTCCTCCTGCCTTCAGTCTTTCCCAGCATCAGGGTCTTTTTCAGTGAGTCAGTTCTTTGCATCAAGTGACAAAAGTTTTGGAGTTTCAGCTTCAGCATCAGTCCCTCCAATGAATATTCAAGACTGATTTCATTTAGGATTGACTGGTTGGATCTCCTTGCAGTCCAAGGAACTCTCAAGGGTCTTCTCCAACACCACAGTTCAAAAGCATCAATTCTTCGGCGCTCAGCCTTCTTTACAGTCCAACTCTCACATCCATACATGACTACTGGACAAACCATAGTATTGGCTGGCAAAGTAATGTCTCTGCTTTTTAATATGCTGTCTAGGTTGGTCATAGCTTTTCTTCCAAGGAACAAGCATCTTTTAATTTCATGGCTGCAGCCACCATCTGCAGTGATTTTGGAGCCCCCGCCCCCCCAAATAAATTCTGTCACTGTTTCCATTGTTTCCCCAACTATTTGCCATGAAGTGAATATTGAGTTTTAACCCAACTTTTTCACTCTCCTCTTTCAGTTTCATCAGGACGCTCTTTATTTCTTCTTCACTTTCTGCCATAAAGGTGGTGTCACCTGTCTATCTGAGGTTATTTATATTTCTCCTGGCAATCTTGATTCCACTTTGTGCTTCATCCAGCCTGGCATTTCACATGATGTACTCTGAATGTAAGTAAAATAAGCAGGGTGATAATATACAACCTTGACATGCTCCTTTGTCGATTTGGAACCAGTCTGTTGTTCCATGTCCAGTTCTAACTGTTGTTTCTTGACAGGTGGTCTGGTATTCCTATCTCTTTAAGAATTTTCCACAGTTTGTTGTGGTCCACACAATCAAAGGCTTTGGCATAGTCAATAAAGCAAAAGTAGATTTTCTTCAATATAGGCGAATCAATATGATATACCATGTTAACAAACAGAAGAATAAAAGCCATATGATCATCTCAATGCAGAAAAAACCTGCTGACAAAATTCAGCACCCATTTGCGATAAAACCTCTCCAGAAAGTGGGCAGAGAGGGAGTCAACCTCAACATAATAATGGCAATATATGACACACCCACAGCGAACACCATTCTTAATGGTGAAAACCTGAAAGCATTTCCTGTAAGGTGAAGTTCTGAAAACAGTTTAATGTCTACAAATAGAAACTTGATTTAGGCAGTTTTTCCATGTCACTACAGGTGCAAGGTAGAAGAAAGTGCAATCTTGCCTGTTAGATAAGTGTTTTAGAAGGCTTCTGATTACTCATCAAGGAACATATCCATTTGCAGGACAGTAATCCTCAGATTTGGAATATTTTGGCATCCATTTTTATGACCTCTGGTTATTTCTGTAATTTACTTATTATACTGCATTTACTTCTTTAAAATCCAGCCAAGCTTCTCTCTCACACTTTTTTGTCTATGCTGTTTATCCCTCTGGCTATGAAGCTCACAAATGGTAAGTAAAGCCATGCTTTTCTTAGAGATAACATTGATGTTGTGATAGAAAACAAAGATTTAGAGCACTCACAGCTGGTAAGACTATTATCTGGAGTTGTTTATAACTTGTAAGCCCTGTTCCAGAGCCAGTGGAGCCATACATTTTCTCTAGCATCACTCGCTACTCAACCATGTAATTCTACCCACTAATCTGTAAGCAGTTCCCAATCAGGCAAATCAAATTCTAATGATATCCTGTTAGGAAAACCCGCGAGTTAGATCAAGTGGTAATAAGATTTACATAGAGGTTTCTGCAACTAGGGATCATATTTTAACAACGTCAGTGTGTAATAAATCTTCATTTCAAATCATACTGATATTTAAACTAGCTGCTGGGTCATTAAAAAAAATAAAGCATTATAAATGTGTCATACATTCATAAAAGTGATCTTCTGAGAAAGAAACAGGTGATTCATTTTAGATATGTCTTTTAGAATTTATTTTCTGACATTAGTATTGCTATAACTATGGTGGAGTAGCTGTTAAATGTAATTGTTCACATGTGCTGACATCTTTTTTTCCCCCTGAGGAATGTTTATCATTAATTTTACTGATAAGAGAGGGGAAAGCATGGAATAATGGGAAGACCAAAGGTACTGAAGCCAAATGGCCTGGCTAATTTGAGGCCTACTTGCTGCTCTGTGAACTGGAGTGATTCAGTTAAACTCTCATGTCCTCAGTTACGGCCTCTGTAAAATGAAGATAATATAAATCACAGAAATTGTATACACGATTTAGTGAGACTCTGGGGAAGAAAACACATGCAAACTGTGAGGTGTCATGTTGTTGTTCAGTTGCTGAGTCGTATCTGACTCTGAGACACCATGAACTGCAGCACGTTAGGCTTCCCTGTCCTTCACTATCTCCTGGAACTTGCTCAAATTCATGTCCATGAATTTGACGGTAATGCCATCCAACCATCTCATCCTCTCTTGCCTCCTTCTCCTCCTGCCTCTGTCTTTCCCAGCATCAGGGTATTTTCCAGTGAGTCACCTTCTCTCATCACATGGCCAAAATATTGGAGCTTTAGCTTCAACATCAGTCCTTCCAATGAATATTCAGGGTTGATTTCCTTATTGACTAGTTGGATCTCCTTGCAGTGTGTCATATATTTATAAGTTATTATTGTTAGTCTACCACTACTTTTACGAAAATAGAATAGTTCATTTCAGTTCAGTTCAGTCACTCAGTCGTGTCTGATTCTTTCTGACATGAATTGCAGCACACCAGGCCTCCCTGTCCATCACCAACTCCCGGAGTTCACTCAAACTCATGTCCATCGAGTTGGTGAAGCCATCCAGCCATCTGATCCTCTGTCGTCCCCTTCTCCTCCTGCCCCCAGTTGCTCCCATCATCAGAGTCTTTTCCAATGAGTCAACTCTTCATATGAGGTGACCAAAGTATTGGGGTTTCAGCTTCAGCAACATTCCTTCCAAAGAACACCCAGGACTGATCTTTAGAATGGATTGGTTGGATCTCCTTGCAGTCCAAGAGATGATCAAGAGTCTTCTCCAACACCACAGTTCAAAAGCATCAATTCTTTGGTGCTCAGCTTTCTTCACAGTCCAACTCTCACATCCATACATGACCACTGGAAAAACCATAGCCTTGACTAGATGGACCTTTGTTGGCAAAGTAATGCCTCTGCTTTTGAATATGCTGTCTAGGTTGGTCATAACTTTTCTTCCAAGGAGTAAGCATCTTTTAATTTCATGGCTGCAATCACTATCTGCAGTGATTTTGGAACCCCCCAAAATAAAGTCTGACACTGTTTCCACTGTTTCCCATCTATTTCCCATGAAGTGATGGGACCAGATGCCATGATCTTCATTTTCTGAATGTTGAGCTTTTTTTTTTTTTTTTAGTCATAGTTTTTCATAATCTTAAATTTTTTTTAATTTATTTATTTATTTTTAATTTTTACTTTACAATTCTGTATTGGTTTTGGCATAGATTGACATGAATCCACCACAGGTGTACATGCGTTCCCAAACATGAGCCCCCCTCCCACCCCCCTCCCCACAACATCTCTCTGGGTCATCCCCGCGCGTCAGCCCCAAGCGTGTCATATCCTGCATCAGACATAGACTGGCATTTCGATTCTTACATATTATACATGTTTCAATGCCATTCTCCCAAATCATCACACCCTCTCCCTCTCCCTCTGAGTCCAAAATTCCGCTATACACATCTGTGTCTTTTTTGCTGTCCTGCACACAGGGTCATCATTGCCATCTTCCTAAATTCCATATATATGTGTTAGTATACTGTATTGGTGTTTTTCTTTCTGGCTCACTTCACTCTGTATAATCGGCTCCAGTTTCATCCATCTCAGCAGAACTGATTCAAATGTATTTTTTTAATGGCTGAGTAATATTCCATTGTGTATATGTACCACAGCTTTCTTATCCATTCATCTACTGATGGACATAAACCACAGCAGGATCCTCTATGATCCACCTCCCAGAATTCTGGAAATAAAAGCAAAAATAAACAAATGGGATCTAATTAAAATTAAAAGCTTCTGCACAACAAAGGAAAACATAAGCAAAGTGAAAAGACAGCCTTCCGAATGGGAGAAAATAATAGCAAATGAAGCAACTGACAAACAACTAATCTCAAAAATATACAAGCAACTCCTGCAGCTCAATTCCAGAAAAATAAACGACCCAATCAAAAAATGGGCCAAAGAACTAAATAGACATTTCTCCAAAGAAGACATACGGATGGCCAACAAACACATGAAAAGATGCTCAACATCACTCATTATTAGAGAAATGCAAATCAAAACCACAATGAGGTATCACTTCACACCAGTCAGAATGTCTGCGATCCAAAAATCTGCAAGCAATAAATGCTGGAGAGGATGTGGAGAGAAGGGAACCCTCCTACACTGTTGGTGGGAATGCAAACTAGTACAGCCACTATGGAGAACAGTGTGGAGATTCCTTAAAAAATTGCAAATAGAACTGCCTTATGACCCAGCAATCCCACTGTTGGGCATACACACAGAGGAAACCAGAATTGAAAGAGACACATGTACCCCAATGTTCATTGCAGCACTGTTTATAATAGCCAGGACATGAATGTTGAGCTTTAAGCCAACTTTTTCACTCTCCTCTTTCACTTTCATCAAGAGGCTCTTTAGTTCCTCTTCACTTTCTGCCATAAGGGTGGTATCATCTGCATATCTGAGGTTATTGATATTGCTCCTGGCAATCTTGATTCCAGCTTGTGCTTCTTCCAGGCCAGCGTTTCTCATGATATACTCTGCATGTAAGTTAAATAAGCAGAGTGACAATATACAGCCTTGACGTACTCCTTTTCCTATTTGGAACCAGTCTGCTGTTCCATGTCCAGTTCTAACTGTTGCTTCCTGACCTGCATATAGGTTTCTCAAGAGGCAGGTCAGGTTGTCTGGTATTCCCATCTCTTTCAGAATTTTCCACAGTTTATTGTGATCCACACATTCAAAGGCTTTGGCATAGTCAATAGAATGGTAAGATCCCCCAAATACTAATTTTAAAAGATACTGTATTTGACATATGACTATATGACTGAATACCTTAATTTCATTATTTTCATTTGTTTCTTTACCATGAAGACAAAAAGAAAATGTTTTCTGCTAGACCAGTAAACCAAGAATGCTGTTCTCCAATCAAACCAGCAGCTACTGCAGCCTCCTTTCCCCATAATGCCTTTTAGATCCATACTAACTCATTTAGAATGAATGCTGGTATTATAGTTATTTTTGATTAAAAGATGAGGAAGATAATATTCAGAGTAGTGAAATAGTTTCAGGCCCATATGTTTCACACAGGATACAAACCACATGATTGTCTATGAACTTCCAAATAATTTCCAATATGAAGAAAACTGAACACGAAAATGTTAATTTCTCATTCATGTCTGACTCATTGCCACCCCATGGATTATAGCCCACCAGGCTCCTCTGTCCATGGAATTCTCCAGGCAAGACTTGTGGAGTGGGTCCATTCCCTTCTCCAGGGGATTTTCCCAAACCAGGATGTACCTGGGCCTCCTGCATTGCAGGTAGATTCTTTACCATCTGAGCAAACAGGGAAGCTTTAATTTCCTATATACATTCTAGTTAATGATGAAGGTGAAAGAGAAGAGTTAAAAAGCTGGCTTAAAACTCAACATTCAAAAAACTAAGATCATGGCATCTAGTCCCATCACTTCATGGCAAATAGATGGGGAAACAGTGAAAACAGTGACAGACTTTATTTTGGGGGGCTCCAAAATCAACTGCAGATGGTGACTGCAGCCATGAAATTAAAAATGCTTGCTCCTTGGAAGAAAAGTTATGACAAACCTAGGTAGTGTATTAAAAAGCAGAGATATTATTTTGCTGACAAAGGTCCATATATAGTCAAAACAATGGCTTTTCCTGTAGTCACGTATAGATGGGAGAATTGGATGATAAATAAGGCTGAGCACTGAAAAATTGATGCTTTTGAACAGTGGTGTCAGAAAAGACTCTTGAGAGTCCCTTGATCTGTAGGGAGATCAAACCAGTCAATCCTAAAGAAAATCAACCTGAATATTCATTGGAAGGGCTGATGCTGAAGTTGAAGCTCCAATATTTTGGCTACCTGATGCAAAGAACTGACTCATTGGAAAAGACCTTTATGCTGGGAAAGATTGAAGGAAGGAGGAGAAGGAGGTGACAGAGGACGAATTGTTGGATGGCATCACCGACTCAATGGACATGAGTTTGAGCAAGCTCCACGAGATGGTGAAGGACGGGAAGTTTGGTGTGCTGCAGTCCATGGGGTCGGAAAGAGTCTGAAATAACTGAGTGATGGAACAACAACATTCCATACAATATTGTGTTTCACCACATTTTAGTTATATTTTTCTTCATAAAGTTGTTTGCTTTCATACAT
Organism: Oryx dammah; assembly: GCF_014754425.2. Lineage (NCBI taxonomy): Eukaryota > Metazoa > Chordata > Mammalia > Artiodactyla > Bovidae > Oryx > Oryx dammah. The sequence goes on from NW_024070201.1 coordinate 66,115,786, forward strand.
AATGTGAGCAAAAAACAAAAAAAAACAAACAAAAATAGCATTGTTTGAAGTGTTCGTAGTCATAAGGAAAATGAAAAATGGGACAGCATAACCCCTGACCATGAGAAACTCAGTGTGCTGTGTGCAGTCATTCCACAAAACATGTTTCTTTGAGATCATATGAGTAGAAACATAATACATTATTTAAATAATAATTTTCATCTATCTAATACCTAATGAGTATACATTTGTGAAAAATACTGTGCAATTGCTCCTAGGAATATAAGTGATTAAGAGGAAACATTCTTTGGTCTTAGGGGGATTTGCAGTCTACTGACTTGACATTTTAATACTTTTCTCTAATGTTTCTGTGATTACTGTTCTTGTCATTCAGTTCATTCAATCCTGAATAAGCTATCCTTACTCGGATAGCTAAAATAAGTTTCTAAACAGTTTCCTTGTCTTAAACTCTACAGTATGATGTTGTTTGGCACTGGCATCATGTTCTAAATTATAAATGCCATGCACTATAAACAAGGGCTTATTGATGATGAGTACAAATTGATATGGAAAAGGATAAGCAGAGAAGACGTATTATGTTAGTGAATTTAGGAAAAGGAACATAGACGCAGGAGAGAGCAGAAGACTCAGTCGTATCCAACTCTTTGCCACCCCATGGACTGTAGCTCTCCAGGCTCCTCTGTCCATGGGATTTTTCAGGCAAGAATACTGGAGTGTTCGATACATCTGTGTCTTTTGCTATCTCGCATACAGGGTTATCGTTACCATCTTTCTAAATTCCATATATATGCGTTAGTATACTGTATTGGTATTTTTCTTTCTGGCTTACTTCACTCTGTATAATTGGCTCCAATTTCATCCCCCTCATTAGAACTGATTCAAATATATTCTTTTTAATGGCTGAGTAATAGTCCATTGTGTATATGTACCACAGCTTTCTTATCCATTCATCTACTGATAGACATCTATTATGTTGCTTCCATGTCCTGGCTATTATAAACAGTGCTGCGATGAACACTGGGGTACACGTGTCTCTTGCAATTCTGGTTTCAAACGAATTGTGAGTCTAGGTTTGATGCAGGATACAGGATGCTTGGGGCTGGTGCACTGGGATGACCCAGAGGGATGGTATGGGGAGGGAGGTGGGAAGGGGGTTCAGGATTGGGAACATGTATACACCCATGGCAGATTCATGTTGATGTATGGCAAAACCAGTACAATATTGTAAAGTAAAATAATAATAATAACAATAACAAAAAGAATACTGGAGTGGGTTGCCATTTTCTCCTCCAGGGGATCTCCTGACCCAGGGATCAAACCATACCTCCTGCATTGACAAGCCAATTCTTTACCACTGAGCCCCCTGGGAAGCCCCTAGACACAGGTAACATTGCAAATAAGTTTGTAGGTAGAGTAGGGGTTTGCCAGGCAGAGAATTTAGCAAGGAGCATTTCTGATATTGCATTTAAAGACTGAAGTTGTTACACTTTGTGGGCATAGAGGTGTGCCACTCAGAATTCTCTTGACTAGAGAGTTTGTAACAAGTAGAGTTGTTAGCAGAGCTTCCAGATGCAGCTACCACGTGGTCTCTGCTGTAGTATTTGAGCTGAGGAGGTACTCTTTCAAGACAGCCCAAACCAATGATTGCTCGTGGGCAAGGAACTAGGAGCTCATCAGTTTCACTCAACATAGGTCTCTACTTCAGGCCGTTTTTGAACTAGCTGAGACCTTCTCTCTTTCTCTGAGTTGTATAAAAGCCTGGGGCATTCCTCTTTAATCCTTCCTTCTCTTCTTTCATGAATCATAGTTTGAAGACTTTCCCTTCCTATTCCTGCTCCCTTTTATCTGCCATAGCCACTAACCCCAATAAACCTCCTGCTCTTCTAACTCTGTTTTGCTATGTGCTTCTCAGCTGACACAGTGTATTAAGGTAAAGAACTGTGAACAAAGCACATATTTCAAGTGTTTTTCTCTAATTGGAGTGAAAGCATACACCTGGTTCTGAGAAATTACTTGGACATGGTATTTGTTTCAACATTTTTGTTTCTCAAATATCTTCTCTGAGACAGAACAAACTTTAAGCCAAGGGAATACAAAGATAAGGACAGTAAGTTTTGTACTCATGATCAAGTCCTGTTCCGAGAGTGCATTCATAGCTCCAATTTGTTTGTAAGTCCAACAAAGTTAGCCTAGGTACCCAACTAACACAACTAGCTATATCACAGTGTACTGCAATATGTTTGCAATACTTCTTGCATGAGTGATACATGTATACATACATAAAAATAAAGACAAAAAATAAAACATTTTTAATCTTACAGTAAAGTACCTTGAAAAGTATACTGAGTTCAGTTCAGTCGCTCGGTTGTGTCCCACTGTTTGTGACCCCATGGACTGCAGCATGCCAGGCTTCCCTATCCATCATCAATTCCAAGAGCCTACTCAAATGAGTCCATCACATCCAACAATCTCATCCTCTGTCCCCTTCTCCTCCTGCCTTCACTGTTTCCCAGCATCAGAATCTTTTCCAATCAGTCAGTTCTACTCATCAGGTGGTCAAAGTGTTGGAGTTTCAGCCTCAGCATCAGTCCTTCCAATGAAAATTCATGACTGATTTCCTTAGGATTGACTGATTGGATCTCCTTGGAGTCCAAAGGACTCTCAAGAGTCTTCTCCAATACCACAGTTCAAAAGTATTAATTTTTCAGCACTCAGCTTTCTTTATAGTCCAACTCTCACATCCATACATGATTACTGGAAAAACCATAGCTTTGACTAGATGGACCTTTTTTGGTAAAGTAATGTCTCTGCTTTTTTATATGCTGTCTAGCTTGGTCATAGCTTTTCTTACAAGGTCAAGTATCTTTTAATTTCATGGCTGCAGTCACATCTGCAGTGATTTTGGAGCCCAAGAAAATAGTCTCTCACTGTTTCCATTGTTTCCCCATCTACTTGCCATGAAGTGATGGGACCCGATGACATGATCTTAGTTTTCTGAATGTTGAGTTTTAAGCCAGCTTTTTCACTCTCCTCTTTTACTTTCATCAAGAGGCTCTTTAGTTCTTCACTTTCTGCCTATCTGAGGTTATTTATATTTTATATTTATATTTATATTTTTCCCAGCAATCTTGATTCCAGATGGTGCTTCATCCAGCCTGGTATTTCACATGATGTACTCTGCATATAAGTAAAATAAGCATGGTGACAACATACAGCCTTGACATACTCCTTTGCTGATTTGAAACCAGTCTGTTGTTACATGTCCAGTTGGAATGTGTCTAACTGTTGCTTCTTGTCTTGCATATAGATTTCTCAGGAGGCAGATCAGGTGGTCTGGTATTCCCATCTCTTTAAGAATTTTCCACAGTTTCTTGTGGTCCATACAATCAAAGGCTTTGGCGTAGCCAATAAAGCAAAAGTAGATGTTTCTCTGAAATTCTCTTGCTTTTTTGGTAATCCCGCAGATGTTGGCAATTTGAGTTTTTATTCCTCTGCCTTTTCTAAAACCACCTCGAACATCTGGAATTTTATAGTTCATGTACTGTTGAAGCCTGGCTTGGAGAATTTTGAGAGCTGGCATGCATGTTCCAGGGGTTGGCATGCAAGTTTGCATCTCTGAAACTTCACAACTTGAAGTTTCATATGTAGAGGCCTTACCGTATGACGCCTGTGCTGGTGGAGTGCACAGTGTATGGATGGGAAATTGGAGATACCATTGTTTATACTTTAGAAGTTGCTCCTGCCCTTGAGAAGTGTCCTGGGAATGGGAATATAAGTCCCGCAAATTATATCACTGAGGCAAGAGAGATGTGTTGTTTGCACTGAGGCCCTATCTCATCAGGAGTCAATCCCATCTGCAAAATAAAAGAACATTATTATTAACAGTTATTCATCTGCTCATCATCAAGGATAATAATATGGGATATAACTATCAGTAAAAGTAAAATGTGTTGAAGGCCCAGGAACCCTAGAATACAGAGAAAAGGTTAAAATAGTACACAAACACAATAATTTTAAACAATGCTTGCTTTTGGCATTGGAAGCAGTTCACCTCATCTAATTTTTTTATTAAGTCATCAACATATTATTTTATCAGACTAAGATTAAGCACTGAGATTTAAGCAAAAATATGATTAATTTTTTTCAGTGTTACAGCTTAGAGTGAGTTTTTGAATATATCAAAAGCTTCTGATGAATGCATTAACATTGGATGAATTTGTAAATAAAATCACATAGATTCTTATAATATTAATATTATGCCTGTAATAGAAAGCCAAAAATAATTACGAGAGAACATCTTTGAGAAACAGATGCAATGTTGTATGTGTTTCTAATAAATCACTTACAGTCCATTATGGGATGTTATGCCTTTGAACAGTATTTAATCCATCAGCAGACAACTATGTAATGAAATTACTTGAAGCAAACTTTGAAAACTGTCCTTACATTTTCCTCCACCCTCCAAGATGCATTATATCTATGGATTAAAAAAAACAAACAAGCAATTCATACAAAATCATTTTTTCCTTCAGTATAAAATGATTATTCTAAAGAAACATATAATGTAATTGAATTGTCATCTGAAGCTTCTGTCCTTCTTTCTGCAAATGGTGAAATGATCCATTTGATAATAATAAAAGCCAATTATGTGGGACATAGATTTCTGTAAATCTATTAAAGATTTTTTGTGTTTATCCCTGCAGATCCAGAAAACCATTATATATAAATTAAATTAATCTATTCAGCTTTTGGACTCAAAACCTCTGCCTAGATTTTTACCACCAGAGGATCTTAAAGCTATTTGAGTTATTAAACTTGGAAATAAATAATATCACATTTTTATTATGTCATCTTCCCAAATGATTTTGCTTAATTTTCTTAGCTACCAAGCATAAGTAAATTTACAGACAAAAGGGCATAGGTAAAAAGTATCTGTTTAGATTCCATATATATCACAATCATTGTTAAATCATGCTTTCTCTTTCCTAAGAAATTAACTTCCACAAATAGTTGCTGCAATGGCCACTCTAAAGGTAGGAACATGATCTCATTTGGGGGTCCACTCAGAAAGCCAAATACTGAACAAAGAGTAACAAAAAATATATGACAATGCTTAGTGGACTTAAGGATAAATATTGTCTTTGAGCTGTTTAAAAGTGGATGTAAAGAAATATAAAAGTGAGAGTAAAGTTGCTCAGTCACGTCCGACTCTTTGAGGCCTCATGGACTGTAGTTGCCAGGCTCCGCCATCCATGGGATTTCCCAGGCAAGAATACAGGAGTAGATTGCTGTTTCCTTCTCTAGGGCATCTTCCCAACCCAGGGATTGACCCCTGTCTCCTGCATTGCAGGGAGACTCTTTACCAGCTGAGACACTAGGGAATATGGCATATTGCTTATTATAATATATATAGAAATGTTCTTGTGACTCCAAATACCTAAGATAGTACAGCTGATGCATATACATGGAGGGTATATGATCAGTAATCCAATTTGACACTGACAGACCTACTTTTTACCTTTAAAAAAATTCAGATATTTATTGATGCTGAAGTAATACAATATATAAATATGTAATTTAAAGAATAAAAATCTTATCCCCCCTCCACAGAATGTTTTCTGCATATGTTTGTGATGTATTTTTATAGATTTTGTCTTCTCTATCTCTGCGTGTCTCTCTATTTCTCTCTCTCCTTCCCCCACCTATTTGTAGTATTTTATCTCTATTTTTCTTTTGTTTTATAACTTAGATACTTTCAAATATGTTTGTTTCTTTGGCATGATTATTTTGGCCTAAGAGTCTGTCTTAAAAATCATCCTTGTCCCTACATACAGATATATTTCATTGTACATTTGCACATGGTATTGCATGTCATGAATATATAATATGTTTGTTTTCTGTTTCTTACTAATAGAACTTTAGATCTTTTCTATTTTTTCTCTCTTAAAATGCTTAAGTCAATATCCTTCGGCTGAATTTTTTCCATAGAAATAGATTTTATACAATTAGCAACAAAATCAACTGTTTTGCAAATCAACTCAAATTACAACTGTCTTGATAATTCGTATAAATACTTGTAAACCAACAATGATTTTATTGGTTTTTATTTACTCAGTGTTTAATCATTATTCGTCTCACCACTTATTTATTAAGTAGTATCATCTCACTTTTTTTTTTTTTTTACATTTCACAAAGTGCCTAAAATAGTGCCACACACAGAATTAAGTGTAATGTTCTGGGGGAGGGGGGACCTTTACAGTCAAAGAAGTGCGTCGAATCAGACTTGATGCCATTGTGTATGTGTGGGTGTGCTTAGTCGCTCAGTCTCATCTGAGACCCCATGGACTGTAGCCCACCAGGCTCCTCTGTCCATAGGATTTCCCCGGCAAAAATACTGGAGTGGGTTGCCATTTCCTTCTCTAAGGGATCTTCCCGACCCAGGGATTGAACCTGCATCTCCTGCATCGACAGACAGATTCTTTACCACTGAGTCACTTGGGAAGCCCCTATTAGCTGTATAATGTCAAATACATTTCTAAGTATCTTGATTCAGTGTCTTCATCTTTGTGTGGGCTTTAATAGTCATCCCCAAAGTGGTTTTCCTTTGGTTGTGATCCTTCACTGAGATTTAAAATCCTGTTTCCTTAATATACGGGTGTCTAATAAACACATGAAAAGATGCTCAACACCATTATTAGAGAAATAAAAATCAAAACTACAATGTGGTATCACCTCACACAGGTCAGAATGACCATCATCAAATATATATATATATATATATATATATATATATATATATATATATACACACACACACAAACAGCAAATGCTGGAGAGGATATGAAGAAAAGGGAACCCTCCTGCACTGTTGGTGAGAATGTAAACTGATACAGCCATTATGAAAATCATTATGGACATTCCTGACAAAGCTAGGAATAACTCTACTCTATGACCCAGCAAGCCCACTACTGGGCATATACCTTAAGAAAACCACAATTCTAAAAGACATAGGTTCCCCCAATGTTCTTTGCAGCAATATTTACAATAGCCAAGACATGGATGCAACTTAGATATCCATGGACAGATGAATGAATGAAGAAGTTGTGGTACATATATACAATGGAATGTTAGCCATACAAAGGAACAAATTTTAGTCAGTTGTAGTGAGGTGGATGAACTTAGAGCCTCTTATACAGAGTGAAATAAGTCAGAGAGAGAAAAACAAGAATTGTGTATTAAGAAATATGTATGGAATCTAGAAAAATGGTACTGATGAACCGAGTGAAGAGCAGACTTGTGGACACAGCTGGTGAAGGAAAGGGTGGGACAAACTGAGAAAGTAGCATTGACATATATACACTACCATGTATAAAGGAGTTAGTGGAAGTTGCTAAATAACACAGGGAGCCCCACTTGGCTCTGTGATGACCTAGAGGGGTGAGATGGGGGGACAGTAGGGAGATTTTAGAGGGAGGGTATATATAATTATGACTGAGTCACTTTGTTGTATGGCAGAAACCAACATAACACTGAAAAGCAATTTTCCACCGATTAAAAAGTTATTTTTCTTTTTTTTTTAAGAAATCAGTTTCATTGGTCCACTGGTACCTATGGTTCATTTCCAGAAGCAGTAAAATCATTTTAATGGATTCTTACACTGATTCCTGTCTGAGTGCAGTGGTTTGGGGCTTTGTACCATGACATCTGCAAAGCTTTCTGGTGGTGGTGTTAGCCAACCATCTGTAAAGACTCCTACCATAGCTTTCATCAGTACTTCCAGAAATACACCATTCACCACCACCACAACCACAGGTATGATTATCTGCAAATATTTACTGAAATCAACTATGCACAAGGTGCTTTACATAAATTAACAATAATTTGCAAAAATTCCTTGAAGTTATCCATTACTACATTTTGCAGATGAGAGAACTAAGACTCAGATAATTCAAATCAGGTTTGCAAAGTTATACAGCTTGTGAGTTACAAGGTTACATCATGTCACATAAATATAAAAGTCTATTCTCCTTTGGATAGATTAAAATAGTGGTTATCAATCCAGACAGCCCATTAAAATCACTAAAAAGAGTAATAATAAGCATCTCACCAAACTAATTAAGTTAGATCTCTGAGGGTGGGGCTGAGGCTTTAGCAATTTAATCACCCTAGAAGAGTCTAATGTACTAAAAGCTATTCTTTTAGAGAAACTCAAGATATGACAGTTCTATTGAGACTTTCAGAATATGCATGTTTTAACACACCCTTGATTTCTATGATAGAAATTATAATATATTCAATATAAACCAGCAAGAAACATATCACTAATAAATTCCTTAGTGATGGAAGGAGACTCAACAGATCATTTGTCTCTCCTCAAGGTTTTTATGCTGAAAAGAAGCTTTCCTAGAAAAATAAGAAAACTTTCCTATGACTATACTATTGATTTCTTATTGTGGGCCACAATAGTATTAATCCTTAAATTCCTTTATTTGTACAGTCATTGCAATATATAAAAGCTCTCATGAATTATGCATTAGCTTATTTGATGTGCTCATTAGGAAAAGGAAGAAGACTCCATGTTTAATTGAATAGTTTGATTTCTTTTGTTAATTATTGACATTAAGTTTTTATATAGTCAATTCAAGAAGCTATGTATTAGAAGGATCAAAAGAAGATTTTGATAAGGTATAAAGTTTTAATTGATATAGATGTTTAAATTGCCTTAAATGTAAAGGATGAAGGTTAATCTGATTTTAATTGTATGCATTATATATGTATCTTCACATATTATATAATAAACTTGAAATATATAGGTAACAGATAGGGCGTCTTTAAGCACCATAAGCAAGTGTGGCCATGATCTTCATGCCATGCCTGGAAACAGAAGCCATTGAGTACGTATGTACTGAGTGGTCCGTCTAGTTAAGGCTATGGTTTTTCCAGTAGTCATGTATGGATGTGAGAGTTGGACTGTGAAGAAGGCTGAGCACCGAAGAATTGATGCTTTTGAATTGTGGTGTTGGAGAAGACTCGAGAGTCCCTTGGACTACAAGGAGATCCAACCAGTCCATTCTGAAGAAGATCAGCCCTGGGATTTTTTTGGAAGGAATGATCCTAAAGCTGAAGCTCCAGTACTTTGGCCACCTCATGCAAAGTGTTGACTCATTGGAAAAGACTTTGATGCTGGGAGGGATTGGAGGCAGGAGGAGAAGGGGACGACAGAGGATGAGATGGCTGGATGGCATCACTGACTCGATGGATGTAAATCTGAGTGAACTCCGGGAGTTGGTGATGAACAGGGAGGCCTGGCGTGCTGCGATTCATGGGGTCGCAAAGAGTAGGACCCGGCTGAGCGACTGAACTGAACTGAGTGAATCTATGACGATGTACATGTCTATATCTGCATGACTATGTATCCTTAATCTAATTATAAATTTCTTAAGAGCAGAGAATTTCCTTTTATCTTTTTGTATCTGCTACAACAACTAGCATAGATCTGGGTACATCATAAGTTTTCTGGTAAATATATATAGTTTTCTTTCTAAATGCAATCTAAAATATCATTTGATATTTTACTAACTTATTTAAATAAAGCATAATTGGTAAACTATAATATGAAATAAAATTTATTCTCTTTCAGGAAAAATATCAAAGTTTTAAAATTGTTTTTTAATTCTTAGTACTCTCCTCTTCTCATAAAAATAAATGGTTGGAAGGTTTCTCCAAATATATTTTTTATATAGTTTGAAATATATTTTAAATAGTTTGAAAAAGAACGTGAGAGTAAAATGTCCATTTTTGTGTCTCCTTGAAATACATACAAAGTCATTTCTTGACCAATAATCTTGCTATTCAAATTGTGCTCTGCACATCATCATCAGTGGTATCAGCTGAGTGTTTGTTATAACTGCAGAAACTCAGAGCCCACTGTTGTTTAGTTGGCAAGTTGTGCCCGACTCTTGCGACCCCATGGACCATAGCCCCACCAAGCTCTTCTGTCCATGGGATTTTCCAGGCAAAAATACTGGATTGAGTAGCCATTTCCTTCTCCAGGGAATCTTCCTAATCCAGAGATTGAACCTGTGTCTCCTGCACTGGCAGGCAGATTCTTTACCACTGAGTCTCCAGGGAATCCCAATTCAATTTACATATCTATATACAAGTACTTTTTACATTGTTTCCATTATGGTTTGTAAAATGATGCTGTGTATAGTTCTCTGTGCAATATTCCTTCTATGTTTTAATGTACAACAATTTTTCAAGCATCTGTGTGTGTGTTTCTTGTTATATTGAATGATCTTTCAAATATAAGTAGTTAAGGAACACAGGTCCTAATGCCAACCCTTGCAACTGTTGGACATATGACCTTAAGCAAGTGATCAGTGTCCCTAGACTCATATTTCTCTTCTTAGAAATGACAGTGTTGATGTAGACAGTCTCCGGAACCTCCACCTCCATCATTCCATGACATTGACATCATATCAGCATCATTTTCATAAAGTTGCTGATACATCTAATTTAAATCCTCTTGCTTATGATACTAATCAGAAAAAAAGAAGCTTGTTTTACACAGTCTGCAACCAGGAAAAAATAAGCAAAATATTAAGAACAATTAAGATGTCTATTCAGTTTGCTGAGATAGTTTGATCTGTATCAATAAACATTTGCAGGGGAAGAGTAGCTAGTGCTCAAATGCAATACTTCCATAAGTTACTCACCCCTGCCTTTTCACAGCAGCAGACTGTTCAGTGCTTTGTTAAGCCCCCAGCTAGTTCTTACTCACAGACTCTATTTCTGAGAATGCAATTGATTTTTGAAGTTAACATTCCCAATCTCAAGGTATCTAGTAGAGCAAGAGGTTATGAATATAATAGGGAGATTTTATTTTCCTCAAAGCCTGCTCTGAATTCAGAAGTTTACTAAAGGTGAAGAGAGTAGTGAGGCAATGCCACATCCAACCCAGTGGGGAGGAAGGGAATGAACAGGAGGCAAATGAGAATTCAAGGAGAGCTGTAAACAAATCTGTCCCACTTACATTATATATGAAGAATCACATTTAACATCTCCAGACTGCTTCACTGATCTTGATATCTCAGCTTATTATTGCCCTCAGTTCTAGAGTTTAACATCTACTTATAAGTTATGAACTGTATTTGGTAATGAGGATACAAATGTGAAAGATAAAGTCTGATCCTCTGTCCCCTCTTTATCAGTATCCAGCATTGCTGGCAGGTCAGGTGGTCTGATATTGCCATCTCTTTCAGAATTCCCCACAGTTTATTGTGATTCACACAGTCAAAGGCTTTGGCATAGTCAATAAAGCAGAAATAGATGTTTTTCTGGAACTCTCTTGCTTTTTCCATGATCCAGCAGATGTTGGGAATTTGATCTCTGGTTCCTCTGCCTTTTCTAAAACCAGCTTGAACATCAGGGAGTTCACGGTTCACTTATTGCTAAAGCCTGGCTTGGAGAATTTTGAGCTGAGCTTTACTAGCATGTGAGATGAGTGCGATTGTGTGGTAGTTTGAGCATTCTTTGTCTTTTGGACATGGAACAACAGACTGGTTCCAAATAGGAAAAGGAGTACGTCAAGGCTGTATATTGTCACCCTGCTTATTTAACTTCTATGCAGAGTACATCATGAGAAACGCTGGACTGGAAGAAACACAAGCTGGAATCAAGATTGCCAGGAGAAATATTAATAACCTCAGATATGCAGATGACACCACCCTTATGGCAGAAAGTGAAGAGGAACTAAAAAGCCTCTTGATGAAAGTGAAAGAGGAGAGTGAAAAAGTTGGCTTAAAGCTCAACATTCAGAAAACGAAGATCATGGCATCCGGTGCCATCACTTCATAGATGGGGAAACAGTGGAAACAGTGTCAGACTTTATTTTTTTGGGCTCCAAAATCACTTCAGATGGTGACTGCAGCCATGAAATTAAAAGACGCTTACTCCTTGGAAGAAAAGTTATGACCAACCTAGACAGCATATTCAAAAGCAGAGACATTACTTTGCCGACTAAGGTCCGTCTAGTCAAGGCTATGGTTTTTCCTGTGGTCATGTATGGATGTGAGAGTTGGACTGTAAAGAAGGCTGAGTGCTGAAGAATTGATACTTTTGAACTGTGGTGTTGGAGAAGACTCTTGAGAGTCCCTTGGACTGCAAGGAGATCTAACCAGTCCATTCTGAAGGAGATTAACCCTGGGATTTCTTTGGAAGGAATGATGCTGAAGCTGAAACTCCAGTACTTTGGACACCTCGTGTGAAGAGTTGACTCATTGGAAAAGACTCTGATGCTGGGAGGGATTGGGGGCAGGAGGAGAAAGGGATGACCAAGGATGAGATGGCTGGATGGCATCACGGACTCGATGGACATGAGTCTGAGTGAACTCCAGGAGATGGTGATGGACAGGGAGGCCTGGCGTGCTGTGATTCATGGGGTCGCAAAGAGTCGGACACGACTGAGCAACTGAACTGAACTGAACTGAACTGAGCATTGCTGGCTGAGTCCTTGGTTTCCTAAAACATGAATCACCTGCACTGAACTTTTTTTCTTCAACTCTTATTGCTGAAAATAGAAGTGCAGACATAGAAGGCCCTTCATGATATGGCTACTGCTTACTTTTCTTATCCCATCTTTGTCTTTACCTATTCTTATACTCTCGGTTCTACTGAAATCTCTGCATCCCACGCTTAACTTGACTTCAGTAGATGGATTAGGCTATTAAATTTCATTGCTTTTACATATAATTCCATCTTGCCAGAGTGACTTTCCTGATTCTCTTCACTTTGTTAGATTCCACTAGGTCTTCACGTATCAGCTTAGCTTTCCAGGCTTTAGGACACCCATTCTAATGCACAGGACTGGTGATCCATTATTGTATCCACACAGGAAATACCTCTTTTATCTACTGTAGAATGCTACCATCTAATTACCACTCTAGATCATACAATTCTTTCAGTCAGCCAGACCATTGTTTGGCCAGTATATGCACAAATATATTTTCATAAAAATAAATTATTAAACAACCCTAAGAGGTAGCTAGTCATATAACTCTGTGCAATTTATAGTTAAAGAAATGTTAAAAATCTTATCCTAAACCCAGATCAGTAGGTAAAACATATTTACTTTTCTGAATAAATTACATGCTTTTCTCCACTGGAATGTCACTTTATCTCATGTTGAACAAAATCAGTGATGGGGAGAAATATCAAAACTACAAAAGCACCAACAGGAGAGAGAGGTGAATTCTATGATTCATGATGGTCTGTTGACACACAGCATGTTCTCAGGAGAAATGCAGGAGAAGGGGTTTGGGAAGTGAGATGACCCTTTAAATGAATTTTTAATAAATTAAATTGCAAGTCATTTTCTCAAAGAAATAAGAGTGGCAATATCTATTTTTATCAACTTTCATCATTTTGTTGTTGCTGCTGTTTCCAAAAATATGAGATTGGTTCTGAACACTTTACAGATTAGAGAATAAGTTTGTCTACTGTAATTTTTTCCACAAAGTCCTTTAAAGTTTTTCTTTTTTTTTTGTATTAAAAAAAAAAAATAAAGCAGGTTTAATCACAAGTGACTTTGAATAGGGCCATTTGCCATCTATCTGACTTTCTGCCTTTGAAAAATTTTAAATTTATTTTCACTGTGTAATTATTTTTAATGTCTAGAGTTTATGATTTGAGAGCCAGAACTTTCTCCCAGACCCAAGCTCATAAATTTTCAATTGGCTTGTGAAGCCAGTAGGGGTACTTCTTGTCTAATTTGGTTTCAGGAAAGACTTCATTGAAGTCTTCAGTGGTCATCTGGATCAAATGGAATTATGTCTCTCATCTCCAACTCTTTCTCGTATTCCTGAATCCTGGTCTTCCAAAGAGACAAAAACTCAGCACAACTTTTCACATCTTCTGTTTCTTCAGTATCCACCTGGGCACTATATTTATACTCTGGCATAGGAAACTTCAGGGCAATAAACTTCTTTTCAGTCATCCACCAAGTCAGCCTTAGCCATGTTGGCCTTGCAGTAAATCCAGTCGGTGGCAGGTGGCTTCTGAGGAAGAGTAGCCAACCTGGGGTGACGGTCTCATTCTAGGATTTTAAGGAGTTAGCCAAGGCCTTCTGGTTTCCGGAAGTGATCTTTCCAAATCTACCCAGTCCATGGCTTTTAGAGCAAGTTTCCATCCAACGATTTTGAGATCCTTCACCGACCCCTGGCACAGCCCACAGTTCACAGCAGCAATGTATTTATTTTTAATTGGAGGATGGTCACCTTAAAAGGGTCTTCTCTGGTAGCTCAGTTGGTAAAGAATCTGCCAGCAATGCAGGAGACCCAATTCAATTCCTGGGTTGGGGAGATCCACTGGAGAAGGGATAGGCCTACCCACTCCAGTATTTTGGGGCTTCCCTGTGGCTCAGCTGGTAAAGAAGCTGCCTGCAATGTGGGAGACCTGGATTCAACCCCTGGGTTGGGAAGATCCCCTGGAGAAGGGAAAGACTACTCACTTCAGTATTCTGGCCTGGAGAATTCCATGGACTGTATAATCCATGGGGCCACAAAGAGTCTGACATGACTGAGCATCTTTCACTTTCGCTTTCTTTACATTACAATATTGCATTAGTTTCTGCCTTATGTCAAGATGAATCAGCTATTGGTATACATATGTCTCCCCTCTCTTGAACCTCCCTCCTACATCCCATCTCTCTAGGTTGTCACAGAACACCAGATTTGAATTCTCTGCATCATATAGCAAATTCCCACGGGTTGTCTATTTTACACATGGTAATGTATTTGTTTCCATGTGCTCTGCTCTGCTTAGTTGCTCAGTCGTGTCTGACTCTTTGCCACTCCACAAACTGTAGGCACCTATGTCTATGGGGATTCTCCAGGTAAGAATACAGGAGTGAGTTGCTATGCCCTCTTCCAAGGGATCTTCCCAACCCAGGAATCAAACCCAGGTCTCCCACATTGCAGGCAGATTCTTTACTATCTGAGCCACCAGGGAAGCATTTGTTTCCATGCTACTCTCAATTCATCCCACACTCTCCTTCCGCTACTGTGTTCACAAGTTTGTTCTTTATGTTTGCATCTCCTTTGTTGCCCTGCAGATAGGTTCATCAGTACCATCTTCTTAGATTCCATATATATTGCATTAATATATATTTGTTTTTCTCTTTCTGACTTACTTTACTCTATATAATAGGCTCTAAGTTCATCCACCTAAATTTTATTTGAGCTGTTTTCTTCTCCTTTTAAAAGCAATTCTACTTAAATTTTGACAAATTTTAAGGGCCCTTAACTGATAAGAGCTTAGGCAATATATCATTGGCATACACTTACTACCAAATATTTTTTCTAGTTCTTCATTATTAAATTTTCAAACATACATAAAAGTTAAAAGAATGAACCACTAAGATTCAACATAAATTTGGCACTTGTTAACATTTTCCATATGTGGCTCATGGTACTTCCCTCCTAAATACTCCAGCATTGCCTCCTAAAAACAAAAGCATCCTCTTATATAACTGGATCCTCTTATATAACTTATCTGACCTATAAAAACTAACCATAACACCTCAACTTCATCTAATATCCTGTTTATGTTTCAATTTGCTGAGTTGCCTTCAATAAGTATGTTACTATTGCTTTTTTAGGACTTAGATTGTTTAAGTTTATTAATTGCTCTCAATTCTCATCTCTCTTTAGCCTATTTTCATCTATAGCAGTTCCACTTTCTTTTATTTGTCTATTTTTCATGACAATGGTATAATTGATGTTTTAATGTTTTAAGCCTCTGGGTCAGTTATTTTACAGAATATTCCTAATATTTGCATTATCTTATTGTTTTCTTAGAGTGTCATTTAATTGTTTCTCTATCCCCATGTTTGTTTATAAACTAGGGTTTGGAAACAATGCCTGAATTAGATGCAGGTACAATATTTTGGCAGGTGCACTTAACAGGTGAGATAGAGTACTTCACATTTCAACATAAACAAAAGCACATAATATCAATTGGTCTCCTTAGCAATGATGCCAGATTTGGCTACTTGGTTAAGATTTGACCAATAGATATTTTTGTTATAAAGATTAGTTTCCTCTTTGATTTTAGCAAACAGTTGCGTGTGGAGTCATACGTTGACATATTAAAATTACCTTCCAAATTTGAATTCATCCAATACCTTTTCCCCAATAATTTTATTGTTCATTGATTGTCTAAGGTGCAATCAATTATATCATTGGATTCTGTGAAAAGATGACTTTTTAACTTGCATCATTTCTTTAATATTATTTATACATCATTAATTTAGGTTACATATTCAAAAGCAGAGAGATTACTTTGCCGACTAAGGTCCGTCTAGTCAAGGCTATGGTTTTTCCAGTGGTCATATATGGATGTGAGAGTTGGACTGTGAAGAAGGCTGAGCGCCGAAGAATTGATGCTTTTGAACTGTGGTGTTGGAGAAGACTCTTGAGAGTTCCTTGGACTGCAAGGAGATCCAACCAGTCCATTCTGAAGGAGATCAACCCTGGCATTTCTTTGGAAGGAATGATGCTAAAGCTGAAACTCCAGTACTTTGGCCACCTCATGTGAAGAGTTGACTCAATGGAAAAGACTTTGATGCTGGGAGGGATAGGGGGCAGGAGGAGAAGGGGACGACCGAGGATGAGATGGCTGGATGGCATCACTGACTCGATGAACGCGAGTCTGAGAGAACTCCGGGAGTTGATGATGGACAGAGAGGCCTGGCGTGCTGCGATTCATGGGGTTGCAAAGAGTCAGACACGACTGAGCAATTGAACTGAACTGAACTGAACTGAATTTGTGTAAAAAGTTTTCTCTCAACAAACAGCAATGAATTAGAAACATTTGTTAAAAAGATGGAAAAATGGTCAACTCTTCTCTTTTAATTATTAATTTCAGAATAAAATATTGACATGGTAGTTACCTCCCTATATGGCAAAAAGTTGTTTTTTTTTTTTTTAAATTTATGGTTAACTTAAGTGTAGATAGTCTTTTTCTATAGATGGTAGTCTTTTCTATAGATAGTCTTTTTCTATAGATATAATAGATTCACTGCCTCTAAACAGAGGGGAGCCTAGAGGAAATTGGCTGAAAACATTGGATTCTAATCTAATTTAGGTCTACAGCTTCTAAGTTTTCTTATTTTTAAATCAATAACAACTGCTTAAACTTTTTCAGCCTCATTATTCATTTACCCATATATTTTCATGGACATCTATTAAATGCTAGTATGTGAATCAGTTCTTTTTTATGGCCAGAATTCTATTTGGTTCAGTTCAGTTCAGTTGTTCAGTCATGTCCGACTCTTTGAGACCCCATGGACTGCAGCCTGCCAGACTTCCCTGTCCATCAACAACTCCTGGGGCTTACTCAAACTCATGGCCATCGAGTTGGTGATGCCATCCAACCATCTCATCCTCTATCATCCCCTTTCCTCCTGCCTTCAATTTTTCCTAGCATCAGGGTCTTTTCCAAAGAGTCAGTTCTTCACATCACGTGGCTAAAGTATTGGAGTTTCAGCTTCAGCATCAGTCCTTTCAATGAACATCCAGGACTGATATATCCTTTAGGATTGACGGGTTGGATCTCCTTGCAGTCCAAGGGACTCTCAAGAATTTTCTCCAGCACCACAATTCAAAAGCATCAATTCTTCGGCACTCAGCTTTGTTTATAGTCGAACTCTCACATCCATACATGACTATTGGAAAAACCATAGCCTTGACTAGATGGACCTTTTTTGGCAAAGTAGTCTCTGCTTTTTAATATGTTGTCTATGTTGGAACCTCGCGGAATTTTTAGATTTCAGTGCCTTCTATGTTGTATTTGTTGTTTACTTCCATGATGACTTCAGTGTAGACTGAGTAATATTTATATTAAAAATTAAATTGCAAGTTTTTATTTCCTATTCCTTTAGAAATGTCATAAATACTGATGGATAGTTTTTTTAGGGAATTCTTTCTGGTTTCAGCAACCTTTGAAAAACAGACTTTTTCCTTGCAAACTGAATGTAATCTTTCTGATAGACATTTACCAACTGTTGGAAAATAACCATGTGATTGCTATTTCTTAAAAACAGCAGACATAGGAAAGAAGACACATGACTTACTGAAGAAATATTTTTTCCAATTAATTTAGAGAATTGTCTGCATATTCAAGTCAGCTACACTTGAAACAAAAAAAGAGAGATCCCCATGTAGAGATTGAAGAGTTTGTCCTATAAAAAATTCAACAATCCTTTAAATTATGTCATGGAATTTTTGCTGAAATTCCATAATGCAAGGAGCCCATAGTCTACCTTATGTCAATGAAATATGAACACTTGTTTAGCTATTAACATTAACTAAAGTGGAGTAATCTAGAATGACCTCATTATTGCTTTTAATTGTATCTCCACATTTCCCAGGAAAAGATCACTAACCTTGTTTTGAAAAATATATTAAAAATATCACAATTTCAGTATCAAAGATCCACATAAAGTACACTTGATGCATATTAATTAAATTTTTCCAGTTAACTTTTTGAAAAAAAAAAATCAAATTACCCTCTTCTTGCCAAAATCTTAATTAATTTGTTCTTTTTATAATGTCATGTGTGAAATGGTCAAACTGCCAGGAAATCAGTCAACATGGATTTATAAAGTTCGAATTATGATAATATTAATTAGCAATTTTACTTTCTCTGACTTCTTAGCAGTCTTCTTATATGATTTCCCTCTTTAATTTTTTTCAAAAGTATATACTTCTTCTTCTGTCTTAGGAATAAGGATGAGAAAGATTCAACTGCTGTAGAACTTTGTGAATATACTTTGGTCATTTTTCCCCTACTCAATTAGGTGAGAAAGTCTCCCTTTTTATGTCTAGGAGACCAACTGAATTATTTCCAAGTGACAAACATGCACATTATTATGACATATAGTTTTTAAATGTTTAAGATACCCTGTGCTTCAGTCTCCTACCCTTGTTTCAACAAATAACTGATGTTTGGAGTATGTAGTCTAAACCATGCAATATCATGAGCTCCTAGTGACATATGTTCAAATCATCTCTTCCCTCATGAGAGAAGGATCATAATCTTTAAAAATAGTCAAGAACTTATACCATCTTAAATTTTTCTAAGATAATATTATGCAGAATTTGCCAGGCACAAGATTATAACATGTTTGAATTCCATAAATTTTGGCCAAATTCTACATGTGAGATTTGAGAGCACACATTTCTCCTTTTGCTTTGATTTGTAATGTGCAGTGGTATCCAGATGGATCAGCTAAGATCTGGTCACGGCCGCAGTGCCAGTTGGGCTCACATGGAGATACAGAGGGTTAGGTTCAATTCTAGTTAATCTCAAAATACATGAGGCTGGAGTTCAAATGGTATGTCAGTGTGTCTACAAACAGCAACCTTGGTCCAATGAGTCTATTCAATTTAAGAATTACCAGGTCAACTGAGAAAACCTATTGCTCTCAGATCAGATAACAATTAGCGTTCATATTAGGTATTCAGACTTCTCAGCTTAGGAATTCAGTTCAGTTCAGTTCAGTTGATCAATCACATCCAACTATTTGTGACTTCATGGACCGCAGCACGCCAGGCCTCCCTATCCATCACCAACTCATGGAGCTTAGGCAAACTAATGTCCATTAAGTCAGTGATGCCATGCAGCCATCTCATCCTCTGTTATCCCTTTATCCTCTCCCCTTCAATCTTTCCCAGCATCAGGTTCATTTCAAATGAGTCAGTTCTTTGCATCAGGTGGCCAAAGTATTGGAGTCTCAGCTTCAACATCAGTCCTTCCAATGAATATTCAGGACTGATTTCCTTTAGGGTGGACTGGTTAGATCTCCTTGCAGTCCAAGGGACTCTCAAGAGTCTTCTCCAACACCACAATTCAAAAGTATCCATTTTTTTGGCACTCAGCTTTCTTTATGGTCCAACTCTCACATCCATGCATGACTACTGGAAAAACGATAGCTTTGACTAGATGGATATTTGTTGGCAAAGTAATGTCTCTGCTTTTTAATATGCTGTCTATGTTGGTCACAACTTTTCTTCCAAGGAGCAAGCATCTTTTAATTTCATGGGTACAGTTATTGCAGTGATTTTGGACCCCTAAGAAATAAAGTCTGTCACTGTTTCCATTGTTTCCCTATCTATTTGCCATGAAGTGATGGGACCAGATGCCATGATCTTTGTTTTCTGAATTTTGAGCTTTAAGCCAACTTTTTCACTCTCTTCTTTCAGTTTCATCAAGAGGCTCTTTAGCTTTTCTTCACTTTCTGCCATAAGGATGGTGTCATCTGCATATGTGAGGTTATTGATATTTCTCCCAGCAATCTTGATTCCAGCTTGTGCTTCATCCAGCCCAGTGTTTCTCATGATGTACTCTGCATAGAAGTTAAATAAGCACATGACAATATACAACCTTGATGTACTCCTTTCCCAATTTGGAGCCAGTCTGTTGTTCCATGTGCAGTCCTAACTGTTGCTTCTTGACCTGCATACAGATTTCTCAAGAGGGTTTGAGAAATCCACACAGTCAAAGGCTTTAGCATAGTCAATAAAGCAGAAATAGATGTTTTTCTGGAACTCTCTTGCTTTTTCGATGATCCAACAGATGTTGGCAATTTGATCTCTGGTTCTTCTTCATTTTCTATATCTAGCTTGAACATCTGGAAGTTCACAGTTCATGTACTGTTGAAGCTTGGCTTGGACAATTTTGAGCATTACTTTGCTAGCGTGTGAGATGAGTGCGATTGTGTGGTAGTTTGTACATTCTTTGGCATTGCCTTTCTTTGGGATTGGAATGAAAACTGACCTTTTCCAGTCCTGTGACCACTGCTGAGTTTTCCTAATTTGCTGGCATATTGAGTGCAGCACTTTCACAGCATCATCTTTTAGGATTTGAAATAGCTCAACTGGAATTTCATCATCTCCACTAGCTTTGTTCATAGTGATGCTTCCTAAGCCCCACTTGACTTCACATTCCAGGATGTCTGGTTCTAGGTGAATGATCCTACCATTGTGGTTATCTGGGTCATGAAGATCTTTTTTATATAATTCTTCTGTGTATTCTTGCCACTTTTTCTTAATATAAAGTACCAGTTTAGTATAGTGATGTGAGGTATTGATTTTGGAGAAAGACTACTAGTTGCATCATTTCTTCATCATGTGAAATTTGTGAAAACTGATTAACTTCTCTGTATGTTAATTTCTTCATCTGTACTGTGGTGGTAATACCAGCACTCCCTTAAAAAAGTACTTCTTTTGTATTAGGGTGATGGTGGCCTCATAGAATGAGTTTGGAAGTTTACCTTCCTCTGAAATTTTCTGGAAGAGTTTGAGTAGGATAGGTGTTATCTCTTCTCTAAATTTTTGGTAGAATTCAGCTGTGAAGCCATCTGGACCTGGGCTTTTGTTTGCTGGATGATTTCTGATTACAGTTTCAATTTCTGTGCTTCTGATGGCTCTGTTAAGATTTTCTATTTCTTCCTGGTTCAGTTTTGGAAAGTTGTACTTTTCTAAGAATTTGTCCATTTCTTCCACATTGTCCATTTTATTGGCACATAATTGCTGATAGTATTCTCTTATGATCCTTTGTATTTCTGTGTTGTCTGTTGTGATCTCTCCATTTTCATTTTGAATTTTATTGATTTAATTTTTCTCCCTTTGTTTCTTGATGAGTCTGGCTAATGGTTTGTCAATTTTATTTATCCTTTCAAAGAATCAGTTTTTGGCTTTGTTGATTTTTGCTATGGTCTCTTTTGTTTCTTTTGCATTTATTTCTGCCCTAATTTTAAAAATTTCTTTCCTTCTACTAACCCTGGGGTTCTTCATTTCTTCCTTTACTAGTTGCTTTAGGTGTAGAGTTAGGTTATTTATTTGACCTTTTTCTTGTTTCTTGAGGTATGCCTGTATTGCTATGAACTTTCCACTTAGCACTGATTTTACAGTGTCCTGCATGTTTGGGGTTGTTGTGTTTACATTTTCATTCATTTCTATACATATTTTGATTTCTTTTTTGATTTCTTCTGTGATTTGTTGGTTATTCAGTAACGTGTTGTTCAGCATCCATATGTTGGAATTTTTAATAGTTTTTCTCCTATAATTGAGACCTAATCTTACTGTATTGTGATCAGAGAAGATGCTTGGAGTGATTTTAGTTTTTTGAAATTTACCAAGGCTAGATTTATGGCCCAGGATGTGATCTATCCTGGAGAAGGTTCTGTGTTCACTTGAGAAAAAGGTGAAATTCATTGTTTTGGGGTGAAATGTCCTATAGATATCAATTAGGTCTAACAGGTCTATTGTCGTTTAAAGTTTGTGTTTCCTTCTGTTTAGTTGATCTATCCATAGGTGTGAGTGTGGTATTAAAGTCTCCAACTATTATTGTGTTATTGTTAATTTCCCCTTTCATACTTGTTTGCATTTGCCTTATGTATTGAGGTGCTCCTATGTTGGGTGCATATATATTTATAATTGTTATATCTTCTTCTTGGATTGATCCTTTGATCATTATGTAGTGTCCTTCTTTGTCTCTTTTCACAGCCTTTGTTTTAAAGTCTGTTTTATCTGATATGAGTATTGCTACTCCTGCTTTCTTTTGGTCTCTATTTGCATGGAATATCTTTTTCCAGCCCTTCACTTTCAGTCTGTATGTGTCCCCTGTTTTGAGATGGGTCTCTTGTAGACAACATATATAAGGATCTTGTTTTTGTATCCATTCAGCCAGTCTTTATCTTTTGGTTGTGGCATTCAACCCATTTATGTTTAAGGTAATTATTGATAAGAATGATCCCATTGCCATTTACTTTGTTGTTTTGGGTTCGAGTTTATACACCCTTTTTGTGTTTCCTGTCTAGAGAATATCCTTTAGTATTTGTTGCTATGAGGCCACCATCACCCTAATACCAAAACCTGACAAAGATGCCATGAAAAAAAAGAAAACTACAGGCCAATATCACTGATGAACATAGATGCAAAAATCCTTAACAAAATTATAGCAATCAGAATCCAACAACACATTAAAAAGATCATACACCATGACCAAGTGGGCTTTATCCCAGGGATGCGAGGATTCTTCAATATCCACAAATTAATCAATGTAATACACCACATTAACAAATTGAAAAATAAAAGCCAGATGATTATCTCAATAGATACAGAGAAAGCCTTTGACAAAATTCAACATCCATTTATGATAAAACTCTCCAGAAAGCAGGAATAGAGGGAACATACCTCAACATAATAAAAGCTATATATGACAAACCCACAGCAAACATTATCCTCAATGGTGAAAAATTGAAAGCATTTCCCCTAAAGTCAGGAACAAGACAAGGGTGCCCACTTTCACCACTACTATTCAACATAGTTTTGGAAGTTTTGGCCACAGCAATCAGAGCAGAAAAAGAAATAAAAGGAATCCAAATTGGAAAAGAAGAAGTAAAACTCTCACTGTTTGCAGATGACATGATCCTCTACATAGAAAACCCTAAAGACTCCACCAGAAAATTACTACAGCTAATCAATGAATATAGTAAAGTTGCAGGATATAAAAACACCCAGAAATCCCTTGCATTCCTATACACTAATAATGAGAAAATAGAAAGAGAAATTAAGGAAACAATTCCATTCACCATTGCAACACGAAAAGAATAAAATACTTAGGAATATATTTACCTAAAGAAACTAAAGACTCATATATAGAAAACTATAAAACACTGATGAAAGAAATCAAAGAGGACACTAATAGATGGAGAAATATATTATGTTCATGGATTGGAAGAATCAATATAGTGAAAATTAGTACACTACCCAAAGCGATCTGTAGATTCAATGCAATCCCTATCAAGCTACCAACAGTATTTTTCACAGAGATAGAACAAATAAGTTCACAATTTGTATGGAAATACAAAAAAATCTCGAATAGCCAAAGCAATCTTGAGAAAGAAGAATGGAACTGGGGAAAACAACCTGCCTGACTTCAGGCTCTACTACAAAGCCACAGTCATCAAGACAGTATGGTACTGGCACAAAGACAGAAATATAGATCAATGAACAAATAGAAAGCCCAGAGATAAATCCATACACCCATGGACACCTTATCTTTGACAAAGGAGGCAAGAATATACAATGGAAAAAAAACAATCTCTTTAACAAGTGATGCTGGGAAAACTGGCCAACCACTTGTAAAAGAATGAATCTAGAACACTTTCTAACACCATACACAAAAATAAACTCAAAATGGATTAAAGATCTAAACGTAAGACCAGAAACTATAAAACTCCTAGAGGAGAACATAGGTAAAACACTCTCCGACATAAATCACAGCAGGACCCTCTATGACCCACCCCCAAGAATATTGGAAATAAAAGCAAAAATAAACAAATGGGACC
Organism: Oryx dammah; assembly: GCF_014754425.2. Classification (NCBI taxonomy): domain Eukaryota; kingdom Metazoa; phylum Chordata; class Mammalia; order Artiodactyla; family Bovidae; genus Oryx; species Oryx dammah. Next base: position 66,140,201 of record NW_024070201.1, read on the forward strand.
TAATTAAACTTAAAAGCTTCTGCACAACAAAGGAAACTATAAGCAAGGTGAAAAGACAGCCTTCAGAATGGGAGAAAATAATAGTAAATGAAGCAACTGACAAGCAACTAATCTCAAAAATATACAAGCAACTCCTGCAGCTCAATTCCAGAAAAATAAACGACCCAATCAAAAAATGGGCCAAAGAACTAAATAGACATTTCTCCAGAGAAGACATACAGATGGCTAACAAACACATGAAAAGATGCTCAACATCACTCATTATCAGAGAAATGCAAATCAAGACCACAATGAGGTACCATTCCATACCAGTCAGAATGGCTGTGATCCAAAAGTCTATAAGCAATAAATGCTGGAGAGGCTGTGGAGAAAAGAGAACCTTTTTACACTGTTGGTGGGAATGCAAACTAGTACAGCCACTATGGAGAACAGTGTAGAGATTCCTTAAAAAACTGGAAATAGAACTGCCTTATGACCCAGCAATCCCACTGCTGGGCATACACACCAAGGAAACCAGAACTGAAAGAGACACATGTACACCAATGTTCATCGCAGCACTGTTTATAATAGCCAGGACATGGAAGCAACCTAGATGTCCATCAGCAGATGAATGGATAAGAACGCTGTGGTACATATATACAATGGACTATTACTCAGCCATTAAAAAGAATACATTTGAATCAGTTCTAATGAGGTGGATGAAACTGGAGCCGATTATACAGAGTGAAGTAAGCCAGAAAGAAAAACACCAATACAGTATACTAACACATATATATGGAATTTAGAAAGATGTTAATGATAACCCTGTATGCGAGACAGCAAAAGAGACACAGATGTATAGAACAGTCTTTTGGACTCTGTGGGAGAGGGAGAGGGTGGGATGATTTGGGAGAATGGCATTGAACCATGTATAATATCATATATGAAATGAATCACCAGTCCAGGTTTGATGCATGATACTGGATGCTTGGGGCTGGTGCACTGGGATGACCCAGAGGGATGGTACGGGGAGGGAGAGGGAAGGGGGTTCAGGATGGGTAACACATGTATACCTGTGGTGGATTCATTTTGATGTGTGACAAAACCAATATAATATTGTAAAGTTGTTAACCTCCAATTAAAATAAATACTTTATATTTTTTAAAAAAGCACTTCTTATGAGGGTTAAATGGGATCATGTGAGGCAAGTAATTAGCATATGGGCATGTTCAGTGAACATTAGCTCTTGCTATTGTTGCTATTGCTCTAAAGTCTAACAAAAGTAAAACCTACCTATTTATAAAGGCTACAGATTGTTATTTCTGAGAATGATCCTAAGTCATCCTAAGATCAGAAGGTGTCATTTTACTACAATAACTGCACTGTTTTCTGTAAATAATCTCATAACTCTTGGTGAGCTTCTCTTTTGGGGAAGATACAGGCTTGTTTGCAACCATTCTGCTCCTCCCTCTCTGCCCACTGGCTGGATAATCATTTAATGTTTTGTCTTTTTTGTGCAGGATGCCACAATCCCATTCAGAAAGAGTTTTGTCAGAATCTCCTGATTCAGGGCAATATAGCTTTCATTTGATCAATCAGTGAAGACCCCTACCAATTTTGTAAAGATCTCTTGGTTGCTGTGCCTGGAAAGGAATACAAAGTTATTATAGAAAGTATTTCCTAATATATTCCCAGCACAGTGTTAAAGTTATTCCACTATTTGAGTTAAAAAAATATTTCTTCTGATGTTTGCCTGAATTCCTTTTGTCTTCTCTTTTTGTATTGCCCAATTTTAAAATAACCCTTGAATTTTCCCTAGAAAATACTCAATATTCAAATAAAATTATGTTTTTCTCTCTATATTCACTTCTGAACAATATTTATATATCTTTTCAAAGTGTTCCAGTGAAAGTGAAGTCACTTAGTCATGTCCAACTCTTTGAGATCCCATGGACTATAGCCTTCCAGGCTTCTCTGTCCATGGGATTTTCCAGGTAAGTGTACTGGAGTGGGTTGCCATTTCCTTCTCCAAGTAGTGTCCAAATAAAAATAATTGTGAAGATTGGGTAATTCCAATATTTTCTTTGGGAGGGGAAAAAAATTGGAGTTACTGACCAAGTGTGCAGACAATTTATTATTATTATTATTATTTATTTATTTATTTTTTATTTTACTTTACAATTCTGTATTGGTTTTGCCATACATTGACATGAATCCACCACGGGTGTACAAAGAAATGAGCATCTCAAAAGAAGCTGATTTCTTCACATCTCTTCTGCATAACAAAACCAAGTTATTCTCCTGGTATTCATATTTAAGAGAGAACTACAAGAGAATTGCCAAGAGGTAAATGAGAAGAAGTTGTGAAATTATAGTATTGATATACTTAAATCAGAGAAGGCAATGGCACCCCACTCCAGTACTCTTGCCTGGAAAATGCTAAATGGAGATTTTTAAAGGCCAAGATTATTATGTAACATATGGACATTTAATACGAAGAGGCAAACTTTAGATGTGTGCTAGTCAGTGAACAGTTTCAATGAATAGTTTCTTTTTACCAATAAAGCATTAAGCTAAATATTCTCTTTCACACACACACACGCACACGCACACACACACACACAGTGCACACAATTTAAGTACATGAACTGTGAATAGGTAATACCTTTAAATGTTATAACTTTTAAAAAATTTTGGCTGCACTGGGTCTTCATTGTGGTGTGCAGGCTTCTCTCTCCTTGTGTTCCAGCTTCTCTCTCCTTGTGTCCCGTGGGCTCCAGGGCATGCAGTTGGGGCAGACAGACTTTCTAGTTGTTAGCATGTAGGCCTAGTTGCCCAGTGGCATGTGAGATCTTAGTTTGTTGATCAGGGATCAAATCTGTGTCCCCTGAAGTGGAAGGTGGATTTTCAACCACTACACCACCAGGGAACTGTTAGTTGCTCAGTTGTGTCCAACTCTTTGTGACTCCATTGACTGTAGCCCACCAGGCTCTTCTGTCCATGGAATTCTCCAGGCAAGAATAGTGGAGTGGGTAGCCATTCCCTTCTCCAGGGGATCTTCTTGACCCAGGGATTGAACCCAGGTCTCCTGCATTGCAAGCAGAGTCTTTACCATGTGAGCCACCAGGGAAGCCCTGACCACCAGGGAAGCCCCCACAAAATGAAAAAATAAAAATAAATAAAAGTAGAAAAAAAAAAAAAGGCTTTTCTCACTTTTTCCTTCTCAGACCCTAGGTCCTCTTCAAAGACAACTATTATGAAATCTTTTGTATAGTCTGCTGGACTATCTGTGCATAAACATAAGCTCACATATTACATGTGGTTCCATTACTGATATCTGATGTAAGCCCACTATTAAAACTCCCCTTGTATGTCATAACTATCTATTTGTGTCAATGAGTATAAATTTCCATTTAAATCAGCAAATACTGTATGTGGGGAGACTAAGCATGGAGGAAGAGGAAGAAGCCTCTTGAAGGAATTTCTCCAGGTGTCCTCTTCCTACTCACAATAGGAGGATCAGAGGAATCTCAGCTCTTGTGAGAAAACACACACACACACACACAATTTACATACCTTTAAGATCTCCCTAACCCCAAAGGCTTGGATTAGTTTGGCCTCAAATAAAGCCTAGTTCCCCTCTTCTAGTATAAATTTATAATTTCTGAAAAATAGTATCTATTACTCTTGCTTCCAGTGAATAACACATTAAATACATTTTGTATATTTTGTTGCTTTACCCAAACCTGCTGTTTGCATAGCCTATTATTTTATTTTCTTTCCTTGTCCTTGCACCACTGTAAAATGAGATTCCAGTGAATTTAATTACATCAATAGCAAAATCTGATCTTTAGCAATTACAAAGCCTTCCGAAGCAGACTTCATGTTTATTTCTTGTTGGCATTACTACCTAAAGCCAAAATGTCTCACATAAACTTCTGATATAAATTATTAATTGTGCTAAAAGCAAGACATTTATTTTACAAGCTGTTCTGAGGTATAATAGTAGCAAATTGCTGCCATTACTTCATTTATTGAATAATTCATTTATCTAAGATATTTATGGGTACATAAAAGGTACATATAATAAGCATTATTATTTTAGTGATTAAGTTATCCTGTCATTTATAAAAATATGAATCTTAAATAAATTTTGATACTCAAGTAAATAATATACTCAGTGATCATGTGTGTGTATGTGATGATATTCTCTAGTACTGAAAACCACCTCATTTGCAGAGAGATATTGACAGACATTCCTATACTACAGTAAATTAAATTTCCTAAAGTGAATGTATCCTAACTCAAATAGTGTATCTGGATGAGGTGACTTATTTAGCGATACCAGTAAGTTCACTTTAAGTGCAATATGACAGGGAGAGAAAAAAAATGAGAGAAAGGGAGAAGCATTTGTCAGTATATTAATAAGCATCTAGTCATTTTTTTTAATATCAATAATGGGCAAATACCAATTAAGTCACTGCTGCTGCTGTTCTAAGTCACTTCAGTTGTATCCGACTCTGTGCGACCTCATAGACGGCAGCCCACCAGGCTCCCCCATCCCTGGGATTCTCCAGGCAAGAACACTGGAGTGGGTTGCCATTTCCTTCTCCAATGCATGAAAGTGAAAAGTGAAAGTGAAGTTGCTCAGTCATGTCCGACTCTCAGGGATCTCATGGACTGCAGCCTACCAGGCTCCTACATCCATGGGATTTTCCAGGCAAGAGTACTGGAGTTGCCATTACCTTCTCCAATTAAGTCACTATAGTACATCTATTTATATTTATAAAATATATTGTGAAAGGTAAATGAAAATGAAAAAAATTATTTGGTCATTCTGAATATTATGCAGATAAATGTAAATCAGGAAAAAAATTTCTTGTCAAGCATTTACTTCTGCTTAATTTAATTGCTCACCAGTCAATAAGAGTTATGTACCAGACATTAAGGTAAATGCTAGATATAAAAAGAGAAACCAGGAAGACCTAGGTAGTTAAAGAATCCGAGAAATAATTGTAGTGTGATATAATGAGTACTGGGATGTAGGGTGAGGGATCGTTTACCTACACAAGGGATGAAAATCTGATTGAGGAGTCAAAGATTTTCTGAAAGAGACAATACATTAGTTGAACAGACTCTACATTATTTAGGATAGAGGGCAGTGCAAAGAAAGCAAAACATTCTTTGGAAATAAGTTATCAAGTAACGTTTGATATCAAGAGAATATTTAAGACAAACAAGTAGATGTTAGGGCCATGAAAAATTAAAGCACTTACTCTGTAGAAGCTGCTGCTAGACTGCAGGGCAGAAAAAGTAGGTGGAATAGTTCCCAGAAGCTAGCAGTTCTGAGCTTTTCAAATACAGAGAATAAGAAACCCATGCCTACACATACACGTAAATATCCACTGCAGATAGAAGAGACACAAAGCTACTGGGCAATTTCATTTCTGCTAAATGGAAAATCTGAAATAAATGGTAACACTTGTTGGAAAACTTAATTTTTTAATATGTGAAGTCAATTTAATTTATTTTAAAAGCTTCAACTTTAAAGTACTCAGAGTTGGATAAGAAATAAAATATTGAGCTCAAGACCAAGTCCGTCAAAGAGTTCTATCATCTTTGAATGTCTAGGGAAACTGAAAGAATTTTCTAAACACCCTGACTGTTCTGGAGGTTCCAGACCCAAAGCCAAGGAGAGGAACAGCTATAATCAGAGTTGCTAGAATACTAACATCTGAAAAACTTAAGAATGATGAAAAACCAAGAACGATACCAAAACAATATCTATAATTATTCATTTATCTTTAACATAAATTTCCTATGTAAAATAATTCCACTCCTTTTTATAACAGTTTGTTCTTTTAAATAAACTATCAGAATATTCAATACAAATTTTGTAGATAAAATAACACTTTTAGTAAAGGTTCTTCTCCAAGCATAAAAAATTGATAATTGGTTCACTTTCCTTTACATAGATTTTAATAACTTAAATGTCTTGGTATTAGGAGTAGTGTCTAAAGTGTGTCTGTATATGTGTGTGGGTGTCACTCAGTCGTGTCCGACTCTTTGTGACCCTGTAGAGAAGGGCCTGCCAAGCTCCTCTCTTCATGGGATTCTCCAAACAAGAATATTGGAGTGGGTTGCCATTTCCTTCTCCAGGGAATCTTCCCAACCCAAGAACTGAAACTATGTCTCTTTTTGTCTCCCTCATTGGCAGGTGGATTCTTTACCACTGTGTCACCTGGGAACCCCCTTAAAATAGAATATCTGGTCTCTTTCCAGAGTATTTTATCTGATGTTAGTTACTCTACTAACTTCTGTTTATCATTCAAGTTGCAAAATTCAGTTCATTATCTGTAAAGAATGTTGCATTCAACTGCCTAGGCAGTTCTTTGATGAGAATATATGGGAAACTGAATATGTACCATATGGATAGGTGGTAAGGAGGGCTTTATTTTTCTCTTCAGTGGAAATGTCTTCAAATTGAATTTAGTATTATATTTATATGCAGGAACTCTCTTCCTTGCCCATGTATTAGAATGAATAAATTTGATATATGTTTCAAATATTGCAATATATACTTTCTATAACCATTTTACTGAGTTTAGAGAAAAATGCATCTCAGTCAAGCAGACCACATATTTAAAATTCACAGTCATTTTGGACAGGATTATAACTACCTGTTTTAAAGGGAAAAATGAATTGGAAAAGGGCCATGATATGGGCAAATGAAATAAACATACAAAAGTGGAAACAGTGGCAGATTTTACTTTCTTGGGCTCTAAAATCATGGCAGATGGTGACTGCAGCCACAAAATAAAAGGACACTTGCTTCTTGCAAGAAAAGCTATGACAAACCTGAACAGCATATTACAAAGTGGAGACATAACTGCCGACCAAGGTCCATATAGACAAATCTATGGTTTTTCCAGAGATCATGTATGGATATGTGAGTTAGACCATAAAGAATGCTGTCAGTCAATTCAGTTGCTCAGTTGTGTCCAACTCTTTGCGACCCCATGGTCTGCAGCACGCCAGGCCTCCCTGTCCATCACCAACTCCTGGAGTTTACTCAAACTCATGTCCATTGAATCAGTGATGCCATCCAACCATCTCATCCTCTGTCATCCCCTTCTCCTCCTGCCTTCAATCTTTCCCAGCATCAGGGTATTTTCCAAAGGGTCAGTTCTTCACATCAGGTGGCCAAAGTATTGGAGTTTCAGCTTCAGTATCAGTCCTTCCAATGAATATTCAGGACTGATCTCCTTTAAGATGGCCTGGTTGGATCTCCTTGCAGTCCAAGGGACTCTCAAGAGTCTTCTCCAACACCACAGTTCAAAAGTATCAATTCTTTGGTGCTCAGCTTTCTTTATAGTCTAACTCTCACATCCATACATGACTATTGGAAAAAACTTTAGCTTTGACTAAATGGACCTTTGTCAGCAAAGTAATGTCTTTGCTTTTTAATATGATGTTTAGGTTGGCCATAGCTTTTCTTCCAAGGAGCAAGCATCTTTTAATTTCATGGCTGAAGTCGCCATCTGCAGTGATTTTGGAGCCTGAGGAAATAAAGTCTATCACTGTTTCCATTGTGTCCCCATCTATTTACCATGAAGCGATCGGATCGGATGCCATGATCTTAATTTTCTGAATGTAGAAGAACGTTGAAGAGGCTAAGTGCTGAAGAATTAATGTTTTCAAATTGTGATGCTCCAGAAGACTACAGAAAGTCCCTTGGACTTCAAGATCAAACCCATCAATCCTAAAAGAAATCAACCCTGAATAGTCATTGGAAGGACTGATGTTGAAACTGAAGCTCCAATATTTTGGCCACCTGATGCAAAGAGCTGACTCACTGGAAAAGACTCTGATGCTGGGAAAGGTTGAGAACATGAAGAAAAAGGGGAGGCAGAGGATGAGATGGTTGGATGGCATCACCGACTCTGGACATGAGTTTGAGCAAACTCCTGGAGATGGTGAAGGACAGGGAAGCCAGGTGTGCTGCAGATCATGGGATTGCAAAGAGTTGGCCATGAATGAATGACTGAACAACAACATTTTCCTTATTAGTGTTGATATTCTTTATGGCACTCATATCTTTGCCAAAGTTCACTTTTGCCTTCAGGTAAATAATGTTTCTTTTACATTTAGGATTTGTTATTGCTTTTGCTGGTAACATATGCCTTTTAATATAAGGAATGAACCTGTGTGTTTTCCATCTTTTTGAAACAAATTGATGTTTAAATATGTGCCTTTCAGTTCAATTCAGTTGCTCAGTTGTGTCTGACTCTTCATGACCCCATGAATTGCAGTACGCCCGGCCTCCCTGTCCATCACTAACTCCTGGAGTTTAATCAAACTCATGTCCATCGAGTCAGTGATGCCATCCAGTTATCTAATCCTCTGTTGTCCCCTTCTCCTCCTGCCCCCAATCCCTCCCATCATCAGGGTCTTTTCCAATGAGTCCACTCTTCACATGAGATGGCCAAGGTATTGGAGTTTCAGCTTTAGCAGCAGTTCTTCCAATGAACACCCAGGGCTGATCTTCAGAATGGACTGGTTGGATCTCCTTGCAGTCCAAGGGACTCTCAAGAGTCTTCTCCAATACCACAGTTCAAAAACATTATATTCTTCAGCACTCAGCTTTCTTCATAGTCCAACTCTCACATCCATACATGACCACAGGAAAAACCATACCTTGACTAAATGGACCTTTGTTGGCAGAGTAATGTCTCTGCTTTTGAATATGCTATCTATGTTTGTCTTAACTTTCCTTCCAAGGAGTAAGCGTCTTTTAATTTCATGGCTGCAGTCACATCTGCAGTGATTTTGGAGCCCCCAAAAATAAAGTCTGACACTGTTTCCGTCGTTTCCCCATCTATTTCCCATGAAGTGATGGGATCAGATGCCATTATCTTCGTTTTCTGAATGTTCAGCTTTAAGCCAATTTTTTCACTCTCCTCTTTCACTTTCATCCAGAGGCTTTTTAGTTCCTCTTCACTTTCTGCCATAAGGGTGGTGTCATCTGCATATCTGAGGTTATTGACATTTCTCCCAGCAATCTTGATTCCAGCTTGTGCTTCTTCCAGCCTAGCATTTCTCATGATGTACTCTGCATATAAGTTAAATAAGCAGGGTGACAATATACAGCCTTGACGTACTCCTTTTCTTATTTGGAACCAGTCTGTTGTTCCATGTCCAGGTCTAACTGTTGTTTCCTGACCTGCATATAGGTTCCTCAAGAGGTAGGTCAGGTGTTCTGGTATTCCCATCTCTTTCAGAATTTTTCACAGTTTATTGTGATCCACAGTCAAAGGCTTGTCATAGTCAATAAAGCAGAAATAGATGTTCTTCTGAAACTCTTTTGCTTTTTCCATGATCCAGTGGATGTTGTCAATATTATCTCTGGTTCCTCTGCCTTTTCTAAAACCAGCTTGAACATCTGACAGTTCACAGTTCACGTACTGCTGAAGCCTGGCTTGGAGAATTTTGAGCATTACATTACTAGCGTGTGAGATGAGTTCAATTGTGCAGTAGTTTGAGCATTCTTTGACATTGCCTTTCTTTGGGATTGGAATGAAAACTGATCTTTTCCAGTCTTGTGGCCACTGCTGAGTTTTCCAACTATGCTGGCATATTGAGTGCAGAACTTTCACAGCATCATGTGCCTTTAATACATTGCAAATATTGTGTTAGTGGTATTGTACTCATTCATTTAGTGTTTTTATTTGTTATGGCATCTGGTCCCATCACTTCATGGAAAATAGATAGGGAAACAATAAAAACAGTGAGAGACTTTATTTGGGGGGCTCTCAAATTACTGAAGATGGTGACTGCAGCCATGAAATTAAAAGACACTTGCTCCTTGGAAGAAAATCTATGACCAACCTAGACAGCATATTAAAAAGCAGAGACATTACTTTGCCAACAAAGGTCCATCTCGTCAAAGCTATGGTTTTTCCAGTACCCATGTATGGATGTGAGAGTTGGATCATAAAGAAAGCGGAGCGCTGAAAAATTGATGCTTTTGAACTGTGATGTTGGAGAAGACTCTTGAGAGTCCCTTGGACTGCAAGGAGATCCAACCAGTCCATCCTAAAGGAAATCAACCTGAAAAATCTTTGGAAATACTGATATTGAAGCTGAAACTCCAATACTTTGGCACCTGATGTGTAGAGCTGACTCATTTGAAAAGACCCTGATTCTTGGAAAGATTGAAGGCAGGAGGAAAAGAGGAGAACAGAGAATGAGATGGTTGGATGGCATCACTGAGTCGATAGACATGAATTTGAGCAAGAGCTAGAAGTTGGTGATGGACAGGGAGGCCTGGCGTGCTGCAGTCCATGGGGTCACAAAGAGTTGGACATGACTGACTGACTGATATGAACTGAACTGAACTGAATTTGTTATGTGTATATCTTTTTGTATATACAAACTTTTAAAATATTTGACTTCCCAGCTATTCAAATGTGCAATGTTGGCTCACAGTGAAGGATAGATATTGTCTATTTAGTTTTTTCTTGTTTGTTTACATTGCTATTGACTAAGGTCCATAGTTTTTTAGTGAAAGACAGGAAGCCTCATATGCTGCGGTACATGGGGTCCCAAAGAGTCAGACATGACTTAGCAACTGAACAGAACCAATAGTTTATTTAGAATTCTTTTGTTTCTCCCAAATTTTCTTTTTACATTTGGTTATCACATCTCTTTAGGCTCCTCCTGATTGGCAGTCTCTCATACTTTGATAACCTTGATGGTTTTGAGATGTATGAGACAGACATTTTGTAGGAGGGCATCAAATTAGAAATTGTCTGGTATTTTCCCTGGTGGCTCAGTTGATAAAGAATCTGCCTGCAATGCAGGAGACCTGGGTTTGATCCCTGGATTGGGAGGATCCCCTGGAGAAGGGGAGGACTACCCACTCCAGTATTGTGGCCTGGAGAATTCCATGGACTGTATAGCCCATGGGGTCACAAAGTCCATCATGACTTTCACTTTCATTTTCTCATGATATGACCTGGTATCAGTCATTGAGAAGAAGACCACAAGTATAAAGTGCCATTTTCATGACATTGTATCAACAGTGCATATTGTCAACATGGTTTATGACTACTGATACTATCCTTGATCACCTAAAGTAGTGTTTTTAAGTTTTTCTCCTGTAAAGTTCCGCTCTCTCCTCCCTTTTCATATAAGTCCCTATGCACAGCTCACACCAAAAGAGTGGGGGTTCATGTTACCCCTCCTAACGGAGAAGAGTCATCTAAATTATTTAGAAACCTTCTGCATGGAGAATTATTGGGTTATTTTCTTCCCCCAGCTTAGAAATTAATAAATCATTTATTTATATCAATGTGGAATTATTAAATACTTAGTTCATAGTTTGAGTTATAATCCAGTACTATTTTTTTTTTTTTGCTCAGATTAATCCAGCTTTGTCCATTAAAAAGTTTTCCAGTTGGCTCTAATATATTGTTGTTGCTGTTGAGTACTTCCTTATTCCCTTACTCTACAAAAAATATATCCTGTATATTTCTTGCTCTAGCCCTAGAATCAGCCATTTTTCTAAAGAGCCTGGGTTCCTTTTTGGAGGATGGTACTATAAACCAAGTTCCAGTTTCAAAATGTGTTTCTTGCTACTGGGATATCATTTCTTTTTGGCCCTCCCTTTATGGATTTGTAGCCAGGTTGCTCAGTGGTAAAGAATCCATCTGTCAGTGCAAGAGATGTGGGTTCAGTTCCCGGGTCAGGAAGATCCTCTGAGCAGAAAATGGCAATGCACTCCAGTATTCTTGCCTGAAAAATCTCATGGACAGAGGAGTCTGGTGGGCTACAGACCATGAGGTCACAAACAGACATGACTTAGCAACTAAACAACAATGACATACAGATATGTATGCATGTTTCCATTTTTAATTATTTATGTCTGTATGAAACTAAAAATGAGCTAATATTGCTGTTTCTCACTCTTACCATATGGATCAATTTTAGCCACCTTTCTTTGTTTATCTGTAAATGCCCACCTAAACAGTGGGGAACCTGGCTCTCACAATCTGTCATGCATTTACTTAATTTCTTGGTCCTACGCACATAAATAAAAGTATCAGAGTTGTTAACCTGTACTCTTGTGAATGCAGCTGTATCAATTAAAAAGCAGTGTGTATCGGTACTTCCTTTTCCCTTTTGTTTTATAGCGTCTGGCTCTACTGAGATCAGTACCTTTTCTGCATTTGCATCAGTGAGGTTGTCCCATATGTCTGTAACATGGTTGGAGTCTTGTCAGCGTCAGCATTCCTTCTGGGCTACTCCACCATCCTAAATGATGCTTTACATACATTAAAACCCACTTTTTCTGCTGTGAATTTCTAAGGATACAGACAAAAATCATAAAGTCTTACAGTGAACAGAATAATTTGACTTCTCTAAAACTCTCCTACGATTCACTTATTCATCCTTTTACCTTTTCCTTTAACACCACAGCAAGCACTGATCATTATCTCTATAGTTTTGTTTTTTCTAGAATCTTACAATATGGAGTTTTTTGAAACTGGCTTTTTAAACTTATTGACAAATATTTAATGGGCCTCTATATTTTATTTTGTCTTGATGAGTCATTTTTTAATTTGATGAATGATATTCCACTCCATGGACCAGAACACAGCTGTTTATCTATTCATCTATTGGAGAACATCTTTTCTGTTTCCAGTTTTGGTGATTATGCATAAAGCCACTCTAAATGCTCACAGGCATATTTTGTGTGAATATACTTTTTCAGATAAACTGGGTAAATAAGTAGGAGCATGATTGCTGTATCATATGAAAAGAATGTATTTAGCATTTTAAGATACTGCCAAACTGTCTTTTAGAGTAGCCGTCCCACTTTATATTTTCTCAGAAATTAATGAGAGTTCCTGTCGCTCTATATCATTGGCAGCATTTGGTACCGCCATTTTTTGGATTTTGGTCACCTCAATAGGTGTAGTATTACCTACTACTTATTAGTATCAGGAGGTTATTTTCATCTGAAGCTTCCTGACAACAGCTGATAATAGTTTCATAACATATTTGCCATCTGTAGTATATCTTCTTTGCTGAGATTTCTGTTCAGATCTCATTTTTTTTTAAAGAGGTGTTTCTTATTGTTTTAAGTTCTTTGTATGTTTGAATATAAGTACATCATCACATCTGTGTTTTGCAAATATTTTTTCCTGTTCTTATTCTATTTACTTTGTATTTTACAGAGCAAATGTTTTCTTAATTTTAAGAAAGTTACAGTTTATCAATTTTTTTCATGGATTGTGCTCTTAAGGTTTTATCTAAAATTTTATTGCCAAACCCAAGGTTACTAGACTGTCTTATTTTTTTCCTACAGATTTCATAGTTTTGTATTTCATTTGTAAATCTAAGATACATTTCATTAAAATTTTGTGCAAACTAGTTGGTCTGTGTCCATATATATATATTTTTTATAACAATCCAATTGTTGTGGTATGATTTATGGAAAAGATTCCTGTCACTATTGAATTCCCTTTGCTCCTTTGTCAAAAATCAGCTTAGTATATTTGTATGTATATATTTCTGGGCTATTTATTTATTCCATTGATATGTGTGTCTGTTCTTTTACCAATAATATGATATCTTCATTAATGTAAAGTAATAGTGAGTCCTGATGTCAGGTAATGTCTATACTTCAGTTTTCTTCTTCAGTATTGTTTTGGCTGTTCTGGGTCTTGTCTCCTTTGATGTTACCAGTTTGTTGACATCTGAAATATAGCTCTCTAGAAATCAGATTAGGATTAAGTTGGATACATAGATGATATTGGAAATAGTTGAGATTTTAATGAATATTGAATTTTCCAATCCATAAACAGGATGTGTATGTATGTGTATGAAGTTGCGTCATTCATGTCCAACTATTTGGGACCCTGTGGACTGCAACCTGCCAGGTCCTCTGACCGTGGGATTCTTCAGGAAAGAATAGAACTAGGTTACCTTTCCATTTTTTAATTCTTTCAATAGAATTCTATAAATTTCTCCATGTCTATGATAGATATTGATTTGCTGTCATGTCTTTTTTTTGATTCTAGTATTAGGGTAATTCTGGCCTCACAAAATGAATTAAGAAGCATTTCTTCTGCTTCTATCTTCTCACAGAGACTGGATAGCAATTGCATTGTTTCTTCTTGAAATTTTTGCTGCAATTCACTCTTGAAACCATCTGAGCCTGATTTTTTTTTTCCTAAAAAGTTTATGCAAATTAGAGATTTGAATTTTTTAATATGGACCTATTCAGATTGTATGTATCTCCTTGTGTGAGTATTGAAAGTCAGAAGAGTTCCATTTTAGTTGTTATCAAATTGTAGTCATAGAGTTTTTCTTAATATCCCTATATAATCCTTTAGATGTCCATGGGATCAGAAGTGAAGATTCCCTTTTTCTTTTTTTCTTATGCATACTAATAAATAATGAATATTTTATCTTTTTGTCTTTGTTATCCTAACTATAAATTATCCATTTTATTTAAAAATTTTTTACATAATCTATTTTTTTCTATTGTTTTTATTGTTTTACTGTTTTCAATTTCTTTATTATCCTGTGTAATTTTTACTTTTTCTTATCTTCTACTACTTTGGCTTAAATTACTGTTTTTTTCCCTTTTTTTTGTAAAGCAGAAGTTTAAATTTTGAGTTTAGATTTTCCTATGTTGCTAGCTTATGTATTTAATGTTGTAAATTTTCCTTTTAGCACTGCTTTCTCTGTATTTCACAGGTTTTGATAAATTGCATTTTTTTCATTTAGTTCAAAATATTTTTAAAATTATCATGAATCACTTTGATCAGTATGTTACAAGAAATAAATATATTGGTTACTTTCCAAATATTGGGGGATTTTTCAGTTATCTTTCTGACAATTGATTTTATTCTAATTCCATTGTGATCTGAAGAAATAATTTTTATGATTTATAATCTTTTAAAAATTGTTCAGTGTGTCTTTTGGCACAGAATGTGGTTTTTCTTGGTGAATGTTCCAGGTAAGTTTGAGAAAAATGTGTATTTTGCAAGTTGCTGAATGAAATATTCTGTCATGTCAATTAGGTAAAATGCATTGATAGCTTTATGCAGCTCAACTATATTCTTACTGATTTTCTGCCTGCTTGATTTATCAGTTACTAATAAGGATATTGATGTCTCCAAATATATAGATTTGTGTCTTCTCTCTGAAGTTCTATCAGGTTTTGTCTACAGATTTTGGCACCCTGTCTTTAGGTGGATAAATGTTAAAGATGTTATGTCTTAGAAAACTGATTCCTTTATCACTATGAAATGTTTCTCCTTATCCCTGATAATTTACCTTGCTTTGAAGTCTGCTTTATCTTAAATTAATGTCATTACTCAACTGTCTTTTTACTATTGCTATCATGTTATATCATCTCCATTTCTTTACTTTTAACCTATCTACCCTATATATTTAAAGTGGGTTCCTAGGAGACAAGCGCTACCTTGTGAATTCTAAAATTTTTGATTCACTTGGGTAATCTCTGTCTTTATGTTGATATGTTTAGACCGTTCACACTAAAGTGATAACTGACATACTTGATTTAATAAGCATCAGGTTAGCACCTGTTTTCTCTTAGTTGCACTTCTTTTTTTATTCTTCTCTCATTCTCTACCTTCTCTGGTTCCACTTCCTGTTTGCATTACTCTTATTTTCTTTTCTCTTTCAGTATATTAATTATTCTTATTTAAAAAATTGATAGTAGCTCTCCAGTTCAGTTCAGTCACACAGTCATGTCCGACCCTTTGCAACCCCATGGGCTGCAGCATGCCAGGCTTCCATGTCCATCACAAACTCCTGGAGCTTCCTCAAACTCGTGTTCATTGAGTTGGTGATGCCATCCAACCATCTCATCCTCTGACATCCTCTTCTCCCACCTTCAATCTTTCCCAACATCAGGGTCTTTTCAAATGAGTCAGTTCTTCCCATCAGGTAGCCAAAGTATTGGAATTTCAGCTTTAGCATCAGTCCTTTCAATGAATATCCAGGATTGATTTCCTTTAGGATGGACTGGCTAGATCTCCTTGATGTACTGATTTCCTGATTTGCAAGCAGTCTGTTGTTCCATGTCCAGTTCTAACTGTTGCTTCTTGACCTGCATACAGATTTCTCAGGAGGTAGGTCAGGTGGTCTCGTATTCCCATTTCTTTAAGAATGGGATCACAATTTGTTGTGATCCACACAGTCAAAGCCTTTGGCATAGACCATAAAGCAGAAATTGATGTTTTTCTGGAACTCTTTTGCTTTTTTGATGACCCAACAGAGGTTGGCAATTTGATCTCTGGTTCCTCTGCCTTTTCTAAATCCAGCTTGAACACCTGGAAGTTCTCGGTTCACGTACTATTGACACTTGGCTTGCAGAATTTTGAGCATTACTTTGCTAGTGTGTTAGATGAGCGCAATTATGTGGTAGCTTGAACCTTCTTCTGCATTGCCTTTCTTTGAGATTGGAATGAAAACTGACTTTTTCCAGTTCTGTGGCCACTGCTGAGTCTTCCAAATTTGCCAGCATATTGAGTGCAACACTTTCACAGCATCTTTTAGGATTTGAAATAGCTCAAATGGAATTCCATCACCTCTATTAGCTTTGTTCATAGAGATGCTTCCTAAGGCCCAGTTGACTTGTCATTCCAGGATGTTTGGCTCTAGGTGAGTGATCACACCGTTGTGATTAGCTGGGTCATGAAGATCTTTTTTGTACAGTTCTGTGTATTCTTGCCACCTCTTCTTAATATCTTCTGCTTCTGTTAGGTCCATACCATTTCTGTTCTTTATTGTGCTCATCTTTGCATGAAATGTTCCCTGATATCTCTAATATTCTTGAAGAGATCTCTAGTCTTTCCCATTCTATTGGTTTCTTCTATTTCTTTGCACTGATCACTAAGGAAGGCTTTCTTATCTCTTTTTGCTGTTCTTTGGAACTCTGCATTCTGATGGGGATATCTTTCCTTTTTTCCATTGCCTTTAGCTTCTCTTCTTTCTTCGGCTATTTGTAAGGCCTCCTCAGACAATCATTTTGCTTTTTCCTGGTCATGGTTTTGATCACAGCCTCCTGTACAATGTTATAAACCTCCATCCATAGTTCTTCAAACACTCTATCAAATCTAATCCCTTGAATCTATTTGTCACTTCTACTGTATAATCATAAAGGATTTATTTCATACATGAATATTCTTGTGGTTTTCCTTACTTTCTTCAAATTAAGTCTGAATTTGACAATAAGGAGTTCATGATCTGAGCCACAATTAGCTCCCTGTCTTGTTTTTGCTGACTGTATAAAGCTTCTCTGTCTTTGGCTGCAAAGAATATTATCAATCTGATTTCGGTGTTGACCATCTGGTGATGTCCATGTGTAGAGTTTTCTCTTGTGTTTCTGGAAGAGGGTGTTTGCTATGACCAGTGCATTCTCTTGGCAAAATCTGTTAGCTTTTGACGTGCTTCGTTTTGCACTCCATGGCCAAATTTGCCTGTTACTCCAGGTATCTCTTGACTTCCTACTTTGCATTCCAGTGCCCCATAAAGAAAAGGACATCTTGGGGGTGTTAGTTCTAGACGGTCTTGAATGTCTTCATAGCACTGTTCAACTTCAGCTTCTTCAGTATTACTGTTTGGGGCATAGACTTGGATTACTGTGATACTGAATGGTTTGCCTTGGAAACAAACAGATTCCATTCTGTTGTTTTTGAGATTGCATGCAAGTACTGCATTTCAGACTCTTGTTGACTTTGATGGCTACTCCATTTCTTCTAAGGGACTCTTGCCCACAGTAGTAGATAGAATGGTCATCTGAATTAAATTCACCCATTCCAGTCTGTTTAAGTTCACTCATTCCTAAAATGTTGATGTTCACTTTTTCCATCTCCTGGTGGAAAGAGTGAACACCACTTCCAATTTGCCTTGATTCATGGACCCAACATGGTTAGTCGCTCTAAACTTTATTATATGCATTCACTACTAATCTATATCCACTATCAATAATATTATTGTGTTTTACTGTTTGTGCAAGTCCCTCATAATAAAGTAGCCCCAATTGTTCTCTCCCATTACTTATAACATTGCTGTTATTCATTTTACTTACCCATATGTTATAATCACCCAATACACTGTTACTGTTATTATTTGATGAATTAGATTGATAAATTTGTTATCGATTTGATCAGTTAATGAGAAAAATGACTTTAATCTATCTCCATTCAGTTTTTCTGAGATGTTCTTACTTTATGTAGGTCTGAATTTCTGAACTATATAATTTTCTGCTCCCTGAAGAACTTTTAACATTTCCTCAGAGCAGGTCTACTAGCAATAAATTCCCTTAGTCTTTCCTTTGTCTGAGAAAGTCTCCATTTCTCTTTCACTTTTGAAGGATAATGTCAATGGATATGGAGTTGTAGGTCAGTGGCTTTTCTTTTCAACACTATATCTTATTTTTAGCATTAAGGCAATGGCACCCCACTCCAGCACTCTTGCCTGGCAAATCCCATGGATGGAGGAGCCTGGTGGGCTGCAGTTCATGGGGTCGCTAAGAGTTGGGCATGACTGAGCGATTTCACTTTCACTTTTCACTTTCATGCATTGGAGAAGGAAATGGCAACCCACTTCGGTGTTCTTGCCTGGAGAATCCCAGGGACAGCAGAGCCTGGTGGGGTCGCACAGAGTCAGACACGACTTAAGCCAATTAGCAGCAGTAGCAGCAGCAGTCACATCTTCAAATAATAGAATCTTAAACTTAGACTATGAATATGCTTTAATGTACCTCATTTTCTTGGCAGATACTCTATCTCAGAGTCACTCTTTTCCCAGACTCTTGAGTAAGTCAAATATAGAACCAGGATAAGGTCCCAGGTCACTTGACTTCCAGTCCAATATTCATAGTAATTCTCACTATGCTGCCAGGTTATTAAACTATTATTTAACTTTTTCCTGTAGTGTCAACTCTGATATCTTGCTATAAATACAATCACATTTATAGCAACTGTACTTTCAATTCACATTAAATAACTATACAAATAGAACAGGCACAATTTTCTCTAGATTCTTTGCTGTGTTAATTGAAAGGCATGGAGTACAATATAAATTTACTCTTTGAAAAAAACACATATATTTAAAAATACATTTCTTTTCATCTATATGTTTATTTCCATCAAGAATAAATATACCTAGTGTATTTTCTTTGCAAAGAGTAGCCCCATTTTTTTCTTAATATATATATTTTATTGAAGTAGTTGACTTACAGCATTTTGGGTGCACAGCAAGGTGATTCAGTTGTGTGTGTATATATATATGTGTATATATATATATAATATAATATATTATTTTTCAGAGTTTTTCCATTATAGGTTATTATTAGATATTGACTATAGGTCCCTGTGCTATATAATAAACCTTTATTGCATGTTGCATATCTGTTTTTTAAATTAGAAGTCTAGCATTCTATTCATACTAAGTCAAACAAGTGGAATCAAAATATCATAATTTTTTGTAGACTAAAAATTCATGTTTTCTAATATATATTTTATAAATGGTATTTATATATGTATACAAAAGGTTTTCTACTACACTTGATAAAAAGAGTAGCCCCATTTTGATGGCTAAAGTCTACCCTTTACAGTACACCAAATGCTTTACCATTTTGGGCCCATTCACTTTACAAATGGTTGTCCTTTCTTTCTTTCGTTAAAATGATCCCTCTATCAAATTATTTTAATCCTGTGTCAAAAATGTAAAACACAGAACATGTACTCAAGAACCTTAGCTTTCAAATACTATATTATCAAATGCTGTGCACACAAACCGCTGTTTTTAAAAGTGCCTATATCGTTCAAATAAGAAGTTTAGTTGCAGAAAGAGAGATTCACTTGTTTTATAATATACCATCTCATCTAGAAGTAGCCAATGCTTACGGTTGGTGGAACAATCTGTTAATATTTCAGTTATAGCATCAACATCTGAAATACTCTTCTTCAAAATACCATCTATGAGTGGTTCTCCAAACCTGGCTACACACTGGAATCATCAGGGAGCTCTAAAAGTACTGTTGCCTGGGTTCCAGCCTCAGTGATTCTGATTTAATTGGGTTGGACATTGATTTCTGTGCATTGCAAATATTAAAAGCTCTCCAGGTGATTTTAACGTGCATTCACGTTTAAGGACCATTCCTTTCATGACCTTAATTAGCAATTTTAAATGTGCCGTTTTTCCCTATAGCTAATGTATTAGTATGTTTTTAATTATCAGTATAACAAATTGCTACAGAATTAGTGAATTTAAACAACATAAATGTGTCAGCCTACACTTCTGTTTATCAAAAGTTGAACACACATCTCACTTGACTAAAATCAAGGGATTATGCAGTCTGCATTTCTTTCTGGAGGCTCTAGGGAGGAATCTATTCCTTATTTTCCTTGCTTGTATAGATAACCGACAGGGCTTACCTGGTGGCTCAGATGGTAAAGAATCCACCTGCAATGTAGGAGATCTGGATTTGATTCCTGGGTCAGGAAGATCCTCTGGAGAAGGACATGGTAACTCACTCCACAATTCTTGGCTGGAGAATTCCATGAACAGAGGAGCCTGGTGGGCTACAGTCCATGCTGTCACAAAGAGCCAGACACTACTGAGTGACCAAGCGTGCAGACACACACATAGATAACTGACACTCATTCTCATGTGGGTCCTTCCTCTATCTTCCAAGTCAGCAATAGGAAGGAAAGGCAAGGTGATTTCTTTTCTGAAGGCCATCTCTCTGGTTCTCTGGGCCTGGATGCGTTCTTCATGTCTAGGGATTTATTTGTCTAAATTGGGCCCACCTGGATAATACAGCATGTGCAAAGTCCCTTCAGTCATGTCCAGTTCTTTGCAACCCTATGGACCTTAGCTCACCAGGCTCCTCTGTCCATGGGATTCTCCAGCCAAAACTACTGGAGTAGGTTGCTGTGCCATTCTCCAGGGTATCTCCCTGACTCAGGGATCGAACTCTCATCTCCTGCATTGCAGGCGGATTCTTTACTGCTGAGCCACCAGGGAAGCCCTCATACACATACTTCTTGCCTAAAACAAGAGCTATCATCTTGTCATACACTGCAAAGTAATCTCGCACTGAAGAAGGGTTTAGAGAGACTGCATTTCTGATGAAATCATTAGTCAGCTTCCCCAACTACAGACTGTCTCCAGGGTTCTTGTCATGTAAGTGAATTCAAGTCTTATTAGAGCCACTTTTTTGGTAAAATTTTCTGTTACTTGCAGCTAACTTTGACATTAACTGGTATAGCAATCTTGCAAGTTTCTTTTCACAGTTTGTAATATACTCCTTTATCCTTCTAGTCTAGAATAACAGACTATTTTTCACTTTTCCAAGAATCCAAGGACTGTATCTTCCAAAGAATGATACCCTTAATAAAAGTGTCACTGTATTCTTTTTAGAAAGATGAATAAAACATTTTAGAGCCCTATATTTCCACGTTTAGTCAAAAGGATTAGCTTTGCAGTGTATTCCTTAACAAGGAAATGCTAGGCAAATGCTGAGAAATAAATGCTAGAAAACATTCAATAAATACCCTGGTAATTCCCACTTGCTACTGTATGGTCCTTTGATAATGGATCTCAGAGATAGTATGCTTTGTTTAGAGCTGGAAAGGACACAGCGATGTGGAGCTCGGTCGATAGGCATGCCTTTGGGAAACACACATCAAGTAGTGACTTGGTATAACTTGCTTGAGAACAGTGGTTCCTACTGGGAGACTATTACATGGCAAGGCAGAAGTTTCAGTGTCCATGGAGTGGGATATGATTAAACGTATCCATAATACAATCCTTTCATGACCTTGACCTCTTTCAGTTCCCCAATTTCAGTTTCCACTGTCTCATCAAGCATTTTTGGTGATATTTTGTTTCAAGAAGATTCTACCTACCTTTGAACCTTTGTGATAAATGATTTTGTCTATGTCCTTCAAGCTCCTGAGATGAACTTCAGTCTTAGCTCCTCTCTCTAAACAAACACAGTCCTGATATATAACTCTTGCAACTTGGTGAAGTGGAGAGAAAAGTGAAGAAATATATAGGTGAAAAGGTTTCTAATCCTTCTGTTTCCAGTTGATGTCACATTGTGTTTTTTTGTTTTTTTTTTTAATCAATATTTCAATTTGGGTGTCAAAGAACACTTTCAGCTAAAACATAAGAAGCTAGGTTATAGGTGAAGTTTTAACAGCAAATTATTCAGCTCAAAGTTATTTCTCCCCCCAAACACATCCTCTGATATCTGGAAGTTTAAAATGATTTTAAGATGAATGGCACCATGCATAAGTGGGAACTTTAACCTTCACATTTCTTGAGGGGTATGTCAGCTTTCACTGTGTGCAAAATCAGCATCTCCCAATCCTTTCCCCATCACCTTGGAAATGGGCACTCCATAAAGAAACTGATCTTTTTTATATTAGGAAAAATTAAATGGCAGCCATGCTTTGATGTATAACCATGCTCTGCCTTAGCTATATAGATGTACACTGAAAACAGGAAGTGACCATCCCACAGGCCTTGTAGTTTAGGGCCTCATACTCATAAAGTGAAAGTGAAAGTGTTAATCACTCAATCATGTCTGACTCTTTGTGACCCCATGGACAGTAGCCCACCAGGTCCCTCTGTCCATGGGATTTTCCAAGCAAGAAACTAAAGTGGGTTGCCATTTCCTTCTCCAGAGGAATTTGCCAATAGGGATAAAATCCAGGTCTCCTGCATTGCAGGCAGATTCTTTACCAACTAAGCCACCAGGGAAAACACCAGACAAATTCTAATTTGGTGCCCTCCTACAAAGCCCAATACTCATACGTTTCATTCCAAATCCCTAAACACTCCCTAAAGAGTGAGTGTATGTTTGTTTGTTTTAAATTTATTTTTATTTTTATTTATTTATTTTTTTGGGGGGATATTATTCAGCATTTTTAAAAAATTATACCTAATTTTACTTTACAATCAGTTCAGTTCAGTTTAGTTCAGTCGCTCAGTCGTGTTCGACTCTTTGCGACCCCATGAATCGCAGCATGCCAGGCCTCCCTGTCCATCACCATCTCCTGGAGTTCACTCAGACTCACGTCCATCGAGTCCGTGATGCCATCCAGCCATCTCATCCTGGGTCGTCCCCTTCTCCTCCTGCCCCCAATCTCTCCCAGCATCAGAGTCTTTTCCAATGAGTCAACTCTTCACACGAGGTGTCCAAAGTACTGGAGCTTCAGCTTTAGCATCATTCCTTTCAAAGAAATCCCAGGGTTGATCTCCTTCAGAATGGACTGGTTGGATCTCCTTGCAGTCCAAGGGACTCTCAAGAGTCTTCTCCAACACCACAGTTCAAAAGCATCAATTCTTCAGCACTCAGCCTTCTTCACATTCCAACTCTCACATCCATACATGACCACTGGAAAAACCATAGCCTTGACTAGACGGACCTTAGTCGGCAAAGTAATGTCTCTGCTTTTGAATATGCTATCTAGGTTGGTCATAACTTTTCTTCCAAGGAGTAAGCGTCTTTTAATTTCATGGCTGCAATCACCATCTGCAGTGATTTTGGAGCCCTCAAAAATAAAGTCTGACACTGTTTCTACTGTTTGCCCATCTATTTCCCATGAAGTAATGGGACCAGATGCCATGATCTTCGTTTTCTTAATGTTCAGCTTTAAGCCAACTTTTTCACTCTCCTCTTTCACTTTCATCAAGAGGCTATTTAGCTCCTCTTCACTTTCTGCCATAAGGATGGTGTTATCTGCATATCTGAGGTTATTGATATTTCTCCCGGCAATCTTGATTGCAGCTTGTGTTTCTTCCAGTCCAGCGTTTCTCATGATGTACTCTGCATAGAAGTTAAATAAACAGAGTGACAATATACAGCCTTGATGTACTCCTTTTCCTATTTGGAACCAGTCTGTTGTTCCATGTCCAGTTCTAACTGTTGCTTCCTGACCTGCATACAGATTTCTCAAGAGGCAGGTTAGATGGTCTGGTATTCCCATCTCTTTCAGAATTTTCTACAGTTTCTTGTGATCCACACAGTCTAAGGCTTTGGCATAGTGCCATACATCATCATGAATCTGCCACGGGTGTACACGTGTTTCCAATCCTGAACCCCCCTCCCACCTCCCTCCCCATACCATCTCTTTGGGTCATCCCAGTGCAGCAGTCCCAAGCATCCTGTATCCTGCATTGAACCTAGACTGGTGATTAGTTTCTTACATGATATTATACATGTTTCAATGCCATTCTCCCAAATCATCCCGCCCTCTTCCTCTCCTACAGAGTCCAAAAGACTGTTCTATACTAATGTTATTCTTTATGTTGGTAAGTCTTCATAGTTGTTGGTTAAATAGTAAAAGCTAAAACAACATCAAATGTACATAATAGACAGCTTTTCTAAAAACCTTTTCTGTGGAATCTCTCTCTACTTGAAATCCTCCAGTGCTCCATTCAGCCAATAGAGTTCGTATTAGGACCCTTGCAATGTGTATTCAGCATCACCTATTCTAGCCTTTATTTTGCCAACCCCTTCAAAAATCTCTCTCCTCATCTGACTTAAAAATATGGTTTCAAAATGGGTTTAATAAATTTTTTGAGGGAATGTCAGTTATCACAAACATATTTCTGTTTTAGATTTGTGGAATGTTTCATTGTATGTTCTGAGTTTATAAGTTTGTATAATATATGAGACATCAGAGTCCTTTGAGATGAGCTAGTCCACACTTCTCCATACCTAAATTAGAATATTGAGACATCACAGCCACATAACCAAGTGTGGTGTCATGATGCCCTCTATCAGATGGAAAACAACGTTAAATACCATCCCTCCTCACCATACATACCATAAATCACTGATTTAGGAGCAAATGTGGCAAAGGCCTCTGAATTACTGAGTTAGAGTATGTAGCAAGCTCCTTTGATTTTTAGTCATGCAAATTTAAATCCTCTTTATAAAAACAGACAAATATATTGAGACTATATTAAAAATACTTCTAAACCCAAATCCTAAAATTACATATTTACAATAAATGAAATACCTGAAAAAAACATAGTATGTGGTGTACAGTGCATTAAATTTGTATTTATTATTATTATTATTTAACATCAGCTACTTAGGTATAACATTTTTGTGTATAATTTTAAACAAGGAATGTATTTGTTTTCATTACAGGTTTTCTTTCTTAATTACAGGTAGCTTAGTATATTATCCATACTTAATGCATTATGTATCCTGGCATGTATTCATACTATTTGAAAATACAGCAGTCAAGTGTTTGGACACATGATCTGAGGTTAAAATGCTTAGTACACGGAAAAAGTAAAATTCTTTTTCTTTAAGGCTTTATGTCTTGAAAAAAAAAATGCTTAAAAAAACAAATTGTGTTTTACAGTATAAGAGCTAAAAAGTCCTATTAGTGACACTTGAAGTTTTATTGTAGCTGCTGCTTGCCAGTGATCATTAAGTGAATAAAGCATCCATCAGTGGTATGGAAATCAGCCCTGTTCATAAATCATTCTGCTCAATCTGTTAGCAGAGGTGAGTTAAATGAACATTTTAGGAACATCTATAAAAATTTAAGACCAGTAGCAGATATTATTTTCTCAATCTGTTTAGTAGTCTGTACTGATAGAACTTTTACAGGATATATGCGTGTGTGCGTGCTGTTGCTTCAGTAGTGTCTGTCTCTTTGTGACCCTATGGACTATAGCCCAACAGGTTCCTTTATCCATGGGATTCTCCAGGCAAGAATACTGGAGTGGGTTGCTGGGCCCTCCTCCAGGGGATCTCCCCAACCTGGGGATCGACCTATATCTCTTATGTTTCCTGTATTGGCAGGCATGTCCTTTACCACCAGTGCCACCTGGGAAGCCTGTCTTACAAGATACATTTTGTCAATTGCTTACTTCATTTCAAAGAGTGTATGATCTAAACAAGTATACTTTCCCCTTGCATATGCCATGACTAGAGTAAATTTTCTTTTCATTCAGCAGGTTACATTCATGAGTAAGAAAATTGTTCACTTGGGATAAAAGTGGCACACGCCTGTCTCTGTGCTTGGGTTACTTTTCTTCTCTTTATTCATAACAGTTTCCACTCTGTCCACATCACCATGCTCAGCACCCAGGGCCCTCATGCACTTTTAGTGTGCTTAGCAGGACTTTCTCTGGGCCCTGGAAATTTCGGTTTACCTCTGCCTTGGATCATTTATATATTTTTAAATGTTTATCTATTTATTTGTCTGTTTTGGGTCTTCGGTGCAGCGCACAGGGTTTTCGTTGCATCATGCCGGATCTTCCTTTGCAGCGTTGCTGTGTGAGCTCTCTAGCTGTGGTGTGCAGGCACAGCAGTAGAGCACAGGCTCAGTAGTTGGAGCACGTGGATTTAGTTGCTCTGTAGCACGTGGGATCTTAGTTGTCCCACCAGGGATCACTTCCATATCCTCTGCATTGCAGGGTGAATTCTTAACCGCTGGACCACCAGGGAAGTCCCTGGAGCATATTTTCTATAATTTTGAATTAAGCTCTTCATGCTTGCCTGGTCTAGATGACACAGCATATCTAACTTTGTGAGATAAAAAATCCTGTTGAGAAATATTTTCTATCCTGTTTCCTTAAAAATACTCTGTCCCTCATTTATAAGCTGAAATGTAAAATAAGTACATTTCAAAAGCTGCAACCAAGAAAAAAGAGAATGTGGCTACTTTAATTGAAAAACTCCATTCAGCACTTTAAATGATTCACCATTTTCTGCTCTACAAATGGTGATTTTTCTCAACAATATCAACCACTAATTAATTATAATTTTATGAAGCAAAAATATCCAGTATTTTCATTACAATGATAAGGTGAATGTGTTGATGTTCCTGGAAGAATCGTTCATGGGATTTAGAAATGAGACCAATTGAAATGCTTCAGGTTAACTGGTTTCAGTTCAGAGACAAATTTTTCCAAAATTGGAAAGTATTGCTCTGGGATATAATAAATCTCAATCACCAAAGATATCCTGGCTAGACTAGATATCTACTTGCAAGGGACTTTTGTCAGGATTCATGGAGTTTATGGACCCTAGAAGTTTATGACAATATTAACAGCTTGAGTAATCATCCAATTAGCTGGTATATGAAGATGCTTTGCATTTATGCTACGATTCTAAATTTTACCATGGAGGCATCAAAGGTAATTTTCAGTCTTCTGAACTTAAATGCTCAACTTGTCTAATTGAAAAACCTCTGTACCCCCAACTATGTCTAGGAGTGTTAAAAGCTTAGTCAGTATTCAAATTGCTGATATTGTCATACTACTCAATTCCAATTCCTTGCCAGTTTTACTAGAGGAGAAGTCATTAAAATATATTTTTTTTCATAACTAGTTTTTCTGTTCTTGTCTAAGAATATAAGTAGGAGTGATTCTTCAGAGAAATCAATCTCAGGCAGCCACTGAAGCCAAGTTGACTGCAATTGATTTCAGGTTTTACCACTTATTCCTGTGGGGCCACAGGAAATTAAATGTACTTGCTCCATCTGTGCTTTTGTTTCTTTTTTCTAGAAAATGGTGGGGGTGGAGGGGCGGGGGATATTTGTAATCTACTTCATAGGGTTTTTATTTAAGTTGTTAATATTTCCAAGGTGCTTAGACCAGTAACTGACATTGTATTCACTTAATAAGTGTTAACTATTATTTTCAGACCAAATATTTTGAAATCAGAAATTAGATGCCTCCTTTATTCCCTACTTTATTCCTACTGAGAAGTTACAAGTCCATTTTTTTTTTTAACCTTACTTTTCTGTCACAAAATTTCTGGGTTTCTTTCTTAACTATCTTAAAGAAATGTTGAATGAAAATTGGATTAATCCAAACCATTCTCAGATCACTTCTGTAGTGATATAATTTGTTTTCACTTCTCTTTACCAA
Organism: Oryx dammah; assembly: GCF_014754425.2. NCBI lineage: Eukaryota > Metazoa > Chordata > Mammalia > Artiodactyla > Bovidae > Oryx > Oryx dammah. The sequence goes on from NW_024070201.1 coordinate 66,168,143, forward strand.
ACAAAAATTTCCTTTTACATTTCTCTTCTCCTATTTCCCATATTCTGTATCTCTCTCTTCCCCAGTCGGATCCCCTTTGATTCTCATCATTTCTGTCTACCAACTTCAGAAGGAAGGATGAAACATCTTGTCACCTGTTCTTAGAGAGCAGAAATCACAGGGTCAGCTCGGTTCTTTCCAATTAACACTCCAAATTACATTTGTGGGGTGTGAGCTTCAGAGCTATGTTCTCTGCTGTCAGACCCAGTAAAAAAAAAAAATCCATCAAAGATAGACTGCAGAGATTCACATGACCTTGGGTATCATTGAAGATGTAAATATTTTTAAGGTGCTTAGAAAGAAATGATGAAATGCTTCAGGGACTAAAGCTGAAACTGGTAAATCATGATTTTTTCATTTCTAGGTTGTGATTTTTTTTTTTTTTTAAATTTAGGGAGGATGAAGGAAATAGCCCACTCCTAGGACAAGTAAAAAGTGACAACTGTGACTATCATTGATAAATAAATAAACAAAATTCAAGCATGAAGCACCTTTATTTTATGAGAGCAGTTTGGAATCTCAATTGAAAGTGAAATGTCTTCCTCACAAATAGGCAAAATGTTTTATGGAGTAATGAAAAGGAGTAGGGTCTCCTGAAACTGTTGGATTGAATTACATTGTTCTGTTGCTTTATTGCTTTGAGGAAGTAGAAGCCAGGTTTCTTATGTATGTCCTTGAAAATTTAGCATTTTTTTCTTTACAATTATTGGAGGGAAAATAGAGACGAATATATACCAAACATAGGGAGAAAAAACACGCATGCATTTATTTAAATATTAGTAATATTTGTATATGTCTGTGAATACGTAGTCATATCAGCCTGCAGGTGGTTTTCCAAACAGTGTCTCATTCTCAGGCCCCTCCATGTCTGTGCAGCTGCTCCTCTCTTACCTGATGTTACCTCTTTTTGTTTGGGCCCTGTGTGTTCTTTCTCTATCCTGGAGACTGCATTCATGTATTTTAATATCTGTGAAGTCTTCTTTGCTTCCCTTCAATAAATATCCTGCTGCACTTCTTCTCCTGACTTCCGTAGATTGTTACATAAATCTCTATCAAACTTGTTTACTGCGCATTCTCATTCTTTTGAATGTGTTCAGCTCCCCATACTGAGACCAAGCACGATGAAACCAGACTATATTTCATTTCATATAATGACTAATACATACTATCCATTCAATAAATACTTATGTATATTCAAATATTGTATGAGTTTCTCAGGTGGTACAGTGGTAAAGAAATCACCTGCCAATCCAGGAGACTCAAGAGACGCAGGTTCAATCCCTGAGTCAGAAGATCCCCACTCACTGGATTGCAAAGAGTTGAACACAACCGAATGCCTGGGCATACACATGCATTTATTTAAGTATAGTATATGACCTTTTACATGTATGTAAACACACAGACATAAAAAGATGCACATAAAAAGAAGACACTGAGATAGAGATATTAAGATACAAAAGATATGCTGTCGTTGTTGTTTAGTCATTAAGTCCTGTCTGACTCTTTTGTGACCCCATGGGCTGTAGCCCACCAGGCTCCTCTCTCCATGGGATTTCCCAGATAAGAATACTGGAGTGGGTTGCCATTCCCTTCTCCAAAGGATCTTTCCAACCCAGGGATCAAACCCACATCTCTTGTATCTCTTGGATTAGCAGGCAGATTCTGTACCACTGAGCACCAGGGAAGCCCTTAGATGTAAAAGGACAAAAGAAACATAGATGAATAATTTTAGATACATGATACTTGCTCAACTGTACCTTGTAAAAAATTGTCACCACAGAGATCAGAATACTATAATTCAGAGACCTGGCAGCACCAGTTTTCTACTTTATTCTTAGAAAATAAATTTTTCTACCTCAAATCAAGAAATTAAATACTTTTGTTTTCTACCTCAAACATTTATTGCGTCAAGTCCTGGAACTGCAATTTGTTGCCATCTTCTTATTATTAACTTCTCTGAGGTAAAAACGCATGATAACAGTGTGTTATCATAACCAAGGATAACAGTCTCCTTGGTAATGAACTCAGTAGAGAGTGAGACAAGGAAAGAGTCAATTAATACTGATCAATCAATAAAAGCAATAATTTGTTTTCAAATTCCACTTACGCAATGAAAGTGAAAGTCACTCAGTTGTGTCCAACTCTTTGTGACCCCATTGGCCTGCCATACTCCTCTGTCCATGGAATTCTCCAGGCCAGAATACTGGAGTGGGTAGCCATTCCTTTCTCCAGCGGATCTTCCCAACCTAGGGATAGAATCCAAGTCTCCCTCTTAGCAGGCGGGCTTTGTACACTCTGAGCCATCATGGAAGCCCACTTCTATGGGGCACTGATTATTTTACACTCAGTTGTGTGCTCTGCTCCTTTCAGATGCTTTCTCTTCTTTCCTTTTCCTTTAGTTGTAATCAGTGTTCTTCATCTCTCCCATAAGCTGTATGCCTTACATAGAACGCATCCTATAAAATTAATGGAATATGTCATGTTTTGGGGCTTCCCCAGTGGCTTAGGGATAAAGAATCTGCCTGTGATGCAGAAGACACAGGAGACCTGGGGTTGATCAATGGGTTGGGAAGATTCCCTGGAGGAGGGCATGGCAGCCCACTCCAGTATTCCTGCCTGGAGGATCTCAGGGACAGAAGAGCCTCACAGGCTGCAATCCATAGGTCACACAGAATTGGACATGACTGAAACTACTTAGCACACACACATGCACACATGTTATATTTTATTCTAATTTAGGAAAAATACCTTTGACCCTTACACCTATATAGTACCTAGTCCATTTATATTAATTTTAATAATTGATGTTTAATCTACCTTTGTTGAAATGATTGTGAGGCAACATATTTCAATGGAGATATAAACATCAATTCTAATCAGTGTTCTCTTTTTGATTATAAGGCTAATTTTTTAGGAAAATTGTTTTCAGCTCTTTGCTTATATAGTCTTTTCCTCTTTATCAGAGGATATAGATGGAGTACCGGGTCTGGTGTAGGCAGCATGCTAGGAAATACAAGCAGATATAGTAGCCCAGTTACTACCCTCCAAAGAGCTTTCTCTCCTGAGGTCACAAGGCCACGGGGGAGCAATTATATATTAAATAGTATCATGTCACCTCAGAGAGAATGTCAGTCAAGACTTCCTGGAGGGACTGATGTTTCATCACCATAGTGTTATTTACAGAACATCTTGTATCTATTACAGGATATTCTTTCCCCTACTTTCTGTTACATTTATATTTATCATGGAGGACAATAGAAAGCCAGTAGAAAAATGAAGAAAAGCTAAAATGCTGAGAATTATAGCATATAAATCTGTGCTCTTTGATGCATTTAGTATTTGATGTTTTTGTTTAAATATCCTCCAGGTAACTCTAGGAGTATTAGATAGATTACTATAAAACCACCTTTAGAAACTCTGATAAAATCATTATATCTATATCTGTCTAAATATCTATATACACATTTATATGCACATAAACTTATGTACAGATACATAATTATGCCAAGTAGTATTGAATCAACATGTACTTAGGTAAATGTGTTGCCATTGTTATGCATTTTTTAAATAAAGATCAAAGGATAGAAGAAGAGACAAAGAATAGCATGAACACATGAGCAAATACACACACACACACACACAAAGCAGTACTTGGGTTTGATTTATTTCTAGCACTGGCCAGCATCAGTTTTGTTACTAGTTTATAGAGATCATATTCCAACACTAAAATACTCTGAAATCCCTTGGCTTTCATCAGTTACTGTCTAATAATAATTTAATCATACACATGTTAACAATACAATTTAATTTTGTGTCATATTGTTGGTTAAAATCAATGTTATAAAGATCCAATGGCAAGGAAAATCTCTGATTGATATTCTTTCTAATATTTAAGAGAAGTGAAAAGCAAGCTAAAATAATATAGAAAGATTGCTGGAAATAGTATACAAATTCATGTGGTCCTGGGAAAAGATTTCAGGATATATTGAGTGTGTTCTATCTTGTGTTATGTATGTAAATTGTGTTGATGGCCAATACCTAGTGCCAAAGAATTGCTGCTTTTGAACTGTGGTGTTGGAGAAGACTCTTGAGAGTCCCTTGGACTGCAAGGAGATCCAACCAGTCCATTCTAAAGGAGATCAGTCCTGGGAGTTCATTGGAAGGACTGATGCTAAAGCTGAAACTCCAATAATCTGGCCACCTGATGCAAAGAGATGACTCATTTGAAAAGACCCTGATGCTGGAAAAGATTGAGGCAGGTGGAGAAGAGGATGACAGGATGAGATGGTTGGATGGCATCACTGACTCAGTGGACATGGGTTTGGGTGGACTCTGGGAGTTGGTGATGGACAGGAAGGCCTGGTGTGCTGCGGTTCATGGGGTTGCAAAGAGTTGGACACGACTGAGCGACTGAACTGAACTGAACTGACCCAGTGTAACTTATACTATACAGATTGTAAAATATTGTAGTATTCTAAGCTACTGATGTTGGTTGGGATAGGTTTAATGAGGTTATAAAGGATATGGTTTGATACAGCTCACATACCTCTATTTCAGTTTTGGGCTCCTGTCAGGTAACATTCTTTTCTCGAAGTATTTTAGCCTGTTAGCTCTGTGATACTTGTTAAGAGAGCAGAGGTGGCCTCACTGGAGAATAGAATTCACTGAAGAGAGGCCTTTTACAGTGTCCACATTAAGAGGCAGACTTACACCATCAAATAGCCATTCAAAGCATCTTAAAGATTCAGTGATCAGAAGCTCTACCTTGTGTCAATATAAAAATGAAGTCTAAGTTAGAGCAAGAAAGGACAGGACAAATATGCTTCCATCTGAGCCAGAGCACATGAGGCTAATATTACCAAAAAAAAAAAAAGTTTAGTATCCAGAGAGGACCATGTTATCACCAGACAGTTGAAAAATACAGCAGAGAGAAATAGCAGAATTGACAAGAAATTTTTATAGGTAATTATCAGTTCAGCTCAGTTCAATGGCTCAGTCATGCCTGACTCTTTGGAACCCCAAGGACTTCAGCACACCAAGCCTCCCTGTCCTTCACCAACTCTGGGAGTTTACTCAAATTCATGTCCATTGAGTCAGTGATGCCATCCAAATATCTTTTTTTTTTTAATTTATTTTAATTGGAGGTTAATTACTTTACAACATTGTATTGGTTTTGCCATACATCAACATGAATCTGCCACAGGTATACACATGTTCCCCATCCTGAACCCCCCTCCCTCCTCCCTCCCCATACCATCCCTCTGTCTTCCCCTTCTCCTTCTGCCTTCAACCTTTCCCAGCATCAGGGTCTTTTCAAATGAGTCAGTTCTTTCCATAAGTTGGCCAAAGTATTGGAGTTTCAGCTTCAGTATCAGTCCTTCCAGTGAATATTCAGGACTGATATCCTTTAGGATGGACTAGTTGGATTTCCTTGCAGTCCAAAGGACTCTCAAGAGTCTTCTCCAACACCACAGTTCAAAAGCATAAATTCTTCAGCGCTCACCTTTCTTTATAGTCCAACTTTCACATCCATACATGACTACTGGAAAAACCATAGCTTTGACAAGACAGGCCTTTGTTGGCAAAGTAATGTCTCTGCTTTTTAATAAGCTGTCTAGATTGGTCATAACTTTTCTTCCAAGGAGCAAGTGTCTTTTAATTTCACAGCTGCGGTCACCATCTGCAGTGATTTTAGAGTCCCCCAAAATAAAGGCTGACACTGTTTCCATTGTTCCCCATCTACTTGCCATGAAGTGATGGACCAGATACCATGATCTTAGTTTTCTGAATGTTGAGTTTTAAGCCAACTTTCACTCTTCTCTTTCACTATCATCAAGACAGTCTTTAGTTCTTCTTCCCTTTCTGCCATAAGGGTTGTATCATCTGCATATCTGAGGATATTTCTCCCAGCAATCTTGATGCTAGCCTGTGCTTCATCCAGTCCAGCATTTCTCATGATGTACTCTGCATATAATTTAAACAAGCAGGCTGACAATATACAGCCTTGACGTACTCCTTTTCCTATTTGGAACCAGTCTGTTGTTCCATGTCCAGTTCTACCTGTTGTTTCCTGACCTGCATACCGTATCTCAGGAGGCAGGTCAGGTGGTCTGGTATTCCCATTTCTTTAAGAATTTCCCAATTTGTTGTGAGCCACGCAGTCATAGGCTTTGGCATAATCAAGAAAGAAGGAGTAGATATTTTTCTGGAACTCTCTTGCTTTTTCAGTGATCCAACAGATGTTGGCAATTTTATCTCTGATTCCTCTGCCTTTTCTAAATCCAGCTTGAACATCTGGAAGTTCACAGCTCACTTATTGCTGAAGCTTGGCTTGGAGAATTTTGAGCATTGCTTTACTAATGTGTGAGATGACTGCAATTGTGCAATAGTTTGAGCATTCTTTGGCATTGCCTTTCCTTGGGAAGGACAATTAAATGCATAATAAATTTATTTGTTTATCATATTCATGAAAGTTTAACCAAGCATCCTTTGTATTATCTCACACATAAATATTTGGAGTAAATGGCTCCCACTTTCTTATAAGAATTCAGATTCTGGTGCTCATGTAAACAGAGAAGGGGAACCACTTCCAGAATCCTGTCTCTTCACACCACATTATACTCTTGGTTGGAATTATTGAATGAGCATGGATTCATGCTAAATCTGGGACTATTTTCCACAATCCCTTGCAGTCAAGACTCTACCATACAAGAGAGGTAAAACTAAATAAAGAGTTTAATATAACTAAGAAAGAGGGGGAAAAAAAGCCCACTAGTCTCCATAGAGATCCAAACTAGAACACTTGAACTTGTTGTTCTATAAACTAAAACAGATAAGGTAATTAGCAAAACATATATAAAAATACAAAATTAGTAGTAAAAAAGCACGTTTTCACTTATCACATGGTTTTATTTGACTGATAATTGATATGCAATAATGGAAATATAAAATATAAGGTTAAGGACTAATATTTTGTATATTCAGAGTTTAGGTATATTTTGTAACCGGGAATAACTCTTATGTTAATGGTAATCTTATATTTTTATGGTCCATATGATATTGGAAAAATATTGCCAAAAGTTTTGAAATGGGATGAATTATTACTAGGTGTTTCATCTAGTATTTCAGGTTATCTGCATATTTTATTATATTTGAGCTATTTTAAAACCCTCCAGACTTGTAGAAAATTGATAGTAATACCAATGTTTGTTTTTCATAGAAATGCAAATGAATGTGTCCAATTAAGGTATGATGGGTTCCCTGGAGCGAGTTTTATATCCATAACCAATTTATTTCAGCATTCCTGATTTCCCAAGTATTTGTGGTTACTCTGAATTCCCCTTTGAACAAGCTTTCATATCTCACTGGCTAACTAAAGATTTAAGTAAAATTTTTGACATGTATTTGGTTGATATTGATGAGAGTCATGATTTACCTTCTTTAAAAATATATATCCATTAACAGATAGTTTTTAAGATCTTTATGAAATATATGCATTCCCTCAACCTTTAACAAATTATGAGCAATCCCTCTCTGCCAAGCACTTTTAAAATTGTGTGCTCTTATGGAAATCATTTTCTAAAGGAATGACAGACAATAAAAGTGTGAATGTATACCATACTGTATACCATATTGTATACCATGTATACAATATTTTCAAGGAGTGATGAGTTCAGTAATAAAAGTAAGGGAATATAGGAAGATGGTAAGTGTCAGTAAACATTAAAGATGGTAAGTGCAATAAACATTTCCAATAAAGTGGAAAAATAATTACTGAGTTTCCGGTTCAGTGCACTCTTCCAAGGAATCTCTTCCTTTCATTGCCTTTGAGCTAATTTATAACTCTAAAATGGAGAAAATTTGGTAATAATAAAAATTGCATTCATAAAGTTTCAAGTAGAATGTATACGGTGGAATGTTACTGACCCTTGCACTGTGGCTAGACTGATTTGGCATCTGCTTATAAATTCACTTCAGAATTCCTTATTGCATAAATATATGTATGAGTCTTTGAATTCTCCTTTGAACTACTTGTAATATGTTACTAATTTCCCCCTTCGTTAATGAGCTATATATAGCTTTTGACATATTATTCTTGCTGAGGTTCTAATTCTATGAAAGTCTTGAATTTACCTTTTACAAAAGTTTATTGGAGGGAGGAAACATGAATTGAGGAGAGCTAAGAGGATTTGAAAGACATGGGTGTGGACTCTGTGAATTTCTAGGGAAAGAACATTCCAGGAGAGGGGAAAATTTGGAAAGACTTTAAAATAGAAAAAGCTAAGTGGATTTGAGGAAGCATCAAGAAAGACAGTCAGTTTGAAGAGAGGTAAGTGAAAAAAAAAAAAGACATTGTAGGAAGTGAGTTTGGAGCAGTAAGCAGCAGGTAGACCAAGTCAGCCATGGTGTGCCAAAATGAAGAATTGACATTTTCTAAGTGTAATAGAGAGGATGAAGCAAGGGAGGGATTAGATGCTGCTTACTTTTGAAAACAATTACTGAGGATGCTGTGCTGAAAATAGTTTTCAGATAAGAGTAGTGGAGGAAGAAAGATCCCTAAGGAGACTTTGTATTTTACAAACACTATGACTACATCTTAGTTTTGGGGTAGTAACAGATGGAAAGTAGTAGTCTGGTGGATAGTATATTTTGAAATAAGATCCAACAATACAAACCTTGTATTGTGTATACTAAAATAAATACGCTTTGCTTTATTACTTTTTTTTTTTTTAAACAAACTGAAGGTTGGTGGCAGCTTGTATTGAGCAAGTACACTGGTATCATTTCCTCAAATTTGCTCACTTTGTGTCATATTTTGGTGATTCTCCCAGTCCTTGTATTTTTCCTTGTTATGTTATTTGCTATGATGTTCTGTTTGAGGTTATTATTATGACTCACTGAAGGCTCAGATGATGGTGAGTTTTTTCCAGCTAGTCTTTTTTAAAGTATGCACATTGCTTTTCAGACATGATGCTGTTGCACACTTAATAAACTATAATATAGTATAAATTTAACTCTTCTATGCATTGGGAAACAAAAAAAAAATTGTGTGACTCACCTTATTGTGATATTGTCTTTATTGTCATGGTCTGGAACCAAACGCACAATATCTCTAAAGTAAGCTCATTTTAATAAATTGGATGTGACATGAGAAGGAAAGCAAAAGTGCAACATTGATTCCTAAATATTCAGACTGAAGAACTAGGTGAATGATGGTGATATTATTGATTAATAGAAGATTGGTGAAGAGCAAAAAAATGTTTGAAGATGTCTACAGGAGTTTTTCTGGCTGTGTTCAACTTCGGATGTATATCAGGGCTTCCAAAAGTAGATGATCTGAGTCTGGAACCCTCAGCAATGTTATCCAGGTTGGAGGAAAATAAGTGTAATAATCAATAGCATATATGAGAAACATAAAACTGGGCTAATGAAAGAGATGGCTCAGGGAGTGAAGAGAGAGTGAAGAGGAAGGAAGGCAGTAGTAGTCTTGTTGCAACTTAGTGTTGATAACTCACAAAAGATACTGACAAGCTGACAGTGAAGCAGGAAGACAGATAGGAGAATGTAGTGTCTAGAATGCCAAGTGAAGTAGGTATTTCTAGAAGAAGGGAAGAATTCATTGTGTCAGCACTCATGAGAAGTCCAAAAATATTGACAAGATGAAAACTTGGCTAGAATGTCAAGAGATCCTCTTCCTCCCACCTTAGTGAATTTTATTGGGATGAAAGCATAATGCGATTGACCATAGAGGGCAGTTGGTCAGGGATTGTTACAACGTTTACCAAGGGTTTTGCTATGAAGTGAACTAGATAAAGAGATAGGAGCTAGAGATGGGGTATGGGAATTAAGAACATGTTCCTCCTTTAGATGAAAAATATTGCAGCAGTGTTTATATGGTAATAAGAATATTCCAGTAAAAGTGGATGCATTGATGATGGAAGAACAGGGAGAAAACTAAACAATACCCTAGAGAAATAGGAGATGATGCTTGAGAGTGAGTGCTTAAAACTGAGATTTTTCTGAGGAAGAGTGCTGTCTTGCATAGGAATGGGTGGCTGATGAAGATGGAAGTAAATATTGTTAGAAGTGATGAACCGAAGGAGCTGAACAACCAGTGTGTTTGGTGGGTGATACAGTTGGAATCATTAGTCACTAAAATCACAATGAAAATAGTACTAGAGAGAGAGAATAGTGAGCTGAATAATAAAATTTCCAAGAAAGGAGGGGGGATGATTTGGAGTTCACTGGATAACCCCAGAAGTGTTGAGTGTCTCAGTGGTATTATGTCAGTTATGCCTTTTCTGAAAGAAATGGTATTTTGAGCAAATGACATTTTGAAAAACAAGGAAGACACTTATTTCAACCTCTGGCTGCTTAGTAGGAAAAATATGAGGATAATTCACATGGGAGGAGTTTGCTGCCAGGTTTCATACTGAACAAGATGGTGAAGGAAACACAGACTGAGTTTGGGATTATAATCCACTTCACTAGTGATGGCCCTTATACACTGGAGCAATTACAGCAGAAAAAGATAAGAATGGAGTTGCACATGTATTTAGTCTAGTGGCTAGAGTTCTAGAAAGACTTGGCTGATAAGGGGCAATTATGGGGAGAGTGAATTGAATGCCTACTTTCTTTCATGTTTGTTATTTCAGTGTAATTTCTAATAGTGTTTCCCTGCACTTTCTGAAGTATCCTGATTTGGAAGCTCAATTATAAGATCATCCTACTTACAAATGAGTGAGGTTATTAATAAATAGGTATAAAAAACAGATGGGATTTGGGCTGAATATTCTGTTAGAAATGAGCTGGCAACCAGCTCTAATTATAGATTCCTTTTTTTATATAATTAGCCTTATAAATGACTGATTTGTAATGATTAAGCTAGCAGTCTCCTCCCTGCCGCCACTGACCTCGGACGCAGGGTAGCTCCTCCCAGCCGCCACTGACGTCGGATGCAGGGCAGCTCCTCCTGGCCGTTCCTGCGCCGACGCAGCCTGGCACTCTAGGCTGCTGCCCCTGACCTCGGACGTGGGGAAGCTCCTCTCAGCCGCGCTTAGTGAGCCGGCCCGCAGCCGCCTGCGCTTAGTGAGCCGGCCCGCAGCCACCTGTGCTTAGTGAGCCGGCCCTCAGCTGCCCTGAGCTCAGGGGCGGCGGCCAAGAGGAGCTACCCCGCGTCCGAGGCCAGTGGCGGCCGGGAAGAGACACCCGGCATCCGAGGCCAGGGGCGGTGACCTTGAGGAGCCACCCAGAGCCAGAGGCCAGGGGCGGCAGCTGGGAGGAGCCACCCACGCCCAAGGCCAGGGCCGGAAGCTGGGAGGAGCAACCTGCTAGGTATTGCAAGAGGGCATCAGAGGGCAGACACACTGAAACCATAGTCACAGAAAAATAGTCAATCTAATCACACTAGGACCACAGCCTTGTCACAGCCTAACTCAATGAAACCAAGCCATGCCCGCGGGGCAACCCAAGATGGGCAGGTCATGGTGGAGAGGTCTGAAAGAATGTGATCCACTGGAGAAGGGAATGGCAAGCCACTTCAGTATTCTTGCCTTGAGAACCCCATGAAGAGTATGAAAAGGCAAAATGATAGGATACCAAAAGAGGAACTCCCCAGGTCATTAGGTACCCAATATGCTGCTGAAGATGAGTGGAGAAATAAATCCAGAAAGAATGAAGGGATGGAGCCAAAGCAAAAACAACACCCAGTTGTGGATGTGACTGGTGATAGAAGCAAGGTCTGATGCTGTAAAGAGCAATATTGCATAGGAACCTGGAATGTCAGGTCCATGAATCAAGGCAAATTGGACGTGGTCAAATAAGAGATGGCAAGGGTGAATGTCGACGTTCTAGGAATCAGCGAACTAAAATGGACTGGAATGGGTGAATTCAACTCAGATGACCATTATATCTACTACTGTGGGCAGGAATCCCTTAGAAGAAATGGAGTAGCCATCATGGTCAACAAAAGAGTCCGAAATACAGTACTTGGATGCAATCTCAAAAATGACAGAATGATCTCTGTTCGTCTCCAAGGCAAACCATTCAATATCACAGTTATCCAAGTCTATGCCCCAACCAGTAACGCTGAAGAAACTGACGTTGAATGGTTTTATGAAGACCTTCAAGACCTTTTAGAACTAACACCCAAAAAAGATGTCCTTTTCATTATAGGGGACTGGAATGCAAAAGTAGGAAGTCAAGAAACACCTGGAGTAACAGGCAAATTTGGCCTTGGAATACAGAATGAAGCAGGGCAAAGACTAATAGAGTTTTGCCAAGAAAACACACTGGTCATAGCAAACACCCTCTTCCAACAACACAAGAGAAGACTCTACACAGGGACATCACCAGATGGTCAACACTGAAATCAGATTGATTATATTCTTTGCAGCCAAAGATGGAGAAGCTCTCTACAGTCAACAAAAACAAGACCAGGAGCTGACTGTGGCTCAGATCATGAACTCCTTATTGCCAAATTCAGACTTAAATTGAAGAAAGTAGGGAAAATTGCTAGACCATTCAGGTATGACCTAAATCAAATCCCTTATGATTATACAGGGGAAGTGAGAAATAGATTTAAGGGCCTAGATCTGATAGATAGAGTGCTTGATGAACTATGGACAGAGGTTTGTGACACTGTACAGGAGACAGGGATCAAGACCATCCCCATGGGAAAGAAATGCAAAAAAGCAAAATGGCTGTCTGGGGAGGCCTTACAAATAGCTGTGAAAAGAAGAGAAGCGAAAAGCAAAGGAGAAAAGGAAAGATATAAACATCTGAATGCAGAGTTCCAAAGAATAGCAAGAAGAGATAAGAAAGCCTTCTTCAGCGATCAATGCAAAGCAATAGAGGAAAACAACTGAATGGGAAAGACTAGAGATCTCTTCAAGAAAATTAGAGATACCAAGGGATCATTTCATGCAAAGATGGGCTCGATAAAGGACAGAAATGGTATGGACCTAACAGAAGCAGAAGATATGAAGAAGAGGTGGCAAGGATACACAGAAGGACTGTACAAAAAAGATCTTCACGACCCAGATAATCATGATGATCTGATCACTAATCTAGAGCCAGACATCTTGGAATGTGAAGTCAAGTGGGCCTTAGAAAGCATCACTAAGAACAAAGCTAGTGGAAGTGATGGAATTCCAGTTGAGCTGTTTCAAATCCTGAAAGATGATGCTGTGAAAGTGCTGCACTCAATATGCCAGCAAATTTGGAAAACTCAGCAGTGGCCACAGGACTGGAAAAGGTCAGTTTTCATTCCAATCCCCAAAAAAGACAATGCCGAAAAATGCTCACATGCTAGTAAAGTAATGCTCAAAATTCTCCAAGCCAAGCTTCAGCAATACGTGAACCGTGAACTTCCTGATGTTCAATCTGGTTTTAGAAAAGGCAGAGGAATCAGAGGTCAAATTGCCAACATCTGCTGGATCATGGAAAAATCAAGAGAGTTCCAGAAAAACATCTATTTCTGCTTTATTGACTATGCCAAAGCCTTTGACTGTGTGGATCACAATAAACTGTGGAAAATTCTGAAAGAGATGGGAATACCAGACCACCTAACCTGCCTCTTGAGAAACCTATATGCAGCTCAGGAAGCAACAGTTAGAAGTGGACATGGAACAACAGACTGGTTCCAAATAGGAAAAGGAGTATGTCAAGGCTGTATTTTGTCACCCTGCTTATTTAACTTATATGCAGAGTACATCATGAGAAACGCTGGACTGGAAGAAACACAAGCTGGAATCAAGATTGTCAGGAGAAATATCAATCACCTCAGATATGCAGATGACACCACCCTTATGGCAGAAAGTGAAGAGCAACTAAAAAGCCTCTTGATGAAAGTGAAAGAGGAGAGTGAAAAAGTTGGCTTAAAGCTCAACATTCAGAAAACGAAGATCATAGCATCTGGTCCCATCACTTCATGGGAAATAGATGGGGAAACAGTGGAAACAGTGGCAGACTTTATTTTTTTGGGCCCCCAAATCACTGCAGATGGTGACTGCAGCCATGAAATTAAAAGACGCTTACTCCTTGGAAGAAAAGTTATGACCAACCTAGATAGCATATTCAAAAGCAGAGACATTACTTTGCCGACTAAGGTCCGTCTAGTCAAGGCTATGGTTTTTCCTGTGGTCATGTATGGATGTGAGAGTTGGACTGTGAAGAAGGCTGAGTGCTGAAGAATTGATGTTTTTGAACTGTGGTGTTGGAGAAGACTCTTGAGAGTCCTTCGGACTGCAAGAAGATCCAACCAGTCCATTCTGAAGGAGATTAACCCTGGGATTTCTTTGGAAGGAATGATGCTGAAGCTGAAACTCCAGTACTTTGGCCACCTTATGTGAAGAGTTGACTCATTGGAAAAGACTCTGATGCTGGGAGGGATTGGGGGCAGGAAGAGAAGGGGACGATCGAGGATGAGATGGCTGGATGGCATCACTGACTCGATGGATGGAGGTAGATGGACCTCCCCAGGCCCACCAAGGAAAGCATTTGAGTTCTTTCCTTGTAGATAGAAATTGCAAAATATCAGTAGCAGGACAATCTATAGAAGAGGCTGAGCCCTGCCCAGATGCATTGCAGGCAGATTCTTTACCAAGTGAGCTACAAGGGAAGCTCCAGATGAAAGATAAGAGACCTCATATTTCTCATTCTTGAAGTCAAGGAAACCTTCCCAGCTAGAAAGCTCGTTGGTGGTAAAAAGTCTATCCATACACCTCTTGGGTGCAATCATCTTGGTTAAGAGATGTACATGTGTACATAGGAGGATCCTGAGATATATCAAATATGTACTCAGAACCAGGCAAGTCAAAATGATCGCCCAAAGGAAATCAGGGAGAAATACCCCATATAACTGATGTCAACTACCACAAGGGTGCAGCTCTCTCTGAGTCCATGCCTGTGTCCTTTCACACATACTTGCAAGAAGAACCAACCAGTCCATTCTGAAGGAGATCAACCCTGGGATTTCTTTGGAAAGAATGATGCTAAAGCTGAAACTCCAGTACTTTGGCCACCTAATAAGAAGAGTTGACTCATTGGAAAAAACTCTGATGCTGGGAGGGATTGGGGGCAGGAGGAGAAGGGGACGACGAAGGATGAGATGGCTGGATGGCATCACGGACCCGATGGACGTGAGTCCGAGTCAACTCCGGGAGATGGTGATGAACAGGGAGGCCTGGCATGCTGCGATTCATGGGGTCACAAAGAGTCGGACACGACTGAGCGACTGAACTGAACTGAACTGATACTCCTTTTCCTCCTACTAATATACATTTTACTTGTTTCACTACTTTCCATCTTTGTGGAAATTCATTTCTGCAAAACCAAGGGCCAAGGCCTTGTCACAAACCACTGGTCTAGTGGTTAGGATTCAGTTCCCTCATTGCCATGACCCAACCTCAATCTCTGACCAGGAACCAAAACCCTGCTTCAGACCGCTGCAGACCAAGGCCCCCTGAGATCAATTTGAGTAGTGCTTTTCAAAATTCATGTCTACCCAGAACCTCAGAATATGATTATATTTGAACCAAAGGTCTTTGCCTACTTGCTTAGTTAAGAAGAGTTGGTATTATTTTAGTGAAAGTGAAAATGTTAGTCACTCAGTTGTGTCTGATTCTTTGTATTCCCATGGACTGTAACCTGCCAGGCTCCTCTGTCTATGGAATTCTCCAGGCAAGAATACTGGAGTGGGTAGCCATTCCCTACTCCAGGGGATCTTCTCAACCCAGGAAACCTGGATCTCATTGCAGACAGATTTTTTTACCATCTGAGCCACCAGAGAAACCCTTATTATGTTAGGGTGGGCTAAATCCATGATGGTATGTTTGTAAGAAAAAAGAGAGAGAATCAGAGATGGAGACTTAGAGAGAAGACCTCGTGAAGAGAGAGACAGGGGTTGATGTGTTGCAGTTCTTGGAAGCTGCCAGAAGTTAAGAAGAGATGAGGCAAGATTCTTCCCTAGAGCATACAGAGGAGGCATGGCCTTGAAGAAACTGATTTTTCTACTTCTGGCTTCTGGAACTGTGAGAGAATAAATTTCTGCTGTTCTCAGCCACCTAGTCTAGGGCAATTTGATATGGCAGACCTAGGAATCTAGTACCTATACCATGAGCAATTTATTTTTTCATTGAAATTCTTTAAATCCCTGTTCTTTTTAAAACATCCTTTTTATTGTGTCAATGTGTCCCGGAAGAAAAAAGAAAATTCCTAGACCCTTTTCTAGCTTCTTATGGCTGGTTTAAAAATTGAATTTATATGAGACAGGTAAATAGGAGAAAATCAAACAAATGGGTAATAACTCATATACATGAGAGAGACCCAGGAAGGCTGAGTAAGTCACCAAAGAGGCCAAAGCCCTCATCTTAAATACCATCTTCAGCTGAAGACAAAAGAGGGCTTCTGGTTGTGGTTTGGGACTTAAAAGGGGAGGAAGGCAATTTGCATGGAGATGGAAGAGTGAATGTGTTGTAAACCAATGTTGGCAGTGCCCTGTGGGCACAATGAGACACAAAGGGGACTCTTTTCTAGGCCCTATGAAATTTCTTAATCATACTCGTTCAGTATTCTTTGCAGATATCTCTGGTGATAGCTCTATTAAGGAAATAAACCCTCTATCTAAATTATTTTAGGCAGTTAAAGGGAAGGTCAAAATTTCTTCTTAAGAGTCTTTTTGGTCCTTGATTATCTTCAGCTCAAAATTATCCACATACCAAAAAAGCATTTGCAAATAGCATGTTTTGCTCCCCTACCAAGGTGAAAGGCAACAGTCTTATTTTCACATATTTAAAGAAAATTTTAATGAAGTTTCCTTATTGCTTTGCTATCTTCAGGAAAATGATTTATGGTGTAGGCTTGGAATGTGGCTAGGTGAAATCAGTATATTAATTAGATTTTTTTTCAGACATCCATTTAAAACTAAGACTTCAAGTCAGTAATTCTTGTAGAATAGACAATAAATACTATGAGATTTTACCTAAACTAAAAGCTAAATGCTAAATAATTGGGAAATTTTGTTACTCCAAGCATCAAATTGAATTATAGTATTCATAAGCCAATAAGTTTTAAGGCTCCAATCCCAAATTAAAAGCCATTGCTTGGCACTGCTAAGTAAGGATAACAGAGAGGCTTTCTTTAATTATGAGAATATTTGCTTCTGAAAATCAGAGCATATGCACGTATCAGGGGGTAGAGTTCTTGGGGCTATAATCAAGAAAATATATTCAAGAGCTAAGGCAATTTAGTATGTTGAATGTCAATCAAATCAGGAAGAAACGTGCAAATGTAAAATATACCAATGCTCGAGGTGACATAATGTAATTGTCAGGAAAAATTAGATTCCTGATGTGTTTCAGTCCCTTTAGCATACAACCATGTGAGTCTGAATTCAAAAGATCTGACAAATTACTGAGGGTGGTAAGATTAAGCAAAATAGAAAAAAGAATTAATGATATATGAAATGTCAGAAAACCTACCTTGCTAAAGGAGCAGCAATTTGGGGATTATGGTCAGAAGCATAAAAGAGCAAAGTTGCCTCTATAGGGTGTTCCAGTGCTTCCTTAGGCAATGATTTATTGATAGACTATTCACTTATTAATAGGTAGTGCAATGGAAATAATTCTCTTAAAGTTCTTTGAAAATGTAACTATATATATATTTATATTTTTTGCTTAAATCCACATTTTGAGCTTTCTGATGTGTAGCCATGAATATAAAATAAAAGGTATGATAGTTAAGGTTGTGATTTCTTATTAAGTAGTACATTTCTCGGAGAAGGCAATGGCACCCCACTCTAGTACTCTTGCCTGGCAAATGCCATGGATGGAGGAGCCTGGTAGGCTGCAGTCCATGCGGTAGTGAAGAGTTAGACATGACTAAGCGACTTCCCTTTCACTTTTCACTTTCATACATTGGAGAAGGAAATGGCAACCCACTCCAGTGTTCTTGCCTGGAGAATCCCAGGGATGGCGGAGCTTGGTGGGCTGCCGTCTATGGGGTCACACAGTCAGACACGACTGAAGCAACTTAGCAGCAGCAGCAGCAGCAGCAGCAGTACATTTGTATGGAGAAGGCATTGGCACCCCACTCCAGTACTCTTGCCTGGAAAATCCCATGGATGGAGGAGCCTGGTAGGCTGCAGTCCATGGGGTCACGAAGAGTAGGACACGACTGAGCAACTTCACTTTCATTTTTCACTTTCATGCATTGGAGAAGGAAATGGCAACTCACTCCAGTGTTCTTTCTTGGAGAATCCCAGGGATGGGGGAGCCTGGTGGGCTGTCGTCTACAGGGTCGCACAGAGTGGAACACGACTGAAGTGACTTAGCAGTACATTTCTATAGCTAAACAAGTTTATTTATGTGAAGATATATTTTATAAACTGGTATTTCTTTAAGAGTTACAATTAAGTTTATGACAATTAGAAATACAAATGAATAAACTTGATTTAATAATAAAAATGACTACACTTTATTTTCGATTTTTAACAAAATCAAAATAAATATTACCCAACACTTCTACTGAAAATGTGTTGAATAGTAAACTATGAAGCACAATTAGAGGAAAAGTGATTTAAAGAAGGAGATGGAGAAATTAAAAACTGATAAGACTTATCATAATGGAGAAGGAAATGGCAACCTACTCCAGTACTCTTGCCTGGAAAATCCCATGGATGGAGGAGCCATGTAGGCTACAGTCCATGGGGTCGCTAAGAGTTGGACACAACTGAGCAACTTCACTTTCAATTTTCACTTTCATGCATTGGAGAAGGAAATGGCAACCCACTCCAGTGTTCTTGCCTGAAGAATCCCAGGGACAAGAGGAGGCTGGTGGGCTCCCGTCTACGGGGTCACACAGAGTTGGACACGACTGATGTGACTCAGCAGCTGCAGCAGCAAGACTTATATGTTTTATATTCTCTGACTTTTCACATCTAACAATGAACTAGAATTTTAAGAAGTGTTTTCACATTGTTAAGAAAACCACCACGATGGTGACATGTCTAGGCATCTTTTCACACTCAGTTAAAGATGCAAAGTAATTGTGTTCTAAATTAGAAGAAAGTCCCCCAGTGATTCCTCTTAGCATATGTTGACACATTAAACAAACCACCTATTATTTTACAAATATTAACTTCCTCAGTACTACTCAAAACACTACACTTTTTTTTCTATTTTCTATCTTTAGTTTCCTTTATTTTTTATTCACTAGTTTATGTAACAAGTATCCATTGAGCGCTCACTAAGTGCTTGGAACTCTTCTAGACTTGGGGAATACTTCAGTAGAAAGTAAAGATTGTTCTCTGTCCTGGCTCCTTGAGTCACTGTGTGGAAGGGATGTTTGGGCGTGCAGCCTGATCTGCCTCCGACTATGACATGACCAACAAATAAACTTTACTGTGATATTCAGGCTAGTTTATTGTAAAAACTTACTGTAGCGTGCTCTTGTTAATAGGTAGATGAAAAAGGATTTTTAACCTGTAATTTTATAGCCGACAAATTTTTCATTTAAATGTGAGAATGTAATAAATACAGAAATCCACTTTGCAAATACTCTGGAATGAAGTTTTTAAAGGAGATAATTAAATTCATAAAGTGTGAAAAGACATAAGGGACTAAAAGGTGATCAAATAACTTAGGAAATTTATTATTGTCCAAAAGGTTCTTATTTCAAAACAAGAAATATATCCATAATGATTCAGAAAATAAAATGAACACTATTTCAGTATGATAGCTAGAAGTTAAATGAGAATGTATTCTAGTAAATATATGATTACACAATACAGACAGGCTTCCCTGGAGGCTAAGTGGTAAAGAATTTGCCTGCCAATGCAGGAGACAAAGGTTGAATCCCTCATCAAGGAAGATCCCATGGAGGAGAATATGGCAACCCACTCTGGTGTTCTTGCCTGGAAATCACATGAGAGAAGAGCTTGGTGGGCTGCAGTGCATGAAGTCACAAAAGTTGGACATAACTTAGAGGCTGAATAATAGTAACAGTGCAGATATTCACAAGTATGAACAGATAAGTGGGTAAAATGACTGTAAATGTTAATTTCAGAAAATAATAGATAATAAATAATATGGATCTTAAAACAAGGAAGGAAAAAAAAAAAAAAACCCTAGAGTTGATCAATAGGCAAGGGGGAAAAGCAAGAAAAGAAATGGAAAAAAATATAATGATCAAAAATAAGTCTCAATATACCTGTACTTACGGTAAAGTTAGAAGAAGCAAGTTCATGAATTCAAAAGCAAAGACTCTCTAATTAATTTTAAAAGATTCAACAATATGTTGTCAAAATATGAAAAAATAAATTCACAGAACAAAATTTGAGAAAAACTGAAAATTTGGAAATTGGATAAAGGTAGAAAATATGAGGGCTTCCCAGGTACACTAATGGTAAAGAACCTAGCTGCCAATGCAGGTAGACATAAGATACCTGGGTTCTATTCCTGGGTGGGGAAGATTCCCTGGAGAAGGAAATGCTCCAGTATTCCTGCCTTGGGAAAATATGAAACAAAATGCACTGGGGTTTCTAGTTGTACCATGTAATAATATTACATTTAGATAAAAGGGGAAAATCAGTGAAAGAAAATGAAGCTAAATAAACAACTGAACAGGCATATAAAGCCATTATAAAAATAAATGCACATTACCGACCGAGAACAAGATGGCGAAGTAGGTGAACATGGAGTGTATCTCTCTCCACGGACACAGCAGGAATACACCTTCAGACACAGAAGTGCATTCAGAACACCAGCTGAGAGCATAAAGGAGTACCTGCCCAATGAAAAAGAACATATAGAGCCACGCAAAACTCGGTAAGAAGAAGGAACTAGGGGGAAAAACAGGAGTGTTAGTAGGACTGGACTGCCCTCTGGGGTGGGGGAACTGAAGCAGGGGTCTGATCCCCACATCAGGGCAATTGTCTCAGTCACAGGAGAAGCATTTAAGGCTGAGAGTTAAACAGCTGATCTGTGGCAGCCTAAAGGGGATGAGAATCAGACAGTCCTTGCCACAGTCTTACATATCCCAAACAGGGGTGCAGGTCCCCTGAAAGGTGCAGCCGCTGGGAGCTGGAGTTTAGGGATTGTGGAGCAATCCCAGGGCAAGGGCTGCTTTTGACTGTGGAGAGGTGGACTGAGGGGATGTGAGGGAGGAAATTGTGGTGGGAAAAGCCTGTGGAGAAAAGCTGGGCAGCCATGGAAGCAAGGCGATACTGCTGAGCCACACATAGAGGATGGAACCATCACCTTAGCCTCTTTCTCCCCACACACCATCATTGGCAGCTGAACAAGAGAGAGCCTGGCCCATCAAACACCTGATGCATTGCACTACAGAGTAGGAGCCCACCCAGGGTTCCCCTTTAGATGCTTGATGTGCTGATTCTACGGAGTAGGACCCCAGCCAGGGGGCCCCTTCTTTGTGCCTGATGCACTGAACAACAGAGAAGGACCCCAGGCAAGGGAGCCCTCTAAGTGCCTGAGCGGGTTGAGCTACAGAGAAAGACTAGCCAAAGAGGCCTTCTGATTGCCATCTACGAGATGCTCAAAAACAGACTCTGATAGGGTCATAACTCCTGAGGCAGAGGCAGTACATGTCCCTGCACACTTGGCACCACCAGGATCCCTGCAAGCCAAGCAACTGCACCATCTTCACACTCAACTCTCACTGGGGCAGAGGTGCCTCAGGCAAAAACATGTCTTGCATCTATTCGCTTCGGTAGTGTCCGACTATTTGTGACCCTGTTGACTGTGGCCTGCTAGGCTTCTGTCAGGGAAGGAGGATTCTTGAGGCAAGAATACTGGAGCATATTGGTCAATACTGATTGCCATACCTTTCTAGAGCACTATATTTCCTGCCGCCCTATCTACCAACTCCCTTGAGTACCTGGAACCACCAGAACCCATGTAATCCAAGCAGCTGCATGACCTCCATAGCTGGCCCTCACAGGGGCAAACCCAAGTCCTCCAGGGCAGCCTCAGGAGCAAACCCCAGTGGATGACCCACATGCAGAGGTGGAAATAAAACCACAATTGAAACCCAGGGGCAGTGTGGCTAAGGAAGAAGACCCAAAAGCCTCCCACCAGCTGAACAAGCTGCAGATTAAATCCGTACAATAAACTAAAGACTCTATGTCTATGAAATATATAAAATGTCATTGAGAGATCTCACAAAAGAAAACACACTAGTTCTGATAGCTGTGGACATTGGAGGCAAGAACACACAGGAGTAGGACAGGATTAGAATCTGAGCTGGCCCAATAGGAGATCCAGAGATCAGCACAGTGTTAGAGGGCATCCTAGGGAGTGAGGTAGACTGTGACTCCCAGTGAGGGAAAGGACTCTGACAGCAGTGACTCAAGAAAAACATTTATTATTATGTTTTGACTTGTTCTGTAAATTTTTTTTTCCATTTCCCCCTCTGTTGTAGTTGTCAATTTTATTGACACTATGAAACCTAATTAAGCTTTTGAGTTTTTATTTTTTATTTTTTCCCCTCTCAGTCACATTTTTTACTGTTGCTATAAGCCTCTGCCACTACATTGGGCTTTTGCAGTTCTATGGAGTTTTCCTGTTTTTTTTTTTTTTTCTTTTCTCTTTTTTTTAATTTTAATTTTTTAAACCTACTATCATTTTTTGTACATTTATTCCTTTGTTTGCTTTTTCTACTGTTATTTTCCCCTTGCAGTTAATCTTTAATGTATATAAAACTTATTTATCTACATTTAACCTTGCATATCTATTCGTTCTTTCTTTTCTTTCCTCTCAAAATATTTGTTAGTTTTATTTTCATTGTTTTATCCCCCAGTTGGCACCTTGCTTTTGTTTTGTTTTCCAGTATGTGCTTTAGTTAGTTTTGTTCTGGTAGATGTAATTTTTTTGTTGTTTGTTTGTTTGCTGGGTCAATCTATTGTCATTATTTTTGTTGGACTGTTTGATTTTGGTTATGGGTGTATATGTACATGTGTATATTCAGTCACACTTTTTATTATTATAAGCCTCTGCCTCTACGTTGGGCTTCTGCAGTTCTGTGGAGTTTGCTTTTATTTATTTATTTATTTATTTTGCTTTTTTTTTCTCTCTTTTCTCTTTTTTATAATTTTAATTTTTAAACCTATTATATTTTTTCCACATTTATTCCTTTGTTTGCTTTTCCTACTGTTATCTTCCCCTTGCAGTTAATCTTTAATGTGTATAAATCTACTTCACCTACCTCTATTTAACTTTACATATCTATTCTTTCTTTCTTTCCTTTCATCTCAACATATTTGGTAAGTTTGATTACACTGCTTTATTCCCTACTTGACACATTGCTTTAGTTTTGTTTTCCAGTTTATGCTTTAGTTAGCTTTGTTTTTAAATGGTAAATATAATTTTTTATTTCCTTTGTTGACCAGGTTAGTCTACTCTACTTTATTTTTGTTGGACTGTTTTGACTTTGCTCATGGGGGTATATGTATATGTATATATAATATATATTCATTATTATTTGCCTGATTTTGTAGATGCCATTTGTCTGGGTTCATCTTTGGTTTCTCATTTCTGGATATTCATTTTAATCTCATTTAATGCCATAACAAACCACTTGTGGAATCTTTGTTCCTGAGCAGAGATCAAGCCCTGAGCCTTTGGAATTGGAGCACTGACTCCAGGACCCTAGACTACCAGAGAACTAACCCTAAGGATAACAAATAGCAAGAACCCACACAAAGAAAACCATTTGACTACAAGGCCTGGCATCACCCAATCACCATTTGCACACTGTGAAGGACGCCTCATCTAAACAACAAACAAAACAAAAATACAAACCCAATCATCAGCAGACAGGAGTACGCCCTCACTCAGCCTTGCCAATCAGAGGAAAAACAAACAAAAACTCAGCACAAATCTCACCCTATAAGAAACTTACACAAACCACTGGACCAAACTTAAGAGGGTAGAAACCAAAAGGAAGAAAGACTTCAACCCTGAAGCCTGGAAAAAGGAGACCTCAAACATAATAAGGTAAAAAAAATAAATAAATAATGAAAAGGCAGAAAATACTACACAAATGAAAGAATAAACTAGAAACACAGAGGTCCAGATAAATGAAGAGTAAATAGGAAAACTACCTGAAAAAGAATTCAGAAAAATGATAGTAAAGATGATCAAAAAGTTTGAAAACAAAATGGAAAAAATGCAAGAATCAATGAACAAAGACCTAGAAGAATTAAAGAATAAACATACAGAGACAAACAACATAATTATTGAAATTAAAAATATTCTAGAAGGAATCAATAGCAGAATATCTGAAGCAGAAGAACATATTGGTGAACTCAAAGATAAAATGGTGGAAATAACTGCTGAAAAGCAGAATAAAGTAAAAAGATTGAAAAGAACTGAAGATAGTCTCAGAGACATCTGGGACCATATCAAATGCACCAGCATTTAAATTATAGGGGTCCCAGAAGAAGAAGAGAAAAAGGAACGGTATGAGAAAATTTTTGAAGAGATTATAGCTGAAAATTTCCCCAACATGGAAAAGGAAACAGTCAATCAAGTCCAAGAGGCACAAAAAGTCCCAAACAGGATAAATCCAAGGAGAAACACACCAAGACACATACTAATCAAACTAACAAAAAATAAACACAAAGGAAGATTATTAAAAAAAGCAAAGGGAGAAGCAACTAGTAACATGCAATGGAAACCCCATACACTTAACAGCTGATCTTTCAGCAGAAACTCTGCAGGCTAGAATGGAATGACAGGGTATATTTAAAGTACTGAAAGGGAAAAATATATAACCAAGATTACTGTACCTGGCAAGGACCTCATTCAAAATTGATGGATAAAACAAAAACTTTTCAGACAAGCAAAAGTTAAGAGAATTCAGTACCACCAAACCAGCTTTACAACAAATGTTAAATGGACTTCCATAGTCAAGAAATACAAGAGAAGAAAAAAGATCTACAAAACCAATCCCAAACTATTAAGAAAATGGCAACAGGAACATATATATCAATAATTATTTTAAATGTAAATAGATTAAATGCTCCAACCAAAAGACACAGAGTGACTGAATGGATACAAAAATAAGACCCATATATGTGCTGTCTACAAGAAACCCACTTCAGACCTAAAGATGCAAATAGACTGAAAGTGAGAGGATGCAAAAATACATTCCATGCAAATAGAGAGCAAAAGAAAACTGGAGTAGCAATCCTCATATCAGACAAAATAGACCTTAAAATAATGAATATTACAAGAGATAAGGAAGGACACTACATTATGAACAAGGGACCAATCAAAGAGGAAGACATAACACTTATCAATATCTATGCAAATGCTAGTAAAGTAATGCTCAAAATTCTCCAAGCCAGGCTTCAGCAATACATGAACTGTGAACTTCCTGATGTTCAAGCTGGTTTTAGAAAAGGCAGAGGAACCAGAGATCAAATTGCCAACATCTGCTGGATCATGGAAAAAGCAAGAGAGTTCCAGAAAAACATCTATTTCTGCTTTATTGAATATGCCAAAGCCTTTGACTGTGGATCACAATAAACTGTGGAAAATTCTGAGAGAGATGGGAATACCAGACCACCTGACCTGCCTCTTGAGAAATCTGTATGCAGGTCAGGAAGCAAGAGTTAGAACTGGACATGGAACAACAGACTGGTTCCAAATAGGAAAAGGAGTACGTCAAGGCTGTATATTGTCACCCTGCTTATTTAACTTATATGCAGAGTACATCATGGGAAACGCTGGACTGGAAGAAACACAAGCTGGAATCAAGATTGCCAGGAGAAATATCAATCACCTCAGATATGCAGATGACACCACCCTTATGGCAGAAAGCGAAGAGGAACTCAAAAGCCTCTTGATGAAAGTGAAAGAGGAGAGCTGAAAGTTGGCCTAAAACCCAACATTCAGAAAATGAAGATCATGGCATCTGGTCCCATCACTTCATGGGAAGTAGATGGAGACACAGTGGAAACAGTGTCAGACTTTATTTTTTTGGGCTTCAAAATCACTGCAGATGGTGACTGCAGCCATGAAATTAAAAGACGCTTACTCCTTGGAAGAAAAGTTATGACCAACCTAGATAGCATATTCAAAAGCAGAGACATTACTTTGCCGACTAAGGTCCGTCTAGTCAAGGCTATGGTTTTTCCTGTGGTCATGTATGGATGTGAGAGTTGGACTGTGAAGAAGGCTGAGTGCCAAAGAATTGATGCTTTGAACTGTGGTGTTGGAAAAGACTCTTGAGAGTCCCTTGGACTGCAAGGAGATCCAACCAATACATCCTAAAGGAGATCAATCCTGGGTGTTCACTGGAAGGACTGATATTGAATCTGAAACTCCAATATTTTGTCCACCTCATGCAAAGAGTTGACTCATTGGAAAAGACTTTGATGCTGGGAGGGATTGGGGGCAGGAGAAGAAGGGGACGTAAGAGGATGAGATGGCTTGATGGCATCACTGACTTGATGGACATGAATCTGAGTGATCCTTGGGAGTTGGTGATGGACAGGGAGCCCTGGCATGCTGCGATTCATGGGGTCACAAAGAATTGGACACGAGTGAGTGACTGAACTGAACTGAACTGATGCACCCCACATAGGAGCACCTCAATACATAAGACAAACACTAACAGACATAAAAGGAAAAATTGACAATAACACAATAATAGTAGGAGACTTTAACACCCCACTGACACCAGTGGACAGATCATCAAAACAGAAAATTAATAAGGAAACACAAATTTTAAGTGATACATTAGATGAGATGGATCTCATTGATATCTTCAGGACATACCATCTAAATGCAGAATAATACACCTTCTTCTCAAGTGCACATGGAACATTCTCCAGGATAGACCACATCTTGGGTCACAAATCAAACCTCAGTAAATTTAAGAAAATTGGAATGGTATCAAGCATCATCTCTGACCACAACACTATGAGACTAGATATCAATTACAAAAAAAAAAAAACCTGTAAGAAACACAAACACATGAAGATTAAACAACCCATGTCTAAATAAACAACAAGATACTGAAGAAATCAAAAGGGAAATAAGAATTCTAGAAACAAATGAAGATGAAAACATGGCCACTCAAAACCGATGGGATGCAGCAAAAGCAGTTCTAAGAGGGAAGTTCATACTAATACAATCCTACCTCAAGAAACAAGAAAAATATCAAATAAACAACCTAACATTACAGCTAAAACAACTGAAAAAAGAAGAACCAAAAAAACCCCAAAATTAGTAGAAGGAAAGAAATCATAAAAATCTGAACAAAAATAAATGAAAAAGAAATGAAAGAAACAAAACAATAGAAAAGATTAATAAAATTAAAAGCTGGTTCTATGAGAAGATAAATACAATTGACAAACCTTTAGCCTGGCTCATCAATAAAAGAAGAGAGAAGAATCAAATCAACAAAATTAGAAATGAAAAGGAGAGGTTACTAACAATGCAGAAATACAAAGGATTATAAGAGATTATTATGAAAAATGACATGACAATTAAATGGATAACTTGGAAGAATGGAGAGATTCTTAGAAGAGTTCTATCTTCCAAGTCTGAACCAAGAAGAAACAGAAATTATGAATAACCCAATTCAGTTCAGTTCAGTTCAGTCGCTCAGTCTGGTCTGATTCTTTGTGATCCCATGAATCGCAGCACGCCAAGCCTCCCTGTCCATCACGAACTCCCAGAGTTCACTCAAACTCACGTCCATTGAGTCAGTGATGCTATACAGCCATCTTATCCTCTGTCATCCCTTTTCCTCCTGCCCCCAACCCCTCTCAGCATCAGAGTCTTTTCCAATAAGTCAACTCTTCGCATGAGATGGCCAAAGTACTGGAGTTTCAGCTTTAGCATCATTCCTTCCAATGAACACCCAGGGCTGATCTCCTTCAGAATGGACTGGTTGGATCTCCTTGCAGTCCAAGGGACTCTCAAGAGTCTTCTCCAACACCACAGTTCAAAAGCACCAATTCTTCAGCACTCAGCTTTCTTCACAGTCCAACTCTCACATCCATACATGACCACAGGTAAAACCATAGCCTTGACTAGAAGGACCTTTGTTGGCAAAGTAATGTCTCTGCTTTGTAATATGCTGTCTAGGTTGGTCATAACTTTTCTTCCAAGGAGTAAGTGTCTTTTAATTTCATGGCTGCAGTCACCGTCTGCAGTGATTTTGGAGCCCCCCAAAATAAAGTCTGACACTGTTTCCACTGTTTTCCCATCTATTTCCAAGCACTGAAATTGAAGCTGTGATCAAAAATCTCCCAAAAACAAAAACCCAGGACCAGATGGCTTCACAGGATAATTCTATCAAACATTTAGAGGAGAGCTAAAGCTCTTTCAAATAATTGCAGATGAAGGACTACTTGTAAACTGATTCTACGAGGCCACCATCATCACCCTGATACCAAAACCAGACAAAGACAATAGAAAAAAAGAAAACTACAGGCCAGTATCACTGATGAATGCCAAAGCCCTCAACAAAATTTTAGCGAACAAAATTCAGGAATACATCAAAAAGCTCATACACCATGATCAAGATGGATTTATTCCAGGAATGCAAGGATTCTTCAATATATGCCAATCAATCAATGTGGTACACCATATTAACAAATGAAAGATAAAAGCCATGTGATCATCTCAATAGATACAGAAAAATCCTTTGACAAAATTCAGTACCCATTTATGGTTAAAATCGTTTTTTTTTAAAAAAAAGGTATAGAAGGAACCTACCTCAACATAGTAAAGGCCATATATGATAAGCCTATAGCAAATATCATTTTCAATGGTGAAAAACTGAAAGCATTCTCCCTAAGATCAGGAACAAGACAAGAGTGTCCACTTTCACCACTATTATTCAATATAGCTATGGAAGCCTTAGCTATAGCAATCTGAGGAAAAAAATAAATAAAAGGAATCCAGATTGGAAAAGAAGAAGTGAACGTCTCACTGTTTGTAAATGGCATGATATTGTGCATAGAAAACTCTAAAGATAGTTTCAGATAATTACTAGAGCTAATCAGTCACTTTAGCAAATTTGCAGAATACAAAATCCATACACAGAAAATACTTGCATTTCTATATACTAACAATGAAAATTCAGAAGGAAATTAAGGAATCAATTCCATTCACCATTGCAATAAAAATAATAAATATCTAGGAATAAAGTTACCTAAGGAGACAAAAGAATTGTACACAGAAAATTATAAGACACTAATGAAAGAAATCAAAGATGATTTAAAGAGATGGAGAGATATTCCATGTTCCTGAGTAGGAAGAATCAATATTGTGAAAATGAGTATACTACTAAATGCAATCCACAGATTCAATGCAATCCCTATCAAATTACCGATGGCAATTTTCACAGAACTAGTACAAAAAAATTTCACAATTCATATGGAAGCACAAAAGACCCAAATACCTAAAGCAGTTTTAAACAAGAAGAATGGAGCTGAAGGAATTAACCTTCCTGACTTCAGATTATACTACAAAGCTACAGTCATCAAGACAGTATGATACTGGCACAAAGACAGAAATATAGACCAAGGGAACAAGTTACAAAGCCCAGAAATAAACCCATGCACCCATGGGTATCTTATTTTTGACAAAGGAGGCAAGAATATACAATGGGTCAAAGATAGCCTCTTTTATAAATGGTGCTGTGAAAACTGGACAGCTACATATAAAAGAATGAAACTAGAACACTTCCTAACACCATACACAAAGATAAACTAAAAATGGATTAAAGACATAAAGACATTAAGACCAGAAATTATAACACTCTTAGAGGAAAACACAGAACACTCTATGATATAAATCAAAGCAAGATCCTCTATGATCCACCTCCTAGAGTAATGGAAATAAAAACAAAAGTGAACAAGTGGGACCTGATTAAATTTAAAAGCTTTTGCACAGCAGAGGAAACTATAAGCAAGGTTAAAAGACAACCCTCAGAATGGTAGAGTATGTGTTTGTTAGCCATCTGTATGTCTTCTTTGGAGAAATGTCTCTTTAGGTCTTTTCCCCACTTTTTAATTTTTTTTTTCATTGAGTTGTAAGAGCTGCTTGTATATTTTGAAAATTAATCCTTTGAAAGTTGTTTTATTTCTTATTATTTTCTACCATAGCAAATAAAACAACTTTCAAAGGATTAATTTCCAAAATATACAAGCAGCTCATACAATTCAATGAAAAAAAAAATCAAAAATTGAGGGGAAAAAAAAAAAAAAAAAAAACCTAAATAGCGGGATGGGGAGTGAGATGGGAGGGAGGCTCAAGGGAGAGGGGATATATATATATACCTATAGCTGATTCATGTTGTGGTTTGATAGAAAACAACAAAATTCTGTAAAGCAATTATTCTTCAATTAAAAAATAGAAAAAATATACACACATTACAAAATTTTATTAACATAAAGCATCAACTGACAGAGCTCTAGGGAAATATAGATAAATCAAGAGTTTCAAAATACAGTTGAACTATGTGGAGATTTTTGTGCCAACATTCAAAGCAGTTGAAAATCTGCCTGTAACACTAGTTGTTGTTCAATCGCTCAATCACGTCTGACTCTTAATGTCTGGTGACGCCAGGCTTCTCTGTCCTTCACTATCTCTCTGAGTTTGCTCACATTCATGTCCATTAAGTCAATGATGCCATCCAACCATTCATCCTCTCCTGTCCCCTTCTCCTCCTGCCCTCAATCTTTCCCAGCATCAGAGTCTTTTCCAGTGAATCAGCTGTTTGCATCAGGTGGCCAAAGTGTTGGGATTTCAGCATCAGTACTTCCAGTGGATATTCAAGGTTAACTTCCTTTAAGATTGATGTTCTTGCAGTCCAAGGGACTCTCAAGAGTCTTCTAGTTTAGGAATAAACGTTTCTGTTTATGTTGCAGTTTTTCGGTCTTATATGCAGTTTCCTTCTTTTAGTTTTTCTTAAAAGCCATTTTAACATAACATTTAAAATTTTTAGAACTCTTTTAGATTTATAGACTCTTTATGAAAAAAGTAGAAATAATTCTCTCATACTCTACACACAGTCTCTCCTATTATTTAACATCATCCACTAGTATGGTATATTTGTCACAATTAATGAACTGATATTGACACATTATCATCAACAAAAATCTGTGTTTTTAGATCTCCCGTGTTATCCTCTGATGCCA
Source organism: Oryx dammah (assembly GCF_014754425.2). Classification (NCBI taxonomy): domain Eukaryota; kingdom Metazoa; phylum Chordata; class Mammalia; order Artiodactyla; family Bovidae; genus Oryx; species Oryx dammah. The sequence goes on from NW_024070201.1 coordinate 66,199,362, forward strand.
CTCCTTTTTTCAGGATGCCATCCAAGATTTCATATTCCATCAATAGTCATGTCTATCTATAGAATCCTCTTGACTGAGAGAGTTTGTCAGACTTTCCTTGAAAGTTCTGAGGAGTACTAAGATATTTTGTGGAATGTCAGTCTAGGTTTGTTTTATCTTGTTTCTGATTGTTAATCTGAGGCTCTGAGTGTTTTGGAGCAAAACTATCAGGTAAGTACCAGTTTCTTCATATAATATCTAGTGTACATACTATCAATATGACTTATCCTTGCTGACATTAATCTCGTTCACCTGACTTGAGATGGTGTGTGCCATGTTTATTTACTAAAGAAAGTTAGTCTCTAGTTTGATTTTCTTTCATTTACATGTTGTAGTGTTTGAAAGGAGGTAACTCACACTCAAGTAATGGAGAGTCTGTCTTTATCTTTCTGAATTACTTCACTTAGTGTGATAATCACTAGGGTCTATCTATGTTGCTGCAGATGACATTATTTCATTCTTTTTATATCTAAGTACTATTCCATTGTATATATGTACTACATCTTCTTTATCCATTTATCTATTGATGGACATTTCGGTTATTTATATGATTGGCTATTACGGAGAGTGCTACTATGAACATACGGGTGCATGCATTTTTTTGAATTCCAGTTTTGTCTGGAAACTCTGTTTTTAGTTTTATGAGAAACCTTGCTACAGTTGTCACAGTGGCTACAAAAATTTACATTCCCACCAACAATGTAGGAGGATTCCCTTTTATATACATAGATTGGTCTCTTCTTTTTTCTTTTTTTCATTCATTCTTTCATTTATTCATGCATTCAATCCTTTATTTATATTCAGTTCAGTTCAATCGCTCAGTCGTGTCCGACTCTTTGCAACCCCAAGAACCGCACCACACCAGGCCTCCCTGTCCATCACCAACTCCCTGAGTTTACCTAGACGCATGTCCATTGAGTCCATGATGCCATCTAACCATCTCATCCTCTGTCATCCCCATCTCCTCCAGCCCTCAATCTTTCCCAAATCAGGATCTTTTCAAATGAGTCAGCTCTTCACATTAGGTGGCCAAAGTATTGGAGTTTCAGCTTCAACATCAGTCCTTCCAATGAACACCCAGGACTGATTTCCTTTAGGATGGACTGGATGGATCTCTTTGCAGTCCAAGAGACTCTCAAGTGTCTACTCCAATACAATTCAAAAGCATCAATTCTTTGGCGCTCAGCTTTCTTCACAGTCCGACTCTCACATCCATACATGACCACTGGAAAAACCATAGCCTTGACTAGATGGACATTTGTTGGCAAAGTAATGTCTCTGCTTTTTAATATGCTGTGTAGGTTAGTCATAACTTTTCTTCCAAGGAGTAAGCGTCTTTTAATTTCATGGCTTCAGTCACCATCTGCAGTGATTTTGGAGCCCCCCCAAAAATAAAGTCTGACACTGTTTCCCCATCTATTTGCTATGAAGTAATGAGACCAGATGCCATGATCTTCGTTTTCTGAATGTTGAACTTTAAGCCAACTTTTTCACTCTCCTCTTTCAATTTCATCAAGAAGCTTTTAGTTCTTCTTCACTTTCTGCTATAAGGATGTTGTCATCTGCATATCTGAGGTTATTGATATATCTCCCAGCAATCTTGATTCCAGCTTGTGCTTCTTCCAGCCCAGGGTTTCTCATGATGTACTGTGCATATAAGTTAAATAAGCAGCGTGACAGCATACAGCCTTGATGTATTCCTTTTCCTATTTGGAACCAGTCTGTTGTTCCATGTCCAATTCTAACTATTGCTTCCTGACCTGCATATAGGTTTCTCAAGAGGCAGGTCAGGTGGTCTGGTATTTCCATCTCTTTCAGAATTTTCCACAGTTTATTGCGATCCACACATTCAAAGGCTTTGGCATAGTCAATAAAGCAGAAGTAAATGTTTTTCTGGAGCTTTCTTGCTTTTTCCATGATCCAGAAGATGTTGGCAGTTTGATCTCTGGTTCCTCTGCCATTTCTAAAACCAGCTTGAACATCTGGCAGTTCACGGTTCACATATTGCTGAAGCCTGGCTTGGAGAATTTTGAGCATTACTTTACTAGCATGTGAGATGAGTGCAACTGTGCTGTAGTTTGAGCATTCTTTGACATTGCCTTTCTTTGGAATTGGAATGAAAACTCACATTTTCCAGTCCTGTGGCCACTATCAATATTTATATTGGTATGAGATAATGGATTTGTTATATTTTGGGTTTAAACATCAATTTTATTTATATATACTTCTGTCTCTGGAACTTTGCATAGGTTCTTGCTTTTGCCTCAGTATCCTGCTCACCCTCCCCAATAAACATACAATCTTCAGTTCTCTGACTTTAGTTTTTATGTCCTCAGAAACATTTTCTTGATCACAGACTTGCTAAAGTGCTTATGCTTTAAATCAATTTACATTTCAAAATTTTAGAATCAAAATTTAGTTTGCATACTCTTGCCATAAAGATATATTGACCTGAAAAAAGTTTGGACCTTTCAGACTAACTGATTTATATGCAATGGCTAATTCATAAAAAGCAAAGGAATTCACATATAGCTTAAGCAAATATAACTTTTTCCTAAAACAGCTGCCTAACAATGACTAAATGAGGAATATGATTTGTGGTTTTGAAGTGCTCTGGTGTGTATTAGGCCTTCCTGCAATAAAAAATAAAAACTAATTAATCAGTGTTTATTATTCAAGAGATCGAACCTTTAGAGTTTCTTTAGACATTACTCTGCTAACAAAAGTCCGTATATTCAAGGTTATGGTCTTCCCAGTGATCATGTGTGGTTGTAAGAGCTGGACTGTAAAGAAAGTGGAGCACCAAATGCCCTTGAACTGTGGTGCTAGAGAAGAATCCTGAGAGTCCCTTATTTATTTTAGCAAGGAAATAAAACTAGCCAATCTTAAGAGAAATCAACCCTGAATACTCATCGTTGCTAAAGCTGAAACTCTGGTATTTTCATAATTTGATGTGAACAGCTGACTCATTGGAAAAGTCCCTGATAGCTGGGAAAGATTGAAGGCAAAAGGAAAAGAGGGTGTCAGAGGATGAGATGGCTGGATGGCATCACAGAAGCAATGGACATGAACTTGGACCACCTTCTGGAGATGGTGAGGGACAGGGAGGCCTGGCATGCTGCAGCCCATGGTGTCACAAAGAGTCAGATATGACTTAAGTGAGACATTTTAAGTCAGAGACTTAAATGAGACATTTTTCAATCTGGGGTCATGGAATGCATTATAAATATTTTCTAAACTTACTTTATTTTTCTTACTGAAATGACTAATAATCCTCACATTATATTGAGCTTTCAGTATCATTTTAATCCCAGCACTCTCTGAATATACCACCATTTTTAAAAGCCCAGTTTGGCTCTTCTTGATTTTGCTCTTGTAAACAAGATGCAATTAACAACCTTGTACCTTCATTTTGTGCAAAGCTTACATGTTTGTTTCAGAATTTCTAAAAAATAATTTCTTAGTCATTAGGTTGTTTTTTAATGCTTCTGCTCATTTCTAAATTTTCAACCAGAAGCTTTTATTCCTATACACATAGTTTGATAATATCTTCCACACTGAATTATGTACTTATCTGAACTCTAAGACTTCAGAGTAAACACTTGAGGAGTTTCATTTCCACTTGCATGCCCCATCTTCCTATTTTCTTACATTAACTGGTCTCCTATCAGGCATGGTTGAATAAGCTTGGTGTTGACACCTGACTTAAACTAGCTCATTAATGGTAATAAGATTACCATTCTTGGATACTTGGAATAAGGATGAGGAAATTCTAATTCAGTTTTGTGTAGTTTCTTAAGAGAAGGTGGGTAGTCTTTTACCTACTCTGTATAAAAGGATGAACAAGGAGAATACATATTCTGAAAGAAACTTTGAAACTGTTTCAGAGAGAGGCAGAGGCAGACCAGAAGATTCCTCCAACTTCCCAGTTCTAATTTTCAGTCCTTTGTTGAGATTCTATTGCCATCTTAATGTTGAATACAAAGAGTCAGCCTCTGTATCCTTAAAATCAATTTCTCTTGTTTTCCCTTGGTTAAATTGGTTCAGTTACTTGCATCCAGAGAATTGCAGTTAATGTAGACAACTATTTCCCCTTGACCTTGGCTGAATTTGTAGATTCTAGAGTCTTATAAATAACCTGGAGACATATTGGCTTGTGTTCAAAATTCTGCCTTCTGAATATTACTCTGTACTCTTGTCTGGTATCTTATGATTCATCCTGATTTTTGATCTAGGATGAAGAGCTTTGTCTGATTCTCTGTAGTTATAGACTCCAACTGACCCTGCCCTGTTCTTCACTGTACTCGGTGGCTCCTTTTCAGAACAAATATTTGTACCTAAGACACACTTAGGCAGAAAAAGATCCCATTTTCATGTGACTGGCAAAAACAAAGTTTTATGTAAATATAGTTGAGTTTTCATAATAAAAATTTGTTCTAAGAAAGAGGATTATTTTTAGGAAAAGACTAAAAAAAAAAAATGGAGAAAAAAAGTTACATGACAAAATTCCTGAAAGAAAGATGTGGGAATTAGCCTTTCTTCCCAAAAGATTATATATCTTGGCATTTCATGATGTTTTTAATTTAATTTTTTTAATTGAATCTCTGCCATTGAGTTTAAAATTAAGAAGGAACTGATGAGATTGTCAATGAATAAACATATGGCAATGGAAATAGTAAGCATTTATTTGGTAATTTGAAATTCTTTACAGTATGGTTTCATATTCCCAAAGAATACAGCTATTTCTGATAATATTAAAATGTTAATAAACATAAATTTTGTAAATGAGATGTCATTAGAAAGCAATCACCCATGTTTGTTTTAAAAGCTGCTTAGATATTTACATAATATTTTGTTTTGACTTCAAAAGAGAGATGATCAAATAAAACAGATGGGTCAATTTGAATAAGTGACAAGATTTCTTATTCAAATATATGGTTTCAGTTGCCCAAGATTCTCAGCCAAGTTTGGAAGTTTCCAGTGTGAGTAGAGCATGCTATTAAATTAACATGGAAGTAAAGACTAAATGATTTGTGATTTATTGGGAATTTTCTAGCCAAATTGATCCTATGACATTTACCTTAAATCTTTTTCCTTTCCCTTCCAAATATAAGTGCTTGCTTAGGCATTTATCCACGGAATAACTGTTTATTGAACATTTCATACAAAGCATTGTGCTGGTCAATTTTAGGGGGAAAAAAAAGTCTGTACTGATTCCACTATCTGAAAGCATATTTATAAACAATTATAATGTAGAGAATAAACAGAGTATTCTACGGAATCTGCAGATGCCTCGCTTTTAGAGGTCTGAAGACTGACACAGGTGAGGAGATATTGAGTTAGAAAATGTATACTCTATTATCTGGGCTTCCTGAAAGTGAAAGTGAAATCATTCAGTTGTGTCCGACTCTTTGTGACCCTGTGGACTGTAGCCCACCAGGCTCCTCTGTCCATGGGATTTTCCAGGCAAGAATACTGGAGTGGGTTACCATTTCCTTCTCCAGGGGTCTTCCTGACCCAGGAATTGAACCCAGGCCTCCTGCATTGCAGGCAGATGCTTTGGGCTTCCTAGGTGGCATTAATGGTAAAGAACCTGCCTGTCAATGCAGGAAACATAAGACATGTGGGTCTCTGGGTTAGGAAGATTGGTGGGAAGATCCCCTGGAGGGAAGATCCCCTGGAGGATGGCATGACAATCCACTCAACTATTCTGGCCTGGAGAATCCCATGGACAGAGGAGCCTGGTCCATAGTGTCACAAAGAGTTGGGACAGGGCTAGAGTGACTTAACACACACACATGCTAAAGTTAGAGCATGTTCACTGCACTACGGAGGTTTCATCTAGTCCTCTACAAGTCTTAGTTTTGCAGTACCAAACGCAAACATGATTTCGAAGAAGAATCATATACTTATTTCCTAATACATTCTTAACCATAATTTGAGGGCTGGAAAGATGTCTTCTAAATGAAAGAATATTGAAGTTTTGCTTTCTGGACTCCAGAAATGCTAACTATAACAAACAGTTGTTTCCTGATTTTTACATTAATTTAAAAAATATGTTTAAAAATAGCTGCTGAAACTACTTTCTGTCTCCTCACTTACAGTTTGGTTAGGACACTTTTTGAACTCTAGATCCTCTATGGTATAATTTGCACTGCTCGCTTCTACTTACTTTGAAAACACATCCTTTCCCCAGTACCATCAAATTTCTTTTATCAGCAATCCTCACAGTTCTGAAAGCTTCCATTCTCACCATGTGGCACTGTGTCTTGTAAGTGTGTCACACAGTTTGGGGGCAGCTGCAATGATGCCCTGGTGTTATTTTCTTTGTGATGGAGAGTTATAACTCCTCCAGAGTCCATTTCAAGGTGAACCTGACTCCTGTGGTTATCCGACTACCTCCTTTAGAAGTGTTTCTGAATCATACATATAACTGCTTCTGAGTCCTTCTGAAGATGACTATGGGTTCTGCAAAGGGCCAGAAAATGAAAATATTGTTATAGGAAAATGTTTTTTAGGAAACTTATAAATGCTTTATTTAGCAATGGACAAGAGCATTAAAAGACAAAACAAATCACAATCAAGTAGAAGTTGACTTGATGCTCCAAATAAATCACTTTGAAAGCCTAGTATAACAGTAAAATGATCAAATCATTTAACAGGACCGATTATCAGTATTTTGAAAATTGCTACCTTGACATTCTATGGAGTGGAGGCAAAGGCTAATAGGCACATATTAGAGGAATATATATGTGTATTAATTTATTTATACATTTATATATATATACAATGTATAATAGTAATATATATACATTATACACACACACACACATATATATAAATTCAATGGTAATTGCATCTACTAAACTGTGCATTTAAACAGAGAAACAATATTATTAGTTCCTAAAAATATCTATCATCAGTAGTTCTGGCATATTTTACATTTACTCTTTGTCTTTTCTCTCTCTCTTTCTATATATATAGTATTAAAATATTATATATATCGTATTAAGCTGTTATATATAGTATATTTTATATATGTCCCAAACTATCTTTTGAAGGATGTTTTCATAGCTAACAGCTTTGGAAGATAAGAGATAGTGTCTCCCTCTGAGGCAGAGAGCAGATTTGTTTCTGAAGGTTATGATATTGTCTCCCTAAAGGGCAAAGGTTGGTATAATTTCCTAGAAGTTCCAAAGCTTCCATATTTCTAAACTGAATCCGTGGGATCCTGTCTACACACAGCATTCTCTGCCTTACTACTGTGGAACATGGTGGGGCGAGAAACTAAATGTGAATGTGAAACTCACTGCCGGCTGTGTCAGACAATAAGGTCCTTTGCTTCTGACACAAAATCCTGTCTTCCTATAGCATCTATGAAGCTGTGACAGACTAACAGTTTAATTTTACAAGTAGAGCAAAATCTTAGCTTTGATACTTTGTAGGTTTTTTTTTTTTTTAGATTTCTTCTTTTTAATAATAAAAGCAGTATTTTCTTAGTGCAAAGAGTTTACAAACATGAGGAAACATGTGAGGGAAAAAATATATAATCTCTGAACACAAAGAGGGTAACATTTTTATTTTAACACAAATTTTAATGTTGCCTACATGTATATTTACATGATATCATACACTCATGCTAAAGCATAAATTGCATTTTGCCTACTGCTTTTGTCCCCTAAAATTATATGATGAGTATTTTTGTGTCACTTGTTAAACATGATTTTGAGTATCTGCTTAGTATTCACTTTATTATAACTAAATCCTTTATTTACATAATTATTCTTCTATTATTGAACATTTAGGTAATTTAAAGCTTTTACTTATTAAAAATAATTCTACAATGAGCATTTTTTCATACTTTTATTGTGCTTCTCTTTTTATAAGTAAAAGGGAATCCACAAGATGTAATTGCTAGGTCTCAAAATTTTTTCATTTTTTTTAATGTGTGTTTTAGTTCTCTCATTTTTGAGGCAGAAGTTCCACATAATCTGAATCTGCATAGGAGATTCTGTAATCCTTAACCTCATTAGACTCTTTATCTGAGTGAATGGGCTTTGTGTTTCAATTCTTCTTGATTGGTTAGTCCAGAAGTGTTCATCTGTTTCACAGATTCCACTGATGTTTCCCTTTTCACCCTTCAATTAGGGATTCACCATCAAATGCGCATGAGGTAGTAGATTTACTTTGTTGTACAGTCGCTAAGTCTCATCTGACCCTATCGTGACCCCATGGACTACAGCCTGCCAGGCTCCTCTCTCCTTAGGATTTCCCAGGCAAGAATACGGAATGGGTTTCCATTTCCTTCTCCAGTCTATCTCCTTGACCCAGGGATTGAACTCACACCTCCTGCTTGGCAGGTGGATTCTTTGCCACTCAGACACCTGATTTACATTAGGTGGCTATCAAAATAGATTTTCCTATCAAAATATCTTATTTAATTCTTTGAGTCTTTCTTAACATTTTGAAAGAGCTGGCATTAATAGGATGACTGTTGAACTTTGTCTCATTTTCAGTTCAGTTCAGTTCAGTTCAGTCGCTCAGTCATGTCCGACTCTTTGCGACCCCATGAACCGCAGCACACCAGGCCTCCCTGTCGATCACCAACTCCCAGAGTTCACCCAAATTCATGTCCATTGAATTGGTGATGCCATCCAACCATCTTATCCTCTGCCATACACTTCTCCTCCTGTCCTCAACCCCTCCCAGCATCAGGGTCTTTTCCAATGAGTCAGCTCTTCTCATCAGGTGGCCAAAGTATTGGAGTTTCAGCTTCAACATCAGTCCTTCCAATGAACACCCAGGACTGATCTCCTTTAGGATGGACTTGTTGGACCTCCTTGTAGTCCAAGGGATTCTCAAGAGTCCTCTCCAACACCACAGTTCAAAAACATCAATTCTTCGGCACTCAACTTTCTTTATAGTCCAACTCTCACATCCGTATACGACCACTGGAAAAACCATAGCCTTGACTAGATGGACCTTTGTTGGCAAAGTAATGTCTCTGCTTTTGAATATGCTATCTAGGCTAGTTATGACTTTTCTTCCAAGGAGTAAGAGTCTTTTAATTTCATGGCTGCAATCAACATCTACAGTGATTTTGGAGCCCCCCCAAATAAAGTCTGACACTCTTTCCACTGTTTCCCCATCTATCTGCCATGAAGTGATGGGACCAGATGCCATGATCTTAGTTGTCTGAATATTGAGCTTTAAGCCAACATTTTCACTCTCCTCTTCACTTTCTGCGATAAGGGTGGTGTCATTTGCGTATCTGAGGTTATTGATATTTCTCCTGGCAGTCTTGATTCCAGTTTGTGCTTCCTCCAGCCCAGTGTTTCTCATGATGTGCTCTGCATATAAGTTAAATAAACAGAGTGACAATGTACAGCCTTGACGTACTCCTTATCCTATTTGGAACCAGTCTGTTTTTCTATGTCCAGTTCTAACTGTTGCTTCCTGACCTGCATACAGATTTCTCAGGAGGCAGGTCAGGTGGTCTGGTATCCCCATCTCTTTCAGAATCTTCCATGGTTTGCTGTGATCCACAGTCAAAGGCTTTGACATAGTCAATAAAGCAGAAATAGATGTTTTTCTGGAACTCTCTTGCTTTTTTGATGATCCAGTGAATGTTGGCAATTTGATCTCTGATTCTTCTGCCTTTTCTAAAGCCATCTTGAACATCTGGAAGTTCATGGTTCATGTATTGCTGAAGCCTAGTTTGGAGAATTTTGAGCATTACTTTACTAGCATGTGAGATGAGTGCAATTGTGTGATAGTTTAAGTGTTGAATTAAAAAAAATCACAGCTTAAAAGTTGAGAGTGATGTTTTATTTGGTGTACATTCCTAGGACTTCAAGTCCAGGAGGCAGCGTGTTCAGTAACCCTGAGAAAACTGCTCTGAAGAGCAATGGGGACACCATGATATAGAGGAGTTTTTGCAGCAACACCTGGTACCAGAAAAGAATTACTGTTAATAAAAAGTGAAAGTGTCACACCAGTCAGAATGTATGCGATCCAAAAATCTGCAAGCAATAAATGCTGGAGAGGATGTGGAGAGAAGGGAACCCTCCTACACTGTTGGTGGGAATGCAAACTAGTACAGCCACTATGGAGAACAGTGTGGAGATTCCTTCAAAAATTGCAAATAGAAATGCCTTATGACCCAGCAATCCCACTGTTGGGCATACACACAGAGGAAACCAGAATTGAAAGAGACACATGTACCCCAATGTTCATTGCAGCACTGTTTATAATAGCCAGGACATGGAAACAACCTAGATGTCCATCAGTAGATGAATGGATAAGAAAGCTGTGGTACATATACACAATGGAGTATTACTCAGCCATTAAAAAGAATACATTTGAATCAGTTCTGATGAGATGGATGAAACTGGAGCCGATTATACAGAGTGAAGTGAGCCAGAAAGAAAAACACCAATACAGTATACTAACACATATATATGGAATTTAGGAAGATGGCAATGATGACCCTGTATGCAGGACAGCAAAAAAGACACAGATGTGTATAGCGGACTTTTGGACTCAGAGGGAGAGGGAGAGGATGTGATGATTTGGGAGAATGGCATTGAAACATGTATAATATCATGTAAGAATCGAAATGCCAGTCTATGTCTGATGCAGGATATGACACGCTTGGGGCTGACGCGCGGGGATGACCCAGAGAGATGTTGTGGGGAGGGGGGTGGGAGGGGGGTTCATGTTTGGGAACGCATGTACACCTGTGGTGGATTCATGCCAATCTATGCCAAAACCAATACAGAATTGTAAAGTAAAAATTAAAAATAAATAAATTAATTAAAAAAAATAAAATAAAATATGCAAAAGGGAAAAAAATAAAAATAAAAAATAAAAAGTGAAAGTGAAAGTCGCTCAATTGTGTCTGACTCTTTGAGACTCCATGGTCTATACAGTTATTAAAAAGATAACCAGATATCTCAAGTTAAGGGATTTAACACTTTTCTTAGTATAGGAAGCTGCAGGAATCTGGGCTCACTGAAATTATGATGTGCCAGCTATCTGGGGCCAAGGTCCTGTGTTTTCACATCCAGAGTTTCCCCAAGCTGCACCTCAGGGAGTGGCTGCCATCTGATGACTGCTTGATGGCCAATAGTCTTTGCCTCCTGAGTCACCTCAGAGATCACCACTGTGGGAATGGGGGTGCAATTGCCAATACTGTGACAGCTTTTGTTTACTAATATAGCAGGCGATATTTTATTTTTCAATGGTTTTGGAATGGATTTGTTTATTATCCTAGAATTAATGTCATGGTGATTGTGCCATAATTTACCAAATTAAATATTTACTCTCCACCCAAAGCCTACCTGGGGAGTACTCTCATTTTGTACACCTCTTTGATGCCTGCCACATCCCCTATAGCAATGACCATTACTTTTCTAGGAAAGTTTACCTGCCATTTTGACAACTGATGGTATATTGTGATAGTTCAGACTATAAACCCTAGAGGTAAGGTTTAGACTCTAATATATATATCTAAAATCTAATTTTCTGGTTGTATCAAAAATATCAGTCACTTTGTCTCGTCCTAAATCAGTATGAATTGCCATAGGGTCAGGCAGCTTACATTTGGGGGCAGCATAGTACTGGTCCATTAACAAGCTGTGAGGCAGAAGATAGATGAGCTCCAGGTTGAGCTGTGCTGTGAGGTGCTTATTTGCTCAGTCATGTCCATCTCTCTGTGACCTTATAGACTGCAGGCCACCAGTCCATGGGATTTTCCAGGCAAGAATACTGGAGTGGGTTGCTATGCTCTCCTCCAAGGGGCTCCAGGTTAGGCATTTACAACTAGCCACTTGTTTGTACTTCAAGATGGAAATAATAACAGGAATAGGGCAAAGCTAGTCTCTACTTCCTCTGGACACTTTAAGATAATAGTTATGACAGAGTAGAGAGGGACTAAACCCTGTTTGAGTAAAATATCAAGAGGTCACATATTTCCCATCCTTGGGGCAAGGGAGCCACTGTACATATGCAGAAAGACTCCTTAGGGGTCAAAATAGAGGGCGCACCACCCCAAAATCAGTGATGCCAAGGCCTCCCATAGGCCTCTGAGTTGGAATCCATCTTGGAAAAAAAATTTGCACACGCAAGTCAGGAAGAGTCTTCTGGAAGGTTATGTGTGGGAAAAGATAATTGGTCAAAACAAAGGACAACTTCCCAGGTGGTTCAATGGTAAAGAATCCACCTGCCAAGCAGAGAATAGGTTCTATTCCTGGGTCAGGAAGATGCCCTGAAGAAGGAAATGGCAACCTACTCCAGTATTTTTGCTTAGGAAATCCATGGTAGGCTTAGTCCATGGGGTCACAAAAGAGTCAGACATAACTTAGTGACTAAACAACAACAAAAAAGAGCCAGAAGAACAATTCTATGTAAATGATTTAACCACCATTTTGCTGTGCTCCTCCTCACTAGGCAGGACACCCACACCCTTTTTTTCTAGATATGTATCTCAGCCTGGCTTCTGTCTTGAATAAATTGTTTCTTGCTGTGCTCTCCCATTTGTTGTGCTGTGTCTCTAACAAAAAATTTTGCACTAATGGCAACCCACTCCAGTACTCTTGCCTGGAGAATCCCATGGAGGGAGAAGCCTGGTAGGCTATAGTCCATGGGGTCGCAAACAGTTGGACACGACTGAGAGACTTCACCTTACTTTCTTTTATAATTTTTGCCTCCTTGACACATTCCTGCTTTCAAACAGAGGCATGAACCAGGGAAAATTTGCCTCTGACATCTAGCTCTTGTTGGTCTAGTGGCTAGAATTCCTAGTCTTCATATAGGCTGATAATGGTGGTTGTTTAGTTGCTAAGTTATATTTGACTCTTGCAACCCCATGGACTACAACCTACCAAGCTCCCCTGTCCATGGGATTTCCCAAGCAAGATTGCCAAGTGGTTGCCTTTTCTTCTTCACTTCATACAGGCTCAGTTCAGTTCAGTTCAGTTGCTCAGTTGTGTCCAACTCTTTGCGACCCCATGAATCACAGCACACCAGGCCTCCCTGTACATCACCATCTCCTGGAGTTCACTCAGACCCACGTCCATCAAGTCGGTGATGCCATCCAGCCATCTCATCCTTGGTCGTCCCCTTTTCCTCCTTCCCCCAATCCCTCCCAGCATCAGAGTCTTTTCCAATGAGTCAACTCTTCACATGAGCTGGCCAAAGTATTGGAGTTTCAGCTTTAGCATCATTCCCTCCAAAGAAATCCCAGGGCTGATCTCCTTCAGAATGGACTGGTTGGATCTCCTTGCAGTCCAAGGGACTCTCAAGAGTCTTCTCGAACACCACAGTTCAAATGCATCAATTCTTTGGTGCTCAGCTTTCTTTATAGTCCAACTCTCACATCCATACGTGACCACAGGTAAAACCATAGCCTTGACTAGATGAACCTTTGTTGGCAAAGTAATGTCTCTGCTTTTGAATATGCTGTCTAGGTTGGTCATAACTTTTCTTCCAAGGAGTAAGCATCTTTTAATTTCATGGCTGCAGTCACCATCTTGATTTTGGAGCCCCCCAAAAATAAAGTCTGACACTGTTTCCACTGTTTCCCCATCTATTTGCCATGAAGTGATGGGACCAGATGCCATGATCTTCGTTTTCTAATGCTGAGCTTTAAGCCAAATTTTTCACTCTCCACTTTCACTTTCAAGAGGCTTTTTAGTTCCTCTTCCTACAGGCTACCTAGGTTCAAGTCCTGGGCAGGGAATGAAGATCTTGCCTCAAGCCCACTGCTCTCTCTCCAAGATCATTTACACATAAAATTTCGATTAGATTTTCCTCTGTAAGAAATTATGAGCAGAAAGACAAAGCACCTACTCAGCTTTGTGTGTTCACATGCTAATAACTGGAAGGAATATCAATGAATCAAATGATTAAATAACTACAAAAATGAATAAAAGCTCTTTTACCGGTGCCAAAATTATTATAAAAAAGAAACAAACAGTGTTCTCAAGTTTCTGTGTGCAGCTTTGTTAAGAGGGTTTGGGTCTCTTTTAGGATTCCAAATTAGAGAAGACAACCAAGCAAAACAAAAGAGCAAACAAGAGAAATAAAGGAAAAAAAACATAGTTTTCAATATTAGGTCTTTAGTTTTTTTAGGTAGGTATATTCCTAAGTATTTTATTCTTTTCGTTGCAATGGTGAATGGAATTGTTTCATTAATTTCTTTTTCTAAAATACTTAGGAATATACCTACCTAAAGAAACTAAAGAGCTATATATCGAAAACTATAAAACACTGATGAAAGAAATCAAAGAAGACACTAATAGATGGAAAAATATACCATGTTCATGGATTGGAAGAATCAATATAATCAAAATGAGTATACTACTCAAAGCAATCTACAGATTCAATGCAGTTCCTATTAAGCTACCAGTGGTATTTTTCACAGAACTAGAACAAATAATTTTAAGATTTGTATGGAAATACAAAAAACCTCGGATAGCCAAAGCAATCTTGAGAAAGAAGAATGGAACTGGAAGAATCAACTTGCCTGACTTCAGGCTCTACTACAAAGCCACAGTCATTAAGACAGTATGGTACTGGCACAAAGACAGAAATATAGATCAGTGGAACAAAATAGAAAGCCCAGAGATAAATCCACACACCTATGGACACCTTATCTTCGACAAAGGAGGCAAGAATATACAATGGAGTAAAGACGATCTCTTTAACAAGTGGTGCTGGGAAAATTGGTCAACCACTTGTAAAAGAATGAAACTAGATCACTTTCTAACACCACACACAAAAATAAACTCAAAATGGATTAAAGATCTAAACATAAGACCAGAAACTATAAAACTCCTAGAGGAGAACATAGGCAAAACACTCTCTGACATAAATCACAGCAGGATCCTCTATGATCCACCTCCCAAAATACTGGAAATAAAAGCAAAAATAAACAAATGGGATCTAATTAAAATTAAATCTTCTGCACAACAAAGGAAACTATAAGTAAGGTGAAAAGACAGCCTTCTGAATGGGAGAAAACAATAGCAAATGAAGCAACTGACAAACAACTAATCTCAAAAATATACAAGCAACTTATGCAGCTCAACTCCAGAAAAATAAACG
Source organism: Oryx dammah (assembly GCF_014754425.2). Classification (NCBI taxonomy): domain Eukaryota; kingdom Metazoa; phylum Chordata; class Mammalia; order Artiodactyla; family Bovidae; genus Oryx; species Oryx dammah. The sequence goes on from NW_024070201.1 coordinate 66,214,509, forward strand.
ACCAAATCAAAAAATGGGCCAAAGAACTAAATAGGCATTTCTCCAAAGAAGACATACGGATGGCTAACAAACACATGAAAAGATGCTCAACATCACTCATTATCAGATAAATGCAAATCAAGACCACAATGAGGTACCATTTCACACCAGTCAGAATGGCTGCGATCCAAAAGTCTACAAGCAATAAATGCTGGAGAGGGTGTGGAGAAAAGGGAACCCTCTTACACTGTTGGTGGGAATGCAAACTAGTACAGCCACTGTGGAAAACAGTGTGGAGATTCCTTAAAAAATTGCAAATAGAGCTGCCTTATGACCAAGCAATCCCACTGCTGGGCATACACACTAAGGAAACCAGAACTGAAAGAGACACATGTACCCCAATGTTCATCGCAGCACTGTTTATAATAGCCAGGACATGGAAACAACCTAGATGTCCATCAGCAGATGAATGGATAAGAAAGCTGTGGTACCTATACACAATGGACTATTACTCAGCCATTAAAAAGAATACATTTGAATCAGTTTTAATGGGATGGATGAAACTGGATCCGATTATACAGAGTGAAGTAAGCCAGAAAGAAAAACACCAATACAGTATACTGACACATATATATGGAATTTAGAAAGATGGTAACGAAGACCCTTTATGCAAGACAGCAAAAGAGACACAAATGTATAGAACAGACTTTTGGACTCTTAGGGAGAGGGAGAGGGTGGGATGAATTGGGAGAATGGGTTTGAAACATGTATACTATCATGTAAGAAATGAAGTGCCAGTCTATGTTCGATACAGGATACAGGATGCTTGAGGCTGGTGCGTGAGGATGATCCAGAGAGATGATATGCGGTGGGAGGTGGGAGGGGGATTCAGGATTGGGAGCTTGTATACACCCGTGGTGGATTCATGTCAATGTATGGCAAAACCAATACAGTATTGTAAAGTAAAATAAAGTAAAAATAAAATATTTTTTAAAAAAAGAAAAAAAACAATGAACAGAAAACTCCTGGGTAGATCTTGAGTCTGTATAGTGGATAAAATCTTTCTCTTCCAAAGAAATCCTTACTTTTCACTCATACATTGCAAATAGAATCAAAAGATTTCTGATTGTGAAGATGCAAAATATGGATGCATACATGTGTAACCAAATGCAGGTTTGGCAGCTTACCACTCAATAGTCCATAAATCAAGGGGTAAGCTTTGATAGAGAAGATGGTTATTTTGTTCAGAAAAGCAAGCCATCTGGGGAGATGGTGGACTTATGAACAAAGACCAGTGTCAACTACAAATTGGCATTTGCCGTGGGCACTTGCCATCTACTGCTACAAGAGTTAAATCAGATGCTGTTGCAGATGCTAGTTTTCAACACCCCCTGAAACAAGTTCAGAGGGAAGAGTAGAAATGAGACCCTCTTTGTTCTGGGAAAAACAGGCAGAACAGGTCTCTAGATGGTTAGATATTTTCAGGAGCTGATTTTATGAGCCTGATTCCTGTGTCCCCTCAAATTTAGAAAGCACTAAAATCCTTGGTGATGACTGCTCCCTGTGACTAGCAGAAAACTCCTGCAAAAATATGTATGTATATATATGATCTTCCCCCTGACTCATTGGATCAATTTTTCAGAGCTATCTGAGGTGCTGTCTCCCAGGCTGCAGTCCTTCTTTTGCCCCAAATAAAACAACTTGTAATTCGTATGTTGTGCTTTTTGTTTGTTGTTAATTCGACACCAACTCTGAAGATTCTGCTCAACCATGACAATTTTTAAAGGGGAAACAATCTCAGTTGATTATTAGGGCAGGAGGTCAGATTCTTCATCATTTTTCCATTGCGTCATGGGAAGCTGTCTTGCTCTCACGGTTTGACTAATTGGATGTTCTCTTGCCCGTGTGGTCCGCCTGAAAATTTACTAAGGGGATCCTAGGGGTAGTGAGGGGCTTCCCAGGTGGTGCTAGTGGTAAAGAAGCTGCCTGCCAATGCAGGAAACAGACTCAGATTTGATCCCTGGGTCTAGAAGATCCCCTGGAGAAGGGCATAGCAACCCATCCCAGTATTCTTGCCTTGAGAATTCCTATGGACAGAGAAGCCTGGCAGGCTATAGTCCATGGGGTCACAGAGAGCTGGACACAACTGAAGTGAGTGAACATGCACAGGGGTAGTGAGTCAGTCATCCTCTGACTACTCAACTCTTCATTCTTATTCCTTCTCATCCAGGCAAAGAATCAGGTTAGGTAAGGTTTTTTGTATACTTAGAAAAACAGAAATTAGGAGCTAAATTACATGTTGCCAAAAGATCTCATCTTTATGATTAAGGTTTATGGAAAAAACAAGCAGCTCCTTTGCCCCTTTTCTTTCTTTGCCCCTTTCTTTCTTTTCTTTGCACCCACTGAAATTAGATTCCTTAACAGAGAGTAGGCGATACAGATCTTAATCTTTCTTGATGATTACCTTTCAAAGAAATTGCTCCTAGGTCCTTGAGAAAGACATTCCTGGTCATAAAACTGGCAAGAGGATTTTTTAAAAGATTTTCATATATCTCAAAGAAACAAAAACAAAGATATCAGAGAGAGAGAGAGAAATAATTTACAACTGTAAGTTTTCTAAAGTAAATGTTCTAAGAAAAGAGAAGCTGGGGTCCTGTTGTCAGGAAGAAGATTATCTATATTTTAGTCCAGCATGGGAAATAGATGGGGAAACAGTGGAAACAGTGTCAGACTTTATTTTGGGGGGCTCCAAAATCACTGCAGATAGTGACTGCAGCCATAAAATTAAAAGACGCTTACTCCTTGGAAGAAAAGTTATGAACAACCTAGATAGTATATTCAAAAGCAGAGACAATACTTTGCTGACTAAGGTCCGTCTAGTCAAGGTTATTGTTTTACCTGTGGTCATGTGTGGATGTGAGAGTTGGACTGTGAAGAAGGCTGAATGCCGAAGAATTGATGCTTTTGAACTGTGGTGTTGGAGAAGACTCTTGAGGGTCCCTTGGACTGCAAGGAGATCCAACCAGTCCATTCTGAAGGAGATCAACCCTGGGATTTCTTTGGAAGGAATGATGCTAAAGCTGAAACTCCAATACTTTGGCCACTTCATGCGAAGAGTTGACTCATTGGAAAAGACTCTGATGCTGGGAGGGATTGTGGGCAGGAGGAGAAGGGGACGACAGAGGATGAGATGGCTGGATGGCATCACTGACTCGATGGACATGAGTCTAAGTGATCTCCAGGAGATGGTGATGGACAGGGAGGCCTGGCGTGCTGCAATTCATGGGGCCGCAAAGAATTGGACATGACTGAGTGACTGAACTGAACTGAAGGAGAATGGTAAGGTCCTCTTTGTCACATGAGTCTTCGTAATTTTATAGAATGAATTACAAAGTAAAACTACTTCTTCTCCCCCATGTATACAGAATTGATAACTATTTCTGTTGTATGAATATTCTCAGATGTTCAAATAATATCATTACATGCATTTGGCAATAATTAAAATATAACTATTAAATAACAAGTCCCTTTTGTGTTATTTAGTAAAATGGGGAAGCTTAGTGCACGTAGTATTTCTCTGTCGTTAATCAGCTGGTAATAGGTACTAATCCTTTCATCTTGAGGTACTTTATTCTGCTCCATCCTTCTGTTGGCCAATAGCCATTCTGGGTGGTAGCTCCTGTGGATTCTTCATGTTACAGTCACTTTCATGATTTGGAGCCTGAGACATCAGACATTAGTGAGAAATGAACTGTCATTTATGTCAAAACTCTTCATCTTTGTCACTGTTGTATTTCACACTTTGTCAGTTCATGCTTCTTGCATGGCTGTTGTGCTTTTCTCTTTAATAGGAACTAACTTGTTCCTGCATCTTCTTTTTGACTATGAGCCTACATGCTTAAAAATATAGTGGCTGACTCAGACTTGTGAAAGTTGCTCAGTCATGTCCGACTCTTGTGACCCCATGGACTATACAGTCCATGGAATTCTCCAGGCCAGAATACTGGAGTGGGTAGCCTTTCCCTTCTCCAGCAGATCTTCCCAACCCAGGAATTGAACCAGGGTCTCCTGTGTTGCAGGCAGATTCTTTATCAACTGAGCTATCAAGGAAGCCCATAGTGGCTGAAGGTGAAACAAAAATTTGTGATTGTCCCAACTGATTCCACATTTTACAGAATAGTAGTACTTGAAGATCAAGTATACTCTCTAAGGTTATAATAGTTCATTATATGGATGAGATTTTCATTTCAGTTTAGTGGAATTTTCTTATGCATGTGAAGTTAACTTAATTAGCATATAGTTGGTTTTAAAACTATAGTATAAATTTTTATTCATTATTTGAGATAGAATGAAGACACTTTTTAAATTTATGGGACAAATTATCAATGATAACATTTTATTATTTTTTAAAAGAAAGACTCTAGAGCTTCAGTGTTTACTTCTGTATGCTAGGAATAATGTTTGATTATTAAGTGTTGCTAAAAAAAGAGTGGATGCCTGCAAGGTAAAATAAGAGCATCTTAGAAATAGACCTATAATGAATATTGGGAAAGATATGTATTTTCAGTTAAATCTAAACTTTTTGCAGTAATATCTTAAAAACAATAATATTAAAAATATAAAAAGGTATTAAAAATCACTTAAATCATCAGTCAGTAGCATGGTGTTTATTACATGATTATGGATGTTTCATCAGAGGAAAATAGCTTGCCTCCGTGAGATAAAAATACATGCTCTCTTCATTCCATGGAGACAATTGCTTCTGGCTTTATTATAAATAATCCTGTTACCAGTATCTCATAGTTCAAAACATAAGTAATTTTTCCTTTTACAAGGCAATAAGCATATAATGCTGATGAAACTGACTTGCAGATATGGAGTTAAACTTGGTTATATTATAGAAAGATTTTAAAAATACTTCAATTTGGAAACTAATTGGCTGTATGCATTACTAACTTTAACATAAAATGAAAATTTGATAGAGCCATGGGTGCTCGAATATGGCCATAATTTCCCAGACACATATCCTTGAACTAGATTGGATAAAGTACATACCTCATGATATAGTCTAAAAGCAACATTTACCTGACAGAAATTTAAATAAGGACTAGACTATTGTATGTCAATCAAAATCAAATTTCTATCAAATCACTTGCAAAGTGAGTTGAAGTTGCTTCATAATCTTCAATTACTATCTTTAATCTTTAATTTAGTATCTTTGCTCTTATAGATAAATTCATTAAATTACAATCATTCATTCATGTATTCAGTTGATAAATAGAACTGAGTTAGAGTTCAAATAGGATAATTAAGACATCATCGGATAATGATTAGAGATTTCTAAGTTTGAATTCTAGCTGCGCCATCTGTAAATTATGTTAATGTTTCTGTAATAATTAAATAATGCAATGCATTGTCCACTGATATCTGCTGATGTTATATTCCTATTATGAAGATGTCAAGCCTAGCATGTGGTCGAGTGATTTGAGGAAGCAGCCTAGTTTTCAGTATCTCTCATGTTCTCCTAGATAACTAGGATCTATTTTATTGCCTTGTCACCTAGTATTCTGATAGTCCTTCACCATTTTCATGCTGCTTTTGAATACACAGAAATAATTCTACTTTTTCCACACTTTGCTGGGGCCATAGCGGAATCTCAGAGAGATCAAACCAGTATGCAGCCATTCTCACCATGAGGTCTTCACTCCTTCCCAGGGTTTAATCGAGAGAGAAAGCAAAGGTTTCCTGTCCTCGGGTTTCAAAAGCAAGTGGTTTCTATCACTGCTTTCCTCCAAGCTTGAGTCAGGATGAAGAGCGATATGGGAGAGTAGAGACAGTTTGGGAAAGAATGTCCCTTTTCAGGAACCTGTTAGCATTTATTCACTCCATGTTTCTTTTTACTTGTCTCCCACCTAGTCAAGGGATTCCCAGGTGGGACCAGTGGTAAAGAATCCACCTGCCAGTACAGGAGACCCAAGAAAACCACATTTGATCCCTGGATCAGGAAGATCCCTGGAGGAGGAAACGGCAACCCACTCCATTATTCTTGCCTAGGAAATCCCATGGACAGAGGAGCCTGGTGGGCTAGAATCCTTGGGGTCACAAAGAGCTGGACATGACTGAGCATGCATACACCCATAGTCTAGGACTTCAATTACTTGTTGTTTTGTTTATTAGTTGGAATAATAACTTATAGATTCCCTTTTATGTTTTTCTCTGCTGCTGCTGCTGCTAAGTCACTTCAGTTGTGTCCGACTCTGTGCTACCCCATAGACAGCAGCCCATCAGGCTCCCCCATCCCTGGGATTCTCCAGGCAAGAACTCTGGAGTGGGTTGCCATTTCCTTCCCCAATGCATGAAAGTAAAAAGTGAAAGTGAAGTCGCTCAGTTGTGTCCAACTCTTAGCGACCCCATGGACTTCAGCCTACCAGGCTCCTCCGTCCATGCTAAATTTTATTTTACTCATGACCCCAAATTAAAAACTCTTCTGCTGTACTTTTGTTAAAACAGTTCTTTCATAAATCAATGTATAGGAACTAGAAGCTTCTCCAATGGGAAGAAATTCAAGAGTACCAACAAATGTGAAAGGCTGTACAGGTATGTGTTTGTGTATGTGTACATACATATTTGCATGTATAAGTATTCACGCATGTGTTTGTGAGTTTGTAAGCACAGTGTGTAAAATGCTAGTAGTTAAAAAAGAAGGATACCATTAAATAGTTTTCAAACAGTATTCCATCATATCAGCTGGATGGATACATATGCTTCCAATTTGTTTCCAACTCTTCTCAACATCTGCAACCTGTAAGATATAGTGTAGACAGTGAAAAACCAAAGAGCTGAAACCATTAATGTTTGTGTTTCTGACTGTATCACTCATAACACCACAATAATTCAAGAATCATTCCAACTGTTCATTCGTGAATTGTTCTTGTGGTGGCAAAAATCACTAAAGATCAGGAGTTATTGCTTAACCTTATTTCTGCACCTTGTGATTAATGATTACAAAGTGATTCTTAACAAAATAATTTAATTTCTGATAAAGACAGTGCTGAGCAGAATTAATTGCTACTGTGAGAAATTACTATAACCTGGAATAATATTCTTGATTTCAAAAAAAATCAATATATTTTTGTTTACCATAAAACATAGATTATTTAATAATCAAGTATATAAATGCTAAGAAGTGGGCAACCATTGTAATTTTCTATAATTTAGAAAGTTTAAATTTACTGACCATTATTCTGAATCTTATAGGACTTGACTTTTTGATATATGGCTAAATTATTTCTCAAAAATAGCAAGTAATCTTCCCCTGATGGTAGGCAGACACATAGGCAAGTATGTCAGAATAGTCAAGACAATAGATAAGGTAGGAAATAGTTGAAGAGGGTATGAAAAACTCTGGAGTATAATTTGTATATGGAACTGTGCCATTCTGAAGGAGCTTCCTTTAAGTTGCTTATGCCACCAATTAGATACCCAAATGGAGATAAAACCGCCACCAGTCCACCCCTTACCTATTTAATCTACTTTGTCTGATTACATGGCATCACCACTCACCCCTGCTTTCATCACTCACCCTTTTTTATTCATTAAGGGTCACCTTAGTTATTGCATTTTTGAACACAAGAGCCCATATTAGAAAATCTAGGGCCCTTGGGGTAGCATTAATATTGCCAAGAGTTTGAAGTGGCATTATCTCAGTTCATCTCTAACCACTAAAAGAAGCTGACCATCTAGATATAAATTCTTAATAATACCAGGCCCAATTACTTGTAAAATATATAAGAGTTTGAAATTTCTATATTTAGAGTTAAAGGTCATTTCTTCCTAAAATATCAATATGGACTGCTTTTTGCAGACTTTGAAGATAATATTCTGACTTGATTTTGAATCTTTAGCCTTCTTTCTTTTCATCTTCTCCTCATGTTACCATTTTTATACTATATGATTTATTTCCTGGAGTTACATACACATTTTCATTAAAAAAGGTCAGAGAAACAATAATCACATCCAAATCTTTTGAATCTTGGAACATGTACTCAGCATATTTTCTAAAACCTTCAGGGCTTTATCATATTAGATTTTGAAAGACAATTTGTGAGATAAGAGAGTAATTATAGATCTACCTATGTATTTCTTCTTCCATTTATATAAGACCCTCAAGGCCATCTTTAAGTTTTAAGTAGCCTCAAGTATGATGAAAGACAGATAGGGAATGGCATCTTTTATTCTGAAGGTATAGCCTTGTCACAAAGTTTCATGGACTTTGGAAAGTCAAGGTTAAAGCTAATTTAGTTAACATTAGGAAATGTGGCTTTCATCAAGTCTTGAATTTTCATTCACATGGTCATTTTACAAGTGGGACAGAAAACTCTGTGATAATTACGCATGCAAAGTATATGTGTTTATGAGTGAATTACTTATCAGCAGACACAAAACATTTGTTTTATGAGGTAAACATTGCTTTGAAGCTAATGTCTAAAAAGAATAGATCTTAAAGTGTCTCCTTTTTTCAACAATGATATAAACAATGTCTAATTCCTTTCAACCCAAGGGTCTGATTTATCAGCATTGTCCTCATTAGTTGTTTTTGTTGTTTTAACAGTTTATTTGGTACAGCTTTTTAGCAGCATTTAGGCAGCTCTAACAAAAAGAGTGTATCCAAAATAAGTCATCCGGGGCATTTCTGCAGTCACAAAGCTTTTGTATATTTGCTGCTAAAAAAAAATTGGTGATTATTCTGATTAGACTACAAGATTAATTTGCTGAACTGCCATTAACTGCAAAGTTTCAACTCCAGTGGGTGCCAGCCCTGACAATTATTTTTCTTTTTTGTAAGCAAATATCTGGCTTCAGCTCTGATTACTGAAACATCCATTTCAAAGAGGCATTCCTTCAAACTCCAGGGAACACCGTGCCAACCACAAACTAGATCCAGAGCCAGGCTCCTTTGTTTTAGAAATCCTGGCTGACTTACCTAGCTGTCCATTTGGGCCACTTGTTTATTCTCTTGCCAGCTCTTTAAATTCTCCACTCTCCTGGTGATTTAATTCCACTAACAAAGAGTGAGCCCGCAAAGCCCTCGACCCCTACCTTGAACCTCAATGAAAGCAAGATCTCCAGGTCTGAGTGCTCTTTGTCCTTCTCTCTCCCCAACCCTAGAAACCTCATTGTGTTGCCATAGGTGCCATAAAGCCATGTGCAAGTCCTTGTGTCCTGGTCTTTTGAAATAAAATGATGGCTAAAGAGTTAATTGGAAAATGTGAAGATGTAGAAACAAAGAATAGTTGTTGGACTAAGGAACTGGTAACAAGTTAGATTATAATTCTGCCACATAGCAGAATCATCAAAGGCCCAACATATATAGATAGTTAAAGATAGAGATTTATTTATATATATATAGTAGTTCCAATACATATCCCTAAGTTGTTTTTACAGGAAGTAGATTCCTTCCAGATAAAAACTCTGACCATGAGAACATAGACGCTAGATTGGTTGAAACCAGAAAATTGATGATGCTTGAAACTTCACCTTGATGCCAACCAATCCAAGAATTGTCCAAGAGCTGATCACACCCTGCTCCTTGAACAAAATAAAGCCCCCTCACTACCCTTTCCTGGTGGCTCAGATGGTAGAGAATCTGCCTGCAGTGCAGGATTCCCAGGTTCGATCCCTCAGTTGGAAAGATCCCCTGGAGAAGGGAATGGCTACCCACTCCGGTATTCTTGACTACAGAATTACATGGATAGAGGAGCCTGGCAGCCTAGAGTCCATGAGGTCACAAACAGCTGGACATGACTGAGCGACTAACACACCCCCTCTGGTGTGGGTCACATGGTCTTGAGGGCACTAGCCCACTGTGGTTCTCTTTGTCTGGCAAAGGAATAAAAACTACTCTCTTTTCTATTTCACCGAAAACTCTGTCTCCGCTTTCTATTCCAATTTTCTATTCAATATCGGTGAATGAAGGCCAAGTTTTGGCAACATGCCCTGTGATTTTCAGAACCTGAGAGTAATAAATCTTTGCTTTTCAAAATTTCCAGATGATAACTGCTGAAGGGCATCTTACAGTCTCAAGAAATCCAAGGTCTGGTCCAGCCATAACACTGATTATGGATAGGCTGAGATCAACATGAAACAGTGGAACACAGATTGTACTGTTCCCATTCCTTGATCTCACCCTCCCCACAGAATGCCCCCAACTAAGTTTCAGAATAATTCTGAAAGAAAAGAGATTTTTTGTGGATGACAATATCCCCATGATATCTATCTAGTTTAAAAAATTTACACATATTTTTCATAATTCTATCATATTAAAGGAAATGAACTATAAATATCAAATATTTGCTAGATCTGCTTTCCTATTTCAATGAAAAATTAATTAGTAGATCTAAGAAAGAAATGGAAAATTTTATTTGAGCCAAATTGAGGATTATAACTTAGGAACAGCATCTTAGAAAGCTCAGAGAACTGTTCCACCAGTTGGAAGTCAAAGGACAGTTATATAATTTTTTTTGAAACAGAAGGATATGAATTAAATTGTGTATTAGAGTTTACACAATCCAGATCTGCAAGTACAAAGTGGTAGGTCATCATGACCCCTTGCAGGCAGGATTAAGAAGGAATGTTATCTTTGAAGGAGCTGTCTTGTGGTTGCTAGAAGAATGTTGCTTTTTATGGTTGAACAGGTGTTGTTGCCGATACAGAGGTCTGGTTGATATATAATGCAGATACAATGCACAGAAGAGGGGAGAAGGAGGTCAAAGGGCAGAGAATTTTTATTTTTATACTTCTTACCTTACCATAAAGTATGTATTTTATTTCACACCTGGATAATGTTAATATCAGCTTCCATTTTATTTATTAAGACACAACTGAAAAAATTATTGAAGGCCAATAATTCTCCTCTAGAAAACCTATTTTAGACACATTGTATTTACTTCACTTTATGTTTGTGGATGGAAGTTAATATAAAGAATGGTATGAAACAACTTTTCAAGGAAAAAAATGCTTAAATATAATTCTCTAGTATAAAAATTTACATGTGATCAAAGTTTCTTCAGGATGATAGAAATTAATTTTTATTTGAAACATATCTAGATAAAGATATTTGGATTTTTAAAATTCTGAACTAAACCTGTCAGAAGACAGAAAGAATATCAAAGTACAGCAGTTTTCTTTATGTTACATGTGTTAACAGTTTTTTACATCATGCGTTTATTTTTATTTCAAATAACCTCCAGATTTATATTTGGATTTTGAATTAATGGTTTCCCTTTATTCAGAAATGTAATTTTTATGTTTTAAAATCTGCCAGTTTTCCCCAGTTATAGCTTGAAGTGTTTATGTCCCTTAATTCATCAGTAGTATTTTGTTATTGTGGGCTGCATTACATTTTTCGTCTACCTCCCAATCACTTTTAAGTTGAAAATTATTATGTGTAGATGTGATAAGTGTTTCATGAATATTGTGTGGATCTAGCACAAAAGCAGTATTAACTGAGACAAAGAAATGTTTTTGTTTTTTGGTTTAGTGATTTAGATCTGTTTAATGTGATCAAGTGAAATTCATGTGTATTATTGCAAAGAAGTATACAGTCCAAAAATGTCATAAATGTCACGTTTTCTTATATCAGTTTAACATCTGATACTCCCATGAAATACAAGTAATCAAAATAAAGCATCTACCAATTCTGATCTCTCTGAAATATCCCTTACCCATTTACTACTTGGAATTGGAATCTGGCAGTTTCTAATCATCAATTTCCCCAAAAATAATCAAGAAGGGTGTACATTGAAAATAATGTCAATCAGAGATAAATTTCAAGGAAGTGCTTATGTACATTGGGTCAGTATTTTAGATCTAGAGTTTGTATTTTGACTGCTTTAAAAAAAATAAGAAATGTATTTATTTAAGGCAATATCGGTGTGTAGTAAGGTGGTCTCTTCATAGTTAAAGTAACTTAGATCTAATTCTTTAGAGAGAATTAAAATCATGAATTTAAAATTGGCCGTAGGCCTTTAGCAAACATGATTCAAGCAGAAGATAAAAAAACACTTGGGCATTGGGTCTTGCTCTCTTGCTGCTATAGAGAACTCCTCACGAACAGGCCAGAACTAGTCTAAAAGGTAATAGGACACAAGTGGTCAAGTCATCTCTTCATTTAACTGCCATGGAGCAGTCATTCAATGTTGTGTGAGCTAGTGTGAAAGACCCAGGCCCAGACAAGCTGGCCTAGATGAGAAGAATTTCCAGCCTAGTGAGCAGTTATAAATGGTTTTTTTTTGTTGTTGTTTGTTTGCTTGTTTTGTGTTCTTGGGGGTGGGCTTGTCTGCATCAAAACCTGGTGCAGTGCTCTATCTAGGCAAATGCCTGTGTCCGGTACTAAGCACTGTGCATATAGCATCAGGCAATAGTCATGCATGTTGGAGTTTTGCCTTATTGGAGAAATCTTTCCTTTGCAAAAAAAACACAAGGAATTATTTTGCTCTACAAATAAGATTTTTGTTAATATTCAAAGCTATTACTTTTCTTCTTATACCCAGGATGTGAATTCACTTCACATTTCACTGATAAAATAGAAAATATCTCACTCAAACTTGTTTCAGTATACTTACTTAAAAATGCTTTTGTACTTTTCATCTTTTTCTCATATCATTAGATGAGAACCTCAGGTTGCATAGTGTATATTGGATGATCACGTTTATGAGCAAAGACAACATTTTTAGAAAAAGTTAACTATGATTGTGTTCATGTATTAATTATTTCTGTATTTTTTATGTTTTAATTTTTAAAGATTTCTAATCACACAAATAATGGAATTTGGGGAATAATAGCCATGGATGGATTACAAGTAACAATTTTAAATTATACATAATCCTACATAAAGTTACTCTAATATTTATAGTGGAAATAATACTTTAGCTTTGATTCTACCAATGACCCTTTGTTCTAAACCCTGGTTAGGGGCATGGGGCAATGAGAAGACTATTTTCACAAAGTTTCATACAGCCCAGTTATCACATGTTTTTTAATGAATAGTAAAGTTCTTCTCTCTCAGTCACTCTAAAAAAGTATGTACAGAATGGACACATAGGTAGTTTTATAAGAAAAGTTCGAGTGGCTTCCCCGTCCCCTTTTCATGATCTTTTTCACCTTCACATTTCCTATGATTAGCATTATCAACGACCACACTTTTCTGTCACTGTCATTGACTAACCTTATGGCATGCTGCTTATGGATTAATTTGCCAAGCCATCTGTTTTATTTCCATAGTCTAAGTATTTCTACATCATATGCCTTGGCAATAAACTGCATTCATTCAGTCAGGAGCATTAGTTTAATCTGTGAAAGATGGAGCAATTTGTCTGGAAATTCCAGCTGGCATAATGCACAGATCAGCACAGGGCAGATGATTTTGGATTCATATAGATGAATGTAATCCTCTTTTTATTATACTTATTTGTGCTTTTACTCTATATTTTCTTGCTTTATTACCATTGTACTTTGTCCTCTTTCTTTTTGATAATAGCATAATATGACAAAACCTTTTATCTTGTGAAATTATTAGCTATGCCCCTAAATAGAAATTCACTGTTTTGATGGACTAATAAAGGTGTGTGTGGGGAAATCCTCCAGACAGCATCAGTGATATGAATGTTCTTTGGAAAACCCAGTGGTGAGTATGCCTCATACAAGATTGTCCCATTTCTCTGGACAGGTCTGATGCCAGATTTTTAGCTTTCTCCAGTCCATCAGGTCTCCAAATACTTACTTTATTCATGGATGCCTCTGTTCATAACATATAAAAGCTAATTGTTTTGGAAAATGCTATTCTAGTTAAATTATGAAATCAAATTTCTGCTGCAATAACATGTAAGTTTTCCTTCCCTCATTTATTTATGTACACATTCCCTCAGTCTCTCACTCATTCTAAACTTACTGTTAAGATCTTAATGTATTTCAGACACTTTGCTGAACACTGTAAAGTATTTAGCAGAAGATGTGAGTAAACAAGCATTATTGTACAGGATGACATGCAAGCTAGTAATGGGGATATCAAGTGTCAGAGAAGGATAGTTGAGGGTAGAAAAAAAATATACTAGGGGAGGGAAGAATACTTTTTTCCCTGCCCCTCTTTATATATATATAAAAGTTAAAGTTGCTCAGTCATGTCCAACTCTTTGCAACCCCATGGACTGTATAGTCTATGGAATTCTCTAAGCCAGAATACTGGAAGCCTTTTCCTTCTCCATGGGACCTTCCCAACCCAGCGATTGAACTCAGGTCTCTGCATTGCAGGCAGATTCTTTACCAGCTGAGTCAAAAGGGAAGCCCAAGAATACTGGAGTGGGTAGCCTATCCTTTCTCCAGTGGATCTTCCTGACCCAGGAATCAACCAGGGTCTCCTGCACTGCATGTGGATTCTTTATCAACTGAGCTATCAGGGAAGACTATAGATATATATATATAAACCTTACTTGTAGTTATATATATGATATATATATATATATTTTACTTATTCCAAAAGAAACATAGTATTTTATATATATATTGACATATTAAGATATATAGATATCTTTATATCTTGTTTCAAAAGAAAATTGATGTCTTGAGCACTGAAGAATTGATGCTTTTGAACTGTGGTGTTGGAGAAGACTCTTGAGAGTCTCTTGGACTGCAAGGAGATCCAACCAGTCCATCCTAAAGGAGATCAGTCCTGGGTCTTCACTGGAGGGACTGTTGTTGAAGCTGAAACTCCAATACTTTAGCCACCTGATGGGAAGAACTGACTCATTTGAAAAGACCCTGATGCTGGGAAAGATTGAGGGCAGGAGGAGGAGACGACAGAGGATGAGATGGTTGGATGGCATCACCGATTCAATGGACATGGGTTTGGGTAAACTCTGGGAGTTGGTGATGGACAGGGAGGCCTGATGTGCTGCAGTTCATGGGGTCACAAAGAGTCGGACACGACTGAGCAACTGAACTGAACTGAAACTTGGAAAGAAGAATAAACAGTGTACCCAAATATTGAAACCACAGAACACCATTCTATTTCCAAGGGATAGCATACCTGAATGCTTGAAATCTGTAAAGGCCATGACACATTTTCAAAAATTAAAGAAGTCTAGTAAGACTAGAACTTAAAATATATAGAAGAAAACTTAAGAAGAAGTGTATGGAAACAGTAATATACCAAATTATGAACACTTTATATTTTCTGTTGGAGAATTTGGGTTTTATCTTGGGGAGACTAGTGAGCTATTTAACTGAAATGGCCAAGGGGCATTTTAGAACTATAACTTCTGTGTGTGTGTGTGACAGCAGATTGTGGAGCATATACAATGAAAGGCAGGAAACCTACTAAAAATACTTTTACTATTTCTCATTATAGGGCAATGTCAATAATCTTGAATGGAGTTGCCATTTTTGAAAACTATAACTTACTGACCAAGGTAAACACAATTTATTTTCTATGGATTTTAGTCCTGTTTTGGATGTTCTCTTTGCAAAGGTCCTCATTTTAAGGGCATCACGTTTGCAGGGGTGTGAGGTCTCTTTTTCCGCACCTGCTATTTCCTCCCCTCTGTGAGGAGAGTCAGCATATATGACTCCTTGCCTCTTTCCTCCCACACACGTTGCTCCCTGCTATGAATATAAGGAAGTCATATTCTGCACTTCTGTACTGAAGACCACATTTTCCTCAGATTTAATCCAAATTGTTAACCACCAGTTTCAGTACAAATAGAGAGGGCATTTCCATCTCTCTTTTGCATTATTTATCTAGGCTTTTAATCTTGCTCATTTATATTACACTTGTTTCAAAACTCAGATGGCGTCTTTAATGCCCTCCCTCACCACATAATACTTTCCAAGAAAAGATAGAATCTTGTTAAATGTTAAGTATTCAAATAATTGACTTTTTCTTCATTCACACTCAAAAAATATCAGTCTTTTAAAATTAATCATATGACAAAAGCTTCATTTATTTCAAACATTCTCCTGAATTCCAGATTGCTCAACAGGAAGAAAAAAAAATCACCAGATTTACTTATCTTTATAATCTTGTAAATGTAAATGAAATTTAGTATATTAGAAAATACTAAGAGTTCACAAATCATTAAAATATGCAGTATTAGGAACTGTGTTTTCCTTAACCATTTTAAGGGAAACTTTTATTTGAGTTTAATGTTCTATATGAACAGTCCATTTTTTTAAGACAGAACAAAGTCACTTTTACTATCCAAATAAAACTGTATGACTCTCACATAAATGCACTTAATTCCAAAAATGTAATTATGAGAACTTAATGAGAAGAAAGCCAAATTAATTGCTTTACTGTTTCTTTTTTTTTTCCCCTGATGTCCTTGAGAGGCCATATTTTTATACTGATGACATTCAGTAGGAGAACAATTCCTATGATTTAAAGCTATTATTCATGTTTTTATTTTAAGCAAAAGCAGTGCTCTTTAAATTCACTTTTTTTTTTCTGTTCAGGATAAAAGATCAACAATCTAAACTTATTAGTATATGAAAATTAAAGCTTGATCCATACTTATTTGCTATATTACTTCTTTATGGACTCATTTTTTCACATACTGTGATTCTGCTAGAGAAGGTAGAGGGTGAGCAACACTAGAAAAAACTGTGTTTCCTTTAATCCGTACAGCTATAACCTCCTGCCTGTTATTACTTGTTCTGCCTAAGAACTGAGGTCCCATCTTATGCCTCTCAAGCATTTTTTGCTATAACAATTAAATGTATATAGTATACATGCTATAGTCAAATGCAGATTTTCAATATCAGTAACCATTCCTAAGATTCATAGCAAAGAATTCATTGTTTTCCTATACTTTAACTGCTGTGCTTTCTTTTCCTTGCTTTAATATAAGTTGCCTACTATTAGATGCTAAGCAATCCTATATTCACATTAGATTTGTCATAAACTATGAACCCAGCAGAAATTTCCAGTTTGACTGTTCATCACCTCATTCCAAGACAAAGAGAGCACATGTAGAATGTTTGGGTTTATTCTTTCCTCTGTCAAGAGTAACCTTCTTCAAATTACATGTTCCAGGCTTGTTTCTACTCATTTTTCATATCCCAACATATACATTGATTCCTTTGTGAATTTGTCCTAAAGTTTTGGTCCTACACTTGTGGCTTTTCCACTGTAGTTTCCATGTTGGTCTGTTAATAATGCTTTCACAATACAGTGCAATACTTTCTTTGTAGCTCTGTCTTTTTTTTTGACATCTAACTTGTAGAGTAGGGACGGTTCCCTATTAAGTTTTGAATGTCAAATAGCTTGGTATGTAATATACATAGACATTATTAGTTGAAATTGTAAAATGTACCTGGCCTTCTTTTGCTTCCAACCAAATGCCTCACATCAGGCATCGTGTGCCTCAGGATGAATATTATTCCACTTTCAGGGGTGCTTGCATTTGAAACCAAAACCTTAAACATAGTTATTGTTATAGTCTAGGCCTAAAAATACTATTCTTAATGATTGTCTTGGAACCTTTAGAGCTTATTTTAAAAGTCAGTATTTACTTCAGTTTACTTCAGTCACTCAGTTGTGTCCGACACTTTGTGACCCCATGAATCGCAGCACGCCAAGCCTCCCTGTCCATCACCATTTCCCGGAGTTCACTCAAACTCATATCCATCGAGTCAGTGATGCCATCCAGCCATTTCATCCTCTGTCGTCCCCTTTTCCTCCTGCCCCCAATCCCTCCCAGCATCAGAGTCTTTTCAATGAGTCAACTCTTCTCATGAGGTGGCCAAAGCATCAGAGTTTCAGCTTTAGCATGAGTCCTTGCAATGAACACTCAGGACTGATCCCCTTTAGAATGGACTGGTTAGATCTCCTTGCAGTCCAAAGGATTCTCAAGAGTCTTCTGAAACACCACACTTCAAGAGCATCAGTTCTTCAGTGTTCAGCTTTCTTCACAGTCCAACTCTCACATCCATACATAACCACGGGAAAAGCCATAACCTTGACTAGATGGATCTTTGTTGGCCAAGTAATGTCTCTGCTTTTCAACATGCTCTCTAGGTTGGTCATAACTTTCCTTCCAAGGAGTAAGCGTCTTTTGATTTCATGGCTGCAATAACCATCTGCAGTGATTTTGGAGCTGAAAAATATAAAGTCTGACACTGTTTCCACTGTTTCCCATCTATTTCCCATGAAGTGATGGGACCAGATGCCATGATCTTTGTTTTCTGAATGTTGAGCTTTAAGCCAATTTTTTCACTCTCCTCCTTCACTTTCATCAAGATGCTTTTTAGTTCCTCTTCACTTTCTGCCATAAGGGTGGTGTCATTTGCATATCTGAGGTTATTGATATTTCTTCTGGCAATCTTGATTCCAGCTTGTTCTTCTTCCAGCCTAGCGTTTCTCATGATGTACTCTGCATATAAGTTAAATAAGCAGGGTGACAATATACAGCCTTGACGTACTCCTTATCCTATTTGGAACCAGTCTGTTGTTCCATGTCCAGTTCTAACCGTTGTTTCCTGACCTGCATATAGGTTTCTCAAGAGGCAGGTTAGGTGGTCTGGTATTCCCATCTCTTTCAGAATTTTCCACAGTTTATTGTAATCCACACAGTCAAAGGCTTTGGAATAGTCAATAAAACAGAAATAGATATTTTCCTGGAACTATCTTGCTTTTTCAATGATCCAGCTGATGTTGGCAATTTGATCTCTGGTTCCCTGCCTTTTCTAAAACCAGCTTGAACATCAGGAAGTTCACAGTTCACATATTGCTGAAGCCTGGCTTGGAGAATTTTGAGCATTACTTTACTAGTGTGTGCGATGAGTGCAATTGTGCGGTAGTTTGAGCATCCTTTGGCATTGCCTTTCTTTGGGATTGGCATGAAAACTGACCTTTTCCAGTCCTGTGGCCACTGCTGAGTTTTCCAAATTTGCTGGCATATTGAGTGCAGCACTTTCACAGCATCATCTTTCAGGATTTGGAATTCTGTCACCTCCACTAGCTTTGTTTGTAGTGATGCTTTCTAAGGCCCACTAGACTTCATATTCCAGGGTGTCTGGCTCTAGGTGAGTGATCACACCATCGTGATTGTCTTGGTCATGAAGATATTTTGTACAGTTGTTCTGTGTATTCTTGCCACCTCTTCTTAATATCTTCTGCTTCTGTTAGGTTCATTCCATGTCTGTCCTTTATCGAGCCCATCTTTGCATGAAATGTTCCCTTGGTATCTCTAATTTTCTTGAAGAGATCTCTAGTCTTTCCCATTCTGTTGTTTTCCTCTATTTCTTTGCATTGATTGCTGAGGAAGGCTTTATTATCTCTTCTTGCTATTCTTTGGAACTTTGCATCCAGATGCTTATATCTTTCCTTTTCTCTTTTGCTTTTCACTTCTCTTTTCAGAGCTATTTGTAAGCCCTCCTCAGACAGCCCTTTTGCTTCTTTGCATTTCTTTCCATGGGGATGGTCTTGATCCTTGTCTCCTGTACAATGTCACAAACCTCTGTCCATAGTTCATCAGGCACTCTATCTGTCAGATCTAGTCCCTTAAATCTATTTCTCACTTCCACTGTATAATCATAAGGGATTTGATTTAGGTCATACCTGAATGGTCTGGTGGTTTTCCCTACTTTCTTCAATTTAAGCCTGAATTTGGCAATAAGGAGTTCATGATCTGAGCCACAGTCAGCTCCTGGTCTTGTTTTTGCTGACTGTAGAGAGCTTCTCCATCTTTGCCTGCAAAAAATATAATCAATCTGATTTCAGTGTTGACCATCTGGTGATGTCCCTGTGTAGAGTCTTCTCTTGTGTTGTTGGAAAACGGTGTTTGCTATGACCAGTGCGTTCTCTTGGCAAAACTCTATTATTCTTTGCCCTGCTTCATTCTGTATTCCAAGGCCAAATTTGCCTGTTACTTTAAGTGTTTCTTGACTTCCTTTTTTTTTTTTAACAGTGACAGACTTTATTTTCTTGGGCTCCAAAATCACTGCAGATGGTGACTGCAGCCATGAAATTAGAAGATGATTGCTTCTTGGAAGCAATCTAAACAGCAACCTATGACCAACCTAGAGAGCGTATGGCAAAACCAATACAGTATTGTAAAGTAAAATAAAGTAAAAAAAATAATAATAATAAACACACACACCCAAATAAAAATAAAAAGCAGAGACATTGCTTTGCCAACAAAATTCCAGTCCCCTATAATGAAAAGGTTATTTTTTTGGAGGGTTTAGTTCTAAAAGTTCTTGTAGGACTTCATAAAACCGTTCAACTTCAGTTTCTTCAGTGTTACTGGTTGGGGCATATGCTTGGATTGCTATGATATTGAATGGTTTGCCTTGGAAATGAACAGAGATCATTCTGTCTTTTTTGAGATTGTATCCAAGTACTGTATTTCAGACTCTTTTGTTGACCATGATGGCTACTCCATTTCTTCTGAGGGATTCCTGCCCACAGTAGTAGATATAATGGTCATCTGAGTTAAATTCACCCATTCCAGTCCATTTTAGTTCGCTGATTCCTAGAATGTTGATGTTCACTCTTGCCATCTCCAGTTTGACCACTTCCAATTTGCCTTGATTCATGGACCTAATATTTCAGGTTCCTATGCAATATTGCTCTTTACAGCATCGGACCTTGCTTCTATCACCAGTCACATCCACAACTGGGTATTGTTTTTGCTTTGGTTCCATCCCTTCATTATTTCTGGAGTTATTTCTGCACTGACCTCCAGTAGCATATTGGGCACCTATGAACCTGGGGAGTTCCTCTTTCAGTATCCTATCATTTTGCCTTTTCATACAGTTCATGGGGTTCTCAAGGCAAGAATACTGAAATGGTTTGCCACTCCCTTCTCCAGCGGACCACATTCCGTCAGACCTCTCCACCATGTCCTGCCCATCGTGGGTGGCCCCACATGGCATGACTTAGTTTCACTGCATTAGACAAGGCTGTGATCCGTGTGATCAGATTGACTAGTTTTCTGTGATTATGGTTTCAGTGTGTCTGCCCTCTGATGCCCTCTCGCAACACCTACTGTCTCACTTGGGTTTCTCTTACCTTGGACGTGGGGTATCTCTTTATGGCTGCTCCAACAAAGCGCAGCTGCTGCTCCTTACCTTGGATGAAATGAGAGGAAGTTTAAAACTGGTCCTCATGAACAAGTCTCACTGATAGCAAATTATTTTTCTTTATATTTAATCCTTTAATTAAAGCTTTTAAAAAATGTTATTTTATCCTTTAATGCTGATTGACAAGCATTCCCCAAATTGAATATTATCATTAAAGGCAACTCCTACTAAGCCTGTTTTTTTTTTTTTTCCCTCCCCAGTGTTGTGTGTTTCAGTGTATTTATACAGTATTGTGTATATGTAATTCTTGATATATGATTCTTATATCTGTTAAAATTAGTAGCAATCAGCTGTTCTCAAATCCTGTATATTGTACACTGTGTACACTGTGCTAGAGTGTGTTCATTTGTGCTCTCAAAATTGCTGATATGCCAAAATCCATCTCATCACCCTTCTATTGGGTTGAGATCATGGGTCTTCAGGTGAAGCTGCTTTAATTCCAATCCTGGTTCTGAAGCTAGCAGGGGGTCTGAAAGAGGAAATCATTTAACTTCTTGTGCAGCCTTAATTTTCTGAATTATCAGATGGGTGCAGAAATAGTACTTTTCGCATATAGGTGTTATAAGAATTAAGCAAGGGAATGAACGCAGTGTGTTTAAATAGTTGCTCATTATTAGCAAGCCTTTACATCTGTTATGACCATAGTTTTGTACCAGTATTTTATTATTGTCATTATCATTTCTAAAAATTATTTTTCCATTAACATTTACATAAAGACAGTGAAGCCAAGAATTTGCTTGGAAACCACTGGACAAAATTATTATTTAATCTATTATTTTCTAGAGTAAACAATTCTAGTTGAATATGTGCAATGAGAGGTATGTTTTGGATGATTAAATTTACATTTGTATATTTTGTTATTAATTTGTATATTTTGATTTTTATACTTTGTTATTCTCAAATTTTAATATGATAGAATGTAAATCATACCTAATTTATTATCTTTTATTCCAGCTTTATTGAGATTAATTGACAAATAAAAATTGTAGATATTTAATGTGCATGACAATGATTTGATATATGTGAACTGCTCGTCACAATCCATTTTATTCTTTAGTATTTGTTCAAAAGTTTGCATTTGCCATTTAGATGATCTTATATTTAGACCATAACTACATTAAAATCATTTTTAAATATGGCTGACATTTTGCAGCACTTCTTCTCCATGATCTCAGTTTTTTCTTCTAAAATATCTTGGCTTGACTCGTCTTTTGTTTGGACCTTGGGGAAAACCATTAACTCTCAAAGAATCATCTTGTCTGCAAAAGTTGGAAGTGAAGCTGGATCTCAACTGTTCTGTTAACCTCTAACAGTTTCTTTTATTAGTGGGTCATGTGTAGGTCATATTCTCTATGGAGTACAAAAATATATCTTGAAAAGTTAATAAAACATGGAATCAGAAATAGCTATTGAAAAAGCAAAGTGAATTATTCATAAAGTTTAATTCTGAAATGTACAGATATATCACTCCCAAATGAATGATCCCTTGTGACAGATTATTATTAACTTAAGCTTCTATGTAAACAGAGCTATATATTCATTATTGAAAAAAACATTTAATCACATTGGAAACTAAATCATATGAATATTAACATATATAAAGATAACTTAAGGAAACATTTTAACAGATACATAGGACATGTTTAAGTAAAATATATTATTATTCTGGTTCACTAAGATTAAACTATTAATCTTTGCACTGTACATTTATCTTTTATTTGAAATTTGGGATTAAAAACAGTTGTTTAAGATGTGGAATTGTTTTCATCTCTTACATTGAAGTGTATTTTCAACATAGCTAGTATTCTAAATGAATTGCTTTTCTCTTTTATATGTGACAAGAAATTTTTTTCTCCACCATTAAATATGATTTTGATTTATTTTGACACAGAATTTCCCGCAAAAGTTTAATTTTTAGTTTTTTCTTTATCAATTTGGAAAGAAAGATAAGAAAGGAAAACAGAGAAGGGGAGGAGGGGTGGGAAGAATGGAGTGAAGCATAAGAGGAGGGAAGGAGGATGAAATACTGTTATGAAGAGTGTGTACATGTGTGCATGTGTGTGTGTGCTAAGTCGTTTTGCTGCTGCTGCTAAGTACCTTCAGTTGTATCCAACTCTGTGCGACCCCATAGACAGCAGCCCACCAGGCTACCCCGTCCCTGGGATTCTGCAGGCAAGAACACTGGAGTGGGCTGCCGTTTCCTTCTCCAATGCACGAGTGTCCAGCTCTTTGCGGCCCTTTGGACTGTAGGTCACCAGGCTCCTTCGTCTATGGGATTCTCCAGGCAGGAATATTCTCCATGGCATGCATGCCGTGCCCTCCTCTAGGTGAATCTTCCTGACCCAGGGACTGAACCTGGGTCTCTTGCATCTCTTGCATTGGAAGATGGGTTTCTTTACCACTAGTCCCACCTGGGAAGCCCTGGAACTGTCTTTGTCTCAATTAGAAGCTTCAGTAGCTAGAAACAGAGAAGTATATATACCATTTCCAAGGATAAAAAATTTCATTGATCTCTTTTTATTGGGATATAATCGCTTTGCACTGTTGCTTTAGTTTCTGCTGAACAATCAAGTGAATCGGCTATATGTATACATATATCCTCTCCCTCTTGAACCTCCCTCCACCTCCCCATCCCACCCTGCTAGGTCATCACAGAGCACTGAGTTGAGCTTTCTGTGCTATACAGAAACTTCCCACTAGCTATCTGTTTAAATGCAGACACTCATTGGCCTTTAGATGGCCTTCTTTGAAAAGAAATACAAAGGGGGACATGTAGGAGAATGTGATAACAACAACGAAAAGCACTCTGTGCTTACATTTAAGATATAAATTAGGGAGGTGGCCTATGAATTTGGAGGAGAAAATTCAGATCAACTTGAAGTATCAGTCAGGTAGAATTGTCTTGCTAATTAAGAAATGAACTCTCTTCATCCTTCATCTGTACTTTGGTTTTACAGGGACCAAGTCTTTGCACTTTGCCCAATCCATAATAAGTATCTCATTAGTGAAGAAGCAGATAATTCACTTCTGTGTATGCTCTTCTCTGACTTAAAGTTGATTGCTTACAATTTATTAAAAAAATATTAAGCAAATAAAAGAAAACATGTTTTGGCTAATTGGTTTAAAAAATGTGTTTAATGTGCAAGTAAAGATTTTTCTTCTGAATCTGACAGTTTGTCTTTTTGTGCAAAACCACGTTTGAAGTTGACTTAATTACCTGTCTTATTAAAAATAGAGCGTTATACTTCAAGGTCATCAATATTCAGCAAATACTGTGACTGTTGAGTAAGAAACAAAAATAAATTGGCATTTCCATGTGAGTTATTAAAACCTATACTCTCCATAAATACAGTGCCTACTTTTCTATGATGTGAATGAGAAATAATTGGTACTGCTTTAAAGTTATTTTTAGTTTCTTTTATCCCTAACATGTCAACTAATATATACTTATTATACTCTGAGTATTATAAACTGAATATAAAATAATTTTTCAAAGTATATATTCTATCAGAGGAAGCAGTGAGCCCTATTTCAGTCCAGTTCAGTTCAGTCGCTCAGTCGTGTCTGACTCTTTGTGACCCCATGGACTGCAGCACACCAGGCCTCCCTGTCCATCACCAACTCCCGGAGTCTTCTCAAACTCATGTCCATTGAGTTGGTGACGCCATCCAACCATCTCATCCTCTGTCGTCTCCTTCTCCTGCCCTCAATCTTTCCCAGCATCAGGGTCTTTTCAAATGAGTCAGTTCTTCACATCAGGGGCCAAAGTATTGGAGTTTCAGCTGCAACCTCAATGCTTCCAATGAACATTCAGGACTGATCTCTTTTAGGATGGACTGGTTGGATCTTCTTGCAGTCCAAGGGACTCTCAAGAGTCTTCTTCAACACCACAGTTCAAAAACATCAATTCTTCAGTGCTAAGCTTTCGTTATAATGAGCCCTATAAGTATATACAAAATGAAAATTCTCTGTAAATTGAAGTAGGAAGATCCTCATGTTGGTAGAAATATTTGTTCTTAATAGCAAATGAAGCTCACAGGTTACACAAGAGAAATGATTATAAAACAAACAGGAGTAAATTTAGTATATATGGTAGAGAGGAGTACTATGGAAGAGCTAGCAAATGAAAGTCTCATTGTAAAATTAGGAGGCCTTCTTGAAAATTAGTGGAAAATAATTTTAAAATTTCCCTACAATTGTATAAAGTTCCTATCATCTAAGCACATGCACACACACACACACACACACGTACACGTACTCGTACACACAATGGATCATAGATGTAACAAGTGTAACAAAGTACTTAAAAGTACTCTCTAAAACCAAGGACATTAAGTTGGATCACATGACCCCTGCATCTGATGACAAAGGTGCATTGACAATCCAGGTGTTGCGCTAGTAAGCATTTGATGTCCTGTATTTAAAAATATCATCGTAGAAAAGGTGAATACCCCATAGCCTAGACCCTTAATTACAGAAGTCATTGCTATACAGTACAGTTTCACTAGAAGTGTTTGTGTATAAGATATAGCCTTATAAAAGAAGACAGAATCCCACATTTCTGCAATATTATTACCATAGAAATATCCTGTGTATATGTATGCAAAGAAACATTTAGAGAGAAAGGTATAATTAATTCTATCTTTAAGTTTTACTCCTTTTTTGGTCATTAAAAAAGGAAATAGGGCCAAGTTAGAAGAGCAGATCTGAAAGGAGTCTAAAAGGAAATCTGAAAAGTGGATCTGAAAAGGAAAGAGACCTGAAGCAGGTAAATTCAACTAACCTAACATCACTAAGGGTTTTCCTGGTGTCTCAGTGGTAAAGAACCACTTGCCAAGCAGGAGCCAAGGGTTTGATCTCATGTTCAGGAAGATCCCCTGGAGAAGGAAATGGCAACCCACTTCAGTATTCTCACCCGGGAAATCCTATGGACAGAGGAGCCTGGTGGCTACAGTCCATGGAGTCACAAAGAGTTATTCGTGACTAAACAGCCATATATTTTAGTTTTAGTTTGCTAAAATAGTGTTGATAAAATGTAAGCAACATTGCTTACAGAATGAAATCAGAAGAGATCCTAGGTGAAATGAGGTTTAAATACAATAATTTACATACATTTCTTGGCCTATACTCTCAACTGAGGTAGACGTTTGTATTTCATGTGCTAAAATCATACCTTACTAAGTACAATAATCAAACTTTCTATATGTACCCAAATAACAGAAAGAAAGGCTATATGCATTTATAATAAAAACTTTAAAGTATTATTATCATGCAGAATTTAAATGAGCTTTTAACTTCCATTTTTGTAGTGTGAGTACCAAAACACTGAAATTGCTAATTACATGAATTTTCTCCAAATGATGGATTCAATGATTTATTCTCTGCTTTTCTCTGTATATTTTAAAAATACAATGCATATTTATTGTCACATATATTTTTGAGATTAGAAATGCAGCAGAATTCATGAAATTGTAGTATATAAACAAATCTGTATGTTCCTTTTCAGGATTTCATCCAAGGAGAAAATTAAGGGAAAACCATGAAAATTATTTAGACTTTTACCTGGACTCTTAATAAAGACCCCAAAGAAAGATCAAAACCATAACTCATGATTGTACTTATTAAATTTTAGATGACACAGGTGATAATTAGAGGATTGGGACATTAAAGACAAATTGAATTAAAAGAAACAGATGGAGGAAGTGAGTGCAGATATGCTGACAGTTAATACTTTTCACAAAGCATTAACAGAATGGCAGTTTTTTTCCCTGACATCTCCTAAGGGAACAGATTTCAGGAGAAGTAAGAAATGGTAGGGAGAACACTTTCTTTTTTCTGCTAACCTCTATGTATCAACAAGAAATGCTATTCCAAGGAGCAGCTGATTTATAACTACAGTGAATAGCTGTGCTGTGGCTCGTCCTCAACCAAAGCATGCATATTCATAGATTTGACAGTGATAAATGCCTTTGCAGAAGCTTTGAAAAGACACACAGAGTAGGTGATCTTCTCCACACCCATAAGCCATGGTCTCTGTAATATTATTTTCTCTTCCAGGAACCTTGACTTGGCAGTGTAGCCAAGGCAGGGGTATGGAGTAGGAGGCATGAGTGTATATGTGCATTTTTCTTCAGGAATGCCATTTGATTTATTTTTGGGGACATTTTTCTCCATCAAGTAATAATCAATAGAAAATTTGGTCATGTAAAAGTTCATAATCATCAGGGTGAAATGAGGAAATGAGTTCCTAATTTAATTCATAGAAAAATATGGTTCAGGTGGATGTGAATGCAAACTAAGTTGCATTACTCATTTTTTTAAAAAAAATTTTTGCAACATCTCAATATGGGTTATCTAAATCATCCAGTGTTTTAATCTTCTGAGGCATATGATGGGAAGACAAGCTGTCTTTTCTATCCAAATATGCTGTTGAAATAAAGCAGTACTAGGTGGCTGTCTTATGGGTGGGATATTAATAGAAGCTATTTCGATTTTCTAAATAGAACTTAAAAAAAAAAAACAGAGTTAAAAATCAGAGGAAAATCCACTTGCTGCAGAGTAGATAATGATATGATTTTCTTGTAGGAAAGAGAACCATGCCGATGTAGAAAATAGATATTGTTAAAATTTTGAGCTTCTCCCAGTTGGTTTTATAAAATACTCATAACAAAATGCAATAGGAAAACAAAATTGGTGCTATTCTCCAGTCTGTTCAACTCTAAAGTTTCATCAGTGAGTGACAGACTCTATTCAGAGATCTTTGCTTCTTGGTAAAGGTAATGCATAGCACAGTCTATCCAAATCAGTTAATGTTACCTTATCGGTTGCTGTACTTAAGGTATAAGAGTTTGAATTTGTTAGAATTAAGGTTCTATCTTATCACAGTGTAGCAATACATAGGCATTTAAATAAAGATACTATTGGGAATGTATAAAAATGTGAACATTAACAGTACACAAATACCTTTTATCTCTCAGGTTTCTCTTATAGAAGTTTAGGTTGATTTACTACTTGGAATACAATTAGAAGTTTTAGCACTTTTAATATTAAGGCCAGGGTGTTACATAAAATTATGTTCCTAAATACATTTGGTATCTCATAAATTCTGCAAACAAGGAAAATAGAAAAGTTTCATAAAGTATAAGTTTAACTGTCATTGCTAATGAAGTTATGTTCCTTGAAGTTTCTGCTTATAAAGTTTTCTTGGGAAGAGAAAGAAAAATAACAACAGGGACTGTGGCTCATTGTATATGGTGATTCTTCCAATATTAATTGAGTTTCTCCGATGTACTGGCCTGGACAGGAAACAGAGTAGGCCATGCAGTCTTCCAAAAGAGGGACAGAAAGATGGAGAAGCCTTGAAAGTAAGCATTCACAGTCAATGGTATTGATTAGTCAATGAGAAAAAAAAGAAAATGAAAATGATCATTTTCATTTCAAATTGTTAAGCATCTAGTATTACCTTAGTCATGTGTTAGAGTTATCCATGTAATTTGTCCCATCCAGAGCTCTTAGCCATTCTGCTAGATTGCATATCATCTATTGAATGCTTTCAATATTCTTGCCTCCGATATTTGTGGAAATATGAAGATGTTTCCAGGTTCTATTCTCAAAAGCTTGTGATATTCTACTCAAACAAATAGGTAAACATAATATGATAGATTTATTGATAGAATTCTCTACATAAATATGAGAGTGAGTATGACTGACATTATCCCAGGCAATCAAAAAGGCAAGCTAGAGCAGGTGAGTTCACCAGAATTAATTTTTGTCAAGGAATTTCTTGTGGACCTATAATCTCACCAGAACTTCTTGGTCTTTTTACATTTTATTTGTTTATTTTTAAAAAAACATTTTTTTTTTTTGTATTGAGGTATAGCTGATTAACAGTGTTGCGACAGTTTCGGGTGAATGGCAAAGGGATTCAGCCATACATACCCATATATCCATTCTCCCTTAAACTTTCCTCCCATCCAAGCCACCACAGAACACTGAAAAGAGTTCCATGTGTTATACATTAGGACCTTGTTGGCAATCCATTCTAAACACGGTGGTGCAACACTTCTTTTTTTTTTCAGCATTTTACATATATTATTTTATTTTATTGTCATAAGAATTCTATGAGGATTAATTATTTACCTTTTACAAACAGGCAAATGAAGCACAGAGGAATTAAGAAATTTTCCTAAGGCCACACAGTATTTCAATTAGTATGCTTTTGATGACAAGAAGACAGTTCACCAGAACTTATCTTATTTTTTAAAATTTTTACCTGACTAAATTGTGCAATAGGATCTCCATTGGATTTTATTTTGTATATACTTGATTATTAATATATAGGCAGAACTTTTAATATGCTTCCTTTTGGTAAAAGGCTTTTTAAACTTTTTATTCTTTTCCATTATTTGTCTTTTCTCACTGATTTATAATGCTTTCAAAATTTTAGAGTGTAACTAGTTATTCAGTATCACTGTTATCCAAGTCTATGCCCCAACCAGTAACGCTGAAGAAACTGAAGTTGAACGGTTTTATGAAGACCTAAAAGACCTTTCAGAACTAACACCCAAAAAAGATGTCCTTTTCATTATAGGGGACTGGAATGCAAAAGTAGGAAGTCAAGAAACACCTGGAATAACAGGCAAATTTGGCCTTGGAATGTGGAATGAAGCAGGGCAAAGACTAATAGAGTTTTGCCAAGAAAATGCACTGGTCATAGCAAACACCATCTTCCAACAACACAAGAGAAGACTCTACACATGGACATCACCAGATGGTCAACACCGAAATCAGATTGATTATATTCTTTGCAGCCAAAGATGGAGAAGCTCTCTACAGTCAACAAAAACAAGACCAGGAGCTGACTGTGGCTCAGATCATGAACTCCTTATTACCAAATTCAGACTCAAACTGAAGAAAGTAGGGAAAACTGCTAGACCATTCAGGTATGACCTAAATCAAATCCCTCATGATTATACAGTGGAAGTGAGAAATAGATTTAAGGGCCTAGATCTGATAGAGTGCCTGATGAACTATGAAATGAGGTTTGTGACATTGTACAGGACACAGGGATCAAGACCATCCCCATGGAAAAGAAATACAAAAAAGCAAAATGGCTGTCTGGGGAGGCCTTACAAATAGCTGTGAAAAGAAGAGAGGCAAAAAGCAAAGGAGAAAAGGAAAGATATAAGCATCTGAATGCAGAGTTCCAAAGAATAGCAAGAAGAGCTAAGAAAGCCTTCTTCAGCAATCAATGCAAAGAAATAGAGGAAAACAACAGAATAGGAAAGACTAGAGATCTCTTCAAGAAAATTAGAGATACCAAGAGAACATTTCATGCAAAGATGGGCTCGATAAAGGACAGACATGATATGGACCTAACAGAAGCAGAAGATATGAAGAAGAGGTGGCAAGAATACACGGAAGAACTGTACAAAAAGATCTTCACAACCCAGAAAATCATGATGATGTGATCACTAATATAGAGCCAGACATCTTGGAATGTGAAGTCAAGTGGGCCTTAGAAAGCATCACTATGAACAAAGCTAGTGGAGGTGGTGGAATTCCAGTTGAGCTGTTTCAAATCTGGAAAGATGATGCTGTGAAAGTGCTGCACTCAATATGCCAGCAAATATGGAAAACTCAGCAGTGGTCACAGGACTGGACAAGGTCAGTTTTCATTCCAATTCCAAAGAAAGGCAATGTCAAAGAATGCTCAAACTACCACACAATTGCACTCATCTCACATGCTAATAAAGTAATGCTCAAAATTCTCCAAGCCAGGCTTCAGCAATGGCTTCATTTCACATGAACCGTGAACTTCCTGATGTTCAATCTGGTTTTAGAAAAGGCAGAGGAACCAGAGATCACATTGCCAACATCTGCTGGATCATGGAAAAAGCAAGAGAGTTCCAGAAAAACATCTATTTCTGCTTTACTGACTATGTCAAAGCCTTTGACTGTGTGGATCACAATAAACTGTGGAAAATTCTGAAAGAGATGGGAATACCAGACCACCTGACCTACCTCTTGAGAAATCTGTATGCAGGTCAGGAAGCAACAGTTAGATCTGGACATGGAACAACAAACTGGTTCCAAATAGGAAAAGGAGTACATCAAGGGTGTATATTGTCACCCTGCTTATTTAACTTATATACAGAGTACATCAAGAGAAACGCTGGACTGGAAGAAACACAAGCTGGAATCAAGATTGCTGGGAGAAATATCAATAACCTCAATTATGCAGATGACACCACCCTTATGGCAGAAAGTGAAGAGAAGCTAAAAAGCCTCTTGATGAAAGTGAAAGAGGAGAGTGAAAAAGTTGGCTTAAAGCTCAACATTCAGAAAACGAAGTTCATGGCATCCGGTGCCATCACTT
The DNA here is from genome assembly GCF_014754425.2 of Oryx dammah. Lineage (NCBI taxonomy): Eukaryota > Metazoa > Chordata > Mammalia > Artiodactyla > Bovidae > Oryx > Oryx dammah. The sequence goes on from NW_024070201.1 coordinate 66,246,004, forward strand.
CATGGGAAATAGATGGGGAAACAGAGGAAACAGTGTCAGACTTTATTTTTTTGGGCTCCAAAATCACTGCAGATGGTGACTGCAGCCATGAAATTCAAAGACACTTACTCCTTGGAAGAAAAGTTATGACCAACCTAGACAGCATATTCAAAAGCAGAGACATTACTTTGCCGACTAAGGTCTGTCTAGTCAAGGCTATGGTTTTTCCTGTGGTCATGTATGGATGTGAGAGTTGGACTGTGAAGAAGGCTGAGCGCCGAAGAATTGATGCTTTTGAACTGTGGTGTTGGAGAAGACTCTTGAGAGTCCCTTGGACTGCAAGGAGATCCAACCAGTCCATTCTGAAGGAGATCAACCCTGGGATTTCTTTGGAAGGAATGATGCTAAAGCTGAAACTCCAGTACTTTGGCCACCTCATGGAAGAGTTGACTCATTGGAAAAGACCCTGATGCTGGGAGGGATTGGGGGCAGGAGAAGAAGGGGATGACCGAGGATGAGATGGCTGGATGGCATCGTGGATTCGATGGACGTGAGTCTGGGTGAATTCTGGGAGATGGTGATGGACAGGGAGGCCTGGTGTGCTGCGATTCATGGGGTCGCAAAGAGTCGGACACGACTGAGTGACTGAACTGAACTCAACTGAACTAGTTATGCATTTTGCAAATACTGTTTCCCATGTCATGATTTATGCTTTTCAAAATTATTGTGGAGCATTTAACTGAACCGAATATCTTTATTTCAGTGTAGTTAAATTTATCAGTCACTTCCTTTTTAGTAGGGATTTCCTGAAAGTATCTAATTTGAGAATTCGTGCCTTATTGAAGAAAAAGAAGGTATTCTGTAATTTTTTCAAATATTTTAAGGTTCTTCATTTACTTTCAGTCATGAATACAGCTGAAATGGTATACTGTGATGAAGACATATTTTCCACAGAGACATTTTTTTCACATGAATAAGCTCTTTTCCTAGCAGCATTTATTGAAAACTTTTCAAGATGATCTGCAATTCTCTCTTTCATATATTATTTCCATATTTGAATGGTCACTTTCTGACCTCTCTAATTCTGTACATTTGAATTTTGGCTTTTTGGGTCAATCACTACCTTAATTATGAAGGAATTATAATAATATTGGGGCTTCCCTTGTGGTCAGCTGGTAAAGAATCTGCCTGCAATGCGGGAAACCTGGGTTTGATCCCTGGATTGGAAAGATCCCTCGAAGAAGGGAAAAGCTACCCACTCCAGTATTCTGGCCTGTAGAATTCCATGCAGTGTATAACCTTGGGGTTGCAAAGGATCAGACACGACTGAGCAACTTTCACTTTCAGTATAATAATATATCTTACATCTGGAGGGCAAGTTTCCCCACTTTGTGCTTCTTTTTTATAGTACCTTACCATTCGTTGTTTTTGCCTTTACATATAAAATTTGGAAGCAAATGGTGAAGTAAGAGTTTGGTAAGATCTGGAATATTATCGATATGGGATTCTTTTAAAATATGAATCATAGTATATCTCCCTGTTTATTTGTCTTCTTTACTATTCATCCAGAGGAAGTTTATTGTTTTCTTTATAATTCTTGCATACCTTTTCAATTCATTTCCGTGGTCCTTCTTATGTCTATACTATTTTAAATGGTGTTTCTATGAATAGGTAAACTTCTTTATAGACAGGCACCCATATATAACTGGGCTTCCCAGGTGGCTCTGGTAAACAATTCACCTGTCAATGAAGGAGATGCTGGTTCAAGCACTGACTCAAGAAGATCCCTTGGAGGACGTAATGGCACCCCACTCCAGTATTCTTGCCTGAAAACTCTCATGGACAGAGAATTCTGGCGGGCTACAGTCCATGGGGTCACAAAGAGTCAGACACAACTGAGTGAGCACACATATACAACTAATTATACTAATCATTGGTTTAATTTGTTTAAAAAAGAAAATAGATGTCTGTTTTTCTCTCTTATGACAGCCCTTTGCTTATTTAACTCATATGCAGAGTACATCATGAGAAATGCTGGGCTGGATGAAGCACAAGCTGGAATTAAGATTGCTGGGAGAAATATCAATAACCTCAGATATGCAGATGATACCACTCTTATGGCAGAAACTGAAGAACTAAAGAGCCTCTTGATGAAAGTGAAAGAGGAGAGTAAAAACGTTGGTTAAAGCTCAACATTCAGAAAAGTAAGATCATGGCATCTGGTCCCATCACTTCATGGCAAATAGATGGAGAAACAGTGGAACCAGTGGCTGACTTTATTTTTGGGGGGCTCCAAAATCACTGCAGATGGTGACTGTAGCCATGATATAAAAAGACGCTTACTCCTTGGAAGAAAAGTTATGACTAACCTAGACAACATATTAAAAAGCAGAGACATTACTTTGCCAACAAAGGTCTGTCAGTCAAGACTATGGTTTTTCCAGTGGTCATGTATGGATGTGAGAGTTGGACTATAAAGAAAGCTGAGGAGCGAAGAATTGATGCTTTTGAACTGTGGTGTTGGAGAGGACTCTTGAGAGTCCCTTGAACAGCAAGGATTTCCAACCAGTCCATTCTAAAGGAAATCAGTCCTCAATATTCATTGGAAGGACTGGTGCTGAAGCTGAAACTCCAATACTTTGGCCACCTGATGCAAAGAGCTGACTCATTTGAAAAGACTCTGATGCTGGGAAAGATTGATGGCTAGAAGAGAAGGGGACGACAGAGGATGAGATGGTTGGATGACATCACTAACTCAATGGACATTAGTTTGAGTAAACTCTGGGAGTTGGTGATGGACAGAGAGGCCTGGCGTGCTTCCATCCATGGGGTCACAAAGAGCTGGACATGACTGACAGACTGAACTCAGCTGAACTATTCTGATTGGACTAGGTGTGTAGGTGGTCTATTCCACATAATTCTTGAAAGTTAATTTTTTATCTTTTTCTTTTTTCACTTCTTTTTTCCTGGAGCATTTTTTTTTTCTTATCTACATGATTGAAGTAGATTTTCCACTATAAGATGATTCTAACTCATGGGAAAGAAGACAGTTACTTGAAAGGTGTATGCCCAGTGTCTTAAGGCACACAGTAGTTCTTCTTCTTTCTTGCATAAATCACATTGCTGTGCCTGGCTGCCAAACAGAATGAGAAACACAGTTTCAGAACTATCATAAGCCCAGCTATAACATTCTTGTTATGAATATTTTTCATCAGTGTCTTTATAAAATTTTACTTTTAAACTATTGGCTTCTACAAATGATTACTTTTTTATATATCAAAAATCCTTATTAAACTATCATAACTTTAATAAGCTATCTTTGTTATTTTGGTTCTAAATACATAATATCTCAAAAATGATAACAGTTTGATCTGGTTAAAGACAGCTGCTTCTTATTCTATTTTGCCACTCATTTTATTTATCCATCTGTATATGTATTATCATTAATTGATATAAAATGCTTTCAGAATTGTTCTGTAACTGTTGAGATGTTATACGGTATATATTGCTGTGAATTTCTCATTTGATTTTGTAATGTTAAGCTAATCTTTTATTCCTGGTATGAACATAGCTTGGTCATGGTAGATTATAATTTTATATATGGATGATGTCTTTTCTAGTATTAAATTTAGAATATTGAATAGTTGTTCAGTTGTGAGATTCACATAAAATTATTTCCCATGTTCTTTTTTTTTTTCATGTTTCTCATCAGTGTTGTGTTAGTCTCTTAAGTTGATTTGAAGAATGTTTTCTTTTTTCTCTGTTCTCCTGAAAAGTTTGTGTAGTGTTAGAATTCAGTTCAGTTCAGTTCAGTCTTTCAGTCGTGTCCAACTCTTTGCTACCCCATGAATCACAGCACACCAGGCCTCCCTGTCCATCTCCAACTCCCGGAGTTCACTCAGACTCATGTCCCTCGAGTCAGTGATGCCATCCAGCCAACTCATCCTCTGTCGTCTTCTCCTGCTGTCCCCAATCCCTCCCAGAATCAGAGTCTTTTCCAATGAGTCAACTCTTTGCATGAGCTGGCCAAAGTACTGGAGTTTCAGCTTTAGCATCATTCCTTCCAAAGAAATCCTAGGGCTGATCTCCTTCAGAATGGACTGGTTGGATCTCCTTGCAGTCCAACAGACTCTCAAGAGTCCTCTCCAACACCACAGTTCAAAAGCATCAATTCTTTGGCGTTCAGCCTTCTTCACAGTCCAACTCTCACATCCATACATGACCACTGGAAAAACCATAGCCTTGACTAGACGGACCTTTGTTGGCAAAGTAATGTCTCTGCTCTTCAATATGCTGTCTAAGTTGGTCATAACTTTTCTTCCAAGGAGTAAGTGTCTTTGAATTTCATGGCTGCAATCACCATCTGCAATGATTTTGGAGCCCCCTAAAATAAAGTCTGACACTGTTTCCACTGTTTCCCCATCTATTTTCCATGAAGTGATGGAACCAGATGCCATGATTTTCATTTTCTGAATGTTGAGTTAAGCCAACTTTTTCACTCTCCTCTTTCACTTTCATCAATAGACTTTTTAGTTCCTCTTTGCTTTCTGCCATAAGGGTGGTGTCGTCTGCATATCTGAGGTTATTGATATTTCTCCCAGCAATCTTGATTCCAGCTTGTGATTCTTCCAGTCCAGTATTTCTCATGATGTACTCTGCATATAAGTTAAATAAGCAGGATGACAATATACAGCCTTGACATATTCCTTTTCCTATTTGGAACCAGTCTGTTGTTCCATGTCCAGTTCTAACTGTTGCTTCCTGACTTGAATTCAGGTTTCTCAACAGGCAGGTCAGGTGGTCTGGTATTCCCATCTCTTTCAGAATTTTCTACAGTTTATTGTAATCCACACAGTCAAAGGCTTTGGCATAGTCAATAAAGCAGAAATGGATGTTTTTCTGGAACTCTCTTGCTTTTTCCATGATCCAGTGGATGTTACTTATTCTTTAATTACTTAATGAAACTCAGTAGTGAAGATCTATGGGCATGTGTATGTTTTTAATGAAAGATTTTGCCCACTGATTCAGAATTTTTAATAGTTTTAAAATCATGAAAATTTTTTATTTCTTCCTAAATAAGTTCTAATATGTTTTAATTTTCTAGGGTACTGATCTCATCTTTTAATTATTATTTTTATTTATTTATTTTTTTTTTCTGATGCAAAAGCAAGAGAGTTTTTATTACCAAGCTCCAGCTGGGGCTCCAACCGATACTGACACAGCGGCTATAGGGAGGAGCCTTGGGTTTTGGGTTACATTGCTTATATAGGGAGTGTTCATGGAAAAAAAAGAATTTCTAGGTAGGGGGATGTTTGTGCTGGCAGGAGGCTTTCTAAAGACCCTGGCAATAGACTAAATGTTTATGTTCCCCCAGAATTCATATGTTGAAACCCTGAACACCAATGTAATAATATTTGGAGGTTGGATCTTGGGAAGACAATTAATTAAGGAGGATGGAGTCCCCATAGTGGGATTAATGTCCCTATATGAAGCAAAAGGGACTAGGGCACCTTCTCTGTACCATGTGAGGATAAAACAGGAAGACCGTTGTTGAACATCTGCAAATCAGGAAGAGGGCCCTCGCCAGGAACCAAATCAGCTAACACCTTGATCTTGGATTTCCAAGTCTCTAGATGTATGAGAAATAAGTGGCTATTGTTTTAGCTGCCCCTTCTATGGTAATTAGTTACATACCAGCCCGAGCTAACATAGCCTTCCTATTTCTCTAATAATGTGGAGTCTATAGTTTTATCTTTTAAATATTCTCTATATTGTTCAATATTGCTCCTCTTCCCTTTTTCTCTTGAATCAGAATGCTTCAAATTTTAAAGTTAAAAAAAAATTGGCCTTGATATCCCTTGTGCCAAATATATATGCTTATTTTAAATTTCTGATCTTATATTAATATTTGTTTTCCCTATCTTTTACTCTCCCTAAATTTCTTTGCATACTTATACTAACCTCCAGATATATTTAACTCTTTAATTTTTATCATTTTTATTTTCTATATAATATGTATAATAAGTTTAAGAAGTGAATTTACTTCTATTGCTTTATTTCTTTTCCACAGGACCTTTATATTTAACATTTTTATCCTTTGGTTTGAGAAAATTTCTTTCTAAGTTTCCATTATAATTGCTTCTTTGACAAATGAGTTATTTTTTTTTTACTAAACATGAGGACTTCTTACACATATTTCATATTTGCTTCTAAATAGTATTTTTGCATTGCAGTCAGAATATGAATTATAATATATCATCCTTTGAAATATGGGCATGAACTAAATCATACAATCTGAAATTTTTGTTTTTTATATTTCATAAATTTATGCTATATTCCATAAACTTCCATTTGTTAATTTTGTTAACCAGTTGTTCAGATTTTCTGTGTTTACTACTTATTTTTATAGGCTTGTTCTATCAATTACTGAGTCATATAAAAACCTTCCATTATAATTTTGTTTGTTTCTATTTCTCATAATAATTCCATTAATTTTTATAGTACATATCCTGGAAATATTTATCAGGTTCACACAAGCCTAAAATTATTGTTGCATATTCTGGTTTAGTTAACCATGTGAAGTGCTGCTTGTTATAACTGCTTTTATATAAAAGTCTATTTTGTCTGGTACTATATATTTTTACTTCAGGTTTATTCTCCAGTTTGAAATCAATATTTTTTATAAAATAAAATTCCTAAGTAGAATATCAAACAACTTTGCATTTATTGTGAAATACAAAGTTTGTTATAATAGAGTAAGGGATAAGTTTTCATTTGATATAAACTGTCTGCCACTTGAAGTTAACTATCTTTCTAAATTGAATGCTAACATGATTATGCAGAGATAGGCTAAAGACAGTAGTATCATTTTAAGAAAAGCCTAAATGTCTGTGTCTTGGATAGCATCATGAAGCCACTGTGGCAGACATGGCATTATCTACCTAGAAATTCTTACTATGCAAGAAAATAAAACTCCCATTTATTCAGTAGAAAAATATGCAGTTGATACTAATTCTAACTGATATACAGATGGAGGTATTTCCATACTGAATCAATGATACTAAAATTATAATTGTATGCATGCTCAGTCATGTCTGACTCTTTGCGACTCCATAGATTCTAGCCTGTCAGGCTCCTCTACTATGGAATTTTCCAGGCATGAATGCTGAAGCAGGTTGACATTTCCTTCTCTGAAATTATAATTATTTGATTTTATTTTCTAAGGATCTTTGTTTTATTTTTAAATGATGTATTATAAAGCACTAGAGCTGGATACAGAGAATTTATATTCAAACGATGCCATCACAAAATCTTGAATAAGCTCCAATATCTGTGATAGATTACATTACTGTCTAAATAAATGCTCTTCCCTACTAAAACCTACCCTTTAGACAGATTAAAACTCCTCCAACACAGACAGTAAGTTTGGTTGTAAGATTGATTATGCCAATGCAAATTGAGAGGTAATGGCATTCCAAAGACCTTAAGAACTATTTCATCCTCTGTCAGTACTTTCTTTTTTTCCCTCTGCCAGCTGTAAAAACAATGTTCTTTCAACTAGTTTCTTAGAATAAAGAGGGACAGTCACACCCTTGATTGACCCATAATCTTGAGTGAAAAATAAACCTGTCCCGACATGGCCACTAAAGTGTGTATGCTGTTTGTTTTACAGCACGACTTTGTCTTAAGCAGATTGATACAGCCTCTGAACCCTACTCTGTGCAAGGGCAATACTGATGCCTGATTTTCTACTTCCCAGATCTGTGGTTAGGGCCTAATGAAATACAATATGCAGCAACACATTGTAAACTCTTAAAATACTATTAAAATGCTCGGCGACATCATTTCCCACATATCTCATTTTATTCTCAAGGAATCATTATGCAAATTTCCACAGCCAATTTAGAGATAAAGAGTTATGCAAGCAGATATTAGACTTCACTAACCTTTTGAGTTTTCACATTTCTGCTTACATTACCCATCTGTTGCTGTGCGTTGTCTATGCTTTCCTTTGGGCCCTTAACGTATTAATTGTAGGCATTTTAAATTCCCTTTCAGATCATTTTGACATCTGTGTCTTATCTCTGGGTTTGGGTCTAAGTCATACTTTATATTGTCTGTGTTTTTCTTACCATTTAGTGTGCCTCTTTATTTTTAGTTGGAAGCCAGACATATTGAAATGGAGCAGTACCCTATGGCCCTTGCCCGGCATGTCCTCATCCTGCCATTTGTCTGTGAAAAAAACTTCGGGCAAAGAATAAGTTTAATCAGAGAAGTGAGAAAATGCAGAAACAAAGGAAAATAGTTCAAGAAAACTAAATAATAATAGTTTAGTCATAAGCATAGTTAAGGATATTTCATTCCTTTTCATGAGCTATAGATAATATGCTGAGCCATATCCTGTGGACTGTATTATAGGTGCTGACACACCCCAAAGTGGAGAAAGTTAACTGCATAATGACCAGACTGTAGCCGTGACTTACGTTCCTCATGATTCTAAGAACTGACCTCAAGGAAATGGAAACAAACTACCCTTGGAAGTGAAGACTAACTGTACTTAATCAAGATGGTGGTGTGGTCAGACCGCTGCATGACTGATTTCAAGATGACTGTCAGAGCTGGCTATTCTGTTTTGGCATGTAACTCCCCACTTCTATCTATAAAAGCTCTTGACCACTAATTGTTTGTGAGAGGGAGTCAACTTTGGGACAGGAGTTCACCACACCCCCTTCCCCTGTCATTCCAAAATAAAGTTAATTTTTCTTTCCATCAACCTTGCCTCTATAATGGCTTTTGAGTGGTCAGCAGCCAGACTCTACTTTTAGTTACAGTATCAGATAATAGGAAGTTAGGTAAATGGGTCTTTTAGTGTGAGAGTTTATGTTAATCTGAATACTGGTTATGTTCAAATATTTGTGGTAGCTGTAGGTCCCAGAGACTTCAATTTCCTCCAGTGTCTTTTTCTTTCTAGATTTGACTTTGGGTCATCCTACAGACTCTTCCTGGCAGAGAGTCTGGGTCTTGCAGCTCTTTTATTTATAATCCATGTTTCTAGACTGACTCCCTATTTGTGTGGTGAGCACATACTGGAGACAGGAAGCATTCTATAATATTGTGACTATTTCATTGTCTTTAGTGGGCCTTGGCCTGACTTGTGACTGCATGAGTGTTTCTTCAGTTGTAGAACTTTTATTTCTCCACTCTGGTGAGACAGAAAGGCTAGAGGGGGCTGAGGTAGGGCACTGTCATCTTCCCAGCTGGGATAAGTTTCTAATAAAGACTTTTACCCTGGAGGGAAGGCCTTTGTCAGGAAGAAGATATTAGACACATTTCACAAAGATGACTCTTTCCTCCATCTGTCTAGGGCTACTTGTCTGAGATCATTATCTGATCTTCATTTTGATAACCTAGTAAGATTCCTTGGAGTTAAAGCCCATGCAAGGGCAGGGCCCTCCTCATGTTGTGGCCCCAGAAGTTTCTCTCTCTCAGAGTTGTGAGCATTCGAGCCACCAGCAAATTATTTGATGCTATAAAGGTATTCCTACTAGCTTGTGACTCCCTCAATTTCTGCTCCCATTAAGCAAATCCTGGCTCTGATGCTGGATTTTCCTAAATCCCTAGATTTTACGGTAGCAGTTTGTCTTGTAGCCTTAGTTTTTTTATGAGTTCAAGAAAAGTAATCGGTTGTCAGTTTCTTCATCCTTTTATTGTAAGGATAGAATGGCAGTTTCTAAGTTCTTTACATGGTGTAGTTGAACCCAGAAGTCTGTACGTAAACTTTTTTAAGTTCAGAATTTTTCTCAAGCATTTTCTCAAGCATTTGGAACCAATAAAAATTTTTCTTCAATGTGATATTTTGCCTGACTTTTGGATGAGAATGTTTGTTGTGTTTTCCTGTTTGAGACTCTTACAAAATTTGCTATAGGTCCCTGGATACATATGTATAATAAACCTGCCCTGCATTATTTTGTCTTGCAGTTTATAAGGTTTGTATTGGAACACTAACTTTTTGAAGTAAAATTGGCTTCATACGAATTGTGGAAACATGAAATGTAGTTTTCATTTAGGAATATCAATTATGCTTTGTTTTTAATCTCTGTTTAGAAATGGACCTTTTTGTAACACATATATGTTATAAAACTATAAACCAAAATAACTTTTAAAAAGTAGCATTCAGTTTAGTTAACTTCCAAGACTTGGCTTTGGCTTAATACACATACTTGCTACTATTTCTCTACTTATGAAGGTAACTTATTGGTAAAGATCAGTTGAAGTTACTGTGCATGTTTTCAGACCCTTACCCTGACTCTTCTCCCAATGTTTTTTAGCTGACTCTCAGTTCAGTCCAGCAATAAAACATTGGTTTAATTTGTCAGTCCCTGAAGGACTACAATTTGTTCTTGTCCTTATCTCATTCCAATTTTATTGTTTCTAGAGAAAATGTCCTAGCTTGTAGTTAATCAATAGATATTCTCAGCTATCAAATTTTTGAAAAAAACAAAAGTGAAAAGCCTTTTCAAGTCTCTGAATCACATTGTAGAGCTTTTTGTGAAAAAAAAAATTGCCATTTTATTGAGAATTCATATTATGATATTTCATTAGATTTCATGTCATTTGATCCTTTTGGGTGTCTTGATAATAATACATATTAAAAAATGATATTATTATAGAAGTATTATTATACCTTAATATAATACTATTAAATACTATTAAAATAGTATACTATTATACTTCTACAGTACTATTATAGAAGTCACTAGCCATACATGTATGTTTAAATTTAAAACTAACTAAATAACATGATACCTGAATTCACATTTTTATTCAATACATCCTAACTGCTGATATCACTAGTGGCTGCCTTATTGGACAGTCTAGGGAACGTTTCCATCATCACATAAGTTCTGTTGAGCAGTACTGCTCTAGATGAGCCAGTTGATATAAAGATGAAATAATGTCAACTAAGCTAGGCCTTTATAGTTCACATAATGAACTCAGGCCCATTTTCTAGAAAATGAAGTATCAGAACTTCCACTTGAAAAGAGGGAGGAAATATGGACAAAATAAATCTTTTCTGCTTGACAAATTCCAACAAATGGAGCATATGTTATAACCATAAGACAAACCTATCTTAAATAGTGTGTGAATCACTAGCACTTTTTCTAGGAAATTTTAAGAAGCTCACAAAAAAACGAAAGCAAAGATGAGTTTCCATGCAAGTGCCTGAAGTTTTCAATTAATTTTTCTGGCATCAAAATTTAAGAGGTCATGCTTATTATTTCAATAATTATACAAACCTAACATTTGCCTATTTTTTTTTTTAGCACATAATGACATTGAATAAATGACTGTGAAAGTCGAGTAGGATTAAAACTTTCTTGTGTAAATAATAAAGTGAAAAACTATAATCTTACTCCCCTGATTCAAACTGAGAGAGTACATACAAGATCTAAGACCACAATTACAATTTTATTAAATTATATGAAAAGAAAATTTAGAATTAAATTCAAAATAGAATGATATCTTCACCAGTGATTAAGTGTTGTGAAATTTAGCCAAATGTGCTAGTTCAAACAGAAGATAGAAAAGAATAATATCAACCCAAAGATGTGAATGTAAAGAAAGTATATTTATAAACAGTGCTGCGATGAACATTGGGGTACATGTGTTTCTTTCAATTCTGGTTTCCTCTGTGTGTATGCCCAACAGTGGGATTGCTGGGTCATAAGGCATTTCTATTTGCAATTTTTTAAGGAATCTCCACACTGTTCTCCATAGTGGCTGTACTAGTTTGCATTCCCACCAACAGTGTAGGAGGGTTCCCTACTGTTTATAATAGCCAGGACATGGAAACAACCTAGATGTCCATCAGTAGATGAATGGATAAGAAAGCTGTGGTACATATACACAATGGAGTATTACTCAGCCATTAAAAAGAATACATTTGAATCAGTTCTGATGAGATGGATGAAACTGGAGCCGATTATACAGAGTGAAGTGAGCCAGAAAGAAAAACACCAATACAGTATACTAACACATATATATGGAATTTAGGAAGATGGCAATGATGACCCTGTATGAAGGACAGCAAAAGAGACACAGATGTGTATAGCGGACTTTTGGACTCAGAGGGAGAGGGAGAGGGTGTGATGATTTGGGAGAATGGCATTGAAACATGTATAATAACATGTAAGAATCGAAATGCCAGTCTATGTCTGATGCAGGATATGACACGCTTGGGGCTGACGCGCGGGGATGACCCAGAGAGATGTTGTGGGGAGGGGGGTGGGAGGGGGGTTCATGTTTGGGAACGCATGTACACCTGTGGTGGATTCATGTCAATCTATGCCAAAACCAATACAGAATTGTAAAGTAAAAATTAAAAATAAATAAATAAATTAAAAAAAAAAAGAAAGTATATTTATACAAATAACAGAATTTCTGACTAAAATAACATGAGATTAATTTAGCAAGGGTATTTCACTCAAATCCCTGTTAAAAAGGTGAAGTTAAGAGGAAAACTCTAAAAATATTGTTTCTAGAAGAAAGTGTGTGTGTGTATGTGAACATTTGTGTATATACTGAACTGAACAAACATAAATGAAAATCAAGTACATGAAAGCAGGAAAACACTATATTGTAAAGTAATATTAGCAGAACCAGAGCCTTAGAAAATCAAATTGAAAATCATATAAATAGATGAGAAATGAACAAGGGTAATTGAATTCAAGATAATAGGAAATAAAAGAAAACAATTATATTTGGACACACAATGACAAGTACATGCTTCAAAATGATACGAATTGGATTTCAGATGGTAGAAATATGACACATAATGACCAAAATGAAGTGAAAGATAACTTAAAATGATATTGTAGTATCATGAGTGAATCAAATAATACAAACAGAGCAAAATACAGAAATGAAGTAAATTGGGCAATGAACAAAAGCAGAAAGCTGCATAAGAAAGGGTGAATAGGTTTAAACAGAAGGCAAAGGAATGAATCCGCATTGAAATAGGAGAAATGGATGATATATTTTGAAAAATACACTTGTGGATAGAGTATTATATCTAAATAATGAGAAATGTGATGCTGAAAGTGTATCTGATGGCAATAAAAGTAGAATAAAATAATATTTACACTGAAATAAATGATTATCACAGGTATTGTTAAGTATAAAATTTAATTAACCAAACACAGGAATGAAAAGTATTCAACCTAAAATTATTTGTACTGACACAAAACCTCACTTGGATCGAATATAGTAAATTTCCTTGGGAAATTATGAATTATTGGATTAAAAGATTAACATTGAGCAATTTTAGTAAAACAAGGAAAGTTATGTTAAATCACAAAACTTAATTTATAGAATATTAATATAAATATATAATGGCAGCTCTCCAAAAGTCTACAAACAATAAATGCTGGAGAGGGTGTGGAGAAAAGGGTTGGTGGGAATGCAAACTAGTGCAGCCACTATGGAAAACAGTGTGGAGATTCCTTTAAAAACTGGAAATAGAACTGCCTTATGACCCAGCAATCCCACTGCTGGGCATACACACCGAGGAAACCAGAACTGAAAGAGACATGTGTACCCCAATGTTCATCACAGCACTGTTTATAATAGCCAGGACATGGAAGCAACCTAGATGTCCATCAGCAGACAAATGGATAAGAAAGCTGTGGTACATATACACAATGGAGTATTACTCAGCCATTAAAAAGAATACATTTGAATCAGTTCTAATGAGGTGGAAGAAACTGGAGCCTATTATACAGAGTGAAGTAAGCCAGAAAGAAAAAACACCAATACAGTATACTAACACATATATATGGAATTTAGAAAGATGGTAATGATAGCCCTGTATGTGAGACAGCAAAAGAGACACAGATGTATAGAACAGTCTTTTGGACTCTGTGGGAGAGGGCGAGGGTGAGATGATAGGGGAGAATGGCATTGAAACATGTAAATTATCACATGTGAAACGAATCACCAGTCCAGGTTTGATGCATGATACAGGATGCTTGGGGCTGGTGTGCTGGGGTGACCCAGAGGGATGGGATGGGGAGGGAGGTGGGAAGGGGTTCAGGATGGGGAACACATGTACACCCATGGCAGATTCATGTCTATGTATGCCAAAACCAGTACAACATTATAAAGTAAAAAATAAATAAAACTGAGATTGAAAAATAATAATAAATAAAATAAAATAAATATATATATTGAATATAATACACATATAGGATGTTTCACTGTTCTATAGTGATATTATTTGGCTGCTAATAAAATTTTTTGTTCTGTTAACCAAATAGGTATGTGTGGTTTTTATCTAGATTAGTTTTGAATTCATATTTCTACTTTCCCTGCACAGTGTAAACCAAAATACAGAAAAGGAAAGAGAAAGGGAGGAGTATGAAAAAGGGGCAGGGAGAGGGGGTAAGAAGGAAGAAAAGACATTGTTTTCTTAAAGTGAAGTGTATCTTCAGCTGTATGAATCTTCTTTCCATGAGTTTTGTTAAATATATTTTAATTCAGTTTTCAAACTGTGAAATATGCCAGAATATTTTGCATGTTCCTTCTCCAGCCCCCAACCCTGCCCAAGGTATCTCTCTTGGATTCTTTGAATCCATTTCTAGACTTCTTACCTGGTCACATTGAGCCTCTCCTTTGCTTCTATCTCCAATACTATCACTCTGTATAATAGGCTGCAGTTTCCTCCACCTCATTAGAACTGATTCAAATGTATTCTTTTTAATGGCTGAGTAATACTCCATTGTGTATATGTACCACAGCTTTCTTATCCATTCGTCTGCTGATGGACATCTAGGTTGCTTCCATGTCCTGGCTATTATAAACTGCTGTGAAGAACATTGGTGTACTCCTTTGGGACCACACTAATTCATTTTTCTTGTTCTCTCTCTTTTCCTCTTTGTCCTTTCACTGGGGAAAATTCTCCAGGACTTTCCTGGAGAATTGTGTTTATATAGGAAATCATTTTTGGCACCTTTAATGCTTACTTTTAGAAATATCAAATCTTCTCACAAATAATTTTTGCTCTCCCAAACTAACTTGATATTGTTTGCATATCAAGTAATGGAATTATTAGGTAGAAATTTAGGCATGAGCAACAAGGGGTGGCCTAGCTAAAAAAGATGCAAGCTGATTCCAGGAAAGCTCACAGATGTGCTACAAAAATAACCACAGAAACTTTCCCGGCTCCTGCACGTGTGCCCTAGGCCCACAGCACAGTGGATAGAAACTAACCACAAGGGCTTCCTCAAGTAACATTAAGCAGCTAGGAGCCAATTAAGGTTTCATAAATATTCTATGCATATATACCTCTGATTATAACAAACTGAATTATGGGAAAACATACACAACAGAGCCTGCTGGTATATAACTTGCAATTGTCAATTGGCCTTGAATGTCTGCCCATTTCCATTTCCTTTCATTGACTGTTGGTAGGTACAAGCCCACTTTTGCACAAGGCACAGCCAAAAGAAGGGAAGTATAAAAAGCAGGAAGATAACAGGGATTAGGACAACTCCTTTGGGGTCAGCCAGCTCATATGTTTTGGGAATGTCTGTCTAATAAAAAATATGTCTACTTGAGCTGAGCTGAACTGAGCTGTAACTTGTCTGTTGTTTTAAATACTTTAGTCTGGCATTCCAAATTTTTGTGTTGTTTGAAAACTCTGTCAAAATAAAAAGAGAAATAAACCAAACTGACAGAATATTGGTCATGTTTTTAAACTTCAATTTTGATCTACTTTTAATCCCAGACCCTCCTGATTGGAAGAGCGTTTAGAAATCTCATGGTAATAGTCTCATAGTTTAAAAAAAAAAAAAAGGAAAACGTTGTCATTTGACATTGTTTACTGTGATTTTAAAACATGTTTTTACATTCTTTGCCATTCTTCTCTTTGAGTTAGCCAAATTCCTCCCCTCTTGCATATATTAGTCTAATTCTTCTCCTCTTGACCATTTATTACATAGATTCTAATAAATATAGTGTGCAGCAAGTGATGCTTTGTGATTTCCAGAGTAAAATGATATAAGGTCATACATCTTCCACTTGATTCTTGGAACAATCATTTTTAGGACCCAACTATTATCCATGACAAAACTTATTTCACTGACAAAGTTTGAATATAGATGTTTTGGCCAACAGATCCAGCTGAGAGCTGGCATCATTGTGTATACACAAGGAAGTCTTTGAGATTACCCAGCCCCAGTCACTGTCTGATTGTAATTGCATGAAAAACTCTGAAGCAGAAACTGGACTACCTGAGCCCAGCCCACCCTCATGTGAGATAGTAATAAACAGCCACTGTTGTTGTATACCCCTAAGTTCAGGGTTGTGGTGATTTCTTTTAACTCATTAAAACCTAGTTACTGTTTAGTAGATATAAAATGCAAGATGAATATCAAATGCTAAGTGAAATAAAAATCTCAAAAAGACAAACAATGTGTGAATCAACTTATATGCAGTATCTAGTCAAACTCATAAAAAGTAGAATGATATACAGACCCCCATGTTCATGCAGTATTAGTTGCAATAGTCAAGATACAGAAACAACCTAAACATCCATCAACAGGTCAATAGAGAAAACAGGTTATCTGCCTACAATGGAATATTATTCCAATTAAAAAAAGAAGGAAATCATGTCATATACAACACCGTGGATGCACATGAAAATAATTATATTAAGTGACTAAGCTAATCACAGAAGGACACATGTAGCAAGATTCCACTTATATGAAATATCTAAACTAGTCAAAATCAAAGAAACAGAGAATAGAATAGTGGTTGCCAAGGGTTCAAGGAAGAGGGAAATGAGGTGCTGGTCAAGAGATATAAAGTTTAAGTTATACAAGATGGGTAAGTTCTGGAGATCTGCTGTGCAATATTATGGCTGCAGTTGACAACGCTGTATTGTGTACATAAAAATTTGTTAGGCAGGTAGATCTCATGTTAAGTGCTATTGTAATGTGTTAGTCACTCAGTCATGTCCAACTGTTTGCAACTCCATAGACTGTAGCCCACCAGGATCCCCTGTCCATGAAATTTTTCAGACAGGTAAAAAATACTGGAGTGGGGGTTGCTGTTTCCTTCTCCAGGGGGATCTTCAGGACCCAGGGATTAAACCTGTGTCTCCGGCATTGCAGGTAGATTCTTTACTGTCTGAGCCATCAGGGCTTCCCTTAAGTGTTGTTACCATAACCATTAAGGTAGATGGTAGCTTCAAGGGTGGAAGGAGTAAGGAGCCATTGTTTAATGACATAGAGTTTCATTTTGCAAAATGAAAATGTAAAAGAGGTTGATTGCACATCAATGTGAATATATTTGACACTTCTGAACTGTACACTTAAAACTGGCTAAGATGTTCACAAGTCTGAACTTTTGTCCAAAAATGGAGGACATTTGTGGACACAGCAGGGGAAGGAGAGGGTGGGGCGAACTGAGAAAGCAGCATTGACATATATACACTACAACCTATAAAACAGACAGCTAGTGGGAGCCTTCTGTATAACACAGGGAGCTCAGCCTGGTGCTCTTTGACAACCTAGAGGGATGGGATGAAGGAGGTGGGAGAGAGGCTCAAGAGTGAGGGGATATATATACTAACAGCTGATTCACGTTGTATAGCAGAAACCAACACAACATTGTAAAACAATTAAAATTTAAATTTTAAAAAAATTAAAAAATTTAAATTTAATTTTAAAAAATAGTTAAGATGGTAAAGTTGATGTTATGTGTATTTTGACACAATTTTTAATATAATAATTTTAAAAGAGGGACTTGATTGATATTACCTGATCTGAGAGAATAAGGATGTAGAAATAAGAATGGCATCAAATTCTATTGGATTCAATCATTGGAATTTGGTATTTGAGTAAAATGAAAACTATATGGAGCCTTAGCCTATTAGAATGAGAAGGAATCTTAGAGATTGTGTTCCCACTTTATATATTTAAAGAAAGTAAAGTTCAAATTGAATTAAGAACCTCCTGAACACTAAAGTCTGACCCCAAGATCTATTTTTTTCCAATAAATAGTGTCAGGGAACAAATCAATGATAAATTTAGCAGAGAGCTTTTACCTGCAATTGCAAGCGACTGATTGCTATTCAGAACAGTAAAGAACCCCAAAGATAAATTTTTCTACTTTTTTCATCAATGTGACTATGAAACTGTTTGCTTTGAATCATGTTCTGCTGTTGCTTCTCCCATGTAATGGCAAAGCAGTCAGACCATATTTCAGCAGCATGACTGTGGAAGGAATGAAAAAGAAACCTTGATGAAATTGTTGACATGGATGTCTCTTTTCCCACTCTACTCAAATCATTCCACCTGCTGTGGACTCCAATC
The DNA here is from genome assembly GCF_014754425.2 of Oryx dammah. Classification (NCBI taxonomy): domain Eukaryota; kingdom Metazoa; phylum Chordata; class Mammalia; order Artiodactyla; family Bovidae; genus Oryx; species Oryx dammah. The sequence goes on from NW_024070201.1 coordinate 66,264,357, forward strand.
AAATGAAACCTGCAGTTCCTGGTTTTACTGATACTCTTAGCAAAAAAGAAAAATGCTGAAAGGAAAAATGAAAACAATAACAAACTTATCTGACAATGTTGTCACAACCTTGTTTTATCATATGAGGGGGGTGTTTAAATGTTTCACTTATCTTTTCTGTGCTTACAAACAGAAGATTGAGGAGGTGGATATACCATGAAAGAAAATGAATTAAAGCAACTAGTTACTTCTTGCTATTTTAATAATCTCAAAGAATTTCCTAATACCAGACCACCTCTCCTGCTTCTTGAGAAGTCTGTATGCAGGTCAAGAAGCAACAGATAGAACCTGACATGGGACAAAACACTGGTTCCAAATTGGGAAAGGAGTACGTCAAGGCTGTATATTGTCCCCCTGCTTCTTTAACTTACATGCAGAGCACATCATGTGAAATGCCGGGCTGGATGAAGCACAAGCTGGAATCAAGATTGCTGGGAGAAATATGAATAACCTCAGATATACAGATGACATCATGCTTATGGGAGAAAGCAAAGAAGAACTAAAGAGCCTCTTGATGAAAGTGAAAGAGGAGAGTGAAAAAGTTGGCTTAAACTCAACATTCAAAAAACTAAGATCATAGCATCCAGTCCCATCACTTCACGGCAAATAGATGGGGAAACAGTGGAAACAGTGACAGACTTTATTTTCTTGGGTTCCAAAATCACTACAGATGGTGAATCAGCCATAATGCTCACTCCTTGGAAGAAAAGAGGCTTGCTCCTTGGAAGAAAAGTTATGACCAACCTAGACAGCATATTAAAAAGCAGAGACATTGCTTTGTCAACAAAGGTCCATCTAGTCAAAGCTATGGTTTTTCCAGTAGTCATGTATGGATATGAGAGTTGGACCATGAAGAAGGCTGAGTGCTGAAAAATTGATGCTTTTGAACTGTGGTATTGGAGAAGACTCTTGAGCGTCCCTTGGACTTTAAGGAGATCCAATCAGTCAATCCTAAGGAAATCGGTCCTGAATTTTCATTGGAAGGACTGACGCTGAAGCTGAAACTCCAATACTCAGGCCACCTGATGTGAAGAACTGACTCATTTGAAAAGACCCGGATGCTGGGAAAGATTGAAGGCAGGAGGAGAAGGGGACAACAGAGGATGAGATGGTTGGATGGTATCACCAACCTGATGGACATGAGTTTGAGCAAGCTCCAGAAGTTGGTGATGGACAGGGAAGCCTGGTGTGTTGCAGTCCATGGGCTTTCAAAGAGTTGGACACGACTAAGAGACTGAAATGAAGTACTTCTGTTATTTGAATAATCTCAAAGAATTTCCTAACTCTCATAAGTGAAAGTCATTCAGTCATTTCTGACTCTTTGCACCCAGGCCAGAATATTTGAGTGGGCAGCCTTTCCCTTCTCCAGGGGACCATCCCAACCCAGGGATCAAACCCAGGTCTCCTGCATTGCAGGTGGATTCTTTACCAGCTGAGCCACAAGGAAAGCCGAAGAATACTGGAGTGGGTACCCTATCCCTTCTCCAGTGGAACTTCCTGACCCAGGAATCAAACTGGGGTCTCCTGCATTACAGGCAGATTCTTTAACAGCTGAGCTACTAGAGAAGCCGAGCCTCTCATAGATGTTACCTTACCCAGATCAGTTTATTTTCTCTTTTCCAAAGATTAAATAATCCTCTAGTAATGGTAGTTGGAGAGTTCCATTTCAACATACTGTTAACCATGTTGCTTTGCCTGGTTTTTAATTAAATGTTGTCAGGTAAGAAGTAATTAATTTAATTTGAAATTAACACACACACACTACTTTGCTAAAATGTTCTTGGAAGCACTCTTTGATTTAACAACTCTTGAATTTCGAACTTTGTCTTAGTCACATGTGCCAGCGATTAGAGTATCTGCCAGCAGGTGAAATTCCAGTTTCTCTAGGTGGGTAGATCTCTTGGTATAGCCATTGGTGGATGAGAGGACCAAGATAAACACTCAACTATACTTCTTTGCTTATTGCTTTCAAATATGTATCATATACATATGTGTGTGTACATCTATATGTAATGAAATGTGATCTAATAAATATGTGCTGTATAGAAAAATCACAATAAATAAATCATTTTGAGCTTATATTTACAATGGAGTATTTCCTAATTATTTTGAAGGGATTCTAAATTCATCTCTTTGTCCAAAACTAACTAGCATTTCTTTTGTTTTACAATTGCTTTAGTGCCCTTCTTGTTTGTCAACAACACGTGAATATACATTCAAGGACAGTCTTGACTTGTATAACCTGAATGATCCGAGATACATGGTACTGGCATCAAACACTTGTGAACTGGAAGAGACAGTTCACAGAAGTGTAAAACCTGACATGTAGCTAGAAGACTTAAATATAAAATCCACCTCTCATACTTAACTGGTACAATTAATGGCTAAGAATATAAAGTTCTCTTAGCGTCCATAACCCTACTTGTGAAATGTTGTTAACTGTTCTATCTGACAGGGCTTTAACCAACAATGGTAAAGAATCTGCGTGCAATGCAGGAGACATAAGTTCAATCCTTGAGTCAGGCATATCCCCTGAATATATAGATAATATATGAGGATTAATGAAAGAAATGTTTGAAAATGCAAGAATATTACTGTGGTAAACCCTCATTATTTTCTATATCTTAAAAATAAACATTTTTTAAGGTATAGAAAAAATCCATACTGAACTAAAAAAGTAGTTCTCAAAAAACAATATGGGCAAAAGGATATGAAAACAAAGATCTCAGTAATAAAGTCATCAAGGTAAGAAGACAGCTGTTGAATGTTTTATCCATATAAATGTAGCCCTGAAATTAAACAACTGGGGATTAGGATTACAAAAACACATTCAGCCAGGACACACTAATATAACTGACAGGAAATTGGTGGTTTATGAAGAGAGGAAGCAGATTGGTAGTATCTAAAATTTAAAATGACAGTTTAAAATCCATGATGACAGCCATATCTTTAGTAAAATTTCTTAGAGTCTAAGATCTCATTCAAATTCATTAAATTTTCTTCATCTTTGGTTAAATTCATGTGTATTTAAATTCAGTAATTTTTTCCAAAATATAATGTGTAGTGTGACTGTACTTTTCTAATATTATTTCCCTAGTATAATTTATGTATGTAATCATGTATATACCACCTACCTCTTTATCTATTTTTCACCCAGAGGGAGGTGAATACCAGGAAATATTACTTATGTTCACTTGCATGACTGGGTTTTCTTGTAGTATAAATTAGTATTTGCATAATACATAATCTGAGGATATAGTCTATGCAGATATTTATGAATCTAAAGTAACACTAAATTTATGACTTTTTTGAAACTTATACATAAAAAGTAGAGAATAGTTGAATCTTATTTTGGCAGTTTGCTAGATGGGTATAAAAATAAGTAAATCAACATGGGGCTTAGGAAGCATTACTACAAATAAAGCTAGTGGAGATGATGGAATTTCAGCTGGGCTATTTCAAATCCAAAAAGATGATGCTGTTCAATTGCTGCACTAATTATATCAGTTAATTTTGAAACCTCAGCAGTGGCCACAGGATTGGAAAAGGTCAATTTTTTTTCCAGTCCCAAAGAAGAGCAGTCCTAAAGAATGTTCAAACTGCTGGACAATTGTGCTCATTTCACATGCTAGTAAGGTTATGTCCAAAATCCTAAAAGGTAGGCTTCAACAGAATGTGCACCAAGAAATTCCAGATATGCAAGCTGGGTTTAGAAAAGGCAGAGGAACCAGAGATCAAATTGCCAACATTCGTTGGATCATAGAAAAAGCAAAGGAATTCCAGAAAAACATCTATGTCTGCTTCATTACTATGCAAAAGCCTTTGACTATGTGGATCACAACAGATTGTGGAAAATTCTTAAAGATATGGGAATACCAGATCACCCTACTGTGTATTCTGAGAAACCTATACACATCCAGGTCAGAAAGTAACAGTTAGGACCTTACTTGGAACAACTGACTGGGTCAAAATTAGGAAAGGAGTATGACACAGCTGTATACTGTCAACCTGTTTATTTTACTTATATGCAGAGTACATCATGAGAAATTCCAGGCTGGATGAATCACAAGCTGGAATCAAGATTGCCAGGTGAAATATCAACAGCCTCACACATGCAGATGATACCACACTAATGGCAGAAAGTGAAGAGGAACTAAAGAGCCTCTTGATGACAGTGAAAGAGAAAAGTGAAAAACTTGGCTTAAAACTCAACAGTGATAAAGCAAAGATCATGACATCTGGTCCCATCACTTCATGGCAAATAGGAGGGGAAAAAATAGAAGCAGTGATAGACTATTTTCTTGGGCTCCAAAATCACTGCGGATGTTGACTCCAGCCATGAAATGAAAAGACTCTTGCTTCTAGGAAAGAAAGCTATGACAAAAAAAAAGCAAAGATATCACTTTGCTGATAAAAGCCCATATAGTCAAAGCTATGGTTTTTCCAGTAGACATGTGTGGATTGAGAGTAGGACCATAAAGAAGCCTGAGCTCTGAAGAACTGATGCTTTCAAACTGTGACACTGCAGAAGATTCTTCAGAGTCCCTTGGACTACAAGGAGATCAAACCAGTCAATCCTTAAGGTAATCAACCCTGAATATTCATTGGAAGGACTGATGCTGAAGCACCAATTCTTTGGCTACCTTATGCAAAAAGCTCACTCATTGGAAAAGACCCTGATGCTGGGAAAGATTGAAGACAAAAGGAGAAGGGGGCAAGAGAGGAGGAGATGTTTAGATAGCATCACTTACTCAATGGATGTGATTTTGAGCAAACTCCAGGAGATAGTGAAGGACAGGAAAGCCTGGCATGCTGTAGTATATGGGGTTGCAAAGAGTCTGACATGAGTTACTGACTGATCAACAGTAACAAATTTGGCAAAGATCTTAATGAGGTATATAGATTATGTGATCCTAGCTGAAAAAATGAGGAAGTTAAGAAAGATGACGAATCATGAAATACAAGCAAAAATAGACTTCCAAAAATTATGAATCTTATAAGTATGGATAAACAGTCAAAATAGAATAGTGTAGAAAAAATTTCATTTGTCAGTCACAAAGTTATATGACTCAGTGATTATGCAGGTTAAAAAAAATGCATATGCTGACAAGTTCCAGGATGAGGACAAAATGAAATGTGGCTGATTTTAGTGACAAAGAAGATTACTGACTGATGATGGGAATGATGAGCAAGAATACAGATTGAAATTTCTGTATTCAACATGAAGTCACTGAGGATGATGGAGTGCTTCTAGAGGAGAGAGAACTGAACAGGTGCCGATATGTTCAATGAAGAGCACTTTGAAGACATTAGAGTAGGTATAATTAGCATCTCTAATTTGTAGATGAGCGAGTTGAGGATCAAAGGAGACATATAACTTATTCTGAGTAAGTTAGCTGGTAACCAGCTAACCCAGGATGAAAGCCTTCATTTTCAAATTTCTACTATCTCACACATCCAGGAAGCTTAGAATCTCAGTATCTCCTTTATACTTGGACTGATTATAATGGGAAAAGTTCTTTATATATTTTGAAAGTTAATTATAGATGTAAATAAACTGGCATCAATCACAGAGTCGTTCAGGGTGTTGGATGGACTTAGAGAATAAATATAGCATGTTCTACTCTTATGCCCTTTAACCCTCTTGCCCCATCAAATATAATAATGAATTTGAGTGTAACTTTATAAAGCAATACATTTTTAGTTTTATTGACTAAGAACTAAAGCTAATCTCTCTTTAGTTCAGAAGAAACAGCAGGGCTCTGGAGGGTAGAAGGATAAAACAAGGTTCTTGAGTAAATGTGTCTACTTTAGAGAGGAGTGGAGAAGGGCAGAGAAAAAGGTTTTGAAACCTGGTCACAATGCATTAGAACAAAATCCACACATGCAGACACTCAGGGGCAGTCTCTGCTTTGGGATCTAGAAATCAATGTCAGAAAGATCTCAGGGTATAGTGGGTGAGTTCTGTATAATTGTTCCTTGTAAATTCACCAGGAGATGGATAGAGATTGAGTTAAAGAGAATTTAACTAATACTCATTGAGCCTTTTCTCAGGCACCATTCTAACTACTTTACCCATTATCTCATTTAATTTTCAACCATTACAAGATGTAGTTATTATTGTACAGATGAAGAACCTGAAACTTGGAGAGTTAAGGAGCTTTTCCAGTCACAGTTAGTAAAAGTTAGAATCAGGCATCAGACCCCACGTATGCATGACTGTACATCAAGTACTGCTCTGAATTACATGCTTTACACAGATCTGACATAGTTTCATCTACTTTAAGCCCCATATTAGATACTGCAGAAACAGAGGCCTGGAAAACTAATAATAAGTCATAATTCAAGATGGACAGCAAAACATAGAGAATACATATATGCAAAGCAAGGGGTAATGGGGTGGGATAAATTAAGAGATTGGGATTGACATATATACACTGAGTGCATGCTAAGTCGCTTCAGTCGTGTCAGACTCTTTGCGACCCTCTGAACTGTAACCCTTCAGGCTCCTCTGTCCATGGGATTCTCCAGGAAAGACTACTGGAGTGGGTTGCCATGCCCTTCTTGAGGGGATCTTCCTGGCCCAGGGATAAAATAGATAACTAATGAGAACCTGTTGTATAGCACAGGGGGTAAAAAATGATCAACAGCAAGCGTCCTTGTTGCTGTCTTTTATGGACTAAGGCATGTCATGATTCATTTAAATTTTAGCATCATTTACAGAAATTAGATATTGTTTTAGATTAGGAGGTTGTTCTATCATATCCTTTTTACATGCAGATTCAGTTTGCATTAGAAAATACTATTGTCAGTTCCAGTTAGTTCTCTGGACATCGTTTTAGCTGCTGGAGGCTCACCCTGGGTTTGACAATTGACATGGAAGGTAATAGTAAGACAAACAGCTGGAAGAGATTACTTTATTATGGGGCATATAAAAGTAAAATTGATGTCAGGGTAATTTGAATTATCAAATAGCAAAATCTCACTCATGACATCCCGAATTTTTTTGAAAAATGAGTGCATAAAAAAATGAAATAGGGTTTTAATTATGGTTTACATTTATGTGGTACATGCTTAAAAAAAAAAAAAGGAAAAGAATAGGTGAGAAATAATTCATTAACTGCATTACCTGCCTGTCCAGTATATCACTCAGACAAAATAAGGGGTTGGGGTGAGAGTTAAAACCAGACCTGGCTTTCAGAATTGATATCATTTTTTCCTTTAATTCTCTGATTTGAGTTGAGAGATTCCTCCAAAGTGAGGGAGATACATCTTCCTATATCTTCCCTTTTCTCCAACTTAAGAAACTACAACCAGGAATTCTTTGGTCAAACAGGAAGCATGGGTGCATGGTACTCTGCCTCCCTGGTCGACATTACATCAAACGCTACACACCTGATAGGAAGTTTCCTCATTTCCTGCCTTCTGACAACAACGTTCCTGAGTCTTTGAAGGCAGTTGATCCAGTAACTGTTGCGATTATTTAGTGATAGGCTTGTTTAGTAGATATATGTGAGACTGGGGCTGGGAAACAGCCAACTGTTATCCTCGTGTTATCCACCTCATGTCCTTATCAATTCCTCATCTGTTCTTGTTTAGCCCTGGAGTGTGTGTGCCTGCCGGGCATCAGTCTCACTGCTGGGCATCCACATCAGCAAAGGTCTAATTGATGAGCAGCTTCCTTCACTATTCAGAACGATGGTCAGAAGCTCCATCACTGACCTATTGATCTTTTCCAAGGAAATAAATATCACCCTCAGAAATGAGACACCAACATTAATGACAGCATTTGTTTGCCTTCCTATTTGACACTTATCTGCCAGCTCCATCGAATCTTTCCTAATCTTTTTCCATAGCAGTTCTGCCAAACACCTTTCTCTTTTCTTCTTGTTTCTTCTTTTCTTCTTAACAATAGAACTCCAACAGAATACATTTCATTATAATCTGTATAACAGGCAACACATACCTTTTAAATGATTTTTAAATGAATTTCTTTTAAATGAACATTCCCAGAAGATGGCACAGAGAGGGTTTTGGTATGCTCTCTATGCTTCCCTAAGAACTGCTAAAAGAATAAGTAACATAAGCTTGGTACTTAGGAGACAGGGTGGATTTTGCAACTGAAGCATTTTCCGAATTATGATGGCTATGGACACATTTGTCAATGCAAAAGCAAACTAAGTCATCACATCTGCTCCCTATTTATCTTCAGGTCACATCTGCTGACTTTACCAACAAACACAAGTTATGCTTTTTTCCCTCACATTTGGCTTGGCAGAGGTGTTCCAGATGGGGCTGCCTCTGGAGCTGTTGCCTTCTCTTTTTCTTCCCTCATCATCAGCAACATCTTCACATAAATCCAATTACAACCCTTCCTCATAAGAATGAGCAGCCAGGAAGGTAATAGGGAAAGTTACATTTAAATTTGCATTCTGTTTTGCATTACTACCCCCACCCCCACCTCCCTTTTTTTTTAAAGAAATCACCTTACTCCTGAAACTTCTGAAAAAATTCGCAATTGTACATGTAGTCAAATAACTCTGGGGTGTGGCTTACCTTTTTTCTTGTCCAACATCTAAAATATCAAATTAAAAAGAGCATTACTCTACGGGGTGTGCTTAGATCGTTTCCTTGATATGTTAAAAAAAAAAATGTTGTTTTGTAAATCTTTTCCATAAGGGTGTTGTTTTGTACAAATTTTCTCCAAGAATTGATAAAAACACTACTACTTAAATTGGGGAAATTTTTTTTAAGAGAATTCCTGTTTTTGAAAATTTGTATTTCCATCATATTTTTTAAAATTATTAAGATATCTGTAGTATTTTATTTTTATAGTGTTTACCTTGTGAAAATTCCGGAAATGCACATATAATACTTTGAGCTTGCAAAACTATATTAAAAGGTGATTCTTATTTCTTCTATATTGTGGGAATTATCGGGCTTAGCAAGATGAAATATGCAGACCCAGATTATAAACTAGGTGGTAAGGGTGGCCTTTTACTTCAATTTTCTTAATCTAATAAGCCACGTTTTCTTTTATTTTCTTTTGCAGTAATTGGGTTTTATTTTTGTATAGTCACCTTGATGTGAAACCGAGTCCACCTAAAAGTGAATTGCCCTTCAAAGTTTGTAATAAACTTCTCTACCCCAAACTTTCTTCCCTTTCTTGTCCCACTCCATTTTCCCTCAGGATGGATGTGTATCAAAGAAAAGCGGCAACTGAGACTGAGCAGGACCTTGTAGGAACTCCCAGGTCCAAGCCCCTCCATGTCCCCTAGTCTTGTTTGGCAGTCCCCAAGTTCTAAAGAACAGACTCAAGTGGTAAATGATTAGAACAGTAGAGTCACAAGAGCTCAACCTGAGGTATATCTTTGAGTTGTTCTGCAAGAATATGTCACCCCTGTTCAGTGGAAGGAAGGAAGGAAGGAACATCGCTCAGTCGTGTCCGACTCTTTGCAGCCCCATGGACTGTAGCCTACCAGGCTCCTCTGTCCATGGGATTTTCCAGGCAATAGTACTGGAGTGGATTGCCATTTCCTTCTCCAGCAGATCTTCCTGACCCAGGGATCTAACCCAGATCTCCCGCATTGTAGACAGAGGCTTTACCGTCTGAGCCACCAGGGAATTGCTAACCCCAAGCACATAAGCCCCAGACTGGTTGGAACCTGAAGACTGATGAGTAAAATTATAGAAACATCACCCTGTTACTTCCCAACCAACCGATCAGAGAAATGTCCAGAAATTGACTGTAGGGTGCTACAACTTTCACCTCTAATGTTGCCTTTAAAAATCTTTTCCTGAAAGCCTTTGAAGAATATAGGTCTTTTTGAGCACCAGCTGCCCATTCTCTTTGCTAATGTGCATGAGTGTTAAGTCGCTTCAGTCATATCTGACTCTACAACCCTGTGGACTATAGCCCACCAGGCTCCTCTGTCCATGGGATTCTCTAGGCAAGAATATTGGAGTGGTTCACCGTGCCCTTTTCCAGGGGATCTCAACCCAGAGATTGAACCTGCATCTCTTACATCTCCTGTATTTGCAGGCAGGTTCTTTTCCACTAGTGTCACTGGGGAAGCCCCTTTCCTTGCTTGGTGCCCTGCAATAAATGCTGTGTTTTCCTTCACCACCGTCTGGTGTTGGTAGATTGGTTTTGCTCCTTTTTGGACAACTAGTCTCACGTTAGTTTAGTAAATGATTGTGCCAGGTTATATAAAGGAGTGGTATCATATGAAAATATAGTTGCATTTTGTTTTTCCTATTGATAAAGAAATTTCAGGTCCTAAATTATTTAAAAGGAAGTTTTAAAGTATCTTGATATAATTAGATTCAACCTAAAATATTTTTTATTTGGGGAATTTCAGGATTATGACATCTGAGAAGGAAAAGAAGTGAGATCAAACATTATGTGTGATACATCAGTTGCTGTTGTTGATTAGTCAATAAGTCATGTCTGACTTTTTGTGACACCATGGACTATAGCTCACCAGGCTTCCCTGTCCTTCACTTTCACCTGGAGTTTTCTGAACTCATGTTCATTGAGTCACTTAGGTCATCCAACCATCTCATCCTCTGTTGCCCTCTTCCCCTCCTGTCCTCAATCTTTCCCAGAATCAGGGTCTTTTCTAGTGAACCAGCTGTTCCCATCATGTGGCCAAGCAGTGGAGCTTCAGCTTAAGCACAGTCCTTCCATTGAATGTTCAGGGTTGATTTTCTATAGTATTGACTGTTTTAGCCTCCTTGCAGTCCAAGGGGCTCTCAAGAGTCTTCTCCAGCACCACAACGCGAAAGCATCAATTCTTCGGTGCTCAGCATCAGTAGATGTGGTTATCATCTGCAGGTACCATTGCAGGAAATTGGTAAATTTCAAAAATATGGGCCTTCTTATTACTCTAGTTTTTTTCTTTTTTCTTTTTCATTAGTGATTTTTTTTCAGTTTTGTATACAAATGACTAAAATAAAATTCATATTTTATGGCAAGACAGAAAAACATAAACAATATTCTCTGTCCTTTGAGGTCCTCTTTCTCCTCTACTGAACTCTGTGTATCTGCCTTATGCCCTTTGAACAAACATCTCCCCTTGGCAGAAATACTTGCTCAGCCATAAAAAACAACATTATCTTAGCATCAACAAGACTCTCTTTGAAAGATAACATTTTTGTTGATGTTGTAAGGGGTCACAATGACCCACCACTTTGTACTTTCAATCTGGATTGTGCAAACTGTGAGTAACATATCATGTAATGAACAACCCCTTCTCTAAAAACTTATAAAATTATGCTTTGACCTCTAACTGGTTGAACAGTTCTCAGAGTTTTGGAGAGACTGTTCCTGCATTATAATCCTCAATTTGGTTCCAATAAAAGTTTCCATTTCTTCCATAGATAGATTAATTAATTTTTAATTGACTCTAAAGAGATGTTTGTGTAGACAACTGATGAAGTATAAACTAAATAGATGCAAATTATCAGTTCAATTCAGTCACTCCGTCTTATCCAGCTCTTTGTGACCCCATGAACTGCAGCATGCCAGCCTTCCCTGTCCATCACCAACTCCTGGAGCTTGCTCAAACTCATGTCCATTGAATCAGTGATGCCATCCAACCATCTCACCCTCTGTCATCCCCTTTTCTTTCTGTCTTCTATCTTTCCAAGCATCAGGGTCTATTCTAATGTCAGTTCTTCACATCAGGTGACCAAAGTATTAGAGCCTCAGCATCAGACCTTCCAATAAATATTTGGGATTAATTTCCTTTAGGATTGACTAGTTTGATCTCCTTGCAGTCCAAGGGACTCTCAATAGTCTCTTCCAACACCACATTTCAAAAGCATTAATTCTTTGGCACTCAGCTTTCTTTATGGTCCAACTCTCACGTGCATAAATGACTACTGCAAAAACCATAGCTTTGATTAGATGGACCTTTGTCAGCAAACTAATGTCTCTGCTTTGTAATATGCTGCCTAGGTTTGTCATAGCTTTTCTTCCAAGGAGAAAGTGTCCTTTAATTTCATGGCTGCAGTCACCATTGCAGTGATTTTGGAAACCAAGGAAATAAAGCCTGTCACTGTTTCCACTGTTTCCCCATCTATTTGCCATGAAGTGATGGGACCGGGTGCCGTGATCTTAGTTTTTTGAAAGTTGAGTTTTACGCCAGCTTTTTCACTCTCTTCTTTTACTTTCATCAAGAGGCTCTTTAGTTCTTCTTTGCTCTCTGTCATAAGCGTGATGTCATCTGTATATCTGAGGTTGTTGATATTTCTCCCAGCAATCTTGATTCCAGCTTGTGCTTCATTCAGCTTGGCATTCTGCATGATGTACTCTACATATGAATTCAATAAGCAGGGTGACAATATACAGCCTTGATGTCCTTCTTTCCCAGATTTGAACTCTGTTTTTCCATGTTCGGTGTTAACTGTGGCTTCTTGATCTGCACAGATTTCTCAGGAAGCAGGTTACATGATCTGTTATTCCCATCTCTTTTAAGAATTTTCCACAGTTTGTTGGATTATAAGTTATAAGAATGTCAGCTAACTCTCAGTTCTATCTTATTTCTTCCTATACACACACAACACACAAACACAAAAACTCTTGTTTTATATCTAACTTGATGAACTTCCCCCAAAATATTCTCCCCCTTTAATCTGACACATTTTTATGTAAGTAATCATTAATTCTAAACATATTTGCAGTACATAGATCCTTTATTTTAGAAGAAACCTGCTCCCATGCCTAGCATTTATTTTTCCCTTTAGCATGTAGTTTACAAAGCAGAGTAGTTAGCACATTTTGGGAAATAATACATCACTTATTTATTTGTATATTAAAAGCAGTTTCACAAAAATATAGATTTTAATGGGATGTGTTGGTGGAATGTAGGAATTTGTAATCTGTCATAGTTTATAAGAGTGTTACTTGTTCTCTTTAGTAAATTGTAAACAAATGAAGCTTCAAGCAGATCTTTCATAAAAGCTCATTTTTATGGCTAATGGCCTTATTTTGTGTAAAATAAAGCGAGTGATATTTTATCTAATTATATAAAAAGCATTTAAGATAGTTTTAGCACAAAAGATGACTCAAAACACTGTCACTGAAAAATATCTAAAGCCAAACAATCTATTCTCCAGGACATTTTTGAGAAAGTTTACTCTTCATAAAACTTGAAAAGGCTGATTGACAAACAAAAATTTTTTATTATGTGATGGCTCCCTAGACAAGTTATTTTCAAAAATTTATTTCTAGATAATATATATACATAAAATGAAACATATTTATAGCTAAAATGCCAATATGCTACTGGAGATCAGTGGAGAAATAACTAGAAAGGATGAAGGTATGCTGTGCTTCATCGGGTCGCAGAGTTGGACACGACTGAGTGACTGAAATGAACTTAAAATGGCAAATTTTATTAATTTCTTGATCGTTTCAATAGGGAAAAGATTCTTATATTTAATGATTGAAAATAGGTTTGATTATTATTTCCAGATTTTTCAAAGCTGTGTCATGTAGTGCTGAATCACTGCTATTTTTCTCAAGAATGCCTTTCCTTTTATTATTAAACATTTAACTCAGTGTAAAAAGTTGCACTTTTTAGATAGCCAGTTTAAAACGCTTAATATTGTCAATTGCCTCTCCCTTGTGAACAATTATATTTTGACTTAAGAAAATATTCCTTTAATGGATACTAAAGTGCTTCCTCTCATGCTCATGATCAGTCGGTCAGTCGTGTCCGACTCTCTGCAACCCCGTGGACTGTAGCCCGCCAGGCTGCCATGGGATTTCTCAGACAAGAGTACTGGGCTTGGTTGCCATTTGCTTCTCCAGGTGATCCTCCCAACCCAGAAATCAAACGCGTCTTCTATATCTCCTGCTTTGGCGGAGAGATTCATTACCACTGGGCTACCTGTAAGTGCTTGCTACCTTCACCCCAAATTCTGCAAATTGTAAGATACACTTATTCCAACTTATTACCATTTGGGAATATAAATACATACATATATGTATGTATATGTAAAATTATACACACAGAGACAAACAACTGTAAACTCTGTCAACCACAGCTACTAGTGAATTGATAGACTATTGTAGAATTCAATTATGAGATCATTTACTATCCTCTCCTGGAGCTGTTTGGCTTAGTGACTATGTTCTGGCAGATGAAATATAAGTGGACATTTTCTTGTTTGTTTATAATTGCCAACAAGATTCCTTAAAGAGAGAGAGCGTGTGATTCCTCAACTTGACTCTTTTTGTTGTCTGTCAGTTCCACAGCCGTATCTAGGCAGTCACATGGTGGCTTCCAGGGTACCAGTGCATGATAGTAAAATGGAATGTCACTTTTTATATTGTTGAACAGCTCTGCCAAACCCCGATTGCTAATCATCTATAAGAGAGAAATACAATTTCATTTTATTTATTTTGGAGTTTTATAATACATGCAGGCAAACCTAATCTTTATTTACACACTAGCATTCACTGACAAAACAGAGAAGTATGCTAAACCCCTTAAATAAAAATGAGTCAAAGTAAAATTAAAATAAAACACACATATACATGAGAATAAAATGCTGCAGGTGAGAAGCAAAGTAGATTTCTTGGTGTCAAATTTTCGGAGAGAAGAACTTCTAATATTGGTTCCAGCTTGGCAAATAATCGCCAAGTCTTATTCCAATAGGCAGACACATAGGGAAAGGTCAAGTATAACCCCAGCTGCCAGATTTGTCAAGCTCAATTCTAACTCTCCCCTGTCTCATAGACTAGTATAGAGTTGGCTTTTCCACCAGCAATAGGATCAGAATAAGACTCAAATTTCTGTGTATCTTCTTGTGATATTAAGCAAAGAAATACTAAAAATTTTTTCTGGTTTGGTAGCCATAATAGAGTCATGCCCTGAAAATACTTGAGACAATTCCGAACAACCAAACTTATTTCAAATATTTATCTCTTGAGGAGGAAAAGGAGGAAAAACTGGGTAGTAAGTAAGCGGTATAGGGGAGAAGGGGAGAAAAAGCAGACAGTAGACAGAAGACAGTAAACAGTTTAAAAGGTCTAATGAAGTTCACAATTTTATAATTTCCCATTAATTCCAGGGAAACATTCTGCAGAATGAAAGTTGTGAGGAACAAGTGGAAATACTATACAGAAATGCATTTTAATTAAGAGCTTCAGTTCAGTTCAGTTCAGTCTCTCAGTCGTGTCTGACTCTTTGTGACCCCATGAATCGCAGCACGCCAGGCCTCCCTGTCCATCACCAGCTCCCAGAGTTCTCTCAAACTCACGTCCATCGAGTCCGTGATGCTATCCAGCCATCTCATCCTCGGTCGTCCCCTTCTCCTCCTGCCCCCAATCCCTCCCAGCATCAGAGTCTTTTCCAATAAGTCAACTCTTCACATGAGGTGGCCAAAGTACTGGAGTTTCAGCTTTAGCATCATTCCTTCCAAAGAAATCCCGGGGCTGATCTCCTTCAGAATGGATTCTCCAAGGGACTCTCAAGAGTCTTCTCCAACACCACAGTTCAAAAGCATCAATTCTTCGGCGCTCAGTTAAACTAAAACTTTGCCATATAATAACCATGTAGTCTTTTGCATGTAATGTAATCTCAGTTTGCTCAGCTATAAAATGTGCATAATTATACATTGAGCCAACAACAATTTGATTTCTTTCCTTCTCTTTTTGTGGGCAAAAAATGCACTATGATAGAACATATACTCTGATTATAGAGCTATAAGAAATCATAAAACGTAATTGAATCAAATTACATATTGGCATTTATTATATAACTCTCTCTGGGACTGAATATACGATTGAGACTGTAACAAAGAATCTCATAAGTTTGTTGTGAAATAATTAAAAATACATATATGAATAGTATAAGAAGCTTTATCTAAATGTGACATCATTTGATTCGGTGTTCTTTATCAGTCATTCTTGCTGTAAATCAGACAATTTTGTTCACACAAAAAAATAGTTCTGTTTTAGAGCAAGTCATTGTAATACATTCATGAAGGCTTTGTTGGGCTATTTAGGGAATGTTAAAGTCATATAGAAATATTTTTAAATGTTTTATAAAAGTTTTTCAGATTATCAATACATGCATTGATAAATAGGGCTATTTCTCTGTTTCTATTTGGCAAAACATAATTAATGTGTGGAGCAATCAAGGTAGTCAAATACTGAAATAAAATGGGTGCTAAACATCTATATCGTTGAAACACAGTCATGCTTTCTATCACAGGAGAATATTCGGCTTTTCTGTGTATGTCTTGTATCATGTTCAGAAGGTTAATGGGTGAAAGAGTTTTACCATCAAATAAAAGCTTGTAGCACCTGAACAATTCCAAGCCATGTTGTGTTCAACACCATCACTTCACTTTACCTTGTAAGACCAGTCTTCTGGGGCAAGGTCTGGCTTCCTCTGGGATCTGTAAATGAGGTTTTAGAATGTGACTACCATGTCGCTCCATGTGCTGAATCATTTAAAAATATTCATATGAATTCCCTGTTTTCACTGAAATTTTTATACAGGTATCATAAAATCAGGTAAGACTATAACAGAAACTCCCTTTGCACGTACCAGAATAGTTAAATTAAAAAGACAAAACCAAGTGTTGGTGAGAATATAAGACAAATAAAGCTCTCATTCACTACTGAATAGATTGTTGTTATATAATATTTAAAATCAAAAGTGTTTTATGCTATTAGAAAACAGTATAGGAGTTACTCTGGTAAGAGATGTATTAGCATTCTTGAGGGCTTATAGGGCATACTTCGGGGTGGCTGATATTGTTCTATTTTTTGACCTAAGTGGTAGTTGAATGGTTGCAGTCATTTTGTGGTGGTTTATTGAGATGTATATTTATAATTTCTATATTTCCTTAAATATATAATATCCCTCCATAGAAAAGTATATTAAAATGTATTAAAACATAACATGGTATTATTATTTATGAATATTTAGGATATAATTTTTTTATTTTGAAGTAATTTTAGATTTATTGAATCTTACAGATGACTACAAAATCATACCAAGAGTTCACATATACCATTTTTTCATTTTATATATATATATGTATATAATATAATATGATTATTGAAACCATAAAAGCTATATTTATACAATCATATTAATTGACCTGCAGTTTTTATTCACATTTTACTTGTTCTTTCTGTTTCTATTCTTTTATACAAATGTAATACTCACATTTATGTTTTAACTACTAGTGTCCTTTTTGTTTCCAAGATTTATTTCAGAATCTTACATTCAGTCTACATTGCATTTAATTGCCATGTCTCCACTGTCTCCTCTTCTCTATGACAGATTCTCAGTTCTTTATTTCTTGTAAGACTGTTACATTTTGGATAGTATTGATTAGGTATTGCATAGAATGTGAGTGTGTGGCTGGTACTCTAATGATTGGATTAAATACCATGGAAGTGTTATACTTTTCATGGTGGCTCATATCAGGGGACACATACTATCTCTATGTCTTACTACCATTGAAATTAAGCTCGATCAATTGGTTAAAATGGTGACTATTGGCTTTCTCTGCCATAAAGCTGCCATTTTATTTTCTTTAATACATATCTTGGAGGAGATACTATGAGAGTATGCAAGTATGTTTTTCTATTGGAACATTTACCCATAGAATTGAGCTTTCATTGATCTTTCCTGCATTGATCTTGCCAGGTTAATCTTGCCTGCAACAATAATTATTATAGTGTCTTCTAATTGTGTAATTAGAATTTTGTATAGCCATCATTACTATTAGATTTTAAAATGAGATAAAGAGAAAAAAATATGGGTTAGTTTTTTTCATGGAAATATATGTTGGGGTTCAGGATAGGCTGCTTGAAAATGTGCCTCGATGGTATATTGATTATTTTAAATTACAGTTAGTTGAGAAATGATCAACTGGAGATGGACATTGACCCTCTCCTCTGTTTCCCTAAAATTAAGAAGGAAATCATCCATGTGAAAGGTATCCTCACTTTACCAGGACACATCTTTATCACCAGACAGGGAATTCAGGCCAAGAAACTGTGGTAACAAGCTCTGTTAATGTCTTTAGTCTTTCATGTATTACTTTGAGCCCAAACTCTGTTTAGATTCTTCATTATCTGAGCACCAAAACCCGAGCTTCTTTGTACTGTCAATTTGTCAACAACAAAAAATTTCTTTCTTTCTCTAAAAATTATAAAAGCTTTCTCCTTAGGCCACTTCTTAGGTTCCACTTCTATGAGACCTTCATGCATGTAAATTAAAATCTGTTTCTTTTTCTCCTATTAATCTGCCTTGTGCCACTTATATTATTAGTCCAGCCCCAAGATCTCAAGAAGGACAGAGAAAGAAATTCCCCTTTCCCAACATATGCAATCCATATATTCCTGAGTTTAGAAATATGAGTTTAGAAAATTGATGCTTTTATTTTTACACCAGCGTGCATTTTAGGATGTGAACCCCACGGGATTCGTTACTACAAATTAATTACCTCCAAGTGATTCATAGACATATCAGAGGGTACCACAGCACATTACTGCACGTTTGTCCTAGAACAAGCCGTTTATCATCCTCATCTCTTCATCTCTGCATGGTACCCAGGGATACCCCCTAGGTTGGCTACTGATGATCCTCATGATACTGGCTTTCATTTTGAGAACACGTGTTTTTCAATTTCAGGGTCTGCTTATAAACTTATTTCAATCTTTATTTCAGACTTATTTCAACACTTCCAAAGTATGATAAAGGGTTTCTCACTGCTACTAGGACTGAAATGGAGAAAAAAATGAACAAACTATTTTGCTTAGATCTTGAGAACTTTCATGATCAAAGGGAAGATGAAGGAAGAAATGCCCTTAAGAGGCAAAGTGATTTAATTTGCTCTTGAAACATCTGAAATAGGTGATTTTTTGTGGGAAAAGTATGTGATAAAATGTTTGGTTTAATGTATGCTGAAGTTACTGTATTTGCAGCCTTTTGCCCTCCTATATCTGTGGCGGGGATTTGCAAGAGTGAGAAAAAAGACAGGGACAAATAAAAGACAAACATAGGATTGTTTGTCCTATGGACCTTTTAATTCTTTTAAAAGTTTCTTAGCATCTTGAATTCTACTCCATCTCAGAACCAAAAGTATAATCCTTATTTCTAAACTCCATACTAGAACTTCTAGGCTCACTTGCTTCCACTGATGTTTATTCAAATTGACTTAAAAGAATTTGTAACAAGAATTTAGCATGAATTATAAATCTTACTTATACAATCAGATTAACAAATGATGAAAAGACTTAAAAGACTAAATTTTTCTTTCACCAAAGGAGAAACCTGCAGGGCTGAGGCTACTACTGGTTAGAATTTGGCTTGCTGGAAGTCAAGTCAGATAAGGAATTAGAGCATTACTGATCCATGCCCTGAAATGGGTACAATTAAAAGAAAAAAAAATTAAAAAATAGCAATTCAAATCAAATATCAGCTGGGAAAGATTGAAGGCAAAAGGAGAAGAGGGTGGCAGAGGATGAGATGGTTGGATAGGTTCACTGACTCAATGGACATGAACTTGGGCAAATTCTGGGAGACAGTGAGGGACAGGGAGGCCTGGCATGCTGCAGTCCATGTGGTTACAAAGAGTCAGACGTAATTTAGCAACTGAGCTGCAACAACAAGCCAAATCGAAGATTTTGTTGTTATTTGGTCACTAAGTCATGTTCTGCAATCCCATGGACTATAGCATGCCAGGCTCCACAAAAATGTACCTTTCTAGGAGTGGGGGAGAATAGGAAGGCAAAAAAAAAAAATCATTAAAAATGTTTGCCTCTGAGGAGCAAAACTGTCAAGAATGGCTTCAAAGACTGATGTTTAATGTTAAGACTTACTGGTGCTATTTGATATTTTTAACCTTGACCTGGAAAAAATACTTGCTATTTTAAAATTTAGCTCACTGAAAAAAGCAATATGTGTTTATGTTTGCCTATATACCTAATATTACAAATATAAGGAGCTAAACTTGATTATTTAATATGAACTATCATTAAAAAAATACTATTATCCTTTGAGATAGAGAAATAAAGAGAATATAACGGCATGAGTTTTGAAACTGAAGGATCCAGATTCAAGTTCAAATTCTATTATTAGTTCCAAATAAGTATTCTTTATCTGAAAATGGTGATGATAAGTGGCTACCAAGCTGTCACTTGACAATATGGCATCCTTTTGTGGACCAAATGTAATAATGCAGATTTTTATTCTGGAAAGTATAAATAAGCATTGGATTGGCCAAGAAGTTTGTTTGGATTTTTCCATAAGATGTAGTGGACGCATCTGAATGAAATTTTTGGCCAACCCAATACTATGAATACCATTCTAGCTAACATTCTGTAGAATTTTTAAGATTATGCAAATGTTGTTATGATGATAGTCATTTCTGTAAGTCATTGCATTCTTATATCTCATTAAGTTAATTCATGCTGCCTATATGATTGAGGTCTGACTTGTCTTTTCTTTGAATAAAGCCATTAATTCTGGTCTACTTAATTTTTAAGGTTTTAGCTTTTTCAGAATAATATAGTAATAGCTCAAATATATGCTTATCTTTGGCTTTCTCTTGATAGTGATTATTATATATATGCTAAAACATTTTGGTCAGTCTTTTGTAATTTATAAATAAGTCCTGCTATCTTTGTTTTCTGGAAACTTTCTCTATGACAGTGACCCAAAATATAGAGTAACTTTTTCCTTAAATGTATAAGAGTAAACATTGTATCAGAATCTTATAAAATGTTCATAATGTCGAATTATATTTTACCTTCCAAAAAGAAACACACACACACCTCTCCTCTGCCAATGAAGTGATCAGCTCCCTTTGTAAAAAATGGGATTTGCTAATCCATGATTTGGTTTGCAAATCCAAGGTTGCATGCCTAGCTCATATCTGTTACCTATCAGAACTTATATGGAATAGTATACTAATAAGTATTAGATCTAAATTTTACACATTTCTAACTACAAATCACATAAAAATGCCATAGAATAGAATAACACAGCCTGGATACTGTGAAGAAAAGTGAGCAGGAAATAAATCTCCCTTTCCTGACTCTGTTATGATCTATAGACATCTGGGAAAAATAGGAAGTGCAGTGAAGCCACCTGAAATCTTTGTAAGTAAGTTAAGAGGGAATATACTTTAAATGTTCTTAGGGACTCGAAGTCTGAAGAGCTAAACCCATGGGTCAAAACTAATATACATTTAAAAGATCTTTTTTCCTTTTCCAGTTCCCATAGTTTTCAAGCATAGGAATAACCAACACACTGGAAAGTATTTTATAGACTTTGAAATGAGAGACCATTTTACTGTAGAAAAGCATGACTGACCTGATTCTAGAATCTCAAGACAATACCCTCCAAACCCACAGCCATAAAATAAGCTCAGAGAACTCACTTTTCATATTATTTTGGTAGCTATCTAGATCAATGCTACATGTTACAGCAAGCATATTTCCTTTGGATTTTAGAAATATGTTTTAATCACCATCATGTACCATTAAAAGTAGTCATTACATAGGATTTCTGGCACCAGAAAATGTTATACAATATAAGATAGTGCAAAATTACACAGAATCAGTTCAAATCTATTAGCTCAATTTTCATATCTTCTCATAACCAGTTGTGTAAATTTGCATGAGTCAATTAATTTGTTTCCTCATGTCTAAAATAATGAAGTTGAATGAAATAATACTTGATATAACTTGATATAATGTCAATGCATGCCATAACTTGTGTAAAAAAAATGTTCATTTTACTACAGTTATGCCATAAGTAATAAATATCTCACCTTTCCTGTACCAAACTTTCAAAACAAATAGTACTTCTGTAACAACCGAGAATCATAAAGAAAGAAGTGAAAGTGTCAGTCACGTCCAACTCTCTGCGACCCCATGGACTGTAGTCTGCCAGGCTCTTCTGTCCATGGGATTCTCCAGGCAAGAATACTGGAGTGGGTTGCCATTTCCTTCTCCAGGGGATCTTCCTGACTCAGGGATCGAACCTGGGTCTCCCACCTTGCAGGCAGATTCTTTACTGACTGAGCCACAGGGAAGTCAGAGAATCATAAACAAAGCAATATCAAAGGCATACTAGTTGCAAAAAGTAGATATTCCAAAGAATATACTATAAAACTCATGCTCATGACATATTTATATATTAATATTTAAATCCAGAATCAATATAGTATACTATAAGCAATATTTTTGATTGATAATCTGCTGTGTATATGTATAAGAGATTAAAAGAAATAAATGATCATGAAGAGCAAAGACTGAGATATGCAGGGATATCAGTACAACAAAGAGAATTACTATCATAGCATACAGTGAGGGAAGGCCTGGGCAAAACAAAAGGCAGGCAAAAAAAAGCAAAGATTGCTCGAGCATAAAGATATTCAGCACAATAAAAAAAATAGATTTTCACAAAAGCCTGGAAAATTGACAAGGGGATTTGTTAAGTTCAATGCACTCCCTCTAAGAAAGCAGGAAAATGCTTAATATCTTAACAGCTTTAAAATGGGTAATGATTTTTAAATTTATGACCCTTGATTTTATAAATACCTGCTGTGAAAGTTGCCCCAGCCCTCAAGTTTTTCACAGACCAGTTGAGGAGAAAAATAAGTGAACAGACAATGCGATGTAGTTAGTTCTTTAATAGAGGCAAAGTGATATTAGTTACAATTTTTATGCTTATGACGTGCTTGTTTTCATGTTCTTATTTTATGGATTAAATCAACCTCTGACAGCCCTATAAAATGGATGCAAATTTTCTTGTTATAAATATAAAGATACTTAGACTGAAAGAAGTTAAATATCCTGCCAGATCTCACAAGTAAACAGGGTTCAAATAGGGTTTGTAGTTGTTTCTCTCTAATTCAACAGCCCATGTTTCTAGGAAAGTCACCTATTCATAACTCAAGCAGCAGAAAATATTCAAATTAAAAGAAAAAAAAAACAGAAGAACATTCTCCAAATTTTGACAATTGAAATTATCAGCAAATATAACAAATATAACTGTTTGTAGCAATGAAGAGTGTTGTGCTGTGAAATCTACAACTCATCAATGTTTCAGCCAAATGTGCAAATTATAAAAGGACTAACAGCGTGTGATGTATGTGTTCAGTTCACTTCAGTTCAGTTGCTCAGCCATGTCCGACTCTTTGCAACCCCATGAATCGCAGCACACCAGGCCTCCCTGTCCATCACCAACTCCCGGAGTTCACTCAGACTCACATCTATCGAGTCAGTGATGCCATCCAGCCATCTCATCCTCTGTCGTCCCCTTCTCCTCCTGCCCCCAATCTCTCCCAGCATCAGTCTTTTCCAATGAGTCAGCTCTTTGCATGAGGTGGCCAAAGTACTGGAGTTTCAGCTTTAGCATAATTCCTTCCAAAGAAATACCAGGGTTGATCTCCTTCAGAATGGACTGGTTGGATCTCCTTGCAGTCCAAGGGACTCTCAAGAGTCTTCTCCAACACCACAGTTCAAAAGCATCAATTCTTCGGCACTCAGCTTTTTTCACAGTCCAACTCTCACATCCATACATGACTACTGGAAAAACCTCGGCAAAGTAATGTCTCTGCTTTTGAATATACTATCTAGGTTGGTCATAACTTTTCTTCCAAGAAGTAAGCATCTTTTAATTTCATGGCTGCAATCACCATCTGCATAAAGTTTGTGATGTGATCATGAGTGTTTACAAAATAGCCACTATCCAGGTGATGCTAGTAGTTAAAGAACCTGTCTGCCAATGCAGAAGATGCAAAAGATGTGGATCCCTGGGTTGGGAAAATCTCCTGGAGGATTAGGGCATGGCAAGCCACTCTAGTATTCTTGCCTGGAGAATTCCATGGACAGAGGAGCCTGAGAGTCTACAGTCCATAGGGTCTCAAAGAGTTGAACACAACTGAAGTGACTTAGCATGCATGCACCTTTACAAAATAATGTGAAAATGCATTCAGATTATAAAACCTACATTTCTTCATGACCTTCTACAATTCCCTTTCATAATGAATGTTCCATGCTTTCCTCAAAATATTTTCTTTAATTAATTGCTAGAATACTTAGCATGTTCCTAATTTCATTTGTACCCAGACTGTTTAAGGCCTCTACTTGAGCCTTATTTGGAAAAGCCCTAAAATTGTATGAGTTAAAGGTCTTTCCATATTTCAGTGAATCAGTATAATAGTATACATCATATCGATTCTCTTTCCTTAACCTTCACTGATTGCTTCGATGAGGTGCTAACCTTAGAAATGTAACAGTGGTTTATATACCACAATGTATGTAGCTCACTTTTATGTTTGTGCATCTCAAACAAGTTTTGATATAACAGAATAATATATCTTGACACCATAATAAAATTTTAATATGACATAAATTATGAACAGTAATTCAGAAGGTCATATTTTAAGCAGTTCTACATCTGACAGTGATATGTATCCTCACACATATCCTTGTGAATCAAGTATTATTATCATCCTCATTTATCAAGCAAGGACTGATTCAACAACTGAACACAAGGACACACAGTCAGTAATTGGCAGAGGTGATATCCAAATATAGACATAGCAGTTCCAAAATAGCTACTAGGTAAAACTGACTCAGTTATAGGCAGTGTAGTATCCTCCATACATAGTATTAAGTAAGTGTTAACCATTACTTGTTATTACATAGTGTTCCTTTATGTGTTCACACTAATCCATTACTAAATGAACTATATGATATTGGATTAGAATTAGAGACATCAGTATAAATTCATGTTTAGCTTAATAAGAGGCACAGATAGAAATATATAAAAGCATGCAATGATAAACTTAACATTTGTATTTACATAGGTTAGTACATATGCATATATTTCCTACTGCTGAATGTTAAGGGGGCCAATGAGATGACATTCCTTTAGCAGTGAGCATATGCAGAACTCAGAGCTTGCTTTCTAATATCATTCTGCAATGACATTATTACCAATGAAGGAAACCAAGGGTCTTTAAAAGAAATGGCCTATTTCAGAAATGGATGAAGGGAAGATGCAAGATGAGCCTGGAGCATCCTGTAGTTTCAGGAAATATAAAAGTACTCCAGAAGTAAAGCAATGTGGAAAGGAGAAGGAACATGAGAGCCAACTGAAAGGACTTCAAGTGCTCAAATCTAGAACTTTATGAGCAACAAAATAATGAGTGTAGTATTGCATGGTAACATAGAATAGAAAGTAATATATATATAAGTCCATGTGCTATGCTCTGCTAAGTTCCTTCAGTTGTGTCTGTCTCTCTGCAACCCTATAATGGTAGCCCGCCAGGCTCCTCTGTCCATGGAATTCTCCGGGCAAGAATACTGGAATGGATTGCCATGACCTCCTCTAGGAGATCTTCCTGACCCAAGGATTGAACCCTCATCTCTTATGTCTCCTGCCCTGGCCACTGATTCTTTACTGCTAGTGTCACCTGGAAAGCCCCTATAAATCCATTCTCATATAAAAATATCCAATTAATAAATGGAAAAAGAAGCAAATCTTCCATATAGAAAATTGTCAATAATCTGTATAGGTAGCATGTTCTCAGTGAGGTGGAGCATGATCTCCTAACCCTTAAGTGTGAACCACACATAGTGACTTTCTTTCAAAGTATGGTGGGGAAATGAGCAGCTTTACAGTAGAGAAGTCTGACAAATACTGTTTCTACCAGATGATCAAAACTAACATCATCCGTGACAAGTCAAGTTGATAAAGGAATCCTTGCTATATAGTGCTGAGAATGGCTTTTGACCTCCCCCAAAGTCTTAACCTCAGTCTTAATCATGAAAAAAGTAGCAGACAAATCTAGAGATTGATCTGTAAAATTCCTTTTTCAGGAAGACAAAAAGTTATTCTTAAGATTGTCAAGGTCACGAAAGACAAGAGAAGTCTGAGCAGCTATCACATCTGAGAGGAGTCAGAGGAGACTCAATAGCTAAAAGGACTATGGGATCCTGGAACAACTGAAAAAAAGACATTAGGGAAAAACTAAACAGTATGAAATATGCAATTTAATTAAGAATAATGCACCAATATCACTTCCTTTGTATGACAGATACGCCATAGCAGTGATGTAAGATGTTAACAAGAGGCAAAACTTGGTCTAGAGTACATAGAAAACCTCTGGACTATCACTACAAATTTTCTTTAAAAAAAAGTTTATTAATGTTCTTTGTAGGGATTTCCCTGGCAGTCCAGTGGTTAAGAATCTGCCTTGCAATGCAGGAGATGTGGGTTCAATTCCTGGTCAGGAAACTAAGATTCCACATGCTTCAGAGAAGCTAAGCCTGTGTGCCACAACTAGAGAGCCCCCGTGCTGCAGCTAGAGAGCTGGCATGCCACTACTAAAGCCCAGACACTCTGAAGCACTTGCACACGAGCTACAGAGTCCACGTACTGCCACAAAAGATCCTCATAGCACAGTGAAGATCCTGATAGCCAAAAAGAATAATTTTTTAAAAAATGTTCCTAAAATAACTTCTTTGTAGCACAGCAGGTTACCGAAATGACACTCACGGAGAGAATCATCTTCCTGTAAAGTAACATACTTAAAGCACAAATGAAGCTATTCCGTTGACTATTTCTAAATAAGTAGAAATTTGAGAGCATATGGAAAAACAGACAAAAATGAAACAAAATCTCAGCTTTTGGGCAGCCATTTGCTTTTCATGGTTTACTTTTGTAGAAAAATAAGGAAATGGTTTTGGGGTTGCAAAATGTCATGTCCTCATGTATTGGAGAAGGATGGCAACCCACTCCAGTGTTCTTGCTTGGAGAATCCCAGGGACGAGGAGCCTGGTGGGCTGCCGTCTATGGGATCGCACAGAGTCAGACATAACTGAACGAATTTTAAGCTTACAAAACAGATGTAGAAGAATAGGTGAGGTGCCAGGTTATGCTGTCCTCGGGCTGAGTGACGTTTTCAGTTGTTATCAGTGAAGAAGTGGGAGGAGAATTAAAGAGAACTTAGATGCTGGTTTTTCACCAGGCTCCTCCTCCTAGGAAGGCCTAGGGATGGTGGTGAGCAACACAGGCACACACACACATACACTCACGCACATACACACACACACACACACACACACAGAGATGTAGAAGTTTAAGAGCAGAACTGGGACACCACAGAATATCATGGAATAACATGGAAAAAAAAAATCACATGATCCCAAAATAGAAATGGCTGTTTGGTGAATAGTGTAGGAGGTTTTGGGAGTGTTGCCAGAGATCACATTCAGCAGTGAAAGACCCAGCTTGGTCACCTGATTAGTGCAACTCAGGTAGCATGGAGATACTCAGCATCAGATGCGGAGCAGGAAGATCCGGGAGAACTCTTTATGACCAGTTAGTGAAGACAAGATGGAGCAAGAATGTCTCTTCTTCCAATTCACCACATCTTCAATCACACACATCCGCAACTTCCAGCCCTGCCCCTCGCCAGTATCATAAGTCAGCTACTGTACCTGCTACAATATTCAGGGAATGGGTAGCGACATTCATTTGACCAAGACTGGATTTTCACAACCTGTCAGAATTGAGATTATTAACAAATATGTCATCAATTATATAAAATACTAATCAATCTGTTGCACATCTAAATGTATATACTACCATTTTACTCAATGTTATTCCCAACATCTGCAATTTTTAAAACTTCTCAGCAACTTGTGGCTTCCTGGGTGGTGCTAGTGGTGAAGAACCCACCTGCCAGTGCAGGAAACATAAGAAACAGAAGTTCAAACCCTGAACTGGGAAGGTCCCCTGGAGGAGGGCATGACAACCCACTCCAGTATTCTTGCCTAGAGAATCCCATGGACAGAGGGGCCTGGCAGATTACAGTCCATGGGGTCACAAAGAGTCAGACACCATTGAAGCAACCTAGCACAAAGCAAAGCAATATGTAAGGAAGAAATGATTGATCTGTATGCTTTTCTAAACCTCGATATTCTTAACCTTAGAGTCACAGTGACATAGAAGCTGTTGTTCAGACCCTGGAAGGAATGGCAACTAGTGATGTGAAAGAAAGTAAAACTGCTTTTGGATCTGTCTCAGCCAATTCTTAAACTCCCATAGGCCCTCGGAGATTTTTGTGTTTTTTTTTTTGCTTGTAGTGAGGATTATAACTTCAATTAAACAACTGTATCACCAAAAGTCAGACAGGCTCAGTAGGAGCTCAGTGATGAAATGACTGCTCCATCGGATAGGAATGTACACTGGGTCCATCGGATGTTCACACTGGGGCCTCCAGTCTGGAGACTTGAGTTCAAGTTCTGCCCCTAATTACCTGTGTAACCTTGAGAAACTGACTTCACCTTCATTCCTTCTTCCATAAAATTGAGATTAGAGGGATTGTCAATTTCCTTTTATCTTAAAAAAACACTCAGATGCTATTTTGTCCCCAAAGACAAGTACCATATTCAGTCAAAATCTTATAACATGTTGATCTCCTAACAAGGCTGGTGGCTGCTGCTTATCTGGCTGAAACATCCTTACCTACGGCACCAGCATTATAAAGGGATTTATATATAATATTATTCCTGAGAAGTGTGCCTTTGGCAGAGGAGAATAGAAATCACAAAGTAAAATTAGGTTTGTGCATATTTTTCTGGAGGAAAAAAATACCTCTCTTCCCCAGTGTCCTAGCTTTTAAAATTTCCATTTTTGCCTCCATTAGCCAAAGGAAACTAAACATGGTGCAATTATTCAATGAAAACGCAAGCATTGAACAGAATAATCTGGATGGTGCCATGATTTCATAAAATACAATTTTTTTTGTAGAATTGAACATTGCGGGTTTAAACTTAGGATGGAATCTGTCTACAGCATTTCAAAGCCAATACAAAAATCGCAAGCTGAGCTTTGTCATAAACACGTACACGAAACCATTCTTTGCCATGTGTACCTGGAGGAATCATGAAGACACACAATTTAAACTATTTTCAAACACTTATTAACACTGAGTTTCTCAGCGTGTCATCATGCACTTCTCCACTGCAAGGCGATATCCTCTATTCCTGAATAAGTCATCTCTTTTATGTTACTCAACTTCACATCTGAGTTATAAAGATTTCCAATTGTACGGGTTGCACTAGTTGATGTTCCTGAGCTACCTCAAAATTAAATTGACTATCAAATGACTTTATTGGGTTTTTTTTTAATTTTTTTTTTTTTACTTTACAATTCTGTATTGGTTTTGCCATACATTGACATGAATCCACCACGGGTGTATATGCGTTCCCATTGCTTTTGCTTTAAACTTCCCTATCTTAGGGAATGGCGCTTTTGGACATGTTCTGTTAGTCACGTCTGACTCTTTGTGACCCCATGGACTGTACTCTGCTGGGCTCCTCTGTCCATGGGATTTCCCAGTCAATAATACTGGAGTGGATTGCCATTTCCTTCTCCAGGGGATCTTCCTGACCCAAACATTGAACCAGGATCTCCTGCATTGCCAGGCAGATTCTGAGCCACTAGGGAAGCCAGGAAATGGAACCACCAGATTACAAATTCTTATGTCAGAAATCTAGGAATTGTTAAAAAATACAAATTGAGACTGGATTTGAGAATTTCCTTAGGAGACACAAACCATATAAGCTACATATTCAAAAGCACCTCTTGCTTAATAAGCTAAGACTTAGGTTATTTCTAATCAATGCCTGTGATAATCATACAAGAAACTTAGGTCATCTTCCTAAATACGGTATAAGATGCTCACTTTTAAGCAATCTTCCACCAACTGGAAAACCCCATTGCAGTAGCCAATTATTCTAAAGGTTAAACAATGTTTTCATTTTTACTTTATAAGCTGTGCTATAATAACATCAAACCCCAGAGCTTCATATCGGTTTTAAATTCAAAAGCTCCCTACGGTTTGTGAAGTGTTCTTATATGCTCAATAAATTCTTACTAAATACTATTTATTGATTTGGTGGTTTTAATTTTCCTATTTCAATTATTTAATTATTTTATTTTATTCCTATTTACATGCAGTCCATCAACAAATCTTACCAATTCAGCTTCCAAAGTAGGTCTTAAATGGGTCCTCTTCTCTGTATTTCCCTTATATACTATTTTAATCCAAACCAACATTTTCTTTTATGTGACCAACACTTATCCACATTTCACCCTAATGTATTTGCCACTTAGTAGCAAGAACTTATTTTTTTAAAAAATCTAAATGTAAGTCTGTTGCTTCCTGTATAAGAATTTCCATGGTCTGCTGGTGAAATAAAAATAAGCTTGAAACTCCACTCGTAAACCTTCCGTTTGACCAGCCCTTCTGAACATGACCCACTATGTTTCCAGCATTATTGTACAATTTCCACCGTGACTAGTGGACTGCATCTTTACTGATTATGTTAGATGTGAGGTATACTAAGTCCTTTCCTGGCTCAGCAATAGTTTACCTGATGTTACCTCTGCTTGGAAGATTTTCCCCCTGCTGGTCTGTTTTACTCTTTCTTGTTTTTTTCAGCTTAAATATTACCTTTAACAGAATTTTAGTGGGCCCCTGCCTGAATTAAATCTTCCTCAATTCAAGTCCTTATTGTCTATTCTAGCTCTTTGTTTTCTTCTTTATAACATATATGATCATCATATCAATGGTTCTATATTCACTTATCATCTATTGTTGTCTCTAGAATGTAAACTTCATATGGTTAGATTTTACTTATCTTTGTGTTGTTGTAGCTCCGATCCTGTACCATTGCCTATTTGGCAACAGGTGCACACAATTTTTTTTTTTTTTTCAGTATTGGATAAATTCCTGGACTTTAAAAGGGATGGCTTCCCTGGTCACTCAGCTGGTAAAGAATCTGCCTGCAATGAGGGAGACCTGGGTTCTGTCTCTGGGTTGGGAAGATCCCCTGGGGAAGGGGACAGCTACCCACTGCAGTATTCTGACCTGGAGAATTCCATGGACTGTATAGTCCATGGGGTTGCAAAGAGTCGGACGTGACTGAGCGACTTTCACTTTCAGAAGGGATGTGGGGTATTCATCCTGAAGTGCAGTTCCTGTGATGTTTTTAATCTTAATACGTGGAATTAGGGGACAGTAGAGAAGGAATTGCAACAGACAGAGTGTGAAATAAACAATAGGAATTATGAACGCCAGGGCTGCTGCTTAACGTCCTAGAAGATAAAAGACTGAATGGTACCTTCCAACACCATCATACTATCTGAAAATCTCATGTCCATGCCTAACATGAGAAACTGACCTCTCCTTTAAAACAACCCAACAACCACTATAATTTTCCAAAGACTATGCTTTCAAAATTAGATATCAGTAATAACAGAGGAGAGAGGGAAATGACAAAGAATACACATCAGCTTCCTCATCAGTATAAACAGACCAAAATTATTTACTGTTTATGGTGTCAGAACAAATTTCCTCCTAAGTTTCCATGTACACATTTTTACCGATAGCAGAACAATACGAACGTTATTTCCACAAAGAGAGAAAATGAAAGTGGATATTAGACACACAAGGCATTGGGATTTAGAGAATAAACTGACTCCCAGAGTTGATGGCTATCAACAGTTCACATACCCTTTGGAGTGGATTCAATCTATGAAAAGAGGCTTATCTAGATTGCAAAATCTTTTATACTGCTCACGGGAAATGAAAGTGTTTGACCACCACTGCCTGTTTGGAGATCTTCCCCTCTGGTTTCAGTCATCCTCAGCACTCAGGTCCTCTGATTCTCTGGAGTCTCTGTAAATAGGAGAATGGCAAGACTGGTTTCATGCAGTTTAACGTGGTATGCAACTATGAGATGTTTGCACGTTCAGAGCATCAAGTATACAGCCTCTCTCTACAGCTGATTGTCCAAGATCTGAGAGCCTTCAGCCTAATTACCACTGTGCTTATATTAAGCTGACCCCTGCCTCAGATGCAGGCTAACTAGAATTCTGAAACTATAAATATAAACTTGTATTTGGATATGTAAGTGTGCTTCTGCTTTGTATTTTAATATACATAGGAACAGTGAAAGAAACCAAGATACCACATACTATTTAGTTATACATTTTTTTCTTTTACTCATGAAAGTGACTTTAAGAATAGGCATTACTATCTTCTCAGGAAACTGAGATACAAAGTATTTTGTGCGTGTGTGTGTGTGTTACTCACTCAGCCATGTCCAACTCTTTGTGACCGCATGGACTGTAGCCTGCTAGGCTCCTCTGTCCATGGGATTCTCTAGGCAAAAATACTGGAGTGGGTTGCCATTATTCCGTTCTCCAGGTGATCTTGCTGACCCAGGGATTGAACCCTGTCTCCCGCATCACATGAAGATTCTTTACCATCTGAGCCACCAGGAAAGATCAAGTATATTGCATATCTATATAATAAAAAGTCTTTAGTCTTTTTTGAAAAATTATATACATTTATATGTTTTAAACAAAATAATAATCTCAGAATCTGAAGAAAAGTATACATATGACTGAATTACTTTGCTATACACCTGAAACTAATACAACATTGTAAATCAACTATAGTTCAATAAAATAAATAATTATGATAATTATAAAAGATGCTGCCTTTTTTACCTTTCAAAAATAAAAAAATAGTCTGTACAACAATCCAATTTCAAGTTCAAATGTTCATATTCTAGGAAACCACTTGCATATTAATTACTTTTATGCCATTGATAGGATATAAAATATTTGCCCACTTCTTTCAAAATCCAAGTGATTTTTTTTTTCACTTGTTACTTTATGGAAAAAATAAATGGCACTTTTTTTCTTTTTCAATTACCTATTAAAAAATACGTTGACTGTTTCCAATGTTGAACAATTATGAATAAACATGCTATCAGTATTTGTGCACAGATTTTCATGTGGACATAAGTTTTCAACTCATTTGGGTATATATCAAAGAATGTAATTACTGGTAAGAGTGGGCTTCTCAGATGGTTGTAGTTGTATCAGTATTTGTGCACAGATTTCATGTGGACATAAGTTTTCATCTCATTTGGGTATATATCAAAGAATGTAATTACTGGTAAGACTGGGCTTCTCAGGTGGCTGTAGTTGTAAAGCCTGCCAATGCAGGAGACTTAAGAGATGAGGGTTCAATTCCTTGGTCAGGAAGATCCTCTGGAGGAGGGCATGGCAATCCACTCCAGTATTCTTAAGTAGAGAATTCCACGGTCACCATCCGGCCTCAATCTCTGGCTGGAAACCCAAGCCCGGCTCCAAGCCCAAGTCACCTGAGGTCAATATCAGATTGGTCTGTGCATCCCTTAAGAAGGAACTGAGACCCTTTTTATCACCGAACTGTTTCTTGACTGCTTTCCCTCTGTTCCTGCATTCCTTTGTTCCCTTAAGATCAGTAATTACTGAGAGCTGTTCAAGGGCAAGCACTGTGGCCAGGCTAAGACCAAAAAATGGCTTATTTTATATCAAGAAAGCCATGACTGGTTCTATTTCTCTGTGGACCCTGTTCCCTATTTGCTTACACCAGGGCAAGAGCCCCCACTTGGCACGCTTCTCTGTCCCCTCTTGAGGGAGGCTTGCCCCTCAGCTCCTGGACTGTGGCCTCTGTCTAGCGTTAGCTATTGCTGACCAGAGCCTGGTCAGGCCTCTGTCAAGGGGTCCAAGGCCTCAGGCCAACCTCCTTGCCTGTTTTGTGCATGAGTGCATGCTAAGTGGCTTCAGTTGTGTCCCATTCTTTGAGACTCTATGGACTGTAGCCTGCCAGTCTCCTCTGTCCATGGGATTCTCCTGGCAATAATACTGGAGTGGGTTGCCTGGCAGGCTATGGTCCATAGGGTTGCAAAGAGTCGGACACAACTCAAGCGACTTAGCACACACACATGCACAGTAAGAGTAGGTTGCATTTTGTAAGAAATTGCTAAAGTATCTTGCAAAGTGGCCTTACCATTTTGCGTTCACACTAGCAATTGAATATGCTGTCCGTATTTTGTATTTTAGCCATTAAAATAAGTAAATAGGTGTGTAGTGGTACATTATTATCATTATTATTTGTAATCCACTAATGACATATGATGTTGAGCATATTGTCATAGACTTATTCATTAGTTCAGATATTTTGCTTAATTTTTAATTATTTTTTTTGTTTTCTTATTTTTGAATTCCAACAGTACCTTATATATATTGAATGCCTGGCCCTTGTTAGATACAGTTTTTGCAAAGATTTCTCCTAATCTGTAGCTTGTCTTTTAATTATTTTAATAGTAACTTTTATAGAACAGAAGTTTCCGATTATAATGAAGTCTAACATCATTTTTTTCTCTCATGGATCATGCTTTTGGTGTAATACCTAAAAATTTGTTGCCAAATTGAAGGTCACCTAGATTTTCTCCTATGTTATCCTCTAGAAATTTTATAGTTTTGCATTTTACCTTTGATCTACAATCCATTTGGAGTTAATTTTGTGAAGCGTGTAAGGTCAGTTCTTTTATTATTTATTTATTTTTTATGGAAATGTTCATTTGTTCCAGCACCATTTATTTGTAGTTTAATTTATTCACTTTTATTTATTTATTATTTTTTTTTAATTTATTTATTTATTTTTAATTTTTACTTTACAATTCTGTATTGGTTTTGGCATAGATTGAAGGATAATTGTTTTACAGTACTGCATTGGTTTCTACCAAATATCAACATGAATCAGCCATAACAGCACCCTTTCTTGAGAAAATTATCCCTGCTGAATTGTATGATTTTTGCTCCTTTTTCAAAGATTTGTTGATTATATTTGTGTGTCTGTTTCTGGACTCTCTATTCTGTCCCACTGACTTATCCATTCTTTCACCAATGCCATTCTGTCTTAATTACTATAGTCTTATAAGAAGTCTTAAAATTGGGTAATATCAGTCCTCCAACTGTTCTTCTTCAATATTTTAATGGCTACTGTGAGTCTTTTGCTTTTCTATGTAAGTTTTGGAATCAGTTTGTTGATATCTACATAATAACTTACTGAATTTTTAGTTATGAATGCTTTTAATCAAGAACTGATATATTGACAAATCACAATTTTTTAAATCCATAAACATAAAATACCATTCATTTATGTGGTTCTTTGATTTCTTTCATTAGAGTTTTGTACTTTTCTCTCATATTAGGTATTGTACATATTTTATTAGGTTTTCATCTAAGTATTTTTAGGACTAATGTCAGTGGTGCTGTGGTTTTTATTTGAAATTCCAGTCATTCATTGCTGCTATATAAGAAAAATAGTTGACTTTTGTATATTAAACTTATATCCTCTGGGGCTTCCCAGGTCACTCTAGTGGTAGAAAGAACCTGTAGCCTTGCTTATATTGCTTGTTAGTTCCAGGAGATTTTGTTGTTGTTGTCCCTTGGGATTTTCTACATTGACAATCATATCTTCTGCAAATAAGATGGAGTTGAGGAACCTTGCCTCTGTTGAGAGTTTTTAACATGAATAGGTTTTGGATTTTGGAAATCCTTTTTCTGCATCTTTTAATATGATTATATGATTTTTTTCTTGAATTTGTTGATGTGATAGATTACATTAATTAATTCTCAAATGTTGAACCAGATTCACATACCTAGAATAAATCCCATTTGATCTTTGAGGATAGTTCTTTTTCTACACTGTTGGATTCAATTTGCTAATATATATATGTATATATATATATATATATATTTTTTTTTTTTGAAGATGTTGCATCTGTATCCTTAAGAGGTATTGGTGTATAGTCCTTTTACTTTGTTTGGGTATTAGTAAAATGCTGGATTCATAAAATGAATTGAAATTGTTTACTTCTGCTTGGGCTTCCTGGGTAGTTCAGCCGGCCAAAAACATCTGCTTGCAATGCAGGAGACACCGGTTTGATTCCTGGGTCAGGAAGTTCCCTTGGAGAAGGGATAGGCTACCCACTCCAGTATTCTTGGACTGCCCTGGTGGCTCAGAGGGTAAAGAATCTACCCACAATGTGGGAGAATTGGGTTTGATCTCTTCTGTTTTCTGGAAAATTGATATAATCTTCCTTAAAAGTTTAGTAAAGTTCCCCTTGAAACCATATGGGCCTGGTGCTTTGTTTTGTCAGGTTATTGTGTATTGATTCATATTGTTTTATGTTCATATTTTAAAAATATATATCACACATTCAAAGCCTTTTCCAACAGGAAAGCAATTATGGTGGAATTAACAATGCCAACAGAAACACAGATTCATTATTTATGAATTTATAAGTAAGAAACATTCTCAAGAAACATTCTCCCTACTGAAGCACAGATATCTTTTGCAAAAAAATATAAACACACACAAATAATGCATGTAAATAAGTCACCTTGACTGAACCCTCTGATTCAAATCTCTCAATGGCTTCTTCCTTGTAGGATAAACACAATATTCTTACCATGGCCTACAAATTCCAACATGATTGGCTCCCTGCCACCTTCTCAGATCACAGTATGGACAGCGTTCCTCTCTCTCAAGCTCCATGCCAGCTATCTTTTATTCTCTCAAAACCACCAATATCATTCTGCAGGTCATTTAAAACATAAGTCCATAGAATTTCTGCACATAAAACGTACTTCTCCCATCTTTCTCATTAGCATCCATTTATATTCTTTGGTATAATTTATTTATTCTTTAGGTATAATTTCTCATGTTGTGGTAAGGCTTTTTTTGTTAAATGCTCCTATGAAACTGACTACTCTTCCTTTATAACATTTTCTACTATATATACTTACATATGTCAGTGATTATTTGATGAATATTTGCATGACCTACCAAGGAATAAGATCCCAGGAAAAAAAGAATATTTCCTATATTACTTACTATCTATGTCCAGGATCTAGCTAGCACCTAGTAGAACACATTAGAGATTTAATAACAAATGAGTGAAAAAGAGCTATTAAGTGGGGAAATTTATTCAGATATAATAATAATATAAATCAGCATTAACTTTCATATTACTTTCTTAATATCATAATTTATCTTCATAAAGAATGTAACTTCTAAATGCATGAATACATCTGTAGAAAACTCAGTACTTAATGTTATTGAAGAGTAGAGTTTGTTAATAAAGCAAATGATTATGTATATATATATATTTGCTTCCTTGGTGACCTCAAGTGATAAAGAATCTGCCCACAAGGCAGGGGATGTGCGTTTGATACCTGGATCTGGAAGATCCCCAGGAGGAGGAAATGACAACCCATTCCTGTATTCTTGCCTGGGAAAACCCATGGACAGAGGAGTCTGGCAGGCTACAGTCCATGGGTTTGTAAAACAATTGAAGATGACCTAGCAACTTAACAATGGCAACTGGTATTTATTTATGTTTGTGTGTGTGTGTAAGAACGTACCTTACCTCAGTTATTATTACCCTTTTTTCCCTCATTTCTTCCTCTGAAAGTGTCAGTTCTTTTGAGGAGCATTTTAAATCACTTGCAAGAAGAGCAGAGGTAAAAATGCAGTTGCATCTGAAGGGGAAAACAATCAAAATCCCTTTTTGTTAAAGGCCAAAAAGTGAAATAAACTTATGAAGCATGCATCAGTAGAAAAGTGTATTGTAATAGACACAATGAAGCCAAGATTGCCTCATTTGATATTAAGCTATAATGTTTCTCTCATTGTGTTGAGTTTTAAGATTATACTGTAATATATTAAAACTGCTCTATAGGTATTCTTGGCAGAGGCTGATATAAAGCAGACCGTAAAAACATTTTGAGGATTGCAATGATGTTTGTTAAGCACTTTTAGGCCCATCAGAGGTTATTTTTCTTTTCTAAGTCATGCAGCACAGTTGGCTGAATCAGTAAATTTAAAGTGAGTAAGAAATAGATAGTGGTTTGACACAGCTTCTCTCTTCCACCTGACATGTCCACTGTGGGTGTGGTATCAATGGATTATCTATCAGTGATCTGTCAATGACTAGATCAATAAGAAAAAATAGCTGGGGATGTTAGTTCTTTAATGAATATGTAAAATATATAGACAGACAAAAGATTGTCAAAATATATGTCTGGTGCTAACTTATAGAAAGATGTATATTTAAAAGACTGAATAATTTCCACATCAATTGTTTATTTGTTCATTATGTTAGTTTTTTCAGTCTTATGTCACCTGAATTATTTTTAAAGTGAAGACTTCAGAAATCATGCAGCTATAGTCAACTAATAATTTGAATTTTATCTTTAATTCATTTGGAGAGGAAACTTCAGTAACAGTTAAATCAAACTGGACCTACAAAATTCTCTGAAGAATCTAGCAAAGCTAAAACATATATACATATTTTTTTTTTTTTTTGTAGAGCAGCAAGATAGCAGCTGGTAAATTACAGTTCTGATACTGTCCTTTAAACTTGCTAACACTTTCTATGTGCTAAAATTAATTAGTGATGTTGTAATTCCAAGAATCTACTGAAAGTACTTTCACAATGAAAAATGATATTGTAAAGTTGCAGTTCACTTGCTCTGCACCAGAGTTGCTGGTAGAAAATAATTCTATCAGTATTACATAGCTCATCTAGATTAATTATTAGGGGTGGTTATTCCCATTTTGCAGAATAGGAGGCAATGTCAGGATTCTTAAATATTTTGCCCCCAAATGCAATGTGCAAGATAAGGGTGTTTACCCTCCTTACTACAAAAACAGAGGTTCCTTTCCTAAATTTAAGGAACCTAGGCATAGAGCAAAACCCTACCAAAATGTTGTAATTCTTACTCAAACATTCAGTCACATATCAAGCATTGTCAATGTTGATGAAATGATCATTTTGAGTAACTGCAGATGGTGAGAGCCAAATGTTATTTGTGTTGTATCCAGATTTCCATTATTGGGAGGTGTATTTTGGAGAGTAAATTACAATAACCATTCTTTTTCAGGACATGCACTGCATTAATACTTTATACATAGTAAATCATGTAGACCTCACAAAAAATTTAGGAGTTTAAAATTATCTCCATTTATACATGAAAAGGTTAAAATTTAGTGTTTGAACAACTAGGTCAATCATACTAGTAATAAGTGATAGAATGGAGGTTAGAACCTACCTATATCTAACTTCAAAACTTGGACTTCTAATTAATATGTATCCTGCAATTGTGTATTTCAGTAATCATTCTTTTTTTTTCTTTTCTTCTCTTGTCTTTTCTTCTTGCAGCAATATTAAGATAGTCACTAGTTCAACACATCCTGATAATGTATGTAATGTCATTTATTTTCATCAGCACTTCCCTAAGGAAAATGTATCAGGACTACAAAGAAAAGACATAATAAGTCCAGGTGATTATAAAATAGAAAGTTCAATCACCCTGAACAACAACAACGATTCAATAAATAAATAATGCTTGAAAAAAAACAGTAATTATGATGATTTTAATTCTATTACTTTCGCAGTTTAACGTGTGGATACAGAGATTTAAAATCGGCATAGATTAAAAATGTGGATATCTTTACCCTACACCAATCCAAATATGTTTGTCACAATTATTTCTGAGCATTACTGGTACCAATTCCAATCTTGTACATCTTGCCACACAGTTGACTAATAAGTCAAGAGATGAGTTAGTGGGTAAAGAATAGTGACTTTATTCTGATAGCCACCAGACTGAGAAGGTGGTGGACTAGGGGCCCAAAGAACCATCTTACTCAAGTTGGAATTCAAGCTTCTTTTATACTAAAAGGGGAAGGGGTGTAGTTGGTTATTAAAACTACTTGATGTCAGAATCCTTTATTCTTTCATCTTTCCACATAGGTCAGGTTATGATGTCCCTGCAAACCTCCAACAAAATAACGTTCTCAGTTCTTCAACTTTTTATCTCTATATGAATAGGAAAGTGATATATCTTTGAAGGTCAGAGCCTTGAGAATGGGTTATCCAGTATATTTCAGGCTATAGGCAGCATTCTTAACTTGTAGACAAGCCATAGAGTACTAAGGTTAAATAATAGAAAGAGGTCCAATATGGAGTCAGATTTATTCTTTCCTATTACATTAAGACAGATATTCTTAAAACATTTTAAAATATTACCTAGGTAATTTTTGTCTTACCTCTCCACTGTGAACTTCTGATTTATATTCTTAATGTTTTAAAGCTTGTACTCCTGTTCCTCAACCAGTCATTGATCCATATTTTAATATATAGTTAGTTTTAGTCTGCAATTTAACTTATTTGTGGCTCCAAAACTTATTTAATTGATTTACAAATATGGTTCTTTACCTGCTATGAACACTATAATCCTCAGGATCCTGTACCGTTTCTTTTCACTTCTTCATGTTTTGTGTTGATAAACGTGGATTGTGGAAATGATTTGTCTGTATGATAGGTGGTTTAACATTTGAAACAGATGTAATCAATAATAAACAAGTCATAGAGATTCCCTCTATCATGGCAACTGATGTGAATTCTAGTATCCATCTTGTAAGCATTCTTCAGTCCCCTGGTTTTGATAATTATTAAGTAGTACCCCATATATTGGAGAAAGAAACAC
Source organism: Oryx dammah (assembly GCF_014754425.2). Lineage (NCBI taxonomy): Eukaryota > Metazoa > Chordata > Mammalia > Artiodactyla > Bovidae > Oryx > Oryx dammah. Next base: position 66,304,871 of record NW_024070201.1, read on the forward strand.
CACAGTATAGCAAATTGGTTCACACACTTGCTTCTCTATTAGAAGTCAAAAGAAAACAAGGCAAAATAAATCTTGGAGGAAAGGAAAAAATACAGATATATGAAAAAAATAGATAGCTATTTCTTAGGAAGCTACGTGGGCATTCTTTACCTGTCTCTCTTGCTTCTGCCACCATTAGTCTATAAGTTCTTTCAAACAGGAAACCATGACCAATTCTTCTCCTCCTCTTTCTTTATCTTAGTGCCCTGTATATTTTGTATCAATGATACTTTTAAATAAACATTTGTTGACTAAATGAACAAGGATTAGTATATTGAAGCAAGTTTACCAGAGTGAGATGTATATTTTAAATTAGAAGATTCCTTAGATCAGGAAAAAGAAATGAGTGTTTTTTAGATCTAGCAAATTTAAGCAGTTTGCAGTGAGTACTAGAAGCAGTATTTGGAAACCTTGTAAAACTATCTCTGGCCTTGAAGGAAATACTTTCTGAAGTTTGTCTGAATTTCTACATTTGTAAGCTCTGACATTTCAAATTCTGAGGCCATCAGAGTTAAATAAGTCATCCTGTCTCATAAGCAGTTGGAAACAGTCTTTTTGTAGAAGTTCTGTTCCTCTAATTACCTAAATAATATAATTTATTTTATTATGCAACATTATTTTCCCCATATTAATGAAATAAAAAGAATTAATTTGAAATTTTTCTCTTCTGGATGACTGCTTCACACTTTCATTTTGAATTATTATAATTTAGTCCCAAAGAAATATAGAGATCAAAATTAAAAGGAGCTTTAACTTACAAGAAAAAATAATGTGGACGTACAATAAAATATAAGATGTAAGAATAAGATGGAGATACTTTATTTGGCAAAGAAATATTGAAGAGATAATTACACCCTGAATATAAGAAGCTATAGTAGCATAAATATCCAGATTTATCCTTCTGAATGTACAGAGATATTGGACACAGTGGGTTTAAAACTAAAATTAAAAACATTTCCCTTTTTTAGTAACCACTCTTAGAGAATGATATTCCCAATGACTTGTGCTGTGCTCAGTTGCTCAGTTATATCCAACTTTTTGAGGCCCTATGGATTTTAGCCTGCCAGACTCCTCTGCCCATGGAATTTTCCAGACAAAAATACTAGAGAAGGGTGCCATTTCCTACTCCAGGGGATCTTCCCAACCTGGGGATCAAACCCACATCCCTTGTGTCTCCTGCATTGGCAGGTGTATTCTTTACCATAGTACTACCTGGGAAGCCCCTCTACTGACACGGGATATGTTAAAAAGGACATAACAGTGAAAATGTTGTATCAATTGTTTTAAATGCTTCCTTTCTAGATAATTAATCTTCAAAAAATGTTCATTGTGAATAATTGCCTAACAAATATTCCAAACTTCAAGCAGCAGGTCTTTTCTAACCCACCCATCAGTTTGCTTTGGAAACTGGGACTTAAAAATCCAACTAGGATTATATTGGCTCCCATTCTTATTGTTAATATTTTAAGATTATTATTAAATTTTTCTGAACGTAAGTCATTTTTACCACCAAGTAGATATCACTTTGGAGAAGGCAATGGCACCCCGCTCTAGTACTCTTGCCTGGCAAATCCCATGGACGGAGGAGCATGGTAGGCTGCAGTCCCTGGGGTTGCTAGGAGTCAGACACGACTGAGCAACTTCACTTTCACTTTTCCCTTTCATGCATTGGAGAAGGAAATGGCAACCTACTCCAGTGTTCTTGCCTGGAGAATCCCAGGGACGGGGGAGCCTGGTGGGCTGCCGTCTCTGGGGTCGCACAGAGTCAGACACGACTGAAGCGACTTAGCAGCAGCAGATATCACCTGTGGCTTCCCTGGTGGCTCAGACAGCAAAGAACCTGCCTGCAATGTGGGAGATATAGGTTCTATCCCTGGGTTGGGAAGATCCTCTGGAGGAAAGAATGGCTACCCACTCCAGTATTCTTGCCTGAAGAATTCCATGGACAGAGAAGCCTGGTGGCTACAGTTCATGGGGTTGCCAAGAGTTGAACACAACTGAGTGACTAACACAACTACAGACGTCATTTAGATCTAGTGTGTGTGGTGGCATGGAAAGGTGGGGGGCATTCAGAAAATCCTTCTACCCATTATAACAAAGTAGGAAGCAATAAACAGACTTCTGCAAAGCAAATCTTATAAAATAATAAAAGTATGTAAGATGCATCCAGATTCAGCTGCAAGCCTGGGTATTAGAGAAAATGGTTGGCAATCACAGTGCACAAATGTAGTTGACCAACCTCTGAACCAAATTGCCTCCTAGGTCACTATCCAGATCATTGAGCCATGACATCAGCATTGTTCTACATGCTTCTGATGTCTCATCACGTGGGCAGAAGAGACCCTACTCTCTAAGGGGCTAGAGCCCAAGGTGTCTAAATCAGATAAATTCTGATCAATAACTTATCTACCTTAGAATTTAAAAAATCATAACATACATTTTGGGCTCTATGAAACTTCATTTTACTCTAATCCCAAGCACTCTCCTTTTGATATTTAAGTGTTTGCTTCTATCATTTTAAGAGAATTCAGTGACCATGAATAATAATAAAAAAAAGCTGCTTGTCTTTCATAAAGCAGTAGCACCTCCAAGGCTTCACAATATTTGCTTTATAAACTACCCTCAGCCTGTCACTTACAATTTCCGTTTTCATTATAAATAAGCAGCAAAATGTGCAGACTGTCTGTGTTGCAGTAAAACACAGCTGTTTCCATTTGCTCTCCCATCAGTTTTATTTTCACATCATTCTGCGGTGGAATTGAATTGAATCAGTCCATCTCTAGTACAAGGAGTGTTGTGCAGCTTAGTAGCAGGCAGCCCTTACTCCTTAATTTCACTCCTTTTCTGTTTCCCAGTAGCCTAGAATTGGCACTTCCATTTCCAACTATGGCATTTATTGTATGGAATTTGATGATCTTGGATACGAATAAATACCTGACCCTACCTCACTCTCACACACAATTAAATAACCTTCGCTGAACTTCAAGTATCAATGCAATAAAGTGCAAGGGTTAGTCTCTCAGTCGTGTCCAACTCTTTACGACCCCATGAACTGTAGCCCGCCAGGCTCCTCTGTCCGTGGAATTCTTCAGGCAAGAATACTTGAGTGGGTAGCCATTCTTTCCTCCAGAGGATCTTCCCAATCCAGGGATAGAACCTGAATCTCCTGCACTGTAAGCATATTCTTTATTATCTGAGCCACTAAGAAAGCCCATATCAATGCAATAAGTTACTTTCAGTTCTAAATAATTGTAGAAAAAAGTGTACGTTTCCAAGACTAGGGAAAAATGTGACTTGTATATGAATTACACAAGTTAGGAAAGATAAAGATTAAATATGAATTGTGTGTATATCACAATAGATGAAGATATAACTATTATTATCTAAAAATAACATATTCATAATGTGTATTCTTCAAGTATTGACAGCATATTATATCACTCAGTTTTTAAAAACACTGTACTAATTTAGCCAGGCAATTATTATTTTTTAAGCTTCTTATTTCATATTAATTAACAATTTTGTGATAGTTTCAGGTGGAGAGCAAAGGAACTCAGCCCTTTGTATACATGTATCCATTCTCCTCCAAGCTCCCCTCCCATCAGGCTAGGCAGACAATTATTATTAATACCTTCTTATATTTTTTAAGCATCCTCTTGTAAATGATGAAAAGTGGAAACTGTAGAAATGACTAAGATCCTCTTGGTGAAGGACAGGGAAGCCTGGCATGCTTAGGGTTACAAAGGGTCAGACATGACTGAGCAACTGAAAAACAACAAGAAATGTCACCTTGAAGTTATACAATCCAGTGTCTGGAACATTAAACATAATCTTTTGGATGAATGAATGAATAAGGACACTGGTTAGTAAATCTTGGAGTTAGAATTCTAATCCAAATGGAGTGCTTCTTTTCTGAAGAGCACATTCCCTTGCTCTTGTTTACATTACCAGTTTTTAGAGTTAGCTTCTGACCTATACAAAGTCAGTTATGTTATGTGATCTTCATTTATGTCCTGTGCTTTCTTTGCCTGGTATCTGTATTCACACTGACAGTATGAAGTGCTCTAGCATCCTCAGGTAAGCTGCTCAACAGGTATGGGTCCTGTCATTTATTACTGATGGATGCCCTTCATGTTACACTTGCCAGAAAGATACTAAGTGACATAATCTCTCAAAGGTTGTCAGATAGTTGCAAAGTAACGCTGTGTGACATATGAGTCCCGCTCTTAGGGAATGAAAATTGGGTACAGTAAGATTCCCTTGGTTTGCATATTGGACACTTGGCTAGTGAGGACTTTGATTTTATTGATACTGCACTTTGGATTATTAAATATTGCTGTGCATGGGGACATTTTACCACTCCTGCTCAGCTCCACTTAGGCAAAGATCGTTTGCTTGGGCAATCTTCTTGTGCAGAAACCATTGCTTTTATTTCCCTCTGCTTCCTTTTTCCCTTTCCTCTCTTGCTTCTCGAGATTTATTGAACTCTTTATAAAATTTTGTCGGAGTAACAAATAAAGGTAAATGAACATAAGACTAATTGCCCACTCACACTGGCATACAAATAATAATCAATAGAAAATTCAGAACCCAGTTTTGAGGTTAGAGATTGCAAAGGCTTCCTAAACCTTGAAAGAAGATTTATGTCTGAGGTCTTTTTCAGAGAAAACCAAAATCCCTTTATTCATGCTGATAGATGGGACAAAGAATATTTTCTAATATAGCAAATGAAAAAACAATGAATTTGTTCTGATAGTTTGACATCCTTATCTTATGAAGCTAGTTGTAACTACTGTTTTACAGGACTATTTTTTTAATAGACTATATTTAGAGCAGTTTTAGATTCAGAGTCAAGTTGAGTAGAAAGTACATGGAGTTTCTGTATGTCACTTGTCCCCTTCCACTGAGCCTCTACTGTCAATGTCCTGCATCAGTGTGCTCCATTTGTTGTAACCAATGAACCTTCATCGATCCATCGATATCACTCAAAGTCCATAGCTTACATCAAGGTTCACTTCTGGTGTTGTGCATTCTATGAGTTTTGAAAAATAGTCCACCATTACAATGTCATACAGAACAGTTTCACTGCCCTACAACTCCTCTGTGCTCTGCCTACTCCTCCTTCCTTCCTGCTTAACCACTGGCAACCACTGATCTTTTGCTGTCTCCATAGTTTTGCCTTTTCTAGAGTATCAGATAGCTAGATCCATACAGTGTACAGTATTATTCGGATTGGCTTCTTTCACTTAGTGATGTACATTGAAAGTTCCTTATGTCTTTGTATGGCTTGACAGCTCACCGTTTGTTTTTTTTTTCCCCATGAATAATAATATTTCATTGTCTGGATGTACCATGGATTATTTATCCATTTACCCACTGAAGGATATCCTGATGGATTCTGAGTTTTGGCAATTATGAGTTAAGGTGCTATAAACACTTACATGTAGAGTTTTTTGTGGCTACATTTTCAGCTCATTGGGAAAATACCAAGGAGTTTGATTTCTTATTAAGAGAATGTTTAGTGGCAACCCACTCTAGTACTCTTGCGTGAAAAATCCCATGGACAGAGGAGCATGGTAGGCTGCAGTCCATGGGGTCGCTAAGAGTTGGACACGACTGAGCGATTTCACTTTCACTTTTCACTTTCATGCATTAGAGAAGGAAATGGCAACCCACTCCAGTGTTCTTGCCTGGAGAATCCCAGGGATGGGGGAGCCTGGTGGGCTGCCGTCTATGGGGTCACACAGAGTCGGACACGACTGAAGCGACTTAGCAGTAGCAGCAGCAGTCTTGTAGTGAACTGCCAAACTGTTTTCCAAAACAGCTGTACTATTTTGCGTTATGACCAGCAATGGATGAATGTCTGTTGCTTCACATCCTCATCCCAATTTAATATTAGTGTTTTGTTTTTTGGTCATCCTACTGGGTCTGTAGTTGTATCACATTATTGTTTGGGGTTTTTGTTGTTGTTTTTTAATGTATTTATTTTTGGCTGAACTGGGTCTTCATTTCTTTGTGTGGGCTTTTGCTAGTTGCAGCGAGTGGGGGCTACTTTGCTGTGGTGTGAGGCGTTCTCATTGTGGTGGCTTTTCTTGCTTTGGAGCAAGGGCTCTTGAGCTCAGCCTTCAGTAGTTGCAGCACATGGGCTCAGTAGTTGTGGTGCACAGGCTTAGCTGCTCTGCGACATATGGAATTTTCCCTTATAAAAGATCGACCCTGTCCCCTGCATTGGCAGGTGGATTCTTATCTACTCTGCCACCAGGAAAGTCCCTGAAAGTGAAAATTAAAGTCACTCAATCGTGTCTGACTGTTTGTGACCTCATGGACTATAGCCTGCCAGACTCCTTAGTATATAGAATTCTCCAGCAGAATACTGGAGTAGGTAGCTGTTCCCTCTCCCTGGGACCTTCCCAACCCAAGGAATGAACCCATTGTCTCCTGCATTGCAGGCATATTCTGTACTCTCTGAGCCACCAGGGAAACCCAAGAATACTGGAGTGGATTAGCCTATCCATTCTCCAGTGGATCTTCCCAATCCAGTAATTGAAATGGGGTCTCCAGCATTGCAGGCAGATTCTTTACCAGCTGAGCTACCAGGGAAGCCCAAGGAAGTCCCTATCATTTTACTTTTCAGTTCTTTAATGAGGTATGACCTGGGATCTCTTTTCATATACTTGTCATCAGAATATCTTCTTTGAAGAGATCTCTATTCAGATGTTTGAACTTTTCTTCTATTAAACTGATGTTTTCTTGTTGTTAAGAGTTCTTTACATATTTTAGATAGTAGTCCTTTATTATATGTGGCTCTTGCAAGTATTTTCTCCTAGCCTGGTTTGTCTTCTCATTTTCTTAACAGTGTCTTTTCTGCAGAGCAGAAATCCTTAATCTTAATGAAGCCCATCTTATCAATTACTTATTTCACAGATTATCTTTAGTGCAGTAACTAAAAATTCATTGCAAAACTTAAAGTCATCTATATTTACACATGTTATCTTCTAGAAGTTTTATAGCTTTGTTTTTTGCATCTAGATCCATGATCCATTTTGAGTTAATTTTATGAAAGGTATAAATTCTGTGTCCAAATTAATTTTTTTTTCAAGTGGGTGTCCAGCTGTTCCAGCGCCGTTTATTGAAACACTATCTTTTCTTCACTGTATAGGCTTTGCTGCTTTGTTAATGATCAGTTGACTATAATTTATGGGTTTGTTAGGTAGTTAGAATAGGAAAAAGGAGTCCAGAATGGCAGTGGCTAAAAGACAAGGAAGGGAAAAGCCCGCAAAAATAGAACACAGGAAGGTCAGAGGACCGGAGTGAGGACCTTAGGTAGAACAAACAGCACTCCTGGCTAGCCCAATTAACATAGGGCAGGCCCAGGGCGGGCAAAAAAAAATATAAAAAGAGGAGCCAAAGGACCAGGGGGGTCTCTCTCTCCCCCACACGCACGCGCTCTCTCTCACTTTCTCTCTCTCTCTTCTCTTCACGTCTTTTGGGTCAGCTACCCCTTGAGGATGTATTTTCTTTTATTTTCTAAATAAAATTGAGCTGTAACACAGAGCTATCACACTGTCCAAGAGCTGTGACACGCCAAGGGCTTTAACGTCCGTCACTTCAGATTTTTGTTGGGACAGACAGAACCGAGGACATTACACACTCCCCTGACAGGTTGATTGCTGGCTTTATTATTATTACTATTTATTTTTGAGTGTATTGCATCTTGGTTGCTTTCTGGGTTTTTCTCTATATTTCTCTATTTGTGGTGAGCAGAGGCTCTTCTTTAGTTGCAGTGCATGGGCTGCTCATCGTAGTGGCATGGGTTCTAGGGCTTCAGGAGTTGTGCAAGTGGGCTCAGTGGTTTTGGCTCCATGGGCTCTAGAGCACATGCTTAGCACTTGTGGTGCAAGGATTTCCTTGCCCTGAAGCATGTGGGATCTTCGGAGACCAGGGATTGAATTTGTGTCTCCTGCATTGGCAGGTGGATTATTTACCACTGAGTCACCAAGGAAGCTCTGATTTGTGGCTCTTAATCCTATTCTATTAATCTTTTTATGGGTTTTATGGGTGGCTCAGGTGATAAAGAATTTGTCTGTAATGCAGGAGACCTGGATTCGATCCCTGTTTGGAATATCCCCTGGAAAAGGGAAGGGCAACCCACTCCAGTATTCTTGCCTAGAGAATCCCATTACAGTCCAGGGGGTCACAAAGAGTCAGACATGACTGTGTGGCATGGCATTAATCTTTTTACAGTAATTTATGCTTATCTCATGCAATGCTAATATTAATAGCAAAAATATAAGATAGCCATTATTGCACTAATTTTCTAAATGACAAAACTTATGTTTTTAGGAATAGTTATTTTGCCCAATATCTGGCTAAACTTTGTTCTAATTCATTTCTGTGTTGCTCCATGGTTTCTGCTCATTCCACTAAATCAGATATAACTGTTATACAATGGAGTTTGAATAGAGTACACACAAAAGAATGACTAGAATGAGTTCAATATTATTTAATACCGAGTGCAATTGTTCATTTTTCCTTTCATTTATGCTCCTATTTTAAAATTTTATCTGGGTCTGGATCAATCCAAAAGAAGGTTATGAATCTTAATGCATAACCTAAGTATTTAAATCATGAAAGTGGCCACACCTGAGATTATTCCCTATTTAGGGTAAAAATCGTGTGGATAACATGACTTAGTTGCACTTTAGTACGTTTTCCCAGCCCTATTGTTATGCAAAAGCCCAAATAAAGAAGATACAAATGCTCTTAAGAAATCTCAAAAAGTATAAAACCACTTATTTGCTTTTAGAAAGCTCTTTAAAAGCCACAGCATCACGGTAGGAAAATAAGTTAGTTAAAAGGTACCCAATTTGCAAAAGGGCATTGCATTGCGTTTGCTTTTGATCTATTTTAAGGTATTCAGTGTATATGCCTTCACTGGGGATGTTGCATGACAGATGATTCTGTCACTAAGAAGAAAGATAATCATGTTTTTCAAAATTATCCTAAGAAAAATCAGAACACTCTTTGCAAGTAAAGGGACTCTATCTGAAATAAGATCTAGTAGAGACCCATTAATATTTTTTGAGATAAATCGTTTATTTCCTTATCCTAAATTGCACAGCAAAAGAGTTTTAAAGGACATGCTATTTATTTGCAAATAGTATTTTCCCCAAAGTGGTGGGAATAATCGGAACAGGAAAAAAATGATGCTAATGGCTTAGAAAGAATGTCAAATTGTAAGATGGCTTTATTATTCACACTCTGTCTTATGTGAATTGGAAACTATAATGATTGCAGGGAAATTAAAACATTTAATAATTATTTAATTGAGCATTTAACATTTTTTTCTTCCTTCAGCAGATACTAAATTAGCTTCTCTTTTGTGCTATTCACAGGTCTATTTCAGCATATTCAGGACATTACAAGTGAACCAAGGAATAAATACATCAAAATAAAAGTGATTGTTGCCTACTGAACTTGCATAGAATAATAATGACTCAATTGAATTCCTTTGATTTCTTCAAATTTTATTTGCCTTAAGCATGTTGTAGTTTGAAAAATGATTGTAAAATTGTGTACTAAAATTTAGAGGTGATTTTCTCAATTGTTTCCCATGTTATATTTATTTCCCCCTGAAGTAAATGGATACTTTTCCTTCATTGCCCATATTGAAAATTCCATTTGGAATTTAAAACAATTTTGATGACTATTGGCATAGTCAATAAAGCAGAAATAGATGTTTTTCTGGAACTCTCTTGCTTTTTCCATGATCCAGCGGATGTTGGCAATTTGATCTCTGGTTCCTCTGCCTTTTCTAAAAGCAGCTTGAACATCAGGGAGTTCACAGTTCACGTATTGCTGAAGCCTGCCTTGGAGAATTTTGAGCATTACTTTGCTAGCATGTGAGATGAGTGCAATTGTGCGGTAGTTTGAGCATTCTTTGGCATTGCCTTTCTTTGGGATTGGAATGAAAACTGATCTTTTCCAGTCCTGTGGCCACTGCTGAGTTTTCCAAATTTGCTGGCATGTTGACTGCAGCACTTTGACAGCATCATCTTTCAGGATTTGAAAGAGCTCAACTGGAATTCCATCACCTCCACTAGCTTTGTTCATAGTGATGCTTTCTAAGGCCTACTTGACTTCACATTCCAGGATGTCTGGCTGTAGCTGAGTGATCACACCATCGTGATTATCTGGGTCATGGAGATCTTTTTTGTGCAGTTCTTCTTTGTATTTTTGCCACCTCTTCTTAATATCTTCTGCTTCTGTTAGGTCCAGACCATTTCTGTCCTTTATTGAGCCCATCTTTGCATGAAATGTTCCCTTGGTATCTCTAATTTTCTTGAAGAGATCTCTAGTCTTTCCCATTCTATTGTTTTCCTCTATTTCTTTGCGTTGATCCCTGAAGAAGGCTTTCTTATCTCTCCTTGCTGTTCTTTGGAACTCTGCCTTCAGATGCTTATATCTTTCCTTTTCCCCTTTGCTTTTCACTTCCCTTCTTTTCAGAGCTATTTGTAAGGCCTCCTCAGACAGCCATTTTGCTTTTTTTGCATTTCTTTTTCTTGGGGATGGTCCTGATCCCTGTCTCCTGTACAATGTCACAAACCTCTGTAAATAGTTCATCCGGCATTCTGTCTGTCAGATCTACTCCATTAAATCTATTTCTTACTTCCATTGTATAGTCATGAGGGATTTGATTTAGGTCATACCTGAACGGTCGAGTGGTTTTCTTCACTTTCTTCAATTTCAGTCTGAATTTGGCAATAAGGAATTCATGACCTGAGTCACAGTCAGCTCTCGGTCTTAATTTTGCTGACTGTATAGAGCTTCTCCATCTTTGGCTGCAAAGAATATAATCAATCTGATTTCAGTCTCGACCATCTGGTGATGTCCATGTGTAGAGTCTTCTCTTGTGTTGTTAGAAGAGGGTGTTTGCTATGACCAGTGTGTTCTCTTGGAAGAACTCTATTAGCCTCTGCCCTGCTTCATTCTGTATCCCAAGGCCAAATTTGCCTGTTACTCCAGGTGTTTCTTGACTTCCTACTTTTGCATTTCAATCCTCTGTAATTAAATGGACCTCTTTTCTGGGTGTTAGTTCTAGAAGATCTTGTAGGTCTTCATAGAACTGTTCAACTTCATCTTCTTCAGCATTACTGGTCAGGGTATAGACTTGGATTACCGTGATATTGAATGGTTTGCCTTGGAAACAAACAGAGCTCATTCTGTCGTTTTTCAGATTGTATCCAAGTACTGCATTTTGGACTCTTTTGTTGACCATGATGGCTACTCCATTTCTTCTAAGGGATTCCTGCCCACAGTAGTAGATATAATGGTCATCTGAGTTAAATTCACCCATTCCAGACCATCTTAGTTCACTGATTCCTAGAATGTTACTGTTCACTCTTGTCATCTCCTGTTTGACTACTTCAAATTTGCCTTGATTCATGGACCTAACATTCCAGGTTCTTATGCAATATTGCTCTTTACGGCATCAAACCTTTCTTCTATCACCAGTCCCATCCACAACTTGGTGTTGTTTTTGCTTTGGCTCCATTCTTTCATTCCTTCTGGAGTTATTTCTCCACCGAACCCCAGTAACATATTGGGCACCTACCGACCTGGGGAGTTCTTCTTTCAGTGTCCTATCTTTTTGCCTTTTCATACTGTTCATGGGGTTCTCAAGGCAAGAATACTGAAGTGGTTTGCCATTCCCTTCTCCAGTGGACCACATTCTGTCAGACCTCTCCACCACGACCCATCTGTCTTGGGTGGCCCTATATGGCATGGATTGAGTTAGATGAGGCTGTGTTCCATGTGATCAGATTGGCTAGTTGTCTGGGATTATGATTTCAGTCTGTCTGCCTCTGATGCCCTCTCTCAGTGCCCTCTCTTACTTGGCTTTCTCTTACCTTGGATGTGGGGTATCTCTTCACGGCTGTTCCAGCAAAGCACAGCCATTGCTCCTTACTTATATGCAGAATACATCATGAGAAAAGCTGGGCTGGAGGAATCACAAGCTGGAGTCAGGATTGCCAGGAGAAATATCAATAATCTCAAATATGCAGATGACACCACCCTTATGGCAGAAAGTGAAGAAGAACTAAAGGGCCTCTTGATGAAAGTGAAAGAAGAGAGTGAAAAAGTTGGCTTAAAACTGAACATTCAGAAAACTAAGATCATGGCATCCAGTCCCATCACTTCATGGCAAATAGATGGAGAAACAGTGGAACCAGTGGCTGACTTTATTTTGGGGGGCTCCAAAATCACTGCAAATGGTGACTGCAGCCATGAAATTAAAAGACGCTTACTCCTTGGAAGAAAAGTTATGACCAACCTAGATAGCATATTCAAAAGCAGAGACATTACTTTGCCAACAAAGGTCCATCTATTGAAGGCTATGGTTTTTCCAGTTGTCATGTATGGATGTGAGAGTTGGACTGTGAAGAAAGCTGAGTGCTGAAGAATTGATGCTTTTGAACTGTGGTGTTGGAGAAGACTCTTGATCATCCCTCGGAGTGTGAGGAGATCCAACCAGCCCAACCTAAATGAGATCAGTCCTGGGTGTTCATTGGCAGGACTGATGTTGAAGCTGAAACTCCAATACTTTGGCCACCTGATGGGAAGAGCTGATTTGTTGGAAAAGACTCTGATGCTGGGAAAGATTGAGGGCAGGAAGAGAAGTGGATGACAAAGAGTTAAATGGTTACATGACATCACTGACTCAGTGGACAAGGGTTTGTGTGGACTCTGGGAGTTGGTGATGGACAGGGAGGCCTGGTGTGCTGCAGTTCATGGGGTTACAAAGAGTCAGACAGAACTGGGAGACTGAACTGAAACTGAAACTGAATGAACTTGCAGTAGGATATATTCCAGGCAAGGTGAAGTATCTTGGATTACTCAATGCAGGTGATGAGAACTGGCTGGATTTTGAAGTTTTGTGATCAATTATCTGTGAGGATGTTTCTAGAAGAGATTAATATTTGAATTGGTAGTCTGAATAGAAGAGAAAATTGGAGAAAGAGCATATTTGCTTTCTATGTGAGCTAAGATGTCTGTCTTCTCTCATCTAGAACAGTTGCACTCCTGGTTCTTAGATCTACACCTTGCACCTAGACTTGCACTATTGTGCTCCCTGGTCCTCTGGCTTTTGGACTCAGAATGAATTTAATCTCTCTTTCCAGTGGTTCTCTGGCTTCTAGACAGCAGATTATATGATTTATTGGCCTCTGTAATTAATGGCCTGAGATGCTCTGAAGGCATAAATTAGTTACATGAAGAAATTATCCAAATGCCCATGGTCCCTACTCCTATTCCATTGCTTTCTCTCCCCAGGTTCCCAGCCTGCACCTCTAGTCTTGTGGGAAATTCTCTATGATCACTTGACCAAAGAGGAGAAAACCTAGTTTACGGTTGGTCCTGAAGAATATTCAGGCACCACCCCAAACTAGACAGCTGTAATGCTGTAAGTCTTCTCTGGGATAACCCTGAAGGACAGTGATGAAGGGAAATTCTCACAGAGGACAGAATTTCAGGAACAAAGTCATTGTTTGCTTTACTTATAAGCATAAATGGTCAGACATGGAATTATATACTGATTCATAGGGCTTCTCCTGTGACTCAGCTGGTAAAGAATCCACCTGCAATACCGGAGGCCTGGGTTTGATACCTGGGGTTGGAAGATACCCTGGAGAAGGGAAAGGCTACCCATTCCAGTATTCTGGCCTGGAGAATTCCATGTACTGTATAGCCAGGGGGTTGCAAAAAGTTGGACACGACTGAGAAACTTTCACTCACTCACTCACATTCATAGGCTTTAGTCAATGGTTGAACAGAAGGTCAGGGACGTGAAAGAAACATGATTGAAAAACGGTGATGGAAGAAATCTGAGGAAGAAATATGTGAATAGACCCCTTCGAATGGGCAAAAAAAATATGAAGATATTTGTGTCCTAAGGCAAATGTCACCAAAGATGACCTCAGCAGAGGATGAGGTCAATAATCAAGTGGTTAGGATGGCCTAGTCTGTGGATACCAGTTATTCCTCAGCTACTTCTGTCATTGCTCAGTGGGCTGATGAACAAAGCGGCCTGGGGACAGGGATGGAAGTTGTGTACGCACTCTATTGTGTGTCTAGGTAGATTTATTGCAGGAAGGGGAACCCCTTCCAAAGCCCAAGAATGGGCTCTTGTCTAACACTCAGAAATGAATTGTCTGAAGAGACACATGCTGACAAAGCAAGAGAATTTTTTAGGAAAGGGAACTGGGGTGGAAAGCAGGAGAGTAAAGGAACCCAGGAAGACTGCTCTGCCATGTGGTTTGCAGTCTCAGGTGTTAGGCTGATGGGATTAGTTTCTGGATTGTCTCTGGCCAATCATTCTGACTCAACATCCTTCCTGGTAGAGTGTGCACCACTTAGTCAAGATAGATTCCAGTGAGGATTCTGGGAGGTTGGTAGGACGTATGGTCGGGCATCTCTTTTTGCCTTTTCTCAAATTCTTCTAGTTGGTAGTGGTTTGTTAATTCCATGTTCCCTACCAGGATCTTCTGTCTTAATGTAACTCATGCAAATGGTTACTGTAATGCCTGGCCAGGATGTGCAATTTCAGACAGTGTTTCTCCCCTAACAATTATGGTGTCAGAATCAAAGATATTCCCTATGCCTGGTCTGAAGGTCAATAAATGTCTCCCATGCATCTGAATAGCACAGAAGTATCAGGGACATATGAATCTAAAAGAATATCTCAGGTATAATCTGTGTGGGCTTAGGACCGAGGTCTGAATGGATTGAAGGTATTTTTGTAGATGCTTGAGTGGATTTTTGGCTTTGGGAACTATACCTAACATCCACACTGAAATCAGTTGAAAAGTACAAATTTTGATATAATCTCCTAGAAAAGTATAGATGGTCAACATGATTAATACCAAATTTCTGATAGAAAGGTAACTCAAAATAAAATTTAGGAGAATTTCTAGAAAATACAGTTATATTAATTAAATCCTCTATATTTTTTACACTTAATAATTATCAAATTTTAAATGATAATACTAGTTATTGTCCAAGTATTTAAAATAATTTTTATTTTGTACTGGGATTGTCTCTTTGGTCCTAGTCTTTTACTTGTTGGTTCTAATAAGATGTTAGAGTCTACAAAATTCTGTCTAAAATAGTCTTACTGCCCCTGCTTTTTGAAAGACTTGCTTCTTATGGATCATAAGAATAAAAATTTGGGACTTCAGATCCTTCCACATTCTGCCTGTCAATGAATAAGTATAACACTATGTAATAATACCTAAGTCCTTTCTCCATTCTGAACTCAATCCAAGTCTGTTATTTGATTTTGCAAATGGATTCTGAACATGGGCCTGTTTAATCAGATGACCATTTTCCTATTCTTTTTTATTTAACTGCTGAGTGGTGGACCTATATTTGGGAGGGCAGTGATTTCATTACACCAACAGAGGGAACTGTCATTCCAGCAAAACAACAAAAGCCAAGTTGGCTAAGGGAGAATGTTCCCTATCACACTGAAGAAGCCATGAGAAAAATGCTGCCAAAATGTCACCTCCCACACAAAGACTACAGGATTACAGAAATCTAATTAGCCATTTCATTAAGCAAGTCCTGTCTGTGGAAATGGTAAACAATGGGCACTCGGAAGCATCCATTCATCAGAAATCTATGGAACTGTCAAGGAGACTGTTCAATAATTTGTTCCCTGTGTTTTTTCAGGTGGTAAAGGTGGGGCTAGCAGGGTTGAGTGACTTATTCAAAGTGACTTATCTCAGGTTTTTAGAAACTGAGGGCACTTCAGGGTGCTAAATCCACTCTTGTGAATACATTGACAATGATTCTTTAGAAATTTTGTTCCTTTTTTTTTTTTTCTTCATCCTGCACAAACTAATTAGGTAAATTTATAGACATGATGTTCCAAGGGTCACATTTGACAGAAATCATCCAAAACATACTATTTGGCACAATTGTATTTTCATATGGCACTTACACTGTCTACTGATTATCCTATTAGGTTACAACTCTTCAGAGGCATCTACTTCATCCTACTCAGTTTTGAATCCATTGGTTGTAGTGTCTGAGACATTTTTGAAGTAATAACAAAGTGAATGAAACAATTTTGAAAGAAAAAAACGATTTTAACTTTAAAATTAAAAAAGTGGTATGGATCTAAGAGAAATGGGAGGTAATTAATGCATTGTTATAATTTATTGAGACAACTGACCTGGCCTTCAATTTCATTTTCTAGTAAAATGTGAAGAATTGTCACTGAATTTTGATGAGGATGTTATTACAGATGAAAAGCACTGAAATAGACAGTGGTCAAGCTTCTGTGATTGCACCTTTTTACGTCAGGGCCTGTTAGTGTCTCTTTAAAGAGTACTACATATTCCAAAACACACAGCGATTGGAGCCAGTTGTGATTTCTCTGGTGTGATTGGTGGCCGCTGCTTTGTCACTTGACAACATTTCTCAGGATTTTAGACTGAGTTCATGGTGAGATTGTAAGACTATTCCAGTTGCCTTCAGGGTGTGACTCTCAATGTTTCCATGAAGGAGACAAAGTATGGTTTATATTGGGAAATATATAAAGAAAAATGAGGAAATGTTCCTTCCAAAAAAAGGAAGCCAAAGCAAAACCAAAAATCAAAATGTTGACAGTTAGATAAAAAGTAATGGGAGGAAAGGGAAAACCTAGATGTGAGTTGATGGATATTGGGAATGGCCGTAAAAGGTAGACAAGATTATCAACAGAAAGTACATTTAAGTCATCTAATGTTTATACTGGAGAAGGCAATGGCACCCCACTCCAGTACTCTTGCCTGGAAAATCCCAGGGACGGAGGAGCCTGGTGGGCTGTAGTCCATGAGCTCACTAAGAGTCGGACACGACTAAACGACTTCAGTTTCACTTTTCATTTTCATGCCTTGGAGAAGGAAATGGCAACCCACTCCAGTACTCTTGCCTGGAGAATCCCAGGGATGGAGGAGCCTGGTGGGCTGCCGTCTATGGGGTCGCACAGAGTCGGACACGACT
The DNA here is from genome assembly GCF_014754425.2 of Oryx dammah. Classification (NCBI taxonomy): domain Eukaryota; kingdom Metazoa; phylum Chordata; class Mammalia; order Artiodactyla; family Bovidae; genus Oryx; species Oryx dammah. The sequence continues at coordinate 66,321,956 of NW_024070201.1, forward strand.
GAAGCGACTTAGCAGCAGCAGCAATGTTTATATTATTGGAGATAAACTACTCTCAGTACATTAAATAATAATTTGTTGCCACTAAAGTTGTGGGGAGACTTTGAATTTTAGAACAACTTAAATTTTACATGAATGCCAGGATTCTGGTTACATTTAAATCAAGGATGACTCTACATAGAAAGTATGATGACTGTTGTGGTCACTGCCAGGATGATTATGAAGTGAGAAGTTTCAATAAGCACATTAGCATTTTTTGCACAGAATGCTATAATAGCCCATTTGACTAATTTGGGAGGCAGCAGTTTAGGTGTCATGAACATAGTGCAAATATTCTTCTCTATAAGAACCAAACTTTTATTTTTCTCATCTTATATTTGTATCTCAGAATATAACAGGACAGGAAAAAAAGGCCAAAATTCTGACCACGCAAGTGTTTACATCTGTAGGAACCAGACACTAGGATTCAGCCCCAGAAGTTTAAGACACTGATACTTGCAAAGTTCACTTGCAGGAAAATAAAATTCTATTCAAATAATAGACTGGTAATTCAGGACATTTAATTTTTTCTAGATATATTGAATTTGTTCAAAAACTAATTTTCTACCTAGGCACCAGAGCAAAAAAACAAATCTAATAATGGAGTATTGGTTTAGAATACCAAACAATGAGATTAATGAAATAATGCAGTATATTAGAGGAAATTACATTAAAGAAACTTTAAATAACAGAATTGATTACTTTAAGTTCTAAAGTAAAAAATAAATTATATTTTAAAAAAAGGTTTCTTCTTTTGCCTTTATAGATATTCAAGAGAAGATGCCTTTTTAAAGACTGAACATGTGTACACCCATGGCGGATTAATGTTGATGTGTGGCAAAACTAATACAATATTGTAAAGTTAAAAAAAAAAAGACTGAATCTGAGCTGGCATCCTTGTAGGGGATTATCTATTAACCATTTTATTGACTAGGATTAATGATGATGTCCTTCAATTAAGTACAATTATTTTTGTTTGAACTAAGGTCTCCTGGATATTTTACTGTCATCAGTTTTGATCAGGAAGAGATAATGCATATAATATATAATATATATAAATATTATATTTCTTAGTGAAAATAAATTCAAAGCAACATTTTCCCTTTTTCCCTGAATTCTAACTTTCATGTGAAACTGAAATGTTTTTAAACAAAATCATAGTCCTATGAATTAAGATCTATTATTGTCTCCACCAAACAGTGGTCTCAATTTCTTAATCTATAAAATGGAGCTAATAATATACACCCTTCAAAATGTCATCCAAATTTTAGAGCGAACAAATAATGGATTTGGAAATAATTCTACTTTAGGAGAAAATGGTATGCTCTCCTATATTACTCATATGGATAGCAGAGACTCTTTCAATTGAACTCTAATTAATCACCCTTTTGAAATGTAAGAGCTCTTCTTCTAGGAAAGAAACTGATGCTCAAAACACACTACACACTTATGACAAGTTTCAGGTTGACTGTGCCTTAGCAGAGTGATTCTCAAAGTGTCGTCTAGGAAGATTTGGACATTCTTAACATCCTTTTAGGTATCTATGTTGTTGTTGCTGTTCAGTCACTAAATTGTGTCCAAGTCTTTGTGACCCCATGGACTGGAGCACGCCAGGATCCTTTGTCCTCCACTATCTACTGGAGTTTACTCAAATTCATGTCCATTGAGTGGATGATGCTATCTAACCATCTCATCCTCTGCTGCCCTCTTTTGCCTTCAATCTTTCCCAACATCAGTCTATTCCAATAACTTGGCTCTTCACATCAGGTGGTCAAAGAATTGGAGCTTGAGCATCAGTCCCTCCAATGAATATTCAAGGTTGATTTTCTTTAGGATGGACTGGTTTGATCTCCTTGCAGTCCAAGGGGCTCTCAATAGTCTTCTCCAACACCACAAATTGAAAGCATCAGTTCTTCAGCATTCAGTTTTCTTTATGATCCAAATCTCACATCCGTACATGACTACTGGAAAAACAACTTTAAGTATAAGGACTTATGTCAGGAAAGTGATGTCTCTGCTTTTCAATATGCTGCCTAGGTTTGTCATACCTTTCCTTCCAAGGAGCAAACATTATTTAATTTCTATGAGATCAAACTGCTTTCATAATAATATTAAGACATCAATGGACTTTTTTCATTGTGCTGACATTTATCCTGATGTTACAAAAACGAAAGTGGTAAAACTGTGCCATAGAAAGAATCATGACAGTCATGCCAGGCCCTACTAATTAATCACCATGTTCTTCACCATGTCAACTAAAAATTGGCACTTGCTGTTGGCACTTGCTATCTACCTCCACAGGACTAAATTGTATGCTACTTCAGTTGCTGAGCTTCAACACCCCCTGAAAGGAGTTCAGGGTGGAAAGTAGAAGTGAGGCACTCTGTGCTCTGGGAAAAACTGGCAGAACAGGCCTTCAGAGAATAAATATTTTTAGGAGCTGATTTTATGAGCCCAATTCTTGTATCTCCTCATATCTAGAAAAGCACTAAAATCCTTCACGCTGACTAATGTTCCCTGTGACTATCAGAAACCTTCTGCAAAAAGATATTGCATGTACTCCCCCTTCACCAAAATCACATATTTACTGATCTTCACTGCTTCTGTGGAGCAGTTTCTCAGAGTTATCTGAGGTGCTGTCTACTGCGCTATAGTCCTCATTTTGCCCCAAATAAAACATCACTTGCAACTCTCACATTGTGTTTGTTTTTTTTTTTTTTACTCAGCAACCAAATACACACTAACAAAAATCAATGGCAGTAATACACATGAATGTCCTTGATGGAAAAGTGAAAAATATTAACTGTATAAAATAACACTTTTGTAAATTTTATTTTATTTAGTATTTTGTGTTGCAAAATGGGAAGTACTTTGTGAAAAACCATACTAAGTGGCTGTCTGTAGGAAAAGCACTTGTATGATTGTTTGTCATGCTGAATTAGTTGCTTTTTTCCCATAGCACCACTTTTTCCTGAGAAAGCAACTGATAGGAGAACTATACACATTGACAGGTACTTGTGGACTTTTCTCTAGAAAGGAACAAATCAACCTATAACCATTATGAAAAGAGTAGACTTTTTTAAAGGTTATAGGACTGCAAGGAGATTCAACCAGTCCATTCTAAAGAAGATCAGTCCTGGGTGTTCTTTGGAATGAATGATGCTAAAGCTGAAACTCCAGTACTTTGGCCACCTCATGTGAAGAGTTGACTCATTGGAAAAGACTCTGACGCTGGGAGGGATTGGGGGCAGGAGGAGAAGGGGACGACAGAGGATGAGATGGCTGGATGGCATCACTGATTCGATGGACGTGAGTTTGAGTGAACTCTGGGAGATGGTGATGGACAGGGAGGCCTGGCGTCCTGTGATTCATGGGGTCGCAAAGAGTTGGACATGACTGAGCAACTGAACTGAACTGAACTGATAGGTTGACTTTGTATCAATGAGTGTATCAAATGTATCAATGATACAATTTGATATTTCAACTGAGAATAAGCATTTTAGAAGACTTGTATCTGCCATATGAGACGGACAATTTCTCAGAAATTAAAAGTGTATCTGATAAAATCTGTAGAATTTTATACAAATGCAATTTTTGACACAATTAATTGAGTCAACATTTGGAAGCTGTACATAACTCAGTGAATCAGTATGAAGAATTCATGGTGGTATAGATCTTTTGAGAAGTAAAAAATCTATTCAATGTATTTTTATGTAATATAGCAAGAAAAGTTCATTGATAAGAACTCAGATTTTACATTAAAAGTAACCTTTAAGAAGCTGTCCTTTGGTGTATTTTCTCAGAGCATGAGCAATGATATCCAAAATAATATTAACAGACTTTGCAAGTACTACTACCACGTCTAAATATATATCCATTTGTGTGACTGGGTTTCTTTTTTGTTTGTTTCATTTTGTTTTGTTTTAATATACCTCAACCTTAGTAGCACATCACGGCAGATTGAAAATCCAGCTGTCTTCTATTAAACAAGTCCTTCAAGATTTGAGATTTGTGGGGGGAAAAAAAAGGAAAAAAAAAGGAAAGAAAAAAATAAAAAAAAAGAACGCTCCTCTTCTTATGAGTTATTTTTGTTTTAAATACAACTACCTTTCATAACAGCTCAGATGGCAAAGAATCCGCCTGCAGTGCCGGAGACCTGGCTTCAGTTCCTGGTTTGGGAAGATCTCCTGGGAGAAGGGTTGGCTACCCACTCCAGTATTCTTGCCTGGAGAATTCCATGGACAGAGGAGACTGGCAGGCTACATTCCATAGGGTTGCAAAGAGGTGCACAGGACTGAGTGACTTTCGCTTTCACTTATTATTTTAAGTAAATAAGTATTAAAAAAGTTCTCAGTCATAATGCCAAATATGAATAGTATTGGTAGATATAACCACATAAACAAAGACTCCTTAGGATCCTCGATATTTTTAAGACTGTAATGACTCTTGAGGCCAAAATGTATGAAAATTGTGATTCAAGTACATCATGTACTTTTATTCCCTTCTAAAGAGGACTAATGAATTTCCAAACCACTGATATCTTTTGCTTTAAATAATTAATAAAACATATTCACAATGTTTATGTGTCAATAGTTTTAATTTCTGTTTCTTTGAAAAAAGTAAATAAATTTTTTCAAGAATAGCTGATAGATTAGATATGGTTGAAGGAAGTGTAGAATAATGAGGGGAAATAGTATAAAAATCTCGAAGGAGTCAATGTCTTAAATTCTTACTACCTCTTTTAGAAAACTCAAATTAATAATCTTATGTACACCAAAATTCATATTATGCAAGAAAATAAAGTGAAACTGGAGTTAGCAGAACCACACTACTAGAAATATGCCCTGGAAAGATCTTTATCTAGGATAAAGGTAAACTGGCTCACGCTGATCCTATGTATTTTAACTAACAAAGTATTCAAAGTAATTATGCATTGTTTTTAGTGACAACATATTTTGACCAATTTTGAAAATAATTGACTAAATACTAGTCATGCTAGCAGTTGATTTGACCCCCCAGTTTTGTTACAGTTCACAAAAAGGAAGATTAGAAATTAATAATCCTCCATAGTATTTCTTGTAATTAATATAGCATAACTAATACATCTAATTATTTGATATTTAAATCTACCTCTTTGTGAGATTATTTACATAAAATAAACCCATTCAACTTTGGTATGTGTTTTGATAATTACTATCAAATACAGCCATCCCACCAAGCTTGAAATAGGACATATCCATTATCTCAGAAGAATTCTTCATGTATAAAATCCTCTAATCCTTACCAAATAGAAAATCAGCATAATAATTTCATTTGACATAGATTCTGTTCAGTTCAGTTCAGTCGCTCAGTCATGTCCGACTCTTTGCAACCCCATGGATTGCAGCATCCCAGGCTTCCCTGTCCATCACCAACTCCCAAAGCTTGCTCAAACTCATGTCTATTGAGTTGGTGATGCCATCCAATCATCTCATTCTCAGTTGTCCCTTTCTCCTCCTGCCTCAACCTTTCCCAGCATCAGGGTCTTTTCAAATGAGTCAGTTCTTCCCATCAGGTGGCCAAAGTATTGGAGTTTCAGCTTCAGCATCAGTCCTTCCAATGAGCATTCAGGACTGATTTTTTTTTAGGATAGACTGGTTGGATCTCCTTGCAGTCCAAGGGACTCTCCACAACCACAGTTCAAAAGCATAATTCTTCAGCGCTCAGCCTTTAGTCCAACTTTCACATCTGTACATGACTACTGGAAACACCATAGCTTTGACTAGACAGAACTTTGTTAGCAAACTAATGTCTCTGCTTCTTAATATGCTGTCTGGGTTGATCATAACTTTTCTTTCAAGGATCAAGTGTCTTTTAATTTCATGGCTGCAGTCACCATCTGCAGTGATTTTGGAGCCCCCCAAAATAAAGTCTCTCACTGTTTCCATTGTTTCGCCATCCATTTGCCATGAAGGGATGGGGCCAGATGCCATTATCTTAGTTTTCTGAATGTTGAGTTTAAGCCAACTCTTTCACTTTCATCAAGAGACTCTTTAGTTCTTCTTCACTTTCTGCTATAAGTGTGGTGTCATCTGAATATCTGAGATTATTGATAATTCTCATGGAAGTTTTGACATAGGTTAGTTTTGCCTTAGACTGGATTCCATATAAATGCAATGATACATTATTCTAGTATAAGCATTTTATTATAAAGGATAATAAAGGATGCAAATGAACACCAAAATGAAGAGGTACACAGAAGAGTTCTAGAAGGATTCCAAGCACAGAATCATTGGTCCCTATGCAGTTGGGGTGTGCTATATTCTCAGCATCAAACCAGAAATTCTCCAAATTTTGTAGTTTATATATTTTATGGAGGCTTTATTACATAGGCATGATTGATTATTAACTCTATCTCCAGCTCCTTTCACCCTCCCAGAGATTAGGAGGTGGGGTTGGAATTTCCAAACTTCTAATCATGGCTTGGTCTTTTTCATGACCAGCCCCTCCCCAATACCAAGAGCCTACCCAGAGTTGCCTCTTTATAACAAAAGTTGCTCCTGTTACCTAGAAAACTGCAAGGGATTTGGGAGCTCTGTCTAAGACACTGCTGTCACTCTGGATATTACAAGGGTTTTAGGAGGTTTATTTCAAGAATCCAGGTAAAAGACCAATGTTACACATACACAAAAATACACCTAGCACCACTTTCACTCATGAAATTACAAGGGTTTTAGAAGCACTGTCAGGAATAGAGACAATGCTGCTGCTGCTAAGTGGCTTCAGTCCTGTCCAACTCTGTGCGACCCCATAGACGGCAGCCCACGAGCACTCCCCCTCCCCACCGCTCCCACACCTTCTCCGGGATTCTCCAGGCAAGAACACTGGAGTGGATTGCCATTTCCTTCCCCAATGCATGAAAGTGAAAAGTGAAAGTGAAGACGGTCAGTCGTGTCCAACTCTTAGCGACCCCATGGACTGCAGCCCACCAGGCTCCTCCGTCCATGGGATTTTCCAGGCAAGAGTACTGGAGAGACAATAGGTATGTAATGTCTTACCATGTCTAAGCATTAATGTGGGTTACATTCTGTTATAGATCAATTTAGAAAGAATTATTTCTTAATAAAGAATCATCATTTTGTCAAAAACATTTTCTACATCTGTTGAAGAGATCATGTACTGTTTCTCCTGTATATTGTGATATAGTAAACTACATGGATGTATACTGGAATTTAAACTCAATTCTTCATATCAGGAATACACTCCCCTTGGTCATGAAATATTAATTTTTGGAAATAGATGATTAAATTTTCAGAGGAATTTTATATCTATTTCTTGAAGAATATTGGTGTTTGAGTTTCTTTTATATTATATTTGTTATCAAGGTTGTAGTTGTAGAATATTCTTTGTTATTTCAAGTATTTGAATTTTCTGAATCTTGTTTTATGGCTCACAGTTTGATCTACTCTGTTAAATGTTCTATACGCACTTGAAAAGATAATTTGTTGTGCCATTTAAGGCTATCAATTAAGTCAAGTTAGTTGGTAGAGCTTTTCAAGTTATTGTATAAGTCTTTTATTTGTAAGTTATTTGTAGTTGCTATTCATTCTGTCAGTCACTATACCCAACCTGTTAAAACTGCCAACAGTAGTTATTTCTTTTCTGAATTTTCCATTTTGTTTCATGTATTTTTAAGCTTTGTTATTAGGTACATGCACATTTAAAATTGCTAAATATTCTTTTATAAATTGATTATTTTAGAATTATGAAGTGTTTTGCTTTATCATCATCTTTCCTTTTTGTTGTTATTTTGTGGTGTATATATATATATATATATATATCAGAGAAGGCAATGGCACCCCACTCCAGTACTCTTGCCTGGAAAATCCCATGGATGGAGGAGCCTGGTAGGCTGCAGTCCATGGGGTCGTGAAGAATCAGACATGACTGAGCGACTTCACTTTCACTTTTCACTTTCATGCACTGGAGAAGAAAATGGCAACCCACTCCAGTGTTCTTGCCTGGAGAATCCCAGAGATGGGGGAGCCTGGTGGGCTGCTGTCTATGGGGTCGCACAGAGTCAGAGATGACTGAAGCGACTGAGCAACAGCAGCATATATATATATATGTGTGTGTGTATATATATCTTCTTATGTATATATTCTTTTGTATATATATATTCTTATATATATATTCTCTTATGTATATATTCTTTGGACTTCCCAGGTGGCTTAAATGGTAAAGAATCTGCCTGCCAATGCAGGAAATGCTGGAGAGATGAGTTCAGTTCCAGGGTCAGGAAGATCCCCTGGAGGAGGAAATAGCAAGCCACTCCACTATTCTTGGTTGAAGAATACCGTGAACAGAGGAGCCTGGCCGGCTACAGTCCATGGGGTCACAAAGAGTCAGTCACGGCTGAGTGACTAGACATATATTCTTTATTTCATATGCACTTGTGTTCTTTTTACTTGACAGTGTCAATAGCTACATGAAGGAATAGTGGGGTTTTAACTAAATCAAAGAGTTTCCCAGGTGGCTCAGTGGTAAAGAATCTGCCTGCAATGCAGGAGACTCAGATTCTACCTCTAGGTCCAGAAGATCTCCTGGAGAAGGAAATGGCAATCCATTCCAGTATTTTTGCCTAGGAAATTCCATGGACAGAGGAGCCTGGTGGGCTCTAGTCCATGGGTCACAAAAGAACCAGATTCGGCTTAGCAACTAAACAGTAACAACAAGTATTATTGTTAGCTAAGTACCTTTGTAGATGTCTGAGGGCCAAGAAAGCATGCACCTCTGATTTGAAAATATTATTACTGATGTATGCAACTTCTTATAAACAGTTAAAATTCTTGTATTTTGCATTAAAGAAACTTATGTTCTTTGTTGGTATTTGATACATTGTTCTATCAACAACTATATGGTGACATTTAAGGTTTTCATTTTTAGTTCATCATAGAATAATTATTTTGTTAAGCATTTTTGACATTACCACTAGTTCACTTAAACCAAAGCTATTTTTTCCTATTTTATCCATTGTTAGCTTTTTCTTGCTTGCTTTATTTTAAACATTAATAGTAATTGCATTACATTTTTAAATAGGCAATATCCTGTGTTCACTGCATTTCCTAATCTACTGAGCTCCAGTAAGAGCTTTGACAACTTGTGCAATCAGACTTTCCAAAGAATTTTTTTAAGTCTCTAATTCACTCTACTTAAAAACTTGCTGTAATATTTAGAGTTGTTTCTGTATTCTAGTATTGATTAAAGACCAATCTAATATTTGGTCCTAGAGTTGATTTTAGATAATATATTATCAATAATAGAAACCAAAAATCATTTTTATAATCAGTGAGAATGTGGGATACCAGTAGTCACTGGTTTTCAGTAGATAGTAACTTATATGTATAATTGTTTAGAATGGTATATCTTTTGAAGACAAGCTTTGAGAGTCCAAGGTGCTAACCCAGCAGAATTTGAGGTTAGAATTAGGCTAAATGACAGAGACTGAACGGCTGCCTCTGACTTCTCCAGAGACATAGCTATAAAATAATTTCAGAGCTTAAAAGTCTTGGCTCCATCCTCATCAGAGAAAACTACTGTAATCGTTTATCATGTAGGAAAAGTATCAATCGTTTTTAAGCCTGAAACAAAGTTCTTTTGTTTAAATTAAAACAAATGTAAATTTATAATTTCATTAAGCGTGATATTGTGAGTAAATAAGTTAAATAAGAAAGAGTGAAATCCAGGTCATTGTAATAGGAATATTTGAATGAATTAAGATGAATGAAAAATATCAAATTCTTTGAGACTCCCTTACTAGATGTGCGGCAGCCCTTTCACATATCTTGCAGCCTGCATGGTTATAGAGACTACAGTGTTTTCATCTGAGAGATAATAATGTTTTCATGTGAGCGTTCTTCAAGAGGATAGTGTTCTTCACAAGATCACAGCCAAATCCAGACACATAGCTAGACATCAAAAATCAGCTTTCCCTATGCAGATGAAAAATCTGGATTAGGAGAATATAGCATGGACATGGAAAGAATTTAAAGAATCTATCATCAAGGCACCTCACTCCAGTACTCTTGCCTGGTAAATCCCATGGACGGAGGAGCCTGGAAGGCTGCAGTCCATGGGGTCGCTGAGGGTCAGACACAACTGAGCGACTTCACTTTCATTTTTCACTTTCCACTTTCCACTTTCATGCATTGGAGAAGGAAATGGCAACCCACTCCAGTGTTCTTACCTGGAAAATCCCAGGGACGGGGGACCCTGGTGGGCTGCCATCTATGGGGTCGCACAGAGTCGGACACGACTGAAGTGACTTAGTAGTAGCAGCATCATCAATCTATTATCTATCTATTTGTCTCTCTTTGTCTCAACCTGGGACTAGTTTTAGAAATTGAATGAATTAATTTTGAGGCTTTAAATCAAATTAAGGGGCATTATGTTAGATTTGACCAAATTAATCAACATAGATGTATTTATCTGATAATCTGAAATCAGTATGTTAGCTTGAGAGCAGTCAATGGCTTTAGTAATTTACTTGTTGGTTGACTATAAACTGGATTTAGTGGCAATTTCTAATACATTCTGCTGTGTCTGGTCTGCTGTTAAACCCACCCGATAAGTTCTGGTTTTCACATATTATACTTTTCCATTTCTTGAATTCCTATTTAATTTGATTTTTATAGACTCCAGTTCTCTTGTGAAATTCTTCAATTAGCATCACTTTTCTCCCTTTCATGAACATAATAATCATAAATATTTAAAGCTCTTGTCAATCACTTTCAGTATCTGGACTATCTAGACTAGTCAATTCTATTTCTATTTTCCTTTTTTTAAAATTTTTATTTTCCATTAATGTCTTTTTAAAAAATCATAATAATTTATTAAGGAATTCTAGATGTTAAGTGTGAAAAGTGTAGTGATTCAAGATGATTTCACTTCCTCTAAAATGAGTTCACCTTACTGACCACTAGCAAAATGGAGTGGAGGAAAATTCAAGGAGGTACTGAGCTGAGCTGGGCTATGGTACAGCTCTGATAAGGCTCAGCTTACTCAGTTTGTCTGTATATTACCCCAACACTCTAGGGTTTTCAGCTAGCAGTTCAATGTATATTGAAGGGCTTTCCTCCCCACTGGATCCTAAACTCTAAATCAGTCAATTTCATTTACATTGGATAAATATTCTAAACTGGAAACCCATCAAGTACTTGAAACTGCTTCCAATAAACTTAAAAAATTCTCCAATTTACCTCCTCATTCATTCCTTTTACTGGGATTTTCTTGAAGTTTTGCACCTGATTTCTCAGAATTGTATCCATGCCCCAAACCAGTAAGTAGTCTCAGGATAGGAGGTGTAGAAGGTGATGCTGTCTGCTCAAACTTCTGAGACCCTGAGGTTCTCCCAATGCCTGTGTCTTAAGTCATTTAGTTATCTCTGAATCTTTCCACTGCCTGAAAGTAGATAAATTGTGTATTTTTAAAAATACAGTTTATAGCTATTCTATGACGAAGCACTTGTCTGCTGGCTCACATTTGCTATCTGAAAATGGAATTTGCAACTATTTCTTTACTTTCAGTATAGCCAAAGGGAATTGTTGCTGCTGCTGCTGCTGCTGCTGCTGCTGCTAAGTCGCTTCAGTCATGTCCGACTCTGTGGGACCCCATAGACGGCAGCCCACCAGGGTCCCCCGTCCCTGGGATTCTCCAGGCAAGAACCCTGGAGTGAGTTGCCATTTCCTTCTCCAGTGCATGAAAGTGAAAAATGAAAGTAGAGTCGCTTAGTCGTGTCCAACTCTTAGCGACCCCATGGACTGCAGCCCACCAGGCTCCTCTGTCCATGGGATTTTCCAGGCAAGAGTACTGGAGTGGAGTGGGGTACAAATAAATTAGCATCAAAAAGATGATCATAGTCATCTTTATCCTAACTTTATGCTCTTTTTGTAAGGAGAAGGTGAGCACATCTAAGTTTAAGAGAGAGTTGCATCATGTTTGACTAAATCATGGTACGGTTCTTGTGTCATTCAAGAATTACTCACAGCTGGAAGAATGTGAGTACTGATGACTGTAGGACAGGACATCTCTGCTTCTTTTGCCCTCCATTATAATTAACTTGCTCCTGTTTGTTCATAAACATCACAGGTGCTCGAAACTTGAAAATGCTTTTCCCAGACTTTGTAGCCAGAAAACTCAAATTTAGGTTATCCTAAAGAGAGGTGAAAGAGATGTACTCTCAGAACGAGATAAGTAGAAGAGAAGCAAAATAGTTTATTGTGCAGGTGTATACACTTCATGGGATGACTGACATGTTTTGATAAACGTGTTTGGGTGTCCTCTTGAAAACCACACGACTTGGTCCCATAGTAACAGGGATCACTGGTGGCAGTTTCTTGGATTAGTTTGCTAGGACTGCCATAATAGAATAACACAAGCAGAATGACTTAAAAAACAGACATTTATTTCCTCATGGTTCTGGAGGCCAGAAGCCCAAGATCAAGGTGTTGACAAGGCAGGTTTCTTCTTGTGTTTTTACCTTGGCTTACCAACAGCCACCTTCTTGCTGTGTCTTCACTTGATTTTTCCTCTGTGCATACACATCCTTGGCATCTCTCTCTGTATGTCTAGAGTTTCTCTTATTATAAGGACACCAGCCAAGGCATATCAGAGTCCACCCTAATCTTAACTTAATCACATCTTTATTGGCTTTCTCTCCAAGTACAACCATAGAGTCACATTCTGGGGTACTGTAGGTTAGAGATCAATGTTTGATTTGGGGTGGGTACAACTCAGCTAGTAACTTTGGATTTCTGATCATCAAAATGCTACCTGAAGTTTTGTGCATGTATTCTCAGTTTCTCAGTCATGTCCAACTCTTTGCTTCCGCATGGACAGTAGCCCGCCAGGCTCCCATGTCCATGGAATTCTCCAAGCAAGAATACTGGAGTGCATTGCCATTTCCTTCTCCAGGGGATCATTCAATCCAAGGATCAAATCTGCCTCTATCTCCTGCATCTCCTACCTTGCTAGGGGGATTTTTTTTTTTTTTTTTTTACCACTGTGCTACCTAGGAAGCCCCATCAGAAGATTTCAACACTTGTTGAACTTGTTAAACTTGTTAAACACTTGTTAAACTTCTCTTTCTTCTATTAACTGGTTTCTATTTGAAATACTTTGATTTTTGGCTTAACTTTGGCTGGTAAAGAACCAAATATGTTTTTATTTTGAAGCAAGGAATCAATGAAGTATACACTCCAGGAACAATCTTGAAGAGCCTTGGCAAACATGTCTCTAAATCTTTTAAGTTTTATGGATCAAGAGAAAAAAAATTAAAAATATTACTTAGATATTTATATAACCATTTCAAATGAACGATTTAACCATATAAAGCACATTCTTAGTTTGTGGGGCTTATTTGGCCTCTGGGCCATAGTTTGCTAGTTCTTGATTTAAATTATTTGTTGATTTCTAGATACAAAACTCCGGAGAAGGCAATGGCACCCCACTCCATACTCTTGCCTGGAAAATCCCATGGACAGAGGAGCCTGGTAGGCTGCAGTCCATGGGGTCACTAAGTTGGACATGACTGAGCGACTTCACTTTCACTTTTCACTTTCATGCATTGGAGAAGGAAATGGCAACCCACTCCAGTGTTCTTGCCTGGAGAATCCCAGGGACGGGGGAGTCTGGTGGGCTGCCATCTATGGGGTCGCACACAGTCGGACACAACTGAAGTGACTTAGCAGCAGCAGCAGCAGCAGATACAAAATTATGAGGCACAAGAAGAAAAAAAAATCATAAAAGCTATTGTGACAGCACTACATGAACCAAACCCAGATCAGCTCTATCATGCTGCCTCTTCATTTTAGGTCTGGTGTCTACAGGATGTTGGTCTCCATAGTACAACCTGCTATGCAATGTGACTCTACCATGGAAGGACAGGATGTGTATTTGATGAATCAAACACATGTGCTATAAAAACACGTGTGTACATTCCTACTGGGATTCGACTTAGACAATCTTCATAAGAAAGAAGTCACTTTAAATGTCTATGTTATCTCAAACATACATACTTTCAGTCCCCCAGCCTAGTCTTCAAGTTGGAATATTGTGATAAAATTAAAATTATTATTTTAGATTAAATATGTTTAGTGATGGTTTTAGATAATTCCTCTGATAATTTTAAAGTATGTATTTTTGGACATTATAAAATACTCAGAATGAATTATATACACATGAAGGAAAGAAATGAACTTGTATCAGTGCTGATCTATGTGGGTTAGCTATTTGGACCAAAAAAATCAAAATCATGCAACAGGTAAAAGCATCTCTATTTCTATTTCTGCTCACTAAGTAAAGGAAAGATAAGACATTTCCACTGTGATTTTTGTGGCTATGTTTTCGAATGTGAACAAATACGCTCAATATGAAAAATAGTGTTCTAAAATAATTCTTTCTAACAATTACTCTTGGTTTCACATTTATAAGTTAAAGTTCTTGGAACCAGTAAAGCAAAAATTTATAAGTATTTGAGGATTATCTTTTGCTCTTCATTATAGAAAGATTCTGAGAAAAACTATATAGACAAGCTTTTGAATTTGTATAGATTTAACTTAAAATGTATTTTATTTATTAGTTATTATTCTTAAACTTGTCTAGCAACCATACTCCAATTGAAAAAATATATAATTATATCTTTCCAGAAATACACATACTCAATTTAAGACAATCAAAAATAAAAAAAGTTATAGCAGCTTGTTGGATGCTTTGTCTTCACAAAATGAGTTATAATAGCCACTATTTTCCTAATTAATTTTCTAGTCAAGACTTTTACTCGCTGGCTTCAAGTTCTGCCTTTCAGGCAAGCTAACTTAAATAATAGGGGATTTATAATATTTTATATTCATATTAATGTATGGGATATAATCAGAAAGATAGATACTAATGTAAAATGTTGAGATAAATTATGACATGAATTAAAATCTTACTTTAAAGAAATTTAAAATCTTTAAAGAAAAGCATCTGGTGAAAACATAATAGGTCTTATCATTTGTCTTTTTTGTTGCTGTTTTCTTCACTACATTATTCTCCCATTCTTTATAAAATCCTAACAAAGTAGATTTAAAAGGCCTTTTGAATATGCAGGTCATTGTGTCAATTTTCTATCTTCAAAATTAGACATAATGAACAATTTTTGTGTTTTTTAAAATTTATTATTCTTAAAGACTCCAGGTTCTTTATATCCTCATATCCTGGAAAGATTCCTCGTATTTTGGAAAGTCATATTCTCTTACACTTCGAAAAAAAATATTGGATAAATTTTGTTCTACTTTTAAAAAATTAGCAAACAAGCAGTGAATATATAGACTGACAAAGACTGGAGAACTAGATGTATTATATTATCTGTATGGGATACACTGCTTATTAATGAATTTACTTGGACATGTTCCTTAAGTTCTCTAAGATTCAGTTTTATTTTGTTTTTAAAATTAGAGTATGATGGTTACCATACTGATTTTTAAAATTAAACATTCTATGAGATTAGATATACATACGTATGTATGTATGTATTAAACATTTTGGGAATAGGCATTTTTTTCTTTAGTACACAAAAAGTGTTCCTTGGAGACTGACCATGTCCTGTGATTGTTTTTGCTTCTACCATTTACAGGAGTGGATGCTTGATAGTTGGAGAAAAGAGAAAGAGTCAGACAATCAGAAGATAAAAATGTATATGCTTAGTATTTCAGTACAGAAAACTATAATAAGTGAACATCACTGGCGAAAAGGTAATGGACTTACTTTATAATATACATGAATTTTTCAAAATTAAGTAAAAGACAAAGTTTTTAGATGCCATGATTTCCTTTGACATCAAGTTGGATTAGATGTCTAAGGTACTTTCATTAAAAAAGAAACTCATTCATCTATGCTTCTAATAGGGTAAATTACCACACCTCTCAGTAATTCCTTTTCTAAGAAAAAGAAATATAAAAGCTAAAATAATCAGAAAAAAAGTATATTTTTTCCAGATTCTGTAACTGAACGTGGAGAATATGTAGAAATCCAAAGAGATTTGCGTATACATTTATCAGTAGTTTGTTAAGATAGCAAAATACAAAAGCAGTGAAAAAAGCAAGAGAATGTCTATGTAACAGCAACAAACAAAAATAATATTATATAAAATATCATTTTAAAAAGCACTAAAATATAGCATATAAGTAGGAATAAATCTAACAAACATTGTATAAGACTTATGGACGTGCAAATGAAAACTACTGATATTATTTAGAATAAAATATATAGAGATGACAGATAAATGGATAGATATTTGATAGATAGAAAGTGATAGCTAATAGATAGTCCATGCATTTGGGTTGGAAGTATTATAAGTATTATGAGTATTGTAAGTATTATAAGTATTGAGTATTATAAGCATTATGCATTTTTTCAAGTTGCTTTATAGATTAAATGCAATTCTCATAATTTTCCAACACTTAGTTTTTCATTTGTAAAGTTGAGTTCATTCCAAAAAATATGCTGAAATGTGTAGAGTTCCAAGAATAGCCAAGAAATCTTTCAAGAAGGACATCATTGGAATATTTGTGGTCCTAGTTAACAGGAGTTATTTCAATCTATAATTAAGAGTGTAATGTTGCTGCTAAGTTAGACAAATACACATATAGAACAGAACCAAAAGTTCATTAACAAACTAACACATACATAGATATTTAATATAATATGTCAATACAGAACATAGTGCACCATACTGAAATAAACCAATTAAGGTGCTGTATAGATACCTATATATTAAAAATAGAAAACAACCTGACCCCTACCACACACAAAAATCAAGCCCAGATTGATTTTAAATCCAAAACTAAAGGAAAATCCAAACACTAAACAATTGTATAGGAAACTTTTTAAAACCTTAAAGTATGGAAAGCGTTTAATAAAACAAAGCACTGTTTATATAGCAAAGGATTGATAAATAAAGCTCTATTAAATATAAAAAATCCTGTCATTCACCAGAAACATTATAACTAAGAAGAACATTTGAGTTACATTGTAGAAATTTGTTCTTATCCTTTAGAGATTCATGGTGGCCTTTTTACAAATAAAAAGAGATTTGATATCCTGGAATCTTGACTTTAAAATAATCCAGTATGGTCAAAGCAAAACTAGGTGGTCCATGGAGTAATCATTCTTAAAACTTCATGATGGTATCTATAGATTCATTATAGTTTTCTCACAAATTATCTCTCTAATGTTTAAAATTTTTCACAATAAAATATTTATTTGTTTATTTTAATATATAAGATATTAAAATCAGCAGAGTAGGAAAAACCACTAGCCACACATATAATAGAAATGGACTCATATTCTGAATTGGTAAAGAACCCCTGTAAATCAGCAAAGCAAGAAGACAACACGTAGAGAAAGGACTAAGAGACTTGAGCAAACACTTCACAAAAGCAGACATTCAATTTCCAATAGACACTGGAAAGAAGATCAACACCAATAATTATAAAGAAAATGTCCATTTAAATTACAGTGATAGACACATTCTGGCACAGCCACCAGAATGGCTACGATTTTTTAAAAAAAATATTCACATGTGAGGTGCTGGCAGGAAGGCAGCACAAACAGGACATTCGCATGTTAACTGAAGTATAAATTATTACAGACAGTCTTTGGGATCCCAGACCGGTTTCCCAGACCCAAAATCCATAAAGGTGCTAAGAATAGGCTAAGAGAAGATCTCATTAGACAGAACGCCAAACATACTAACTGTGTAATGATTCCCCTGGAGGAACTCTCCTTATGTCAACAATAAATAGAAAGAGACAATATTGACAAATAGCATGAGGATTTTCTGCCACTAAAATAATCCCAGTGGGGGAGGGGGAATGTTACCAAACTCAAGAAACTTCAAGATTTTAATTCACTTTAAACAACACTAAAAAGATTGAAAATGTGGAAGGATCTGAAGGGCTAAAAAAATGAACCTGATCATAAATTTTGCTGGAGATCTGAACAACAGTAAAACCATGTAGTGCAGTCTCCATCTGAAGGAGTTCTTCCGCATGGGTAACCCACGTGCTGACTCTGAATGTTTCTGCAAGTCACTGGTGGCAACTCTTCAACAATTAATGTGTGGGATGATAGAGTTCAGAAAGAATTCAAGAATTGAAGAATTATCCAGTAATTACAAGGAAAAGTTTACTATTTCAAATGGGCCAATACAGAGAAGCGGTTCAGAGGAAAGTTTAAGAATATACATACAAACAAGAAGAAAAGTAACCTGGGCTTTGACAAACAGTGGCACATAGATATCATCACCTCTATCCTATTTTCTTTAAAGAGCAAAGACCATCAGACACTAGAACAGGAAGAGGGTCCCAAACACAATACAAAACTTAGAAGAGCAGCCTTCTGTCTGGAGCTCTCTTCAGTGTACTCCTGATTCTAGATGGGAAACTCTTAGACATGTAAAAATGGTGGAAAAACTAAGGCAAATTAAGTATTAAGAAGGAGGAAGGTAAACCAGAACTTGGATCACTAAAGTTGGAAAAGCCATAAAAAATAAATGAACCCAAACTTGATTTCTCTTGAAATATGATGGAAGATGTAATTAGATCATCCAACATCTTGCTTCTATGCATTCATGCTAAGTCACTTCAGTCATGTCCTACTCTGTGACCCCATGGGCTGTAGCCTGCCAGGCTTCTCTGTCCATGGGATTCTCCAGAGAAGAATACTAGAGTGTGTTGCCATGCCCAGATAATTGGTGTATGTGAAAGGAATGCTTAAGGAAAATTCACATCAGCTTATGCTTTCTGCAGTACTCACACCTCACAGTGGCTATGCTAGGAAATCTTTAGTAATCTGCATGCCCCAAATAAAAAAAAGTAGCTATAGGTGGTAGAATACATCCAGGATTTTGAAAACTACCTTGGGCATAGGCAGAGATCAAACAAACAAAAGAAGCAAGCAAATTGAGTAACCAGAAGTAGATTCTAACATGCATGCTTTTCCTGATGTAATTAATGAAGTTCAAGAGGAAAAACACATTCCCAAAAGTATTTTCATCTTAACCAGAATTATACCACATTTTGAAGAAAAGTGGTCTTCCCAAGTGGCAAAGTGGTAAAGAATCCGCCTGCCAATGGGTTCAATCCCTGGGCTGGGAATATCCCCTGGAGGAGGAAATGGCAACCCACTCTGGTATAATTGCCTGGAAAAGTCCTTGGACAGAGGAGCCTGGCAAGCTACAGTCCACGGGGTCGCAAAGAGTCAGACATAACTGAGCAGCTGAGCACCCACCCGTGAAGAGAAACACTTTGTCGTGAACTGTGGATGCCTCCATTGATTTGAAACATTAGGCTGCGTCGTCATGGACTCTTACCCCTGAGACTCAGTTTTACTCAGTGTAAAGAGTGTATGCATAACATTTATGGAGTAAACAGAATAATGTATCAGTATTACTAATATTTTGGCTCTCCAACTTCGTAGGGTTCTACTTAATTAAACTAGTTTAAAGTGAAGATGTGAACCTTAGGAAAGCGTGTCCAAGATGATGAAGTAGGAAGACCCTGAGTTCACCGTCTCCCTCAGGCACACCAAAATTACAAGTACTTATAGAACAAATAGTCTCAGTAGTTGTGGCACACGGGCTTAGTTGCTCCTCAGCACGCAGTATCTTCCAACACCAGGGATCGAACCTGTGTCTCCTGCATTGGCAGGTGGGTTCTTCAGCTGAAAATAGCGTTCTTGACATTGGGCTTCCCAGGCAGCTGTGGTGGTAAAGAACTGAGCCTGCCAAAGCAACAAACATAAAGAGACTTAGGTTTGATCCCTGGGTTGGGAAGATCTCATGGAGGAGGGCATGATAACCCACTCCAGTATTTTTGCCTGGAGAATCCCCATGGACAGAGGAGCCTGGAGGGCTACAGTCCATGGGATCACAAAGAGTCGGACACAACTGAAGCAACTTAGTGTGCATGCATAGAACAAATATTTATGAGAACAATCTGAAGATTCCAGAAAAGATTTTCTACAATAACACTATAAAGAAGGAAAAACAAGGAGATGGTTAGGAGAAGCAAAGATGCAGTATAGCCAAGATCTATACTCCCGGGTAGGTGACCCCAGGTAAGTGATTAAACTGGAGTATAATCCAATTGCAGAGATTCTCCCCAAGGAATGAGGATTCTGAGCCTCACGTTAGGCTCCTCATTCCAGGTACCTTGCCCTGGAAAGATGAGCGACCAGAATGTCCGACTTTGGAGGCCAGTGAGGTTTGAGTACAGGAGAGACAGAGATCTTTAGGAAAAAGATGCCCTATCTTAAAGGACATGCCCAAAATCCCACAGGCTCCGAGTCCCAGTGCAGAGGTAGTCATTTGAAAGAACCCTGGGTCAGATTCATTTGCTGATTTTGGAAAGTTTCCGAGAGAAGGAGGAGGCAACTAGGGTTTCCCCTGGGGACATTAGAGACTACCAGCAAATATTTTAGGGGGATGCATTCCACCATGAAGACCCTGGTGCTGGCAAGCATCATTTTGGAATCCTCATGCTAGCTTATTAATGCTGGAAACTGGCTTTGTCCAGCAGCCTGTGTGCACCAGTATTGGGACGCCTCAGGCCAAGCAGCTAGCTGGCCAGGGACAAATATGGCATGATCTCACTTACATGTGGAATATAGAAAACAAAACAGAACAAGCAAAATGAAAACAGACTCATAGATTCAGGGAACAAACAGGGTAGTTGCCAAAAGGGAGTGGATAGGGGAATGGGCAAAAGAGGTGAAGGGGATTAAAAGATACAGACCTCCAGTTATAAATACGGTAAATAAGCCATGAGGATGTAATATGCAGAAAAAGGAATATAGTTAATAATATTTTGATAACTTTGTATGGGGAAAGATGGTTACTAGAGTTATTGTGGCGATCATTTCATAGTGTATGCAAATATCATTATGTGGTATACTTGAAACTAATATACGTCAATTACATTTCAATAATTTTCTGAGTTTAAAAATGTATCTAATAAGCTATGTGTATGCATGGGTGCATGCTCAGTCATGTCCAACTCTGTGGTCCTATGGACTATAGCCTGCCCAACTCTTCCCTCCGTGGAATTTTCCAAGCCAGAATACTGGAGTGGTTTACCATTTCCTACTCCAGGGATCCTCCTGACCCAAGGATCTAATCCATATCTCTAGTGTCTCTTTACTACTGTTCCACCTGGGACGCTATAGCTGATTACTTGTCTATTTAAAGGGTTGACTGGTAAAAAATGCTCTAAATGCTTCTACCAACCCTTTGCATAAAATTTTAGAATCATCTACTGTATTCAAACATAAGCCATCTTGTTGTTCAGTCACTAAGTAGTGTCCAACTCTTTGGCAGCCCCATAGACTGCCAGGTTTCTCTGTTCCTGGGGTTTCCCAGGCAAGAATACAGGAGCAGGTTGCCATGGCCAGGCATAGAACTTGCATCTCCTCCTGTATTGGCAGGCGGATTCTTTACCACTGAGCTAACAGGGAAGCCCAGGCGTATCTTACATTTTAGCAGTTTTACTCTTTGTGGGTTACCTGAGAGAAAAGCATAACAGAGAAGAGGAATTAGAGAACTGTACAGCAAAACATTATTTCTAAAAGGCAAATAAGGGAAAATAAAATATAAATATAAAAATATATAATATAAATACGTACACGAACCCTTCCATGCTGCTAAGTCACTTCAGTCGTGTCTGACTCTGTGTGACCCCATAGACGGCCTCCCACCAGGCTCTGCTGTCCCTGGGATTCTCCAGGCAAGAACACTGGAGTGGGTTGCCATTTCCTTCTCCAATGCATGAAAGTGAAAGTGAAGTCGCTCAGTCGTATCCGACTCTTAGCGACCCCATGGACGGCAGCCTACCAGGCTCTTCTGTCCATAGGATTTTCCAGGGAAGAGTACTGGAGTGGGGTGCCATTGCCTTCTCCAGAAACCTTCCATATAAATGTTTATTTAATATCAGCAAATTAATCTGTTTTAAAATGTATATTAGGTACCTACGGGAAGAAGGAGGGGATTGGGACTGAGGGAAAACCAGAGACATCAGGTATTTTGTTTATCGTCCTCTTCTGAGGTTTCATATGCATCCATGTTTTGATAATTTATGGGTATGTACACTTAAGTTTTGTGCTCTTTTTATGCATGGTATACTTTAATAAAATATTCTAGGGAAAAGGGATTTAGTTTAAAATAAAATACTTAGCAGGGCATTTGAGAAGTGTGTAATGTAAATGAAATGTCAAGAAATACAGATAAACAGTGCTTGGTATTGAAGTTGTCCTTGTTACTTGTAAAATGCTAGTAGAAATTTTTAAATGTCAGTTTGCTTTGATTCTAATGGGCATGGGGTTCTTTTAGTTTGGAACTTTAATAATGCACTCATAATTTAAGAGCTGTATCTTAAATATGCAAATATCATTATGTAGTATATAAACACCATTATGTGGTGTATTTGAAACTAACATGTCAATTACATTTCAAAGAATTTCTAAGAGTTTAAAAAAATGTATCTAATAAGTTACGTGTGTGCATGCATGCATGCTCAGTCATGTCCGACTCTGTAGACTGTAACCTGCCAGACTTCTCCCTCCATGGAATTTTCCAGGCAATAATACTGGAATGATGTCTAAGAGGGCTATTCTATTTAAAGCAAAAAGCAGCTTTGTAATGATTTTCTTTAACAATTTATACCAAAATAATTAAATAGGAATCATTTTAATGTTTATCCCATATATATCTCAAAAAATTATTGATTTTATTGGGGTCTTTTCTGAAGATCCAATATCCTTAATATAAACATTGGTCAGTTTACCATAAGGAATATTCATCTTATATATTTATTTGTTGCACTTACCACTTAATATTCTCTTTTATCTAATCCCTGACTGTAATATTTGAGCTCCTATTTGTCATGAGGTAAGCTTGATTTATCAATATATATATATATATTTAAGACTCAGTGTTGCAGTGCAGTAGAGTGCTGAATCAGTCCGATTCTTTATGACTCCAGGGGCTGTAGCTGGCCAGGCTCCTCTGTCTGTGGAATTTTCCAGGCAAGAATACTGAGGTGGGTAGCCATTTCCTATTCCAGGGGATCTTCCCAACCCAGAAATCGAACCCACATCTTTTATGTCTCCTGCATTGGCAGTCAGATTCTTTACCAGTGTGCCAAACTGGAAAGCTCAATTCAATATTGCATAGATTCTAATTGGATTGGAATCAGGTCAATAATATTTCACAATTCTGAAGTTACTATCTTCGATAATAAAGACTGAAAAATTTAAGCCACTAGTTTAAAAACGAAAGCAAAAAATGACTCAATGTTGCTGTGATCAGTTCAGTTCAGTTCAGTCACTCAGTCGTGTCCGACTCTTTGCGACCCCATGAATCACAGCATGCCAGGCCTCCCTGTCCATCACCAACTCCGGGAGTTCACTCAGACTCAGCCCATCGAGTCAGTGATGCCATCTAGCCATCTCATCCTCTGTCGTCCCCTTCTCCTCCTGCTCCCAATCCCTCCCAGCATCAGAGTCTTTTCCAATGGGATAGATATTTTTAATTTATATTTTTGTAGCAACAGATTATTGCTTATTAAGAAATACATTTTTAAAAGAAGTTGAGGAGAATACTTGGAAACAATATGCATCAGACTCATTGAGATGTAGTTCACGCCTAGAAAAGGGGAGAAGCTCTCATCTCATTCCTTAAAAAAAAAAAAAAAAAAATCCAGAAGTGCCATTAAAAAAACAAAAGCAAAACAGGAAAACTAGTTTAATATATAGAAACAATGCTTAATGTCTATTTAGGAGATATAATATGGAATATGAACGATTATTTATACTACTAGTAAATATATTTAGAGTTCTATATAAACTGAAAACTATAAAGGACTTCAGAAAAGTGTCACATTGATTATACATGTATGCTGTACATATGTATATATACATATGCACATTATACATCATGAGGGGTTTTCATATATATTATGACAAGTACTCTGCAGTTCAGCATAGCAAAGTGTGTATTTCTTTCATTCTGGAGATAATAAACTTGAGACCCAGATAGGTAGTATCTGTTTAAAATCTTCTAGGGAGAAGCCAATGGTGGTACCTAGTTTGTTCCTGAAACTGAATTAAAGAATTTCATATGATATTTATCTAATTACATCCTTGTTCATCTTACACATATTCATACACAAGCCCATTATCATTATTCCAGCATTACTGATGAGAAAAATGAGACTTTTAAGTTACAAAACTTAAATATTTTTAGTGAATTTTTAAGACTATAGATTTGTATTAAGACAGCTCTGAGTTTGCACTCTTATTTCTGTCACCAGATATATAAACTCTTGTAAGTTTATAACTTTACAAATATGATGATGTATTTAAGGAATAGGGTTTCTGTGATAATTAAGTGAAATAATATACAGATAATGAGGTGGTAGAATACATGACAGTTTTTAATAAATGCTCCTTATTTAAGATTCTAATCTTTCATACTTATAGAATAAAGCACTGTTACTGAGGAGCCTTTGAAATATGGATTTTTGGAGTACTTGCTATTATTTTATTTAATTTGCATAAATATATCTTCATTTTTCCTAGTTGCTTTAGCTAAATTACACATATAGACTTTCATTAAAAAAATTATTCAGAAAAAGAGAGAACATATTCTGTAATTGACTTGTATTTTAAACTCTATTAAAAGGAAAGCAACAATAGCTACTTTTAATTCATTCATGCTGTCAAAAACCACTATCATAATTTTGAAAGAAATTGACTTTACCAGGAAAGATCATAAAACCTCAAGAAATATTTCAGAATAATAACTAAAAGTAGCCAAAATAATATCTAAACAAGAGAGTCCTGGCTTCCCCGGTGGCTCAGACAGTAAAGCATCTGCCTGCAATGTGGGAGACCCGGGTTCGATCCCTGGGTTGGGAAGATCCCCTGGAGAAGGAAGTGGCAACCCATTCCAGTGCTCTTGCCTGGAAAATCCCATGGATGGAGGAGCCTGGTAAACTACAGTACATGTGGTCACAAAGAGTCAGACACCACTGAACGACTTCAGTAAGAGTCATAATTTTGCTTAAATATGTTCAATCTATGTACATATATTTATAAAGATACATTGCAGTAAAAGGTTATTTATTTTAAACAGTTTTTCCTCTTAAAAACATTTTATTGATACAAGCAAAAATTGTTACACCTTGTGATGACCTTAAGTTGTTTATTATGGAATAACTTCATTTCTTCTTCTTTAGAAGTACATCATTCATATATTTAGTTATTTATTTCTTGGGGGCCTGGCTATTGGGTCTTTGTTGCTTCACTCAGCCTTTGTCTAGTGATAGTGAGCGGGGTCTACTCTCAAGTACAGGGCCAGGCTTCACATTGCTGTGGCTTCTCTTCTCTGTTGTGGCACACAGGCTTAGTTGCCCTGCGGCATGTGGAATCTTCCTGAACTAAGGATCGAACCCATGTCCCATGCACTGGCAGGCAGATTCTTTGCCATTGGACCATGAGGGAAGGCCCATAATTGAATATTTTTAAAATTACATATGGTTTTGACATAGACCGTTCAGGTACTGTATCTCTTATCCATCCTTCCCTCCACCCCACTCTCTGGCTTACTTGATGAAGTAAAATGATTTTCATCTCTGAATAACTGACCACCATAGTTTGGGTCATAATTGCAAGAGGATTATTGAGGCATAGATAGTTCTCTTCGAGGTATTCCTGAGACCACTAGAGTCTTCTGTGAAATTAACAGCTCTTGGTCACTAACAGACCCCCAAGTAAGAGAGAATTTTCCTACTGGGCTTCCTTGATCAGTGACACTGGTCTTTTACTGCTTCGGGTCTCAAACTAAAACATTCACTCCTGTTGGGTCTTGAACCTTCTTGCTTTTGATTGGAAATTATACCGTTGGCTTTTCTGGGTGTGCAAGTGGCTGACTGTCATTCTTGGGAATTCTCAGCTTCCATAGTCATTTGACATATTAATAATTCCTTATGAGGTATATATATATATATGCATATATCCTGTTGGTGGTTATCTTTCTCTGGGAACTCTGACTGATACTGTGGCCATATCAAAATTTCTTTTATTCTTTCAGTTATGTGTTCAGAATCTCAAACATATACTGACTTGGTTATAAAATTTTTCTGCTTTATATAATATACCCTTTCTATATATGTACTCTGGAACTATGCATATTTTCTAAATGTATTATACATTTTGTGTTTAAATTAGCAAGTGTTAATGTGTTTATCTTGGAGAAGGAAATGGCAACCCACTCCAGTACTCTTGACTAGAAAATCCCATGGATGGAGGAGCCTGGTGCAGGCTGCTGTTCATGGGGTCGCAAAGAGTCGGACACGATGAGCAACTTCACCTCACCTCAATGTGTTTATAAGGGTGTAAAACAGTCTGGCAAAAAACAGGTAGTTAATAATTATTTTCTGGATATTAAGTAAATTTTCCACGTAAACTTTCTCCTGGTACTAAAATTGTCCTTGCTTATATCTGTTTTACAAAAAAATTGTGAATTAAGAAAGCATATTTAGCTTATTTTGGAAGTGATCTCACCAGTTCCCAGAGAACAACTGGAAGGGTCCAGCTTCATTTTAGGGATAAGGAAAGAGATAATGCTTAGGTCACTTGCCCAAGGTCACAAGCCTATTGTGGGGTAGAGTCAAGATAAGTACCTGTGTTCTAAGCTCCATATACCTTTTATTATTCCATGCTGCCTCTCAGCTTCATAAGTTCAAGATCTCAGAGGCTTTCTATGTGCTTGTTTGTTCTGTTTCTTTTTTAGCCACTATCATAAGGATTTGGGGCCATGGAAACAGCTGCTGCAGTGATGCTCCTTGGTTGCCAGTTCCCTGGGATGCCTGGCCATGTAAATGATGGTTGATTATCCTGTTGGCACAATTGTGTGCTTCTAACATCTCTGCCATATGGTTGTGTTTTCCCATTGGAAAGTCTGACTAGTTTGTAAGATTTTTTTTTTTTTTTCCCTCAAGAGCAGAGACCATGACTCCTACTTCTTAGAAAATTTATTTTGGGCTGAGTATAGTATATACAAAAGCACGAGGTTATTAACACATTGGGTATTCAGGCCCCTCTTCTTATCCTCCTATGTAGTCAGTACATATGGTTTCTCTATTAGCTTTCTGTTGCTGCTATACCACAAACTTAGTAGCTTAATACGATGCAAATATATTCTCTTATATTTCTAGAAGTCTGAAGTGGGTCAGGCTAAAATAAAGGGATCAGCAGGGCTGCATTCCTTTCTGGTGCGTCTAGGGAAGAGCCTATATTCTTGCCTTTAAGAGCATCTAGGCTGCCCATGTTTCCTGAATCCTTTCATCTTCAAAGCCAGCAATCTTAGATTGAGTTTTTTCTCATATCACATACCTCCAACACTGTTTCTACCATCCATTTCTTATTTTCACTCAGACTTTCTGCTTCTCTTACTTACAAAGTACTTCTGTATATACGATGGCTCCAACTGAATAACCTAAGATATTTTTCTTATTTTAAGGTCAGCTGACAAATTTAACCCTATCTGTATGTAACCTTAATTCACACTTGACGTGTAACTTAACACATTCACAATTTTGGGAATTAGTATGTAGATATCTCTGCGGGGGGAGTCTATTCTACCTACCTCAGTTCCTTTTTATCATTTGAAAGTTATTTCCTTCCCTTCCCACCCACTTTTATATGTTTTAATCCTAAGATATTTCTACAACATAGAAAAGACTAAATATATATTCAATGAAAAAGTGGAAGCTAGAAGAAATATGCTGCTTAAAAATATATATCTAGAAACAGAAATATACTGTGTGTGAACATTGTTTTATTCTTTCAATAAAATTTTCAGGTAATTAAAAGAATAAATAGCATATTTATGATATATTTGAAGGTCATGGATGCTGTAAAACTGTGGCGCAGTGGTAAAGAATCCACCGGTCAGTGCAGAAGGTGCAAGAGACACGGGTTCGATCCCTGGATGGGGAAGATTTCCAGAGTAGAAAATGTCAACCCATTCCAGTACTGCTGCCTGGGAAATTCCATGAACAGAGGAGCCTGGCAGGCTACAGTCCACAGGGTCACAGAGTGAGACATGACTGAATGACTGAGCATATCCACACAGTAACTTCCCATGAATGTTTATGGCAGCATTGTTCATAATAGCCAATACATTGAAAATGACCCAGATGTCCATCAACTGCTGAATGGATGAACAAAAAGGAGGTTTGTAATATTCAACAATAAAGAGGAAATAATTACCGATACATGTTACAATATGGATGAAGCACAGGAACATCATGCTAGATATAAGAAGCTAAATATGGAATGCTGCTAAGTCACTTCAGTCGTGTCTGACTCTGTGCGACCCCATAGATGGCAGCCCACCAGGGTCCCCCGTCCCTGGGATTCTCCAGGCAAGAGTACTGGAGTGGGTTGCCATTTCCTTCTCCAATGCATGAAAGTGAAAAGTGAAAGTGAAGTCACTTAGTAGTGTCTGACTCTTAGTGACCCCATGGGCTGCAGCCTTCCAGGCTCCTCCATCCATGGGATTTTCCAGGCAAGAGGACTGGAGTGGGGTGCCATTGCCTTCTCCGAAATATGGAATAATATGTATTATATGAGGCCATTTACAGGGAATGTCCAAAAGACAAATCACTACAGACAGTAATAGTTAAGTAACTGCCTATGACTGCTTTGAGGGAATAGAAAATGATTGTAAATGGGCAAAGATTTATAGAGATTTTTAAAAAATTAGATAATGGTTCAGTTCAGTTCAGTTCGGTCTCTCAGTTGTGTCCGACTCTTTGTGACCCCATGAACCGCAGCATGCCAGGCCTCCCTGTCCATCACCAACTCCCAGAGTTTACCCAAACTCTATCAAGTTGGTGATGCCATCCAGCATCCCTTCTCCCCTTCTCCTCCTGCCCGCAATCCTTCCCAGCAACAGGGTCTTTTCCAATGAGTCAACTCTTTGCATGAGTTGGACAAAATATTGGAGTTTCAGCTTCAACATCAGTCCTTCCAGTGAACACCCAGGATTGATCTCCTTTAGGATGTATTGGTTGGATCTCCTTGCAGTCCAAGGGACTCTCAAGAGTCTTCTCTAACACCACAGTTCAAAGCATCAATTCTTTGGCACTCAGTTTTCTTCAGAGTCCAACTCTCACATCCACACATAACTATTGGAAAAACCATAGCTTTGATTAGATGGACCTTTGTTGGCAAAGTAATGTCTCTGCTTTTTAATATGCTATCTAGGTTGGTCATAACTTTCCTTCCAAGGAGTAAGCGTCTTTTAATTTCATGGCTGCAATCACTATCTGCAGTGATTTTGGAACCCCCAAAAATAAAGTCTGACACTGTTTCCACTGATTCCCCATCTATTTCCTATGAAGTGATGGGACCAGATGCCATGATCTTTGTTTTCTGAATGTTGAGCTTTAAGCCAAATTTTTCACTCTCCTCTTTAACTTTCATCAATATGCTTTTGAGTTCCTCTTCACTTTCTGTCATAAGGGTGGTGTCATCTGCATATCTGAGGTTACTGATATTTCTCCTGGCAATCTTGATTCCAGCTTGTGCTTCTTCCAGCCCAGCGTTTCTCATGATGGACTCTGCATATAAGTTATATAAGCAGGGTGACAATATACAGCCTTGACATACAGCTTTTCCTATTTGGAACCAGTCTGTTGTTCCATGTCCAGTTCTAACTGTTGCTTCCTGACCTGAATACAGGTTTCTCAAGAGACAGGTCAGGTGGTCTGGTATTCCCATCTCTTTAAGAATTTTCCACAGTTTATTGTGATCCACAGAGTCAAAGGCTTTGGCATAGGCAATAAAGCAGAAATAGTTTTCTGAATCTCTCTTTCTTTTGTGATGATCCAGCGGATGTTGGCAATTTGAGCTCTGGTTGCTCTGCCTTTTTTAAAACCAGCTTGAACATCTTGGAAGTTCATGGTTCACATATTGCTGAAGCCTGGCTTGGAGAATTTTGAGCATTTATTTACTAGCATGTGAGATGAGTGCAAATGTGCGGTAGTTTAATGGTTATGGCTATACAAATCTGTAAATATGTTAAAATCATTGAATTGTAAATTTAAAGCACATGATTTTTATAATTTTAATTATGTTTCAATAAGCTTAAAAAGTAAAGAAAAAGAAATATAGTAAGGTAAGGGTGATCTGGCGGGTTGGCTGTAATTGTGTAATGTTCAGTGAGGTATTCAGGTTGGATCTCAGTAAGAAGATGTTTGATCAAAGACTTTATGGAACTGATCCAAGTACAGAAGATATATAGGGGATATGGGTTCTAACCTGAAACAAAACCCTGTGAGCTGAATTTGAGGCAGGGGAGGGTGTGGTGGGTTGCACATCTAGCAAGGAAGCAAGTGTGACAGAAGCCGAATGAGGTGAGAAAATGAAAATAAGGGAGGTAAAGGGTGGTGTACAGAATGAGTGGGATTCTGTAGGTCATTATAAGGAATCTGACTTCATCTTCAGTGAAATGGCAGAATATGGAAGATTTTGAGCATAGGCGGAAGATGCTTCACTGACATTTTAAGGTGATTTTCCTGGCTGCTCTGCAGACAGTTATTGCCAGATGGCAAAGATGGACACAGGAGAAACAGTTAGATCAGGAAGAGGCTCTTCAGTAACCTGTTAAGAGAAGCTAATGACTAGAACCAGGGAGTCAGGAGAGCACATGATTAGACATTAGACTTGGTCTGAACATTCGTCTGTGTGCATGGTGTTTTAATGCTGATGAAGAGCTTTCCTTGCCTTTATAAAAATAGTGTTATCATCTTTTCTTCATCTATGGGGTTTACTAAATATTTTGCCAGTCTGCTCTAGACCTTCAGATATCCTAGGTGTCTATCATCAGGCAATTTTCTTATCCTGACTTTTTATTGGTTCTATTAAGCAATGATGGCACATACTTATGGAGTTATTAAAGTGATGAAGAAATAAAATAGACATGAAAACATAAAATTTTATCAACCTTGATAAAATGTAATTTATTTTACCTATTAGACCAAACAAACAATGAATTAAGTTCTCAGGACTGTCCGAGGGGGGAAAAAATGAAGCAAGACTTTTAGGTGCTAAGTAGTGATTATCTGAACTCTAGTATGAGTAAAGTGAAAATAATGTTTGATTTTCTGTTCAAAGAACTGTCCAAATGTATATCTTAAAATTATTTTAAATTTTAAAAAGGACATTTATTTCATCATTTTCTATGGAAAAATTCTAGAGAAAGATGAACAGTTTCATGTTTTTAAAAAATAAAATTACTTGGTAGAATTCTTTGAAAAATAAAATGATTTTTAAACATTAAATGTAAACATTTTTAGTGAGCAGCACATTCTAGAGAGTGTATGAAAAAATTCCCCTTTGATTCATCCTCTTAATATAGTGAAAAAAAGGACTTTTCCCCCTTATCTGTGATTTGTATTATTCACACACATACGAATACCTCAAAATGAAATTAATCATTTAGATTATTAAGTACAAGATACTAACACATACATCATATTCCATTTTATATCTAACAAATAGAGAAACCAAAAAGAACAAAGAACGAAAACCAGGGAGATATCAAATATTAGGGCTTCCCAGGTGGTAACGGTGGTAACAGTGGTAAAGAAGCCAGTTGCCAATGCAAAAGACTTATAAGAGACATGTTTTTTATCCCCAGGTTGGAAAGATCTCCTTGGAGGAGGGCATGGCAACAGGGTTCTCCAGTATTCTTTCCTGGAGAATCATTGGTAGAGGAGCCTAGCAGGCTTACAGTCCATAGTGTCATAGAGTCGGACATGACTGAAGTGATAGCAGGCATGTATGCAAGATATTAGTATTATCTTTGATTCCAATTATTCACTTTAATGTAACCACCTATTTTCCATGATCTACTGGTATTAAATGCCCAGTAAACATTGTTCTAATGAAATATTGAAGATAATTAAAATTTTAAATACAATTAAATCTGTGACTATATATTTGAAGATTTGGCTTCAGTATAAAAAGCAAACTATGATTAACAACAGCATATCTTAGTTTCAAAAATGAAAAAATAAAATCTTCTTGGTCAAAAAAATCTTTTTTATCTTATCATATATAAATTTATTTTCAGTTTATTTCAAAAGTACAGTATTATTTTAATGTAAGTATGGTCATTTTGTGATGGGACTTTTAAACTTAGAGTTAAATTGAATCCAACATGCTAGCATGATATTTGATAGTTATATGAAGGATGTAAGCATGAAAAAATAGCTCAAATTCATTTTCTAATTACACTGGGACCTTGTAATGCTGTATTTGATTTAATAAATGTAGTTACCTTATGTAGAAGTAGCAACTTTGAGATGAATCTGTTTATAATGAATATTCAGTTCAGTTCAGTTCAGTCGCTCAGTTGTGTCCGACTCTTTGCGACCCCATGAATCGCAGCACACCAGGCCTCCCTGTCCATCACCAACTCCCGGAGTTCACCCAGACTCACGTCCATCGAGTCAGTGATGCCATCCAGCCATCTCATCCTCTGTCGTCCCCTTCTCCTCCTGCCCCCAATCCCTCCCAGCGTCAGAGTCTTTTCCAATGAGTCAGCTCTTCGCATGAGGTGGCCAAAGTACTAGAGTTTTACTCTCTATTAAATAGCATCATAAAATGGATTAATGAGTTTATCAAGAAATAAAGATGATTTCCCTGATTGTTACTTCATTATATAATGTGACTGGACATGCAATTTTGACTGTATAACCAGCTAAGGGAACATCGTATTAGGAAATGTGTGAATATAAACTTATAAAGAAAAATTCATTGTTCTTTCCCCACTTGTGAAGGAACCTTAGCAATGGTAATAGTGTTTTCAGTCTTCTGTCATCATTTTACAGTTAGGCAAAGTTATGAAAAAGTTTGATGGCAATATTTCCCCAAATAAGTTATAAAACCAATTAATCAGGAGCAAGAAGCCAGCTTAATAATCTAGTGACACAAAACAAAACAAACAAAAAAACAAAACAGGGATCTCAATTACCATCCCAGAAAACCAATTCATATGGAAGTGTTTCATATGAAGCAATAAGGCACTGTGCACCCAAAACAGAGTAAAATATCTTGCTGAATTTCAAAATGTTTTATTAATCAGTCATTTAAAGAGCTGCATCAAATGTACCAAAATTTCCGTAAATTAACACAATAGAAACCTGTTTTTTTCACTCACACAATCAAACAATATGGTCTGACCATTCTGTAGGACCTTCTGTGCACCTTGTTTTATTATTGTTATTGTTTATTTTTTTATTGGAGGATAATTGCCTTAAAATATTGTGTTGGTTTCTGTTATACAGTAACATGAATGAGCCATAGTTATACAAATGTCCCCTCTCTCTTGAACCTCCCTCTCACCTCCATCCCATCCCACCCCTCTCTACATTGTCACAGAAGACCAGATTTGAACTTCCTACATCATACATCAAATTCCAACTGGCTACATGTTTTACATAGGGTGATAGCTATGTTTCAGTGCTACTTTCCTAATTTCTCCCATCCTCTCCTTCCCCCACTCTGGGCACCTTATTTTAAGTGGTGATTCGGGGATCCTGCATCTTCCTTTCTCCTGGCTCCATTATCTCCTTGAGTTCTTGGAGTCCTTGATGGATTGTCTGCATTCAGACAGCCAGTGGGAAAGAGAAAGCATAAAGGATTTCAGGAATGTTTTAAGATGTCTGCTCACTAAAGAAGTGAGCATAAATCACTTCTGCCCACCTTTCAGAGATGGCAGCTCTGTTATCAGGACCCTTGTAACTACAAGGAAGGCTAGGAAATTAGGTCTAGTTCTGTATTCAGTGCTAAATATTTGGTGAGCTTATCAGTGTCTCAGCTGTGGGTTTTAAATTACTAGGGTGAAAAAAGAGGCAGTAAGCAAGATGTGAATTAAGAACTATAGAAAATTAAAATAATTGAGAGAACTACTATTTTAATAATCATGCTCAAGCCCACAGTGTTGTATAGTAAGAATAACGGAAGTGGGTTTTTATACCAAATTCATTTCTGCTCTATGCATTTCTCATCTTTTGGAACTCTTCTATTAATTGCTAACTCTATAATCTTCTGAAATTGTAACTTTCCCTCCACATACTGTAAAGAAATATCCCAATTAGGACAACACTTTATCACTTAATTTCCTAGTATATATCTGAGTACAGAAGGGTGCTTTCAGGAGACTTTATCGATGGAAGATCTAGGGGTTCAAAACAGAGAAATAATCCTAGAGTTGGTGTATGCAGGGTATATTTTAATGTTTATTTTAAACTATTTGCCTTTCAGCTTAGATTCTCATTTCTTCTTTCAGTTTCGTTATTTTCATTTCATATATCCTAAAGTTGTGTTATTAGATGTTTGCACATTTAGAATTACAATGGTGTTTGATTAATTGATCTTTTTGTCATTGTGAAATATCCCTCTTTACTAATTGGAATCATTCTTATTCTGAACTCTACTTCAATATTAATATAGCCACTCCAGGTGTTCTTTTTTAAATTAATGTTTACTGAGTATGTTTTCCAACTTTTATCCAACATGGATATTTTTAATTAAAGTTTCTTGTATACAGCATATATGTAGATATGTGTGTCATCATCATCAATACTCACTGTTTTAACCTTACCACTTTAAACCAAAGTTAATTTGTTTAATTATACTATATGCTGTATTTCTTTTTTCTTTTCTATTGTAATTGTTTTTCTTTAAAGGCTTTTTTTTTAACTATTATTACATATATTTTCTCTCTTCTGACTCTCCAAATAAATATATCTTAGTTGCATTGATATTTCTTCACAGTTCATTGATACTTGGTTTATTTTGTCACAGTCTTTGTACTTTGCTTTAAATAATTTCTATTGTTATGTATTCAATTTCACTCACCTAGAGCCAGACATCCTGGAATGTGAAGTCAAATGGACCTTAGCAAAGCTAAGCAAAGCTGAGTGGAGGAGATGGAAATCCAGTTGAGCTATTTCAAATCCTAAAAGATGATGCTGTGAAAGTGCTGCACTCAATATGCCAGCAAATCTAGAAAACTCAGCAGTGGCCACAGGACTGGAAAAGGTCGGTTTTCATTCCAATCCCTAAGAAAGGCAATACCAAAGAATGCTCAAACTACCGCACAATTGCACTCATCTCACACACTAGCAAAGTAATGCTCAAAATTCTCCAAGCCAGGCTTCAATAGTACATGAACCATGAACTTCCAGATGCTCAAGTTGGATTTAGAAAAGGCAGAGGAACCAGAGATCAAATTGCCAGTATCTGCTGGATCATCAAAAAAGCAAGAGAGTTTCAGAAAAGCATCTATTTCTGCTTTATTGGCCATGCCAAAGCCTTTGACTGTGTGGATCACAATAAACTGTGGAAAATTCTGAAAGAGATGGGAATATCAGACCACCTGACCTGCCTCTTGAGAAACCTATATGCAAGTCAGGAAGCAACAGTTAGAACTGGACATGGAACAACAGACTGGTTCCAAATAGGAAAAGGAGTACATCAAGGCTGTATATTGTCACCCTGCTTATTTAACTTATATGCAGAGTACATCATGAGAAATGCTGGGCTGGAAGAAGCACAAGCTGGAATCAAGATTGCCAGGAGAAATATCAATCACCTCAGATATGCAGATGACACCACGCTTATGACAGAAAGAGAAGAAGAACTAAAAAGCCTCTTGATGAAAATGAAAGAGGAAAGTGAAAAGTTGGCTTAAAGCTCAACATTCAGAAAACGAAGATCATGGCACCTGGTCCCATCACTTCATGGCAAATAGATGGGGAAACAATGGAAACAGTGAGAGACTTTATTTTGGGGGCCTCCAAAATCACTACAGATGGTGACTGCAGCCATGAAATTAAAAGATGCTTGCTCCTTGGAAGAAAATCTTGGACCAACTTAGACAGCATATTAAAAAATAGAGACATTACTTTGCCAACAAAGGTCCATCTAGTCAAAACTATGGTGTTTCCAGTATTCATGTATGGATGTGAGAGTTGAACTATAAAGAAAGCTGGGCACCAAAGGATTGATGCTTGAACTGCAGTATTGTAGAGGACTCTTGAGAGTCCCTTGGACCACAAGGTGATCCAATCAGTCTATCCTAAATGAAATCAACCCAGAATATTCATTGGAAGGACTGATGCTGAACCTGAAACTCCAATACTTTGGCCATCTGATGGGAAAACTGATTCGCTAGAAAACACCCTGATGCTGGGAAAGATTGAAGGTGGGAGGAGAAGGGGACGACAGAGAATGAGATGGTTGGATGGCATCACTAACTTGATGGACATGTGTTGAGTAGGCTCTGGGAGTTGGTGATGGACAGGGAGGCCTGGCGTGCTGCAGTCCACAGGGTAGCAAAGAGCTGGACATGACTGAGAGATTGAATTGAACCAAATCTTTTATTCTTTTTCGAATCAGTTGTTAATCTCAATTATCATATATTTTTTATTTTAAATTTTGTATTTTTCATCTCTCAATATCCTGTTTTGGTCCACTTTAGTAAATTGCATTTAGTTCCTCCTAGTAATCAAATTTTCCTTAAGCATTGGAATGTGTTTGGTATGTATAATTTTATACTCCAGTTTTTTCTAGTTTCTTATTGCTAGAGAAAACTTGAATGATTACAGAACATGTAAGTTCAGGAATTTATTCATCTTATACCTTTTCTGTGATTGTTATATCTTGGTTTTATTTATTTATTTATTATAATCCAGTTTATGTGGCCTCTGACACACATATGTGCTTTGATTTCCAATCCAAGACTCCTCTCTGAAATAGTTTACCTGGCTTATTCTCCATGACCTCTCTGTGAGTCTCTTTATCTCTGTGAGACTGCTGATCTTTGTTGAGCTTCTGTATATGGTGCTGAAGCGAGGAAATGCTTCCAGGCAGTGGTTGTTGTTCAATAGCTAAGTTGTGTCTGACTCTGTGACCCCATGGCATGCTTCACTCCAGGCTTCCATGTCCTTCACTATCTTGCGGAGTTTGTTCACACTCATGTCCATTGGGTCAATGATGCTATCCAACCATCTCATCCTTTTTCACCCCCTTCTCCTCCTGTTCTAAATCTTTCCCAGCATCAGGGTCTTTTCCAAAGAGTCGGCTCTTTGCATCAGGTGGCGAGAGTTTTGGAGCTTCAGTTTCAGCATCCGTCCTTCCTATGGATAATTTAGGATTGATTTCCTTTAGGATTGACTGGTTTGACTCCTTGCAGTTCAAGGGACTCTCAAAAATTGTCTCCATCACCACAATTCAAAAGCATCAGTTCTTCTGCGCTCAGCCTTCTTTACAGTCCAGTTCTCACATTCATACATGACTACTGAAAAAACCGTAGCTTTGACTATACAAACTTTTGTTGGCAAAGTGATGTCTCTCTTTTTTAATACATTGTCTAGGTTTATAATATAGCTTTTCTTCCAAGGAGCAAGCATCTTCATGGCTGCAGTCATCATCAGTGATTTTGGAAGCCTAGAAAATAAAATTTGTCACTCTTTCCCCTTTTCCTTCATCTATTCACCATGAAGTGATGGGATCAGATGCCATTATCTTCATTTTTTGAAAGTTAAGTTTTAAGCCAGCTTTTTCACTCTCCTTTTTCATCTTCATGAAGAGAATCTTTAGTCCCTCTTCGCTTTTGACCACTAGAATGGTATCATCTGCATATTTGAGGTTGTTGATATTTTCCCCTGGGATCTTGATTCCAGCTTGTGATTCATCCAGCCCAACAATTTGCATGATTTACTCTTCATATAAGTTAAATAAGCAGGGTGACAGTATACAGCCTTGACACCCAATATTGAACCATCTAGTAGAGGTGATGGAATTCCATGGAGCCATTTAAAACCCTAAATGATGATGTTGTTAAAGTGCTGTACCCAATATGCCATCAAATTTGGAAAATTCAGTAGTGGCCACAGGACTGAAAAAGGTCAGTTTATACTCTAATCCCAAAGACGTACAATGCAAATGAATGTCAAACTGCTGTACAATTTTGCTCATTTCTCTTGCTAGAAAAATAATACTCAAAATCCTTCAAGCTAGGCTCAGCAGTAGGTGAGCCAAGAACTCCCAGATGTGCAAGCTAAATTTAGAAAAGGCAGAGGAAACAGAGATCAAATAACCATCATCTGTTGGATCATAGAGAAAGCAAGGGAATTCCAGAAAATCATCTACTTCTGCTTCATTGACTATAGGAAAGCCTTCTACTGTGTGAATCACAACCAACTATGGAAAATTCTTAAACAGATGGGAATACCAGATAACCTTACTTATCTCCTGATAAACCTGTATGCTGGTCAAGAAGCAACAATTAGAACCAGACATAGAATAACAGACTGGTTCAAAATTTCCAATGGAGTACATCAAGGCTGTATACTGTCATCCTGCTTTTTAAATTTATATGCAGACTACATCACCCAGGAGGTAAACTAGGGAAAAGGCTCACTTTGTTTCTTTCCTTTCCCTTAGGTATTATTTTCCCACTGTGTCTATTATCTAATGTCCAAAAACAATTGTTTCATCAACTTTGTCCATTTTCTATTTGTTAAAGCTGGAGGGCACTTATCATTACAGATAATCTTTTGTGAATGGAAATGGAAACCTCCTCATTTTATTTTAAATGACAGCAGTTGGTAGAATGAAATTGATATACACTTTACTAATATGTTGCTAATTCACATAGCACCTATCCTATGTATTTACTAAAATAATATACAATAATACATTTAAATGGTAAGATAGATATAAAATGAAACGAAACACTCTGAATTAATTGTCAAATATTCTTTGTTCTAACCTTATTTCTACTACTAAATATTGGCTAGATTTTTGTTTAACTATACACCAGGAGGAAATAAGCACACAACGTAAAATCTTTGAGTTGAGTTTATTCAGTGTATTACTGAGGACTGTAGACCAGGAGACAGCCTCCCAGGTAGCTCTGAGGAACTGATCTGAAGGGAGAGCAAAGGAGCCAGTACATGTATGAATTTTAGCTAGGAAATATGTGCAGACAAAGTCTAGGTGAATGGTTACTTCTATATAAGAGGAACAGATATCTCAGTTAATGACTAGAACTTTCTTATGTCTGGTAAGATGCAAAAACCTGGGGTCATTGAATTTCGCCCTTAAATATGTGTGTTAACTATCTAGGGCTCATATATCCAAAGCACAAAGTGCATCATCCTGAATTACTTTCAGGATGAACTTGTAGGTCAGGGACTGCAGTGGATAGAACTGGAATAGTGGACATTTGTGGTTTATAACACCAGATATTTTGGTTCCTTCCTGAAGTCACCCTGTCTGAGAAAAGATTATAAAGTTTGACTCAAGAGAACTCAAAAGCAGTCATGAAATGATATAGCAGGGGAATATGGACAGGGATGTTGGGTGCTATTTCTGGATAAGAGTGTTAAGAGTAGCATGTGTCTATTATGCATTTCCTTCTCCATGTAGAAGTTGCTCTGTTAGAGTGGAATCTCAGGAAAAGATGATGTGGAATCTCAGCTAACTCAAGATGTGTATGTAACTCAAAATAGAAATACACGTTGGTTATTTTAAGTACTCACATTTTGTGATCATTAGTTACTGCACCACAATCTAGCCTCTAATCTGTTAGATAGTGCAAATTTAATCAACCTAATAAATTCTTTCACCCCAGATTCATGAACTGTAAATTTAAAACACCATGTACAATATACCACATAAAGTATTATTGTGATAACTTAGTTTATGTATCAGTTCAAGTACAATTGTTAAGTATGGAAATTGCATAAATGTGAAGAACTCATCCTCACCCATAATAAGTTCTTAATTTTAGTATTTTAATCTATGCCATTAACTTTATGAAAATATGTTTAACTTAAAAAAAACCTTGTAGCTTAATGGACTATAATTTCCACTTACTAAGTGCCTTAAATTTTTAAAACAATCTTTTCTTTGAAAAATTTCCTCTGAATACCTATCAGTATTCAATTATAAAATACACTAATTAGGTATCCATTATACACTTTTTATTTATCTATTTTATTTATTGAAAATTTCTGTGCCTCTTCAAAAACTGTAAGCTTTGTTTTTAGAAAGATTGTTTTGTTATTTGACGTTTTATTTTCTGACTATAAAGATTTGCAAGCTTACATTGCAAAATAAATTTAAATTTAATTATTCCCTTAAAAGATATAAAATTTAGTTCATCTTAACTCTCCCACACATTTTGTAACATGTACAAACCATTTTCTTTCCCTTTTAAAAAATACTTTTTCTCATACATTTAATCCCAGTCGCTCTTTTGAGGGATGGTCCTTCTTTATTACTATATTCCAAACAGTCATATTCTCTAACTATAATAGGAAGATTCCTTAAAGAAATATAAACCACTAACATGCCTTTCTGATAAGAAAGATAAATGAAAAATGCTGGTAAGATGCTTATTTCATCGTCCCAGTTCCTTATTTTGATCTCTAATATCTTGTCATCAAATCACACATATGTCAGTTTTGACTTACTCTTGTAACTTTAGAGAAAGAAATTTTCCACTCCGTTCACATCCATTCAAGGGTTTTTTAGGCATTCTGTGTGTTCTATCTAATCACACTTTTTGAAATCAAAGGGACTTGTGTTGAAACTGTGCTATGAACAGCAGATAAGAAAAACATATTTTAAGCTAGGTTCTTAGAGTTAATAACTTGCACAGCTTCTTAAGTAGACCATACTATGAAATATCTTAAAGATTCTCCAGACAGGAGGTACAGCATGCAGTATTTTCTGAAATATTTCCACCATGGTATCATAATATTTACAGAAAATTTTGCAGAATGTCATTCCCTGGATCTTCTTCTACAAACAAAAGACTATACCAATGACTTGGCATTTCTAAAAGAAGACAGTACTTGTTTACTATTGGACAAAAATGGTCCTTTCTCACCTTGAGAGAAACATCCTCTTTAACAGAGATTGTTACTTCAGGGATAACGTGTGATTGAACTTGACATTTGAAGGAGAACAGTAATTTTTATATAATATTCTCTGTCTGAATTCTAAGAATTGCTCAAAAGCTGTATCACTGCAACTTGCCCTGCATTAAACTAATTATTTTCTCTACTTTTTATCTTACA
Organism: Oryx dammah; assembly: GCF_014754425.2. Lineage (NCBI taxonomy): Eukaryota > Metazoa > Chordata > Mammalia > Artiodactyla > Bovidae > Oryx > Oryx dammah. Next base: position 66,363,238 of record NW_024070201.1, read on the forward strand.
ATGAAAAAGAAATACCCCACTAGTTTCAAAAAGTGTTCACCTGCAATAGCAATATTTACTTCATTTCACAGTAAAGAGTCATGTTTCCTTAAATCTTTATTTAAAAACCTGCCATCATAAGGAAATGTCTTTTCAATGACCAAATGTAGTTTTCTTTCTTCATGCCAAGCTGACAGTCAGAGTTTTCATTTTATTATTCACATCAGATAAACAAAAATCCCATCAGTTTATAACTTCTGCCTAAAATATCTCTGGCTTATCCAGCAATTGAGATAAATGAGTTTCATTCTCTGTCCTCTGAGCCTGGTGGGTGGACATTTATATTGTTCTTCCTTTCAGATGCAATTCATTATAGAGGCACACCCAAGTCAGAACAATGATAAAAAGTTTTTCAGACTTTTTCTTTTATTTTTTCTTTAGTTTACATTATAAGCCAATGTAATAATACTGGTTTCAACTTTGGGGAATTAGAGGTGTCTGATATAAAATATTTATTTGTTCTCATTTTGCATTTGACAAAGCCAACATTTAATGGCTTTCTGTAAAGTGAGTGTAACATTAAAGCCCATGTGTATTTCCCAAATTCATTTTTATTCTGATTTTGTTGGGTGTTTCCTAGATTGCCTGCAGCAATAATAAATACCAAGTTCACTTTTCAGTCACACCAGAGCCTTCTCCACTTTCCTGAAGTTGTTTTGCATTTTCCCTCAAATCAAAGAACATCAGCAAAGGAATGCTACACTTCCATAACAGAAAGTCTAAGGTCTAGCTCATATTAGGTTACATTAATTTGACTTCTTTCCACTTCCAACAATCCCTTCTGTACTTTGACTAAAAAAAAAAAAAAAAAAAAGGAAAAGGTAGAGGAGACTGATTCTTAAGCTAGACACAAAGTAGCTAGTGAATATTTTAGAAAAAAAAATAGTGATCACTTATTCTTTTCTCACTCCATGTTTTAGTGTTGTCTTTTCCAGAATGGGGCTTCCCTTATGACTCAGCTCCTAAACAATCCACGTGCAATGCACAAGACCTGGGTTTGATACCCGGGTTGGGAAGACACTCTGGAGAAGGGAAAAGCTATCCACTCCAGTATTCTGGCCTGGAGAATTCAGATTCACAGATGACAGCACACTTATGGCAGAAAGCAAAGAAGAACTGAAGAGCCTATTGATGAAAGTGAAAGAGAAGAGTGAAAAAGTTGGCTTAAAACTCAACATTCAGAAAACTAAAATCATGCCGTCTGGTTCCATCACTTCATGGCAAATCGATGGGAAACAATGAAAATAGTGACCGACTTTATTTTCTTGGGCTCCAAAATCACTGCAGATGATGACTGCAGCCATGAAATTAAAAGACACTTACTCCTTGGAAGAAAAGCTACTACCAACCTAAACAGCATATTAAAAAGCAGAGATATTACTTTGCCAACAAAGGTCCATCTAGGCAAGGCTATGGTTTTTCCCGTGGTTATGTATGCATGTGAGAGTTGGACTATAAAGAAAGCTGAGTGATGAAGAATTGATGCTTTTGAACTGTGGTTATGGAGAAGACCTTTGAGAGTCCCTTGGACTGCAAGGAGATCCAACTAGTCTATCCTAAAGGAAATCAGTCCTGAAAGAAAATGCCTTAGAAGGACAGATGTTGAAGCTGAAACTTCAATACTTTGGCCACCTGATGTAAAGAACTGACTCATTGGAAAAGACCCTGATGCTGGGAAAGACTGAAGGTGGGAGGAGAAGGGGACGACAGAGGATGAGATTGTTGGATGGCATCACTGATGTGATGGACATGTGTTTGAGTAGGCTCTGGGAATTGGTGATGAATAGGGAAGCCTTAAGTGCTGCAGTCCATGGGGGGTCACAAAGAGTTGGATGTGACTGAGCAACTGAGCTGAACTGATTCCAGAATGGCTCAAAAGAAGCTCAAGATAAGCATTCCGTTTTGAAAATGTTTATTTTTCTTTTTTTTCCTTGTATTTATGTCTTCCTATTTTTTTTCCTTTGCATTGAATAATAGTAACTTTCAGGAAATTTATTTTCTGTTATATTCTAGGTAATGAGCCAGTTGCTCCACTCCATCATTGATATCCTGAGCATCTGTGTTTGCAGAATGGGAAAGTAGGACTCAGAAAAGTCACAGAAGCTCTGCAGTTTAACCAAATGAATCTGTATCAGATTTTTCACACTAAAGAATATATTGTTTCCACTTAATCATCCTCTCATTTTATAAAGAGCAGCTGATATATATAGTAACTATTCTTAATGACTCACCTGCTAAGAAAAAATATGTCTGCAATGGAAGTTTTTCTTACTGTCCAAGATTACCAAGTCAAATGGCCCATTTGATTATCCTCCAGGGACTACTAATCATTTGGTCTCTTGTGTGTAAAAGCATTAACTAACCCAAATCCACCTGAATTAAGACCGAATGATTCATTGGGGAAAGGTGCCTTATCAGGAAATAGTTCAATTTTATGGTTTTGGAAAATAAAGAGTAATATCTCAAATAATTATTTTGTTGTCTTGGGCTATAATTTTATTAAATCTTAAACAGATTAAGTGAAGGAATCAGAAAAAAAGGAAACTATCAAGAAATATTACAGCCTAGAGCTGGCCATGCATATCATATCTAACCTTTACTTTTACACACATGAAAAGTGTTTCTGAGGTTGGGCAACAGTTAAAAGGTCAACCTACAATGTCAAACCAGAAATCCTAGTAGATACATGGGTGACTTAATTCCTATCTCCCTCCTTTTACATGTAAACCTTGCTGTTTCATTAGCAAACATGTAAGTTAAGAAACAAAAGAAAAGTATTTTGACCTGAGTTACAGGTATATCATTGTATAAAAGCTTCCAAGGGTAAAGAGAATGAGGAACTATAGAATATCCAAATGTTTGTAGATGTTTAAATGCCATTTAATAAGATATTATTCTTCTCATAAGACAGGCACACTTTATCTTTTAGGACTTTTTTCACCCCAAGGAATACCTAGTATATTTTAGTATCAGTAAAGAGTATGAAGAGGAGCTTGGAATCTTTAATAATAAAATTCCCAAAGCACCATTAACTAAAAATAGATAAAGTTGTAGAAGAGTTCCAGAATTATTTCGCAGATGAAGGAAAAATTATTCCACATCAAGAATCCATTTATTTGCTACAGATTAAATAAAACATAAAAATTAGAGAAGAAAGCGCAAACCCCTTAATCATCTCACCATTACACTAATCTACAGATTTCAACTTTGAACATCTAATGTATTCAAAATATAGTCTGAAATTGATAATAAGTTAAATGTGTTTCCAAAGTGAACCATTTCTTAGTTTTAAAACAGAGTTTGAAAAATTTTGAATTGCAACTGAAAGGTAGCTAATGTAGTATGTTTTTGTTTTATTGTTTGGGGCATTTTCTTATGATGAGTTGACCGAACAATAATATTGAGCACTTATGATGTATCCAGCATTGTTCTAAATGTCACCGATTAAATTATGAATTAGGTGCACAATGTCCCTGACTTCAAATGGCCTATGGATTTGTGTGATTGCATGTGTGTGTGTAGATGGAAGGTAAAATAAAGGGTGAACAATATAATAAAACCTAAACAAGATCTATACTTCTGCTCTCACAACCTAATAACCACCTAATTATATCATATTGGGGATTAGGATTTCAACATATTAATTTGAGGGGACACAGTCAGACCATAGTAACATTATAAAAGAGAGAGCGGGAAAGAAAGATAGAGAACAAAGGAGAGCTGAGATTGAGAAAGGAAAAAAAAGATTTATTTTGAAAAATTGGTTGAAGTGATAGTGAAAAACTGCAGGGTCAAAAATTTGCAAGTTGGCTGAGTAGGCTAGTGGCCTAGGGAAGAGTTGATGTTGAAGTTTGAGGCCAAAGGCTAACTTCAGGCCAAATTTCCTCTTCAGCAGCCTTTTTTCTTTCAAGGTCTTCTACTCATTGGACAAGGCCCATCCCTGTTATGGAGAGTAGCCTACTTTACTCAGAGTCTAATTATTTAATCTCATTGAAAATATATCTTCACAGCAACATCTAGACTAGTGTTTGACCAAATATCTGGCTACCAAGGCCTAGCCAATTTGACACATAAAACTAAACTCAGTTCCACTAAGTCAGGATCAAAGCAAGGATTCCAGTATGCCCATTATAACTTAACACTGTATTGCATATTAACCAATATGATCATGTCATTTACTACCTAAATGTTGAATTTAAATGTCTATAAATTTAACTTTAATGTTGCTGAATTAAAAGTGTTGCTTTAATATTATTTCAGTTTCTTTTACCTAGAAAGACACTCATTTCCCTGGCCTGTAGTCCACAATTTAAGACATCCTCCAACCTACTGGAAACCTATTAAGCAAGACATATAATTCATGTGATAAAATATTGTCCTCTATAGTTCAAAACCTGTATGATAATAAAAAATGTCATAGTGTATCTTCTTTTTTTTGTACACTTCCTATCAAAAACATTGCTTTGTTTTTCTGTGTTTAACCAGATCTGGAAATACCAGTAATTATTTCAGCAACTTTGGTCTTGCTTTATCATACAGTCAATTTTTGTTTCAATCCTCTGATCTACTGCCAGCTGTTGGGTTAGAATTTCTAACAGTTCCCCATCTTGAAATGCCTTCTTAGGAGCCCTAGCTGAAATGCTGTCAGCTGGCTTGATTATGAAAAGCTTACAATTTTGACAAGATCAGAACAACATGCCTTGTCCAAAGCAAAGCTGTAAATGAAGTATCTTGTTTGGACAATCAGTTCTTATTACCTTAGAAAACCAAACTAGTCAAACAGCAATCCATAGAGCAAGACAGGCAAGTGCAGCTTCATCTTATTAATAAGAAAGTAACTGAAATTTAACATTAAGCCAACTTTTATTAACAACAGTTATAATTTACCTGTAGTATTTGGAAAGAGTAATGCAATTATAGTGTCTGTTGTAAGGAGCATATGGTGAGACTGTCATTAGGTTGTTGTTAGAGAATATAAATTCGTGAATTCCTTATAGAAACCATTTAGCAATAGGGACCAATGTGTCTTAACAAGCTTTTGTATATGCCTACTTTAACCCAGTATTTCCTCTTCTAGGACTATATTCTATAAAGAAAAAAAAAATAGATTGCACTTAGATAAATGGCAAGCATATTTTTATAAGATTTCTTTACATTCATCAGATGCAAGAAACTAATATTCAAAAATTGAGGAAAATTTAATGTATGTTCTCTGAACTTCTAGCTTCTGAAAAACATACTCTTACCTGTAACAAGGATAAACTTTGGGAAAATCGATCAAACAAACAGCTGTTTGAAGACAAAGGGAAGCAAATGAAAGCTTGCAGAAAACAGAAGTAGCACAAGTAGCTCTTGAAATGAAGGAAACACAGAGGGCAGGATCTACATTTATCTCACTTTTCCCCTGAAGGAACTCCACAGTTCACAAAGCTAATGAGGAATAGAGCTCAAATAGAAAGGGGCAGACTTAATGAGCTGAGGACCCAAAGGTCACAGTTTCCACATAGAGGAAAATGTCAGGAGAGTAATGGAAGCTCTAAAAAAATACATAACATGGAAATTCTAAACCTGAAAATACAATACTCAGAATGAAAATCTCAGTGGATGAACTTAACCTGAGATTGTTTGGACAATGCAAAATAAAAGATCCTTAACTCAGGGACAGGGCAGTAGAAATTGTCCAAATTAATTCACAAATTATAGATTGAAAATACTGAGAACTTCAACAACCTGGTGATTATGTTAAGCCATCTAACACGTCTGAATGAAATACTAGCTGGATAGGACAATGAGTGATATTAAAGAAATAATGATATTTTTTGTACATTTGTATAACTATAACCCCCCATAGAATGCTGAAGAAATAGCTTTCAAGGAGCTGCCTGCCTATTACATGAGTTGCTTACAGAATTATTTGTGAAATGATGAAAAGCTAGCATAGTAAATCACAGCTACTTTTCTACCTTTTTGTAACTTTGACTGTTATTGTTGTCCAGTTGCTAAGCCGTGTCCAACTCTGCAACCCCATGGATTGCAGCACGTCAGGCTTCCCTATCCTTCACCATCTCCCAGAGGTTGCTGAAATTCATGTGCATTGAGTTGGTGATGCTATCTAACCAGCTCATCCTCTGCTGCCCTCTTCTTTTGCTTTCAATGTTTCCTAGCATCAGCTTCAGCACCAGTACTTCCAGTGAATACTCAGGATTGATTTTCTTTAGGATTGACTGATTTGATCTGTTTGCTGTCCAAAGGACTCTCAAGTGTCTTCTTCAGCATCACAATTTTAAACATCAATTGACATTGTTAGACTTCCCTAAATTATATCAGAGGAAATTAAAATTGATTGTAAGTTATTCAGTTCAGTTCAGTTCAGTCACTCAGTTGTGTCCAACTCTTTGCGACCTCATTAATCGCAGCATGCCAGGCCTCCCTGTTCATCACCATGTCCTGGAGTTCACTCAGACTCACGTCCATCGAGTCTGTGATGTCATCTAGCCATCTCATCCTCGGTTGTCCCCTTCTCCTCCTGCCCCCAATCCCTCCCAGCATCAGAGTCTTTTCCAATGAGTCAACTCTTCTCATGACGTGGCCAAAGTACTGGAGTTTCAGCTTTCGCATCATTCCTTCCAAAGAAATCCCAGGGTTGATCTCCTTCAGAATTGACATGGATCTCCTTGCAGTCCAAGGGACTCTCAAGAGTCTTCTCCAACACCACAGTTCAAAAGCATCAATTCTTTGGCGCTCAGCCTTCTTCACAGTACAACTCTCACATCCATACATGACCACTGGAAAAACCATAGCCTTGACTAGATGAACCTTAGTCGGCAAAGTAATGTCTCTGTTTTGAATATGCTATCTAGGTTGGTCATAACTTTTCTTCCAAGGAGTAAGCGTCTTTTAATTTCATGGTTGCATTCACCATCTACAGTGATTTTGGAGCCCCCCAAAATAAAGTCTGACACTGTTTCCACTGTTTCCCCATCTATTTCCCATGAAGTGATGGGACCAGATGCCATGATCTTCGTTTTCTGAATGTTGAGCTTTAAGCCAACTTTTTCACTCTCCTCTTTCACTTTCATCAAGAGGCTTTTTCGTTCCTCTTCACTTTCTGCCATAAGGGTGGTGTCATCTGCATATCTGAGGTTATTAATATTTCTCCAGGCAATCTTGACTCCAGCTTGTGTTTCTTCCAGTCCAGCATTTCTCATCTCTCTAGAAGTGCATAAATTTAGGGATTAAATGGAAATTCTGTTTATATACATATATTGTTAATTATTAAGTGTTTATAAAAATATTTTTAGGTAAGTGATGCTTCTAAAAATAGCAATAATATATTTTTTTAACTTACCAATCCACATAAGAAATGGAACAATTCAATTCTCTGGTGACTCAGATGGTGAAGAATCTGCCTACAATCAGATCTTTGATCCCTGGGTCAGAAAGGTCCACAGGAGAAGGTAATGGCTACCTATTTCAGTATTCTTGCTTGGAGAATCCCTTGGACAGAGGAACCAGGCAGGCTACAGTCCATGGGGTCACAAAGAGTCAGACAGGACTGAGCATTAACACTTTCACATTCACACACACACACCCAAATACTGTTCTGACTTGTATATATTATCCATAAATAATAAATCTTATACAAATGAGCAGTAATAAACATTCAAGAAAGAAAGAATTCCAGTGTTGCACATATAACTGCAAAGTGAGTTGCATTCCTAACACTGAAGATCCACAATCTTTCATAATGGGCTTCAGGTAAACTTACCCACCTGTCTAAACTTTGCCATGAATGGAGAAAATACATATATTACAGAGATCCTATTTTTATTCTCCAAAGCCCTTTGCTGTACAGCATTCCTGAAAAGGTGGTCCAGAACTAAAGTCTGTCTGTGTCTCCAGAACATGCAGAAATGTGAGTGATTCATGCAGCTTTATCTCCCAATGCAGATGGAATACCCACCAGGTGTTCAATATTGATTTCACTATAATATCAAACATGAGATTAATTCATGGAACTTTACTCCATCTGAAATAATAAACATGCTGAAAGATTATAAGTATTTTTTTCTGTATTATCTTTTAATGTTAAGATCATCAATCCAGTTTGAAACATGGCCAAAGACTGCTTTGTGTTAATTTAAAAATAACAAAAATCAATAAATATTTTTCCCTCTTTATGAATGCTATCCTGTTTGTTTTGATTTTTAACCTAGTACTTTTACTGCTGCTGCTGCTAAGTCACTTCAGTTGTGTCCAACTCTTAGTGACCCCATGGACTGCAGCCTACCAGGCTCCTCCGTCCGTGGGATTTTCCAGGCAAGAACACTGGAGTGGGGTGCCATTTACTGATTGACTGGCAATTTTACCCAAGATATGACTTAACTATGAAGAACTTTGAACATAATCTAAAAGTCACAGAATTAAGGAGCACATAATGGGTGAGAAAGTATGAAAACTAAAGCATATTTCCAAAGATTTGTAAAACAACCTTCATTTGTTCAGATAAAATAACTAAATGTTTAGCCCTCAAAGCTTTATCTGCTTTATTTTAACCAGACTGTGAAAGGGCAATAGACATAAACTTACCCATATCAAATTCAACCTTGTTAAAAATAATCTTAGTTACTAAATGCTCAGATTTTGGAGTTTAAACAAAACTAGAATCAGATAATTTCTTTGTGATCATATGTTTATTGTTATATTGAGGTTCTCTTTTTTTCTGTGATTAAACCATCGTCTTTTAACTTTTTAATCCTATCATTTGTCCACTCAACAAATAGGTTCACTGAATTAAGTGGCTACTCAGTCCCCTGAGCTTTTCTTACATATGCTCAATGTTTGGGCCCATAAATTCAGTTATAAAGTCATGTTTTCCTTCATGAGCCATAGTTTGCCAGATACTTTGAGAAGACTTTGAGTGTCTGTCCTGTCTCTGAGTGGGTCACCCTAAAGATGGCACAGTATTCATGAATGATGTAACAGCAAAGGAATGGGTAACAATGGTTGGTGTTATCATGATATCTTTTAGTTAATCTCATGATTTCTCCCCAAGGAAAATTAATGCGATTGGAAATGCTGAAAGTCTAGGTTTTAACTTAAACTTCTTGCAGTGGTTTATTTGGATAAGTCTCTTTAAGTCTTAAGAAGGATATGTTTTAAGTTATGTATTTGTCTTAGTCAGCCTAAGCTGACTGTGTAAGTACATGGGCTATAGTCCATAGTGTCACAGAGTTGGACGTGCCTTAGTGACTAAATGACAATACTTATGTACAACCATCCAGAGTACATTGTAATTCAACATTATGTACAAAAGTCCCTATTTTGCATGTAGTTGTCCCAAATATGAATGATTCCTCTGTAAATGAAATCTGACATGTATCTGAGTATATCACATACATAATATGATAAAAGACTCAAGACCAAAACAGGAATCTCAGCAAGTGCTGCAGCAATTTTCGTCAAGTTTACCATTTGTTTCCCTTTTAATTCCCTGAAAATCCTACAACAGTACTGCTTAAAACAGAGGAGCCACAAAAATCCAGCATCATCTTAGCAGATTCTGAAAAATGGCTCAAAAGACTTGAATATTAATGTTAGATTCATTTTGTATCTAAATCATGAGGGGACTGAAATACATCATCTCTTAAATCTAATCTTATGCATTCTCTGCTACCAATAATATATACTGTCGTGTTAAACTAATTAAACAAGGAGGCTATTAGATTGAGGTGGCTCTTTTGCCATGGTGGCCTTTGTAAGCAAACCAGAATCTGAGCCTGGAAATGCCTCAAGATTATGAAATCAAAACACTAAGGACAACCAATTACAAGCAATCAAGAAGATTTTAGGCTGTAACCAATCAAATAATTTCCTTTCTTTCCTTCACATTTTCTCTGGTAAATCTATCCCCTTTTGTTCCCTGGCTCTCATGCTTCCAATCACTTCCCATTTGGTGCTGCCTGATTCCAATCAATTTTTGCTCAAAATTTTTAATATTCCCGAGTTTACCTTTTAAAATTCACAACACAAAAGGAAGGGGATTTCCCCAAATAACAGTACTATTATTTCTCAAATAATAGGAGGCATTGATTTCAACATGATATGGAAAATCTGAATTTTCTTGCTCCAAGTTCAGGACTTTTTCCAGCTTATTATAGCTTGGACTATTATAACTTGAGTCATCAGTAATTCTCTGAAATTCCAGGGTAACCTGGAGAGTAATGAACTTTATAGATTAATATGGATCACAGGACATACCCTTTTCTCTGGGGAAGGAAGAGCAGAAACATTTGTCATCTCTGCTTTTCTAGCAGGCAGTGTTCTTTATAACATGCTGAGTAAGCATAGCTGGATGTACTATTTCCAAGTTTCTGAAATTGAAATCAACAACTTAATTTTAAGAATCCCAAGCTGTCTAATATTGTAATATCAGAAGGAAATGTAAACCAACAATAATTTTACAAAAGACCAAGCATAAGAGACAGATGTGATAAAATGTAAGCTAAAAGAATCAGTTAACAGAAGGAAATGAGAAAATTCTAGAGGTAGATATAGGCAAGTAAAGAAAAAATACTCATGTTTGGGAACGCATGTACACCCGTGGTGGATTCATGTCAATGTATGACAAAACCAATACAGAATTGTAAAGTAAAATAAAAAATAAATAAATTAAAAAAAATAAAGACAAAAACCTATAGTCACAGCAGTAAAAAAAAAAAAAGAAAAAAGAAAAAATACTCTTTAATCCTTAGATTATTGATAATAAATATGAGTGTGATAGCATATTCTAAAGTTTGTTCTTACTCTCGTATTTGATTCTATTTACAGTGTAGCAGAAAAGGCAGAAGAACCAGAGATCAAATTGCCAACATCTGCTGGATCATTGAAAAAGCAAGAGAGTTCCAGAAAAACATCTATTTCTGCTTCATTGACTATGCCAAAGCCTTTGACTGTGTGGATCACAATAAACTGTGGAAAATTCTGAAAGAGATGGGAATACCAGACCACTTGACCTGCCTCTTGAGAAACCTGCATGCAGGTCGGGAAGCAACAGTTAGAACTGGACATGGAACAACAGACTTGTTCCAAATAGGAAAAGGAGTACGTCAAGGCTGTATATTGTCCCCCTGCTTATTTAACTTATATGCAGAGTCCATCATGAGAAACGCTGGACTGGAAGAAACAAGCTGGAATCAAGATTGCTGGGAGAAATATCAATAACCTCAGATATGCAGATGACACCACTCTTAAGGCAGAAAGTGAAGAGGAACTAAAAAACCTCTTGATGAAAGTGAAAGAGGAAAGTGAAAAAGTTGGCTTAAAGCTCAACATTCAGAAAACAAAGATCATGGCATCTGGTCCTATTACTTCATGGGAAATAAATGGGAAAACAGTGGAAACAGTGTCAGACTTTATCTTTTAGGGCTCCAAAAATCATTGCAGATGGTGATTGCAGCCATGAAATTAAAAGACACTTACTCCTTAGAAGAAAAATTATGACCAACCTAGATAGCATATTGAACAGCAGAGACATTACTTTGCCAACAAAGTTCCGTCTAGTCAAGGCTATGGTTTTTCCAGTGGTCATGTATGGATGTGAGAGTTGGACTGTGAAGAAAGCTGAGTGCCAAAGAATTGATGCTTTTGAACTGTGGTGTTGGAGAAGACTCTTGAGAGTCCCTTGGACTGCAAGGAGATCCACCCAATCCATTTTGAAGGAGATCAGCCCTGGGATTTCTTTGGAAGGAATGATGCTAAAGCTGAAACTCCAGTACTTTGGCCACCTCATGTGAAGAGTTGACTCATTGGAAAAGACTCTGATGCTGGGAAGGATTGGGAGCAGGAGGAAAAAGGGATGATAGAGGATGAGATGGCTGGATGGCATCACCAACTCAGTGGTTGTGAGTCTGAGTGAACTCCGGGAGTTGGTGATAGACAGGGAGGCCTGGCGTGCTGCGATTCATGGGGTTGCAAAGAGTCGGACACAACTGACCGACTGAACTAAACTGAACTGAACAGTGTAGCAACATACCTTATTGGTTGGATCCAACAGAGTCACATGATATACATGATTTTAGGCGGTAGAATACACCATGCTTGCTGAAAATGCTGCGAATGATGTACAGATGAAACCAATCTAGGTCAGCAGTCAGAACATTTACTTATCCCTTTATGGTCTCTGGATATCAGCTCTTTCCCAAAACATTTCTCAAGGTGTGGGGGTTCTGTAAAACCACTTCAAATTATTTGAGGCTTTTTTTTTTTTTTTTCTGAATTCTCTTAAGGCAGAGGGAAAACCAGGGTTTAATTTATAACTCTGAAGACCAGGACCTAATTTATAATTCTGAAGTTCACTGGAGATTTTAAGATAGAGCAGTCTCAGCTCACTGGCCACTGAATGAAAGGTCCTTTTTTATTTTTTAGTAACAAACATTATATTACAGTTGTGTTTAGCCCAGCTGGAGCTGCCTAATGTAGCTTGAAATAAGTTTTGTTATGAAGTAGTGATTCTGAGTTGGAATGCCTAGTCTTTTCTAGCCAGGAGTGTTTACAGAGTCTAGCATAATCTTGGGAGAAGAAATTTGAAATAAAGGCATGCATTGTAAGGGATTATAAATACTGATTCAGCTGCAGCCACTGGGTTGTGGTTTAATTTGTTTGCGGTCTATTTCTCTGCTGTACTTTCCTTTCCTCCGATATTGCTAACTTGAGCTTCTTTGGTTTCCATGGTGATACCCCCAGGGAATTTCTCTTCTACTTGGTATTTGGCTTAAGATTGTTGATTTCTGGTCTTATTCAGCATCATAAACCCATTTCATGCTGAATATCACTGAAAGGTATTAGAGAATCTATTTGGAGAATCAGTTTGTCAAGTCTTCTCTATTTCCCAAACCGGATAAAGCTGGAGATTCTAAAATGTAGCAATTCTTCTAAAAGAATCAGAATAAATCCTTATGAGCAAGGAGTCCCAGATTTTCTCCAGACTGATGCTAAATAAGGACATTTAAACAGATATTTTTAAATCACTTCAAAATCAACTAAAAACTATAATGATTAGCTGCACTTTTTGATTAGTAATTACTGATGAATTTATTATATATTTTTAAAACTAAAACTAGTATTGATAAATTTTAGAGGCAAAAATTACCAGAGAGGCCATTGTGTGAGACACTGTGGGAATGACACGGAATGAAATGGGATGGAAGTTAACAGTCTGAGCTCTAGGCCTAAGATTTAATCAGAAGTTATGTTACCTAGGGCAAAATCATCTTTCTGGGCATATGCTCTATCCACACTCACATTTTAATGAATAAGCACATTGGATGCATTCAACAGGTACTGTTATTTTTCCCTATTTTTAAATGAGGAAACTGTGGCTCAGAGTCTACCAGTATCACATAATTAATAGGAGACTTAATGATATTAATCAACTTCTTTTAAGCAAGTCGAAAAGCAGGTCTGCCTTGGTAACCTAGACAATGAATATTATCTGAACTGATAACCTACACTTACAGAAAAGTACACTGAAGTTAAATAACTCATGGAGGGAGACTGAACTACTCAGGAGCATCTTTTAGATGTTGTTGTTGTTGTGGTTGTTCAGTCGTTCAGTCGTGTCAGACACTTTGTGATTCCACGGACCACAGCCTTCTGATTCTTCTGTCCATGGGATTTTCCAGGTAAGAATACTGGAGTGGATTGTCATTTCCACTTCTCCATACATTTATACATTTTTTTTTTTTTTTGGTATTCTTTTCTCAATGTCATTAGAATATATTTATTTTAATATTCAACTATGCTTTGTGCTTTGAGGAAGAGAGATTGAAAGAAGAAAATACTATAATTGAATTCTTACAAAGAAAAATAGCAACTAGTGCAAGCATTGTAAATGTACGCTTAAGATTTTCTCAAACAACTGGACAATTTTGTTGTTGTTCAGTTGTTAGGTCGTGTCTGACTCCTTGAAACCTTATGGACTGCAGAATACCAGGCTTCCCTGTCCTTCACTATCTCCCGGGGCTTGCTCAAACTCACGTCCATTGAGTCGGTGACGCCATCCAACTATCTCATTCTCTTTCATCCCCTTAGCTTGCCCTCAGTCTTTTCCATCATCAAGGTCTTTTCCAATGAGTCAGTTCTTCACATCAAGTGGCCCAAGTACTGGAGCTTCAGCTTTGGCATCAATCTTTCCAATGAATATTCAGAGTTGATTTCCTTTAGGATTGACTGGTTTGATCTCCTTGCTGTCCAAGCGATGCACAAGAGTCTTCAATATCAATTTGAAAGCATCAGTTCTGTGGGCCTCAGCCTTCTTTATGGTCGAATTCTCAGATCTATACATAACTACTGGAGAAACCGCAGCTTTGACTATATAGACCTTTATCAGCAAAGTTATGTCTTTGTTTTTCACATGTTGTCTAGGTTTGTCATAGTTTTCCTTCCAAGGAATAGACATCTCTTAGTTTCACAGCTGAAGTCACCATCCAGTGATTTTGAAGCCCAAGAAAATAAAATCTTTCACTGCTTCCATTTTAGAGAGTAAATTTAATCTCATTCTCAGTGTCTATTTTCAAAACTAAATGATCATTTATTTGAAAGACCGTCTTAAAAATCAACTATCTTATATGGGTTACTAAGTGATGATTTCCATAATTTTGGATGAATTACACACCTCTGATGCCTCTCAAGACACCACAGCCCTTATCCTGTGACTGTCTGTGAACACCCCACCACCCAGACCCTACGGACCATTTTTTTTTTTTGGTAAGCAGCTTCATTCAACTGTGACCCCATATTTCCTCAGCTGAATCTCTTTTGCTGCCCAGCTTGTTTCTAAGACTTCAGTCTGGGACAGACTTCTTCTGGAAGCTACCAACACTTACACATCTGTAATTTGGAAAGGGGCTAACTTGACTAGTATGGGAATAATCCTTACCTGTGCTAAAATCACTTTACCAAACAAACCACATGCATGGAATTCCTTGACATGGCTTCTGCTTTCTGTAGAAACACAAGCAAAGACATGAAGTTAGAAGGTCTAGAAGGTATATTTTTTGTAAATTTGCCCTTATTTTCTACCTGTATCAGTAGGGAAGATATTTTCAAAATTTATATGAACACCCTTGTCTGGGTTAATTCTGAAGTTTATTTCAAATAATCAATTGAAAGCTACTTTTTATCAAACTCTTCATAGAGTTTTTTATGTTGTGCATTATGCATAAGAAATCTATCAAGAGCTTGAGATACTCACACACGTACACACACATCTTCAGTTCAATTCAAAATATAATTAATCAATTAAAATGGGCTTCCTAAGTGGCACAGTGGTAAAGAAGCTGTCTACTAAGGCAGGAGGTGCAGGACATGAGAGTTTGAACCCTGGACTAGGAAGATACCCTGGAGGAAGAAATGGCAACCCACTCCAGGATTCTTTCCTGAAGAATTTCATGAACAGAGGAGCCCACTGGGCTACAGTCCATGGAGTTGCAAAGCATCAGACACAACTGAGCATACATAGAGCAAAAATGTATATATCTGTGTACATATTACATACATAGAGTATATAATAAAATGTATTATATACATGGAACATACTGCTTTATAGTTCAAACCTGTCCTTTTTTACTATTTTCAAACAGAAATAAAAGGATGTGGTGAGATAGAAAGCAGTCCATAGGTTTCATAAAGGGTTTCCTCTTTATTCCTTGCAAGGTCAAGGAATATCTAGAAATCATGGCCTTGTTTTCAGAGGTCTGTTGGTTCTTTAGTCTACTGAATGATTGTGGCCTCAGACTAGCCATTTCTCATTTGGTGATTAAGGTCAGATGACAAAGGTGTCATGCTTACTGAATAGAATTAAGGCAGTAATGTTTCAGAGTCAAAGGTGGTAAGAAGAAGGGGGCATGACCTATTTCCCTATATTGCTTTACTCAAAGAAGAAAGTAAAGAGCCATGCTGCTGCTGCTCCTGCTGATAAGTCACTTCAGTCATGTCCAATTCTGCATGATCCCATAGATGGCAGCCAACCAGGCTCTGCCATCCCTGGGATTCTCCAGGCAAGAACACTGAAGTGGGTTGCCATTTCCTTCTCCAAAGCAGGAAAGTGAAATGTGAAAGTGAAGTTGCTCCATGGTAACCTCCAAAAACAATGTTAATTTTTTTTTTCTATTTTGGACACTAAAGGCAGAATTTTCCTTATTATTGAAATATAAAGGAGAATATGAATACCTCTAGAGAAATGTGCTCAAAGCACATGGTGTAGAGATGTCTGATATTCACTGTTTTTGAAGATAAGCAGCTTATTTTGGTAGATGGATACTGATTATTGTACAACTTTAATAATGTTAATATTCATAATAACAGTATACATTTTTAAGAGCATGCATGGAGCAAAGCAATGTGTATTAGGCATTCATATAAACCAGCCTCTAGTTTCTGATTAATCTTCACTCACCTTATAGGTTATACAGATTATTATCCCTGTTTTATGATCTGTAGTAGGTTCTTGGCATTCTTACAAAATCTTGACTATGAGTTAGGTGTGTCATTACCTCTCTTTTCAATAGGAAAAAGGCAAAACAGAAAGTTTAAACTCTATGCTTGAGGTCATAGAGCAAGCAAGTGCTGGAATCATGATGGCAGTTGGATAGTCTGACCTCGGAAACCACAGCTTTAGGCACTGAGATGTAGGGCTCGGGATTGTCTGTGGACAAGTGTTAGACTATTCATGTCACCTCATGAGAAGTATCAGCTGTTGAACTGTGAGTTATGGAATGATGAATAGAATTTTTTTTCTAAAAGATCTCCTCCCAAAAATATACACAAAACACAGACAGTGATAGAAATTAGTGCTTATTTTAATTTTGTTTTCTTAGCTTTTCACAGTCCATTTTTTTTCTAATGAACACAATTACCTTTGTAATAAAACTGATCATTAAAATGTATTTGTGTCATAGATCTATGGAAACAATCTAACAGATAAATTTGTAAAGTATGCCAGATTTGGAAACAGAAATGGCAACCCACTCCAGTATTCTTGCCTAGAGAATCCCATGGACAGAGGAGCTTTGTGGGCTACAGTCCATAGGGTTGCAAAGAGTTGGACATGACTGAAATGACTGAACATGCATGCATGTATGCCACAGTTAAAATTTGCATCCTTACAGTAATATTTTAATTATATTTTTATAGTATACAAGTTTCTGTGTATTACATGCCACTATCCAGTACTCTTGCCTGGAAAATCCCATGGATGGAAGAGCCTGGTAGGCTGCGGTCCATGGGGTCTCTAAGAATCTGACACGACTGAGTGACTTCACTTTCACTTTTCACTTTCATGCCTTGAAGAAGGAAATGGCAATCCACTCCAGTGTTCTTGCCTGGAGAATCCCAGGGATGGGGGAGCCTGGTGGGCTGCTGTCTATGGGATCGCACAGAGTTGGACATGTCTGAAGGGATTTGGCAGCAGCAACATTTGTCTCAAAGGAATATTGGAATGCTGACCTTATAAACTTAAGATTTGCTATTTAATTTTATGATGATAATTCTTTTATATACAGTCTTTTGGTGTTACTTTTCTGTCATAACATTTCATGCTGTAAAAGTTATCAATAAAATGACATATATAAGTTTTATACCATAACTATATATGCAATAGCAATTTAAATGCCTCTTAAAAGAAAATCTCTTACTGCATCAGGTTCCATATTTTATATTTCTCATATAGATTATGCTTTATATAAATAAATGTATATTCATCTCTTTAGAACATATCTTAATCTAAACAATGATTGAAAGATTGACTGTCAGTAATTTTCTTCCACAACAAAACCTGATGGTATCTGTCCCTTTTTAACTAATGATGAATATATTAACAATTCCACTTTTCCTCCAGTTATTTGACTTTGCTGCTACTACTGCTGCTAAGTTGCTTCAGTCGTGTCCGACTCTATGCGACCCCATAGATGGCAGCCCACCAGGCTCCTCCGTCCATGGGATTTTCCAGGCAAGAATGCTGGAGTGGGGTGCCATTGCCTTCTCCGTATTTGACCATAGATACAAGAAAATCTTAAGATACATATTCACTCAGTTTAGTCAGTTATAATTACTTTTGTTTTTAGCTAGCTGAAGTTAATTTTTATATAAAGTTCCCATTTCAATATATGCCAAGATTTGCATATCAGTTAAATGATCATTCCCTCCACTATCCTTGGGTTCTATTTGCATTGCCTTGTGTAGGACTGTGGCTGGCATCAGAGTTTGACGGTCCACAGCTCTCTTTGCTGGTACATAGACTTTATCCCTACCAGGTCTCCATCCTTTGGTCAATGAATGTTACTACTTTATCTCTCTTTGTCAGACCTCAATGTTTCTCCAGCCCAGTTTGCTTTTGTAAATGACTCATATATTTTTCTTTGGTTACTGGAAACTGAGCAAAACTATAGGGATTTACAACACTTGTTTTAACTTTAGGCACATGACAAATTGTTGCACTAATTTCTGATCAGTGTTAAGGTAAGTGGGATTTCATTTTGAAGCTCATCTGCCTAAACATAATGCTTATCCATTTTAATGGGTCCTGTGATATGCTGAACTACAACAACTGTGGAAAATTCTTGTGGAGACGGAAATATCAGACCACCTTACCTGTGTCATGAGAAACCTGTATGCAGGTCAAGAAACAAAAGTTAGAACCAGACATGGAACAACAGACTGGCTCAGAATTGCAAAAGGAATATGTCTACGCTGTGTACTGTCCCCCTGCTCATTTAATTTAATGCAGAGTGCATCACAAGTCAGTCATGTCTGAGTCTTTGCAGCCTCATGGACTGTAGCTTGACAAGCTCTTCTGTTGGTGAAATTCTCTAGCCATTCCCTTCTCAATGGGATCTTCCCAACCCAGTGGTCGGGCCCAGGTTGCCCACGTTGCAGGCAGATTCTTTACCATCTGAGCTATCAAGGGAGTCTAATACTTTGGCCACCTGATGCAATGAAAAATATTCTGATGCTGGGAAAGATTGAGGGCAGGAGGAGAAGGGACCAACAGAGGACGAGATGGTTGGAAGGCATCATTGACTCAATGGACATGAGTTTGAGCAAACTCTGGGAGATAGTGAAGAACAGGGAAGCCTAGTGTGCTACAGTTTATGGGGTCATAACAAGTTGGACATGACTTAGTGACTGATTTGTGATGATATGCCGCACTTAAGAAAATATAGAGCTTTTTAAAGTCCTGTCCCACACACAGGCAGGGAATCCTGATCTCCTTTGCTTTTACTCCTCTCAATCCAGCCTCAAGTTTCTGCTTGTGTTATGATAACAGTGGACTAGTAGAAGTAATTATTTGTCACCATGAGTTATTGTCATAGTAAAGCAGGGAATGCATGAAATGAATGATTTTATTAACATGTAAACATATAATGTTTTATTCATGCCCACATCCATTTAATAAAATCTAGTAGCCTTCCAGTTTTAAATGTTATCAGGTTTGCCAAAAAATTCGTTTGGTTCTTTTCCTCTAAGCTGGCTCTAGTAGCACTTAGTTGTTTTTAACTTCATTTGAAACGATTTTGTTAGGTTTTGTTGTGACAGCTCTCATATAGTGTGCATTAAAAAAAAATTATCAAAATTGGTGAGTTTTTGTTTAGCCATTTTAATATTGAAGATGGAAGAAAAAAAGCAACATTTTCAGCACATTATGCTATATTATTTCAAGAAGGGTAAAAAAGCAACTGAAATACAAAAAAATAAAAGATTTATGTAGCGTATGGAGAAGATTCTGTGACTTATCTAATGTGTCAGGAGTTATTTGTGAAGTTTCATGCTGGAAATTTCTACATAAAGAATTCTCCATGGTCTAGTAGACCAGTTAAAGTCAATAGTGTTCAAATCAAGACATTAATTAAAATAAAACTTACATAACACCATCAAAAACACAGTAAGAATGAGACTAAGTTTCTTTGAGATGGCATGGATAAAGTGAAATCACATGAAAATGTATTTTCTTGGTTGGTTATATGTACATTTATTATTATTTTTGAATCAATATATTCATGAACATAATGTATAAACCTGAAAATTTCAGTGGTTTGATGTGTATATTTTCTTCTCACTGTCTCATAATCTGACTGTTCCCAGTAGAGCCTGGATCCCTTAGAGGTAGTGAAATTCCAAAATGTTTGAGTTAAAAGATTAAAATAGTTCACTATCTCATAATGTAGACAGAAGAATGGCAGCTAAAATTCAATGTATGAAATATTGGTCATTATATTTATTGAGAGATTTAAATTATATTTATGAAATAATATCCTCTGAGCTTAGTTAGAACTTGTGAAAGGGAGCAAAGTGTCCTGTGTGCCACTGAGGCTAAAAAAAATTATATTTATCTACAAACATGGTGCATGTGTGCCCAGACTTCCAAACGTTTTGTAAATATAAGACTTAGTTTATTTGTAAGCTATATGACAGTATTTTCATTTTTGCCTAAGTGGGATAGAATACAGAGAACAGCTAAAGAAATAATTAAAAGTACTTTTACAAGATTAAACTGAAAACAGGAATTCATTATTTATAAATCTCTCCAGATAAAAGCTAAAAGGGAATATGGTCACCAAAGGTATGGAGTGGATGAATATCAAATGCTTACTAATCCCTAACCATTAATATGTGAGGAAATCCTTTGAGGGAACATAGAAATGAAGTAGATCAAAATAAAGTAAAATAAAATTACTGTCCTAAACCACAAAGATGAACTGAGAGTGAACAACAACAACAACAACAAAAATGTAGTAATTTAAATTTAAATTTAAGCTGCATTTGAAGTGAGCATTTAAGAAATGAGCTGTTTTATATAGTTCTGAAAAGATAGAGATGCTTGAAGTTATATTTGTCCATCCATCCAACTGAAGTTCATAACTATATCTAAACATTCTATTTACATATTTGCATGTAATGTAATTGCTATAACTGTTGAAAAGTTTATGTTAATATATACCGCATTGCTATTCATTTTGTATAGACTTATCTGTTTTATATTTCTTTAATTTTGCTTCCTTGCCATCTTTTATTTTTGTTAATAATTTTATTTATTTATTTTGTCTGTGCTGAGTCTTCATTGCTATGCAGTCTTTTCTCTTTTTTGGGGGGAGTGGAGGCTACTTGCTATTTGCAGTTCATGAAATTCTCAGTGCAGTGACTTCTCTAGTTGTGGAGGAGCACAGGCTCTAGGCCTGCAAGCTTCAGTAGTTGTGGAATGGGGGCTCTGTAGTTTTGGTGCATGGGCTTAATTGCTCCAAGCTATATGGGATCTTCCCTGACCAGGGATTGAACCCATGTCTCCTGCATTGGCAGGTGGATTCTTTACCACTGAGCCACCAGGGAAGCCCCTTGCCACCTTTTAGATTAATCAAACATTTCTATGATTTTCTTCCTTTTATTAGTTTTTAAACATTCTTTTATTATCCTTGTAATGGCAATCCTACAGATTGGTTAGCATATGCATTCTTAATTTATTATTGTCTGATACAGATAATTTAGGCTAGTCTATTCACCAGCAGCTCTCCACTTCTCAGCCCATTGGCCTTGGGCTGGAGGTTATACTATCAGCTCCTCTGTTTCTAATATTGTAGCCACGTGTTCTGGGAAGCAAACTCACTCAGAAGGACAATGCAGATAGTGGAGCGCAGTTTATTACATGGGCAGGCCCAAGGCAGAGTCTCCTCTTAGCCAAAGACCCCAACCAGCATTTGTGAAAATCTTTTATACCCCATGTATACGTGTCTGAACCCACCACTCCAAATTCCTTGAGACTTACATAAACCAAGGAAAATACAATCCCAGTAAGCCCATCATTCACGTGCTATGTGCTCATGTGCTCAAACAGTCAAACAATTAGCCAATAATCAATAAGCCCGAGGTTACACTCTGATAGATACAGAAAAATGTATGGCCTGTCTGGAGGAAGGGGTGATTAGTGTATGTTTTCTCTTAGGCGATGAGTTACCTAGATACAATCTTCAAGGTTCCCCTGTCTGGAGGGGGTCTTATCCTTCTGTTGTTGTTTTCATAGGCACTAAACACAGAGTTCAGAGTCCATTGGAAAGGTGGTTGAGCATGATCAGCATGAACAGGCCTAAGATGGAGTCCAGGCCCTATGAATTCCTTCTTCACTAAAGCCTTTGGACTCATGCTAAATCATACCTTTAGCTTTCCTGTTTCTCCAGCTCACAGACAGCTTACTGAGGGACTTCTCATCTTCCATTAGCCTGTGAGCCAATTTTTATAATAAATCTTTTTGTTATCGAGTCCAGGCTCACTCTGCTCACTATGTGGCAGGCCAATGAATCCAAGAGACAAGGTGTTGAGGAAAGGAAGAGACTTTAATTGGGGAGCTGCAAACAGAGAAGATGGCAGATTAGAGCCTCAAAATAACCAATTTATTGGGGTCTGGATGCCAGGTTCTTTTATAGATCAGAGAGAAAGAAGCAAAAGTCAAAAGACAGAATAGAAGGGGAGAGGCAATGCAGAAGTAAAGTGAAAGGATCTTCAGTCTTGCAAAACATCTCCAAGGGAATGACCTGCTCTGGAATGAGTGTGTTAATCTCTCCTATTCACATGTGGGCTGGGCCGAACTATCTCTCCATCAGCTGAACAAAGGCGCCTTAGTTTACAGACAGGCAGAGGGGCAGAGTCCTCCAGGCAAGCCATTAAATATGATTATAATAATAAAAGCAATGAAAAGGAAGTCCAAGAAACAGTTTCCAACATAGAGTCAGAAGTGGCTTCCTCCTTGAAATATTCTTTCTGTCTATCATCTAACTCTCTACCTTTCTATCTATCTACCCATCTATCTCTTATTGGTTCCATTGCTTGGGAAAACTCTAATACATTTTACAAGTAGATATATTTAAAATTTAAAAATATGATGTGTAATCATTTGAATTTTCTATAATTTATTTTTTTCACCTCCTACTCTGATTTTGTAAGTATAAATTTTAATGATGTACTGTTTGAATTTTCTTTAATTAAATCTTCAAAGCTAAAGTTTCCTTTGCTCCATTTCTTGAATACTCAAGCTTAAGATCTTTTAAGGATTTTTAATTGGAATTAAATAGAAATTTAGAGAATTCTTTACAAGCAAGACTTCTATCAGGCGAGTGTATTCTCCTCAGTTCTGTCTTGTCATAACAAAGATTTGAAGTGACAGACATTAAAGCCCTCGGTGCGTCACAGCTCTTGGGTCTTGGACAGACTGTGTTATAGCTCTCAGGTCTCAAACAGACCGTGTTATAGTTCTCAGACAGATCAGTGTTACAGCTCTGTGTTACAGCTCTATTTTATTTAGAAAATAACAGGAAAATCCATTCTCGAGGCATCGAGGGCATGCCGACCCAAAGATGCGAAGAGAAGAGAGTGGGGGAGCACGCGAGAGAGAGAGAGACACATATAGAGACAGAGAGAGAGAGAAAGACACATAGAGACAGAGAGAGAGGGAGAGAGACACATAGAGACAGCGAGAGAGAGAGACACATAGAGACAGAGAGAGAGAGAGAGAGAGATAGAGACAGCGAGAGAGAGAGACATAGAGACAGTGAGAGAGAGAGAATGCACACACATGCAGGAGAGACCTGGCCCTTTGGCTCCTCTTTTTATGTTTTTTCCTCGCCTTGAGCCTGCCCTATGTAAGTTGGGCTAGCCAGGAGCGCTGTTTGTTCTAGCTGAGGTCCTCACTCTGGTCCTTGGACCTTCCTTGGACCTTCCTTTGTTCTATTTCCCTTCCTTGTCTTCTAGCCACCGCCATTTTGGACTCCTGTTTCCTATTCTAAGTACCTAACACTTCTCACAAAACTATTGCGGTAGAGAGGCCAGAACTGAGTCTGAACTCAACCCCACTGAAATGAAGTGGAGAGATTTTAAGAGCTGGAGTGGGGGTGGGCTGGGATCATAAGCGATCTGTGATTATTTGGATTTACCCAAAAGGTAAAAATAAAGTTTATCATATCTTCATTAAAGGAGGCAGTCCTGCCATGTGGACAGGACTGAAGTAAGTGACTGGACAGTTAGTGAAGTAAGTCTTCTACACTCCAACAGAGACTGGGAAATATGGGTGCTGTTGTCTTTGATGATGACTTTTAGAGGAAGGCACTCAGTGCTCAAGAGAGACAGTCCTGAAGGTAAAACTAACAAAGACTTAAAAAAAAAAATTATATCTCAAGGTGGCAGAGAAAGAATTTGTAATTGCAAGTTTCCTAAAGTAAATGCTCCAAGGAAATGGAGATCAGAGATCTGGAGGCAGGAGGAAGCCTGTTTGAAATTTGTTCAAGCTAAGGACAACTTTAAAGTTATCTAGATCACTGTCCTAGTAAAAGTGTGATATTTGATTATCCTAGTCACAAATAATCTTCTGTGTTCCTTTAAAGAATTTATAATTAATCCTTATTGCTACTAAATATTTTTCTATGACCTATTGGAAGCCATATTTGTTTCGAAGGAGGAAACAGACATAACAGGCTCCATCTTGAAAGCAGGACTCCATCTTGGGCTGGACTGTGGACTTTGAGCTATATGCCCAGTATCTAGGGAAAAAACAAACTAACTGGGAAACCAGACCCACCAGATGGAAGAGCCCCAGGGCTCCTACCTAGACTATCCGTCACCTAAAAAAGAATACCCTAATTATCTAATATCTAATTATCTAATGCACTAATTATCTAATACCTAATACCAAATAGAATCATAAATTCTATTATGCTCATTGGTGTACGATCACAGGTTTATTGATAGTTGTCCACTGTTAACTACCTAGGCTTAAGGCATATGAGTCAGTGGTTAACTTTCATCATATCTTCCTTTTTGTTTGTTCAGACTAGTTTCAGGGAATTTGGGGAGGTGGGTTTGGGCACATACACTTAGGGTATATAAGGTTTTCACTAAAAATGATGAGGGCCCTTGGCTAAGAGGAGACTCTGCCTTGGGCCCACCGGTGTAATAAACTGCACTCCACTATCTGCATTGTTCTTCTGAGTGAGTTTGTTTCCCAGAACGTGTGGCTACAACAGTTTGGCAGTTCTTTATTGTTGGACCATTCATTTGTTTTCTTCCTTTGTTTAAAAACAAGAGTCAAGGATGTGCACTGAACTCCCTATGTTACCTCCATCTACTTATTAAAGGTTCCACTTCTATAAAAATCTCTACTGTTTACCTCCATACCTTGAATCTAAACAAAATGACTTCAAATCTAAGTTTATGGGTGTTTGGACAGAGTAGAACATGACAGAAAGATTTTATCTAAGGCTATACATAAACTATAATTTCTTAATTTAGGTGGCTCAGATGGTAAAGCATCTGTCTGCAATGTGGGAGACCCAGGTTTGATCTCTGGGTTGGGAAGATCCCCTGGAGAAGGAAATGGCAGTCCACTCCAGTATTCTTGCCTGGAAAATCCCATGGGTGGAGGAGCCTGGTGGGCTAAAGAATCAGACATGGCTGAGTGACTTCACTTCACTTCAGAATAAGTGATAAACTGTTCCAAATGGATTTGTTTCGTGAATTGGGTCAATGAAAGAATGAATGTTCATACCCAATCTTGTATAATTGTCCTAGACTCAAAAATTAAGGAAGCCATTTTAAGCTATAGAAGAAATCCTCAAAGATTCATAAAGAGATGTAGGGGAGCAAAATGCTCTTTGGTGTGTGAATTATTTACAGAAGAAAATAAAACCCTGAAGACTCAGGAAGAAATTTGTATCTTCCCCCAGTCTAAAAAATAACAATAAAATTTAAAAATAAAAATTGGATAGAGGGTCCATTCCTAGAATAGAGCCAGAGATATCTGCAAAGAATATGGACTAAATGTGGCAGGGGAAACCCAGAGATCAGAGCCCACTCTGTATTGTCTCTGCAAGACCCAGAAAATATTTATTTACCAAACATTTGGTTTTGCATCTCCATGTTAGTCGCCTTCTTCCCTTTTGAATTCTCAAAACCCTAACCCTGACATCCTGTTTTGTTTTTAGCTGAGGATGGTATTTAAGGTGAGGAGTTTCACTCATTAGTGAGTTACTCACTTTATCTAGGTCTCTCCCTTGTTATTAAATTTTGTTTGATTTTCTCTTGTTAATCTGTCCCCTGTCAATTTAATTTTTAGATCAGTCAGAAGACTTTAGAAGGGTAGAGGAGAATTTCTTCCTCCCTGACAAAGGAAAATAATATGGAGAAAAAAAAAAAATACCAGGAATAAGGAGAAAAAGTAGTACGAAAAAGTTTGTATATAACAAATAACTCGTGTCCATTTAATTTTGAATCCTTCTTGAAGCTTGCTGTGTTGTTTATATGTGATTTTATTTTATTTCTAATGCAAGTTTATCTTTTCTTTCAAGCAACCTGTTCCCCCAACCCCTACCATGGCATATATTAAGTAGCATTCTGTCCTTTGCAAACAAAAAAGTCATAAATGGAACATCAGTTTAAAGCACCTTGTCTCCCCTGTGTTTGACATTATATGAACATGGGGAAAAAAAAATCTTGAAATTGTGATTCAAACAAAAGGAGATATGTTACCAAACTCAGGTTCGGCTGTTGTTTGTTGTTGTTTATTTGCTAAATTCTGTCCAACTCTTTTGCCACCTCAAGGACTGTAGCCCACCAGGTTCCTCTGTCCCTGGGATTTTTCCAGGCAAGAATACTGAGGTGGGTTGCCATTTCCTTCTCCAGCGGATCTTCCAGACTCAGAGATGAAACCTGTGTCTTCTGCATTGGCAGGGGGATTCTTTACCACTGAGCCAACAGGGAAGCCTTAATTTTAAAGGGGAGTGTCAAAGAAAGACAAACTTCTTTAATCACGAAAGCCAGCAATCTAAGGACCAAGTGGACTCCTGTCCAGAGATAAACTCTGAAGACTGGTTAGGCATGATAGTTTTTAAAGAGGAAAAAGGGAGGAGAGGGGGAAGAGTCTCAATGAATCACTGAGGCTGGAGTTTGAATTTTGCATCATTCTCCATAATGTGCAAGCTGACTGACTCTCCCTTAAGATGTCCCTACTTCTTTTAATTTAGGAAAAGAATCAGCACGTTAATCATGTCCTTTCCAGGTTACAGGGGAACAGAAATGAGCAAACAAGAAAGGGGAAAAGAACTGCTTTCAGATTATTTTTCCACGGTTTTCCCATTTTGGGGGGTGGTTGGGCAGCAGTAGCCTGCAGCAAAGTCACTTCAGTCGTTTCTGACTCTTGAGACCCCATGGACTGTAGCCCACCAGGCTCCTCTGCCCATGGGATTTTTCAGGCAAGAATACTGAAGGGGTTGCCATGCCCTCCTCCAGGGGATCTTTTTGACCCAGGGTTCCATCCCCTATCTCCTGCAGCTACTATATTGCAGGTGGATTCTTTATCACTGAGCCACCAGGGTAGCCTGGATGAACCACATGTTTCACTAAAAAGTAATTCTTGGTTTATCTTTATTTTAATAATGAATAAATTCCCCAGTGTCTACAATTTATGTTTAGTGAGAGATGTCTTTAGAATTAAAAGACACAGGAGCTGTGAGTTCTATCCCTGAGTCAGGAAGATCTCCTGGAGGAGGAAATTGCAACCTACTCCAGTATTCCTGTTGGGAAAATCCCATGGACAGAGGAGCCTGGAGAGATACAGTCCAAGAGGTCACAAAGACTTGGACACAGCTATAGCGGCTTAGCACAGTAGAGCACAGCACAACAGCTTATTATTTTTCAAAAACAATAACAAATTAATTTTTCAGCTAATTCACTTAGCTGTGTACGCTTTTAATAATTTCAGTTTTCATCTGTAGCAGAAAAGTATATTCAACTTTATACATCTTTATAGAGTACCTCAAATGATGGTGAATATCTCAAGTAGATCTAATTCGATGTGACTTGTGCAAATTTTTGTTTACAGAAGAGGTTGAAAGCAAATTTTGAGCTCATTGAAAAAAGAGAAACAACACATTTCCAGGTTTATGTAATGTAAAATATAGACTCCCAGGGATATAATCCCATATGTAGTTCTCAGATATTTGATTGCAGTTAAAAAATAAAACATATTCATAAAGTTAAATGGTTCTCTACAACTCATATCCTTGAAACTGAAGTTTCTTATGATTTTTATTCAAGGAATGGGAAGAGCCTGCTTAAAAGAACACTGTCAGATTCATAGTGATAGCCTCTAGCAGCCTGTCATGATTAGTTGTGCCTTACTACCCTACTTCCACTAATTTAACGATGTGTTTGAAGTGAAGTACACTTTCAAACTGGCAGGATATCAGGCAGTTTTGAAAATAACTCTTATTAGCACAGACAGACTAACTGGTCAGCAGATGTTGTTATCGGTATCCTGTGATTCTCACATGTTTGTTAGATTATTATTGGGAGATGTGGCTAAATTTACCTTGACATTGCAAATTTTAGCGTCTTATTTTAAAACACTTAATTGAAAGGAATCTGAAGGTTCATACCAACAAATATGCTCTAGCTAATAATTGCCTCACAATATACTCATTAGGGTTTCAGGAATACAAAGTTTATCTGATATATGTTTGCTCTCACACAGAATGGTGGAAATGACAGTCAATAGCTGATTAGAAAATCACATTTTGAAAAAAAAAATCACATTTTGATTGCAAAAGGAAAATTGCTTGAAATGTCACTGTTTGCAATGGGAAAGAAAGAAAATGAAGCTGCTCAGTCATGTCCAATTCTTTGCAATCCCATGGACTGTAGTCAGCCAGGCTCCTCCATCCATGGGATTCTCCAGGCAAGAATACTGGAGTGCGTTGCCATTTCCTTCTTCAAGGGGTCTTCCTGACCCAGAGATGGAACCCAGATCTCCCTCACTGCAGGCAGACTCTTTACCATCTGAGCCACCAGGGAATCAGCTTTGCAATGGGAAGTATGTCCCAAAGTCAAGGTCAGAGCTGAAGTCAAGTATCTGAGGTACTAATTATTGATACTAAAGAGGTTTCTGATTTTTCTACTGATTTTTGTATGACTTGATAAGTCGTACAAAAGCACCAAATGAACCATTTTGGCCTTTTCCCAGATACCTCTATTGGTTCCTCTGCTTAGCAAGCCCTTCTTATTCAACAATCTCTAGAGGATTAAACTGTTAAAGAAGGACCAAAGCAATTCTTTTTTCCAAAATGTATGTTCTAGAAGTCATAGCCATATTTGAAAAAGGCCAGTTTTTCTAAATTACTTAATTTATTCCCCTTCTATTTAATAACATGGAGAGATTTTTTCTTAGCATTGTTTCAAACATATTGAAACAGTATTAATAAAGTATTGAAGGGTGTTTCAAATATTTCAATTGAGGCAAAATCTTATAAATTCAGGCTGTAAATGACATAATTGATATAATTTATTGAGTCTTTTTACACCATAGAAATAGAACAAAATATATGCATAATCTAATACTTTCACAATTATTTTAAGACTTATGATTTAATATCAACATTCTACAGAAAGAAAACTACCATTTATGAAGGTTAAATAACTTTCTAAAGTCAAAAAATTGATAAAATATATAACTTTGATTTTAATCTTAGTCTATCTGACTTGAAAATCTGTGATCTTCCTAACTGTGTTATATGTGTCCAGATATATTGGGAAAATGAAAGGCGATATAGGATGATAGACAATACTGGTGTTTGATTTCAGCAAAGCTAGAATCAGTAAATGCTAGCATATTCTCTCATTTCAATTCTCTTTCAAATATCAGAAATAGAATTAAGGGACAAGAATGTAGACTATTCAAATTTTAAATATAGAATTGTCCTTAGGGATCAACCATTAATAACTTGTTTTTCTTCCCTGGTGGCTCAGACGGTAAACAATCTGCCCACAATGCAGGAGACCTGGGTTTGATCCCTGGGTCAGGAAGATCCCCTGGAGGAGAGCGTGGCAACTCACTCCAGTATTCTTGCCTGGGGAAATCCCATGGATGGACGAGCCTGGCAGGCTACAGTCCATGGGGTCACAGAGACATACAGGACTGAGAGACTAACACTTTTACTTTTCACAGGTAAGGTAAGAGTTGGGACCAATGAGCAATATTGAATTTCCAATAGTGATGCAAAATTCATATTGGGATATGTGAAAATAGATTCCTGAGAATGAGAGGTGAGAAAGCTGATTTCTTTAATACTGCATGGTTGAATTTCCTTAAAGAGGTGTGATCCTATCTTAACAGGAAACAAGGGGAGTCAGGTCTAAAGGAAAAGTTATTTTTCCATTAAAAAAAAGCTCTTGGACTAGTAGCCCACATTAACCAACTATAAATCTGTACAAAACATGTCAAATAGCTGTTTTCTAATATTAGATACAGGATGTGCAAAATTATAGTCCCTGAGATACAACAAAACTACAATCATCAAGACAGTATGGTGCTGGTACAAAAACAGAAATATAGACCAATGGAACAAGATAGAAAGCCAAGAAATAAACCCATGCACCTCTGGGCATATTATCTTTGATTAAGATGCAAAGATAAACAATGAGAAAAGATATTCTCTTCAATAAGTGGTGCTGAAAAAGCTGCACAGCTGCCTGTGAAACAGTGAAATTATATGCATTCTGTGTCCTTAGCATTCACATTAGTACATGGCCCAAGGAAAACTGGACAGCTACATGTAAAAGAATGAAACTAGAACATTTCCTAACAACATACACAAAAATAAACTCAGAGTGAATTAAAGACTTAAATGTAAGACCTCAATAAATGTAAACCTCCTCAGTCCATGGAATTTTCCAGGCAAGAAAAACCCCACTGGAGTGGGTTGCCATTTCCTCCTCCAAAATGTAAGACCAGAACCTATAAAACTCTTAGAGGAAAACATAGGCAGAACACTCTTTGGATAAACTGCAGCAAGATCCTCTATGACCCACCTCCTAGAGTAATGGAAATAAAAACAAAGTAAACAAGTGGAACCTAATTAAGCTTAAGTTTTTGCACAGCAAAGGAAACTGTCAAAAGGTGAAAAGACAACCCTCAGAATGGGAAAAAATAATAGCAAATGAAACAACTAACAAAGGATTAATTTCCAAAATACATAAGCAGCTCATTTACCTCGATACCAGAAAAACAAACAACCCAATCAAAAAGTAGGAAAAAGACCTAAATAGACATTTCTCCAAAGAAGACATATAGATGACTAATAAACACATGAAAAGATGCTCAACGTTGCTAATTATTAGAGAAAAGCAAATCAAAACTACAATGAGGTATCACCTCACACCTGTCAGAATGGCCATCATCAAAAATCTACAAACAGTAAATGTTGGAGAGAGTATGGAGAAAAAAAGCTTCTTGCACTGTGGGAATGCAAATTGATACAGTCACTATGGAAGAGAGTATGGAGAGTCTTTTAAAAACCAGGAATAAAACAACTATATGACTCAGCAATCCCACTACGAGGCATAAACCCCGAGGAAACCAAACTCGAAAAAGACACGTATATCACAATGTTCATTGCAACACTATTTGCAATAGCTAGGACATGGAAGCAAACTAGATGTCCATTGACAGATGAATGGATAAAGAATTGTGGGTACATATATACAATGGAATATTAGTCATAAAGAGAAATACATTTGACTCAGTTCTAATAAAGTGGATGAACCTAGAGCCTATTATACAGACTGAAGTAAGTCAGAAAGAGAATGACAAGTAACATATATTAATGCAGATATATGGAATCTAGAAAGATGGTGTGGATGAATCGATCTGCAGGGCAGCCGTGTAGGCACAATATAGTCCCGGAGAGAAAGGAAACTAGCAAAGCCATTCTCTGACTCTGATCACTCTAACATTTTAATTTTTGAGACCATAGTTTGGGGTGCTGGGGAACCTACGTTGATAATATTAGTGTCACTGAACTGTGACATCGGCATTATCAAAGTTATGTGACAAAATACCAAAAAAGACAGAGCTGTACAGAAAAGAAGTGCCTGAAAATCCAACCAGAGGATCTTGTGAATCTTCAGTCAAACACTAATATGCGCATGCATAGGAAAGTCTGACCGGTTAAGCAAAATACAATTACCACAGTGATGGACTGAGATCTCAGGCATTGTAGAAGGTTGAGATTGCATTTCTGAAAAGCAAGTGCAGAGATACTTTTTTGCATGCTATGGGCATTCAGTGGGAATCCATAATAGAATGCTTTGACATTGGGACTACCATAGCATCAAATAAGAACTACTCAGAACATAGTTAATGTGTTTTAAAAAGGATCAGGACAATCTCAAAGTAAATTATCTGAGAAAATAAAAGTTAAAATTCTTCAGAGAGAGATAACAAAACCTAGGAACTAAATAATATAGCACTTACAATGTCAAAAATATGCTTAAAAATATGAGACATGGATAAGAAGGAAATTGTGACACATAAGCAGGAGAAAATTCAATCACAAGAAACAGACATGGATAAAACAGAGATGGGACAATTATCATAAAAAGACTTTAAAAATTTTATGGTTATATCTAAGGATATTAAGAAAAAATAATGCGGGAGCAGATGGTAAATCTAAATACAAAAATAGAAATAATATCAAAGAATAATAGAAAAATTCTGGAATAAAACACTATATATAAAATGTAAGTCTATAGGTTACTGGATGGTTTTTATAGCATATTAGCCACAGAATTAATAAACTTAAGACAGAACAATAGAAATTATCCAAACTATATAACTGCCCTATGTACCAACAATGAACAAGTGGAATTTGAATTAAAATGGGCATCATTTACGTTAGTATCTGCCTTAAAGAAAATATTTAGATTTATTCTAACAAAATATGGACAAGATCAATATGAGGAAAAATAAAGCTAATGAATGAAATCAAAGAGCTACATCAATGGAGAAGCATTCCATATAGGAAAACTCAATACTGTTAACAATTTAGGTTTCCCAGTTTGATCTATAGAGTCAGTGCACTTGCCATCAGTTTCAGCAAGTTATTTTGTGGATATAAACAAACTGATTTTAAAAGTTTATATGAAGAAGCAAATTACCCAGAACAGCCAACACAATATTGAAGAATGAAGTTGGAAGACAGATACTAACTGACTTCAAGACTTACTATAAAGCTACAGTAATTAAGACAGTGTGATATTCATGAAATATGAAGTAAGCAGACCAATGGGACAAGAGAGTCCTGAAAAAGACCCACATAAATATAGTCAATTGATATTTGACAAAGAAACAGAGGAAATACAGTGGAGAAAAGATAGTATTAAACAAATGGTGTTGGAACAAGTGCAAATCCACATTAAAAAAAAAATATGGACACAGACTTTACACCTTTCATAAAATTAATTCAGAATGAATCATAAACCTAAAAGTAAAATGCCAAAGTATAAAGCTCCTAGTAGATAGCATAGGAAAAATCTGGATAACCTTGGATATGGTGATAACTTTATAGATAAAGCCAGATCCACAAAGGAAAGATGGACTTTATTAAATTTTTAAAATTCTGTTATATGAGAGACACAGTCAAGAGAATGAAAAGAAATATTGGCAAAAGACATCCGATAAAGGACATTATCTAAAAGATAAAAAGAAAGCTTAGAACTCCACAATAAGTAAATAAAACAACCTGATTAAAACATATGGTAAAGATCTTAACAAATATCTTTCCAAGAATATATATCATACATCATCAGACAAATGCAAATTAAAGCAATGAGATACCACTATAGTTTTTCAGTTTCTTATAAAACTAAATAAACTCTTCTATGCTATTCAGCAATCACACTGATGGCATTTATCCAAAGGAACTGAAAAGTTATGTCCGCACAAAAATCTGCACAGTTACGTTTATTACCGTTATTTAGGGTGTCTCTAGTGCCTTCCGAGGCACGAGTTAAAGCACCTGCCCGCCAGCCCGGGAGCCATAGGAGGTCAGGGCTGGATCCCTGGGTGGGGAAGGTTACCTGGAGGAGAGCATGCTACCCACGCCAGTATTCTTGGTAAGTTTTATGTGACATATTGACTCATCACAGGGTGCTCAGATTAAATATTGTTTCTGGATGTGTCTGTAAGGGTCTTTCAGGATAAGATTAGCATTGAATTGATGGACCCAATAAGGGAGATTACCCTTCCCAGTGGACTGGGCATCATCCTATCCACTCAGGGCCTGAACAGAGTAAAAGTCAGAGGAAGGAGGGATTTGCCTGATTTTTCATGCCTCAATTCTGTGCTGATATGTCTCATCTCATCTTTTCCTGCCCATAGACTCGAGTTTAAATCATTGGGTCTCCTGGTTCTCAAGCTTTCAGATTTGTACTAAATTACTCTACCATCTTTCCTGGGTGTCCAATTATTGACAGCAGATTGTGGGATTTCTCAGCCTATATAGTCAGGCAGCCAGTTTCTCATAGTATCCTTCTCTCTGGAGATGATAGATAGATAGACAGACACATAGATAGACAGAAATATAGATATTAATAGACAGATAATCTCTGATTGATTCTGGTTTTCTGGAGAATTCTGATTCCCTGATTAATTAACACAACAGCTTTATTCACAATTGCTCAAACTTGGAAGCAACCAAGATGCCCTTCAGTAGGTGACTAGATAAAAAAATGTGATGCATTAATCAGTGGGATATTGTGCTTTGCTTAGTTGCTCTGTGTCTGACTCTTTGTGACCCCATGGATAGTAGTCCACCAGGCTCCTCTGTCCATAGCGATTCTCCAGGCAAGAATACTGGACTGAGTTGCCATGCCCTCCTCCAGGGGATCTTCCCGACCCAGGTCTCCTGCATTGCAGGGACATTCTTTACTGTCAGAGCCACCAGGGAAGCCCAAGAATACCAGAGTGGGTATCCTAATCTTTTCTCCAGGTGATCTTCCTGACCCAGGAATTGAACTGGGGTCTCCTGCATTGCAAGTGGATTCTTTACCAGCTGAGCTATGATTTAGCACTAAAAAGAAAGGAGTTACCAAACTGAAAATACATGGAGGAAACTTAAATGCCTGTTACTAAGTCAAAGTAGCTAATCTAAAAGCCCACATGCTGTTTGACTTCAACTGTATGATATTGTGGGAAAGGCAAAATTGTAGAAGCAATAAAAATACTTGTGGTTACCAGGAATTAGGTTAAATAAAGGCATGGATAAGTGGGGCATAGATTTTTAAGGCAATAAAACTTTGTATGATATCTGTATGCAGGTCAGGAAGCAACAGTTCGAACTGGACATGGAACAACAGACTGGTTCCAAATAGGAAAAGGAGTACGTCAAGGCTGTATATTGTCACCCTGCTTATTTAACTTATATGCAGAGTACATCATGAGAAACGCTGGGCTGGAAGAAGCACAAGCTGGAATCAAGATTGCCAGGAGAAATATCAATAACCTCAGATATGCAGATGACACCACCCTTATGGCAGAAAGTGAAGAGGAACTAAAAAGCCTCTTGAAGAAAGTGAAAGAGGAGAGAGAAAAAGTTGGCTTAAAGCTCAACATTCAGAAAACGAAGATTATGGCATCCAGTCCCATCACTTCATGGGAAATAAATGGGGAAACAGTGGAAAAAGTGTCAGACCTTATTTTTTTGGGCTCCAAAATCACTGCAGATGGTGACTGCAGCCATGAAATTAAAAGATGCTTACTCCTTGGAAGAAAAGTTATGACCAACCTAGATAGCATATTCAAAAGCAGAGACATTACTTTGCCGACTAATGTCTGTCTAGTTAAGGCTATGGTTTTTCCAGTAGTCATGTATGGATGTGAGAGTTGGACTGTGAAGAAGGCTAAGCACCGAAGAATTGATGCTTTTAAACTGTGGTGTTGGAGAAGACTCTTGAGAGTCCCTTGGACTGCAAGGAGATCCAACCAGTCCATTCTGAAGGAGGTCAGCCCTGGGATTTCTTTGGAAGGAATGATGCTAAAGCTGAAACTCCAATACTTTGGCCACCTCATGCGAAGAGTTGACTCATTGGAAAAGACTCTGATGCTGGGAGGGATTGGGGGCAGGAGGAGAAGGGGACGACAGAGGATGAGATGGCTGGATGGCATCACCGACTTGATGGACGTGAGTCTGAGTGAACTCCGGGAGATGGTGATGGACAGGGAGGCCTGGTGTGCTGTGATTCATGGGGTCACAGAGTCACACACGACTGAGCGACTGAACTGAACTGATAATGGTGGATACATTTGTTGAAAAGCAAAGACATTACTCTGCTGACAAAGTCCATATGGTCCGTACCAATGCTATGGTCTTCCCAGCAGTCACATATGGTTTTGAGAGCTGAACAGAGAAGAAGGCAGAGCACCAAAAAATCGATGTCTTCACACTGTGGTGCTAGAGAAGACTCCTGAGAGTCTCTTGGACAGCAAGGAGATCAAACCAGTCAATGCTAAAGGAAATCAACCCTGAGTATTCATTGGAAGAACTGATGCTGAAGCTGAAGCTGAAGCCCCAGTATTTCGGTCATCTGATGCGAATAACTGACTCATCGGAAAAGTCCTTGATGCTGAGAAAGATTGAAGGTATAAGGAGAAGAGGGCACCAGAAGATGAGATGATTGGATGTCATCACCAATGCAATGGACCTGAACTTGGGAAAACTTCGGGAGATGGTGAGGGACGGGGAGGCCTGGAGTGCTTGCTGCAGTCCATTGGGTCAAGAAGAGTCAGACATGACTGCGCAACTGAACAACAACAACATTTGTTCAAACCAGCACAAAACCAAGAGTGAGCCTTGTTGCAAACTATGGACTTGGGGGGGGGTGTCCATGTAGGTTCGATAACAAATGAACTGCTCTGGTTGAGGATGTTGATAATGGGAGAGACTTTGCACTATGTAAGAGCAGAGAATATATGGGACATTTTTATACCTTATCCTCAATTTTGTTGTCAATCTAAAACTGCCTAAACAATTAAGTCAGATAGGTCGATGTACAGATAAATCAATTAATTCATAGATCGGTAGAAAGATATTTAAATATGTATCTGAATTTCCAATTCTCTGTGAGCACCTTAGGTCAGGAGAAAATTGTTCTCATGTCTGAAATTGTTGTTGTCTGGCATACTATTTGGCACATAACTAGCAACTGAATGAACTTATTTCAATTATATTCTGTGGTCCTGAAAATATAAAAGAATGGTGAATTAAAACAGTGAAGAATGGATTTCAGGGAAAGTTATGTAGAGGGACTAAGTCTTGAGTCGACCATGAGCATAATTAGGTCAATATATTCCCAAGTCTTTATTTTACCTGAGAAGCATTTCACAATATAAAAATATTCTCTTCCAGTTAATTCACTGAAACCACACCCCCCTGTTTTTTATAATTATAGCCACTTCTTAGTCATTTTATCTTACTCAGAACCTGTTCTTTAGCCTTTAAATATTTAGATTTTTTATTACTCATTCCTAGGTCTCCTCTCCATACTTTCTTCACTTTGCCTTCTCTGTGTTTTGGCCAAGCTTTCATTCTTAACTAGTTTCCTTCCTCCTCCCTAGCTGCTACACTGTTCTCTGTGCTTAATTACCAGAGCCCTCTTCTCAAATTTCAACTCTTACTGTGTGACATTGCTACCCCCTCATTTAAAAATATTTAATAACTTCCATTTGCCCTTTGCATCAAAATAAAGATATTACAATTAGCAGAATAATCTTGCATAATTTACCTCTTAAGCTTTGTTTGAATCTACTCCCTACTGCACATCTCTCCCCAAACTTTCTGTTTTGTTGCTATGGCCTCTCCTTTCACCATGTATGCCCCCCAAAATTTCTTCTAGAAAATGCATCACATGTTAATATATATTTTTTAAAGAAGTATGGGAATTTGGTTTAAAAATAAGCAAACAAAACTTTGACAAAACTTTACAGTTATGTGATAATATACACGTAATTTGAGTCTGTAAGAAAGAATAAAGTATACTGTGTTTTCCAGGAAACTTCTTGATATATTATAAAATGGATTAAAATGACCAATATAACTGCAGGGTACAGGGACTATGATTGAAATTCTGAGCTTGTAGCTTTATAAAAACTTCAGTGGTTTTTAGTTTCTTTTCAATCTGTTCAACCCTATTTCATACCATGAACCAAATATTAAAATGCAAGAGATAAAATGGATTCTCTTCTCTCCTTTATTCCAAAAAGCAATGACCCTTCCTCCCTGCTCAGTGCATGTCACTTTTAAGCTGGTTAGAAACTCACTGCTTTATTCTCATTAAATTATTTCTCAACCAGGAACTTTTTTGAGGTACATAGGAGGTCTCTATGGGAGCCAACAGGAGAGCTTTTAATTGGCTTTCAAGAATTGCAATAAACTGCCTTTAAGATATTTCAAATACTAAGGGAAAATGCTAAAGACATTTGGAAAAAGATTTGAATTTAGTTAGAGGCAAACGTGATGTTCTTCACCAGATGAAATCATCAATATGTATTGTGCTACAAAGAAAGTACCCAGAAAATCTATAAGGTACATTCCTTTCTTTTGAGAAGTAATTAGGCAATTCTCAAATAATGCTATGACCAAAAGCTAGCATAGAGCGAGCATTCGATTCATGTTTGAGAAAATGAGTGTTGCAATAGAGACAGTATTGTTTTTTCCTAAGACAAATGTCTTGTGTATAATGGTGCTATTGCTCTCAACGGACTAGACAGAAATCCTCTTCAGTTTTCAATGGCATACTTTCTTTATAGTCCTGTCCCCCTTATCCCAATAGTAAAGTGTATCCTCTGACGCTTCATTTACATCAATATCATATAGACACAAATACATATTGTTTCACACACGTACACACACACACACACAAATGGGCTTCCCAGGTGGTGCTAGTGCTAAAGAACCTGCTACCAATGCAAGAGACATAAGAGACAGGGGTTTGATCCCTGAGATGGGAAGATCCCTGGAGGAGACCATGGCAACCCACTTCAGTATTCTTCCCTGGAGAATCCCATGGACAGAGGAGCCTGGTGGTCTACAGACCATCAGGTTGCAAAGATTTGGATACCACTGAAGTATTTAGCATACACACATGCATATATGCACATGTATAATACATATGCACATATATACAATAAAATAATAGTTTATTATGTTATTATGTTGCTACTCTTAATGTGTTATCTCTATAAAATAAGTATTTGGGTAGGTTCTTCCAGACACAACTCTCCAGGCATATTTTTGCAGGCTCCCTGTACAGCCTTTAAGTCAATGCCTCTGCTGCTAACTTATCAGGTATAAGCATCGGCTAGAGGCCTCATGGAAAAGAAATGCAAAAAAGCAAAGTGGCTGTCTGGGGAGGCCTTACAAATAGCTGTGAAAAGAAGAGAAGCAAAAAGCAAAGGAGAAAGGAAAGATATAAGCATCTGAATGCAGAGTTTCAAAGAATAGCAAGGAGAGATTAGAAAGCCTTCCTCAGCAATCAATGCAAAGAAATAGAGGAAAACTACAGAATGAGAGTGACTAGAGATTTCTTCAAGAAAATTAGAGATACCAAGGGAACACTTCATGCAAAGATGGGCTTGATAAAAGACAGAAATGGTATGGACCTAACAGAAGCAGAAGATATTAAGAAGAGATGGCAAGAATACACAGAAGAACTGCACAAAAAAGAACTTCAAGACCAAGATAATCACAATGGTGTGATCCCTCACCTAGAGCCAGATATCCTGGAATATGAAGTCAAGTGGGCCTTAGAAAATATCACTATGAACAAAGCTAGTGGAGATGATGGAATTCCAGTTGAGCTATTTCAAATCCTGAAAGATGATGCTGTGAAAGTGCTGCAATCAATATGCCAGCAAATTTGGAAAACTCAGCAGTGGCCACAGGACTGGAAAAGGTTTCAGTTTTCATTCCAATCCCAAAGAAAGGCAATGCCAAAGAATGCTCAAACTACCGTACAATTGCACTCATCTCACACGCTAGTAAAGTAATGCTCAAAATTCTCCAAGGCAGGCTTCAGCAATATGTGAACCGTGAACTTCCAGATGTTCAAGCTGGTTTCAGAAAAGTCAGAGAAACCAGAGATCAAACTG
The DNA here is from genome assembly GCF_014754425.2 of Oryx dammah. Taxonomy (NCBI): domain Eukaryota; kingdom Metazoa; phylum Chordata; class Mammalia; order Artiodactyla; family Bovidae; genus Oryx; species Oryx dammah. The sequence goes on from NW_024070201.1 coordinate 66,403,286, forward strand.
CCAACATCCGCAGGATCATGGAAAAAGGAAGAGAGTTCCAGAAATACATCTATTTCTGCTTAATTGACTAAGCCAAAGCCCTTGACTGTGTGGATCACAATAAACTGTGGAAAATTCTGAAAGAGATGGGAATACGAGACCACCTGACCTGCCTCTTGAGAAATCTGTATGCAAGTCAGGAAGCAACAGTTAGAACTGGACATGGAACAACAGACTGGTTCCAAATAGGAAAAGGAGTACGTCAAGGCTGTATATTGTCACCCTGTTTATTTAACTTATATGCAGAGTACATCGTGAGAAACGCTGGGCTGAAAGAAGCACAAGCTGGAATCAAGATTGCTGGGAGAAATATCAATCACCTCAGATATGCAGATGACACCACCCTTATGGCAGAAAGTAAAGAGGAACTAAAAAGTCTCTTGATGAGAGTGAGAGAGGAGAGTGAAAAAGTTGGCTTAAAGCTCAACATTCGGAAAACGAAGTTCATGGCACCTGGTCCCATCACTTCCTGGGAAATAGATGGGGAAACAGTGTCAGACTTTATTTTTTGGGGCTCCAAAATCTCTGCAGATGGTGATTGCAGCCATGAAATTAAAAGACATTTACTCTTTGGAAGGAATGTTATGACCAACCTAGACAGTATATTCAAAAGCAGAGATATTACTCTGCCAACAAAGTTCCGTCTAATCAAGGCTATGGTTTTCCAGTAGTCATGTATGGATGTGAGAGTTGGACTGTGAAGAAAGTTGAGCAGCGAAGAATTGATGCTTTTGAACTGTCATGTTGGTGAAGACTCTTGAGAGTCCCTTGGACTGCAAGGAGATCCAACCAGCCCATCCTAAAGGAGATTAGTCCTGGGTGTTCATTTGAAGGACTGATGCTGAAGCTGAATCTCCAGTACTTTGGCCACCTCATGCGAAGCGTTGACTCATTGGAAAAGACTCTGATGCTGGGAGGGATTGGGTGCAGGAAGAGAAGGGGACAACAGAGGCTGAGATGGCTGGATGGCACCACCAATTCAATGGACATGAGTTTGAGTGAACTCCAAGAGTTGGTGATGGACAGGGAGGCTTGGCATGCTGCAATTCTTGGGGTCGCAAAGAGTCAGACACAACTGAGTGACTGAACTGAACTGAACTGAGAGCCTCAATGTTTAGAGAACCCACAGACCATATTTCCTTCCTGGCCTTGGTTATTTTAGTATTCATACTTCTCCCTGTTCTTGTTTGTACCTGGCTTTCATTCCTAAAAAAAAAAAAAAAAAAAAAAAAAAGGCTTAATAACCTTCTTAAAATCAAAAGGAAGGAAAAAAAATAAAAAGCCCACTCTCTCTACTCTGGCTACCTTTTTTAACCTCTAAGAACCTGAAAACAACTTGGTAGGTGAGAAGGCCTGTAAGGAGTTGGTGTACCATGGCTTGTCAGCTAAGTCAGGCCTGCTTCCTGTTTTTGTATATCCTATGACTTAGAAAATTGTTTTTACCTGTTTATATGGCTGGAAAATCAAAGAAAACTACTTTATGACTTGTAAAATTCTCAGAAGTTGGAAGTTTAATCCTGTAAGTTTGCTTTTGTAGGAGGGGAGGGACAGTCTGTAAGGGCAGCCTGTCCAGGTACTTTGTTCAGTTTCCGGTCTACTGCTGTGAGAGCGGTTCATAGCCAGTCAGAGGATTGCTGGGAGGAGAGTGAAGCCCACTGCTATGTAGCACCGGCTGGGCTCAGACCTCAAGGGCATCGGGATGTTAGCTCAGGGTTACAAACACTGAGTCCTAACACTGAGGCTGGAAAAGATTGAGGGCAAGAGGAGAAGGGAGAGACAGAGGATGAGATGGTTGGATGGCATCACTGACTCACTGGACATGAGTTTGAGCAAACTCCAGGAGATAGTGAAGGACAGAGAAGCCTGGTGTGCTGCAGTCCATGGGGTCACGAAGAGTCAGACACAACTTAGCGACTGAACAGCAACATATCTTAGGAAGGAGATTTTCAGGCAGAGTGCTTCATTTCTGCTGTGGTAGGGAATATGTTATTCTGCCAGCATCGAAGTTTTTTACAGATTATTAGATAAAACTCACTATTAAAAAAAATGTTTCCAAGATTTGCATTTTTTATTTAGGTCTGTGATCCATTTTGAGTTAGCTTCTGTGAAATGTGTGAGGTCTGTGCCCAAGTTCTTTTGTTTTCTGTTTTTGCATGTTATTATCAAATTTTTCTCGAGCCATTTGTTAAAATGCCCATTCTTTCTCTGTGAAATTGTCTTTATGCCTCTGTCAACAATCAGCCAATTTATATTTGTAGAAATCTATTCCTAGGTTTTATTCTGTTTCACCGATCTGTGCATCTTTTGCTAATAGAGTACTGCCAGTTTACTCCAGCTTCACAATAAGTCTTGAAAGTGGTAGTGTGAGTCCTCCAAACTCTTTTTCACTCCTATGTTATCTATTTTAGCTTCTTTGCCATTTGATAGAAAATTTGGAATTATCAATATCAACAAAAAAGCTTGCTAGTATTTTAGTTTGGGTTATAATAAATCTATATTGGATTATATTGAGTAAAGTTCAGAATCATTGGCATTTTAACAATATTGAGTCTTCTAATCTATGAATACAGAATGTTGTTGTTGTTGTTCAGTTGCTCAGTTCTATCCGACTCTTTGTAGCCCCAAGGACTGCAGCATGCCAGGCTTCCCTGTTCTTCACTATCTCCAGGAGTTTGCTCAAACTCATGTCCATTGAGTGGACGATGCAATCCAACCATCATATCCTCTGTCGTCTCCTTCTCCTCCTGCCCTCCTTCTTTCCCAGCATCCTATCTCTTCATTTGTTTAGATGTTTTCTGATGACTTCAGCTCACATTTTATAGTTTTATGCCTACAGATGTTATACGTATTTTGTTAGATTTATACTCGAGAAACTTCTCTTTGATGATATTGTAAATTGTATTTTTAGATAATTAAACTCGTTTTTATATAGACCATCATGTCATCTGTGAAGAAAGACATTTATCATTTCATATTCCCATTTGTACATATGTTCTTCTCTTACATGATTGAACTTAATAAGACTTGTAGTATAATATTGAATAAATGTAGTAAGAGAAGATGTCCTTGGAGTTTAGAGGGTAGAAACCATCCTGTCTCTGATCATCAAGTATGTTAGCTGTTGGTCTCTCATAGATTTTTTTTACAATATTGAGAAAGTTCCTCTTTATTTCTCATTTGTTTTATCTTGGATTGAAGGTGTATTTTTTCAAATTAGTTTGTTCATCAGTTGATGTGAATATATGATTTTTCTATTTAGCCTGTTGATATGCTGGATTACATTAATTGATTTTCAAATATTGAACCAGCCTTGCATGGTTGGAATAAAGTAACTTATTTTTAAGAGTTTGAAACTAATTGTACATTCTCACATTTCAACCTATTAAAATTAATTTTATTGAAAGGCTAAATCTCTAAAATGTCTTGGTATTTTACTCATTTTTTTTTCTGTTAAATGCTTGTCATATCTCATATAGCTTCACGTATATGTCCTCTATATCCTACTAAGTTATGTTGACTAGAAGAGAGGCTAGGAAAAACTTGAATTTCATGTCCAAAAATTATTCTTCAAAAATGAGATCAGGTAGTAGGGTGGTTTATTCTTTTCTTGGTGTATATTTGTCATTTGTTAGGTATGTGAATATAGATAAGAATTTTATCTCATCTAAACTTCAATACATGTAAAAATATATTTGAGACATATTAATCAAGATTGCCAGGAGAAATATCAATAACCTCAGATATGCAGATGACACCACCCTTATGGCAGAAAGTAAAGAGGAACTAAAAAGCCTCTTGATGAAAGTGAAAGAGGAGAGTGAAAAAGTTGGCTTCAAGTTCAACACTCAGAAAACGAAGATCATGGCATCCGATCCCATCACTTTGTGGGAAATAGATGGGGAAGCAGTGGAAACAGTGTCAGACTTTATTTTGGGGAGGCTCCAAAATCACTGCAGATGGTGACTGCAGCCATGAAATTAAAAGACGCCAACTCCTTGGAAGAAAAGTTATGACCAACCTAGATAGCATATTGAAAAGCAGAGACATTACTTTGTCAACTAAGGTCTGTCTCATCAAGGCTATGGTTTTTCCAGTAGTCATGTATGGATGTGAGAGTTGGACTGTGAAGAAGTCTGAGTGCCGAAGAATTGATGCTTTTGAACTGTGGTGTTGGAGAAGACTCTTGAGAGTCCCTTGGACTGCAAAGTCCATTCTGAAGGAGATAAGCCCTGGGATTTCTTTGGAAAGAATGATGCTGAAACTGAAACTCCAGTACTTTGGCCACCTCATGCGAAGAGTTGACTCATTGGAAAAGACTCTGATGCTGGGAGAGATTGGGGGCAGGAGGAGAAGGGGACGACAGAGGATGAGATGGCTGGATGGCATCACTGACTTGATGGGCATGAGTCTGAGTGAACTCCAGGAGTTGGTGATGGACAGGGAGGCCTGGCGTGCTGCAATTCATAGGGTCGCAAAGAGTCAGACATGACTGAGCGACTGAAATGAACTGAACTGAACTGAACTGAATGGTTATCTTAATAGAAATTACTAATACTAATATTTATAAATCAGGTTCTAATTTTTTAATAGTTCTTGAACATAACCCTTCCCCCCACACATACATTTTGTTTTATTCACAATGGTACCTGAATAGAACTTTACAATCTTTCAAAGTCACAATGCACTTTCTAGGTAATCCCTTTTATCTCTCAATGAAGGAATTAAGATTCAATTTATAAGATGTATTCCATAGAATGCTTATGAATCCTTGTGAATTTTGCACCTCTGGTTTCCTAGTTAATGTTTGATCTGTATCTTTGATAATTTATATCTAGATTTGAAGTTAAACTCACCACTCTAGTGAGTTCAACAATTGTATATGTTCATATCTTATGAGTTTTTTTTAAAAAATGGCTGCTAACAATTTTCTGAACCTGCTATAATGAAACAATGAGAAAATTTTGTAAAGATTTTTTTTTATTATTATTAATGGCATATGTAGAATGTGATAGGGGCTATCTCCGATGCCAGGGTAAGAAATTAGTACTATTTCTCTTTTAAATGTTTAAATTATTCCTGCAGAAGAATCACTGTTAATTTTACTGATAGAACATTCAAGAGGTCATTAAAATAACAGGATGGGGTAGATAAAGATTCCAACATTTAACCTTTATTAACCTTTCCTCTTCTTCATCCCTTGAGAAATCAAATTATATAGTTTAATGAATACTGTTTTACTATTGATTATTATCACTGCATAAAATTGCTTTTTATTTCAGATTCATGGTCAAAAAATTAACTAGTTTTTTTTTTTTTTTTCCTTTCTTCTTCTTCTTTTCTTACTCTGCATTTTCAAGTCTCCTATGGGATGCTTTATCTTTTGCCTCTCAAATCCAAAACAGTCAGCCAGGGGCTCCCAGCCAGACCTTAACCACTATCTTCTGTTGCAGATTTCATCAAGAACAATACAAAATACTCTGACACTCAATCCAAAGTAGTCATATTGGTAAAATGGTGCATGCGGGTGCTAAGTCGCTTCAGTCATGTCTGACTCTTTGTGACCCTTTGGGATGGTAGCCTGCCAGGCTCCTCTGTTCCTGGGATTCTCCAGCCAAGAATACTGGAGTTGAGTACCATTCCCTCCTCCAGGAGATCTTCCCCATCCAGGAATCTAACCCACATCTCTTATGTGGCCTGCATTGTTCTGTGGGTTCTTTACCACTAGTGCTGCCTGGGAAGCCCAGGAATATGGTTCTTCTTTGTTAACTAATAAATTATTCAAACTATATGGCATGGAAGACAATAAAGCCCCAAAAGTGGGATGGGATGCATATGTACAGCTACAAAATTTATGTTGTCATTCTGCTTGTATGGATTCCAAGCTGCAGTGTTTTCTATTTGACTGTATTTTAAAAAATCCAATCAAGAGATTTGAAAAAAATTAAATTACATGTAATCTTTGCATAAAATTTATTAAAATAACTATTATGTGGAATATGCAAATGCCCCCATATGTTGCTATTTAAATTAAGGTATTTTGAAGAAAAAAATACAGAAAACACACATATACACATTATATATTGAGAAAGAGATTTATTACCTTGTTATCCATTCCATGCTGAAATAGTATCCTTATTTTTTTATATTTTTTGAGGGTAAACATTTTAAGAGCAGGAATTAAATAAAAGGTCGTGATTGTCTTCCCTTTGGTATGATCTCTTTGTGACTTGGTTCATCTAGGGGTGTAATATGTTAAATATTTAAGATTGGAAGTTTAGAACATTTTTTGTTTGTTTGTTTAATCTGCACTGTTTTAAGTATAGACAAAGGAGTTAAACCACTTAGGCACAGACAAAGAAGTTCAACCAACCAATGTATGAAATTGTACCTAATATACTACATCTTTACTAAAAAAAATTCCCATTTTAGTTCACTTAATATGTCTAGACTCTCACGAGGGGCTGTACTTGATATCTATGAAATACTGTTTTTTGTCAATTTTAGCTTCTTTGTCAGAGGAAAAATTACTATTTTCTTATCCTAAGTCTAGATGCTATTTTGATATATCTTTAATGTATTGTAATTTATCTACTCCTATATGTTTGAAATTAAGAAATGAGAGAAGAAAGCCTCTCTAAACATTTCACTCCATCATAATCCTAGTCCTAAGCTAAACTTGTAGTTTCTTTTCTGCCAAAAGTGATCCTTTAAGACTGAATTCCAGTTTTCCAGTTCATTTATGCAGTACTCTCTCATTGTATGTTTGTCTTATTTATTTTTATAAGTTGGTAAAACCTGAAAGTGGTACCATAATTGCTTCACATTTCCTCAATCTATTCCTCTAAAATGTCCTTTTCCTTGCTTATCCATTTGTCACCCTGGCAATAAACCTGAAACTCCAACACTGCAAGGATTCTCTTAGTAACTTGTCTCTATTTTTCTATGATGAATGACTACAATAATACAAGTTCCAAAGTAGATTCTCTACAACCTCTACTTTCCACAATAGCTATGGATTTGTATGCTTAAAGTCTCATACCTAGAACTGTAATCATCTTTTTTTTCAATACTGGGATACTTTGAGCACAACTAGATCTATTTCCATTGTCAGGAGTACTGAGAAGCCAGACAAGAAGTGAGAAATTACTAACACGATCACATGTCCAGACACATATGCAAGACGAAACTTTTATAGGCCCTGTATAATTTCCCATGATACTATTCAACATTTAAATTTCCTTTAGGTGCAAAGAATTAAACTGTTTGTGAACCTTGATTTTGGACATCTTCTCATCTTTTCCCCCCTGAAATATCTTATTGTTGATTTTTTTTTCTTTCCTTTTTTTCTTTTTTTTTTCCCCACTGTGTTGGGAGTTCAAGTGACCATCCTCATGTATGATGGTCTCTAGTCTTCCTGGAGATCTCTTCAAGAAAATTAGAGATATCAAGGGAAAATTTCGTGCAAAGATGGGCTCGATAAAGGACCTAATGGAAGCAGAGATATTAAGAACAGGTGGCAAGAATACACAGAAGAACTGTACAAAAAAGAACTTCAAGACCCGGATAATCACGATGGTGTGATCACTCACCTAGAGCCAGACATTCTAGAATGACAAGTCAAGTGGGTCATAGGAAGCATCGCTATGAACAAAGCTAGTGGAAGTGATAGAATTCCAGTTGAGCTATTTATATCCTGAAAGATGATGCTGTGAAAGTGCTGTACTCAATTTGCCAGTAAATTTGGAAAACTCAGCAGTGGCCATAGGACTGGAAAAGGTCAGTTTTCATTCTAATCCCAAAGAAAGACAATGCCAAAGAATGCTCAAACTACCGCACAATTGCACTCATCTCACACGCTAGTAAAGTAATGTTCAAAATTCTCCAAGCCAAGCTTCAGTAATATGTGAACCATGAACTTCCAGATGTCCAAGCTGGATTTAGAAAAGGCAGAGGAACCAGAGATCAAATTGCCAACATCTGCTGGATCATAGAAAAAGGAAGAGAGTTCCAGAAGAACATCTACTTCTGCTTTATTGACTAAGCCAAAGCCTGTGACTGTCCGGATCACAATAAACTGTGGAAAATTCTGAAAGAGATGGGAATACCAAACCACCTGACCTGCCTCTGAGAAACCTATATGCAGATCAGGAAGCAACAGTTAGAACTGTACATGGAACAACAGTCTGGTTCCAAATAGGAAAAAAAGTACGTCAAAGCTGTATACTGTCACCCTGCTTATTTAACTTATATGCAAAGTACATCATGAGAAATGCAGGGCTGGAAGAAGCATAAGCTGGAATCAAGATTGCTGGGAAAAGTATCAATAACCTCATATATGCAGATGATACCACAGTTATGGCAGAAAGTAAAGAACTCAAAAGCGTCTTAATGAAAGTGAAAGAGGAGAGTGAAAATGTTAGCTTAGAGCTCAACATTCAGAAAACAAAGATCATGGCATCTGGTCCCATCACTTCCTGGGGAAATAGATGGGGAAACAGCAGAAAAAGTGTCAGACTTTATTTTTTGGGGCTCCAAAATCACTGCAGATGGTGATTGCAGCCATGAAATTAAAAGACACTTACTCCTTGGAAGAAAAGTTATGACCAACCTAGATAACATATCAAAAGCAGAGACATTACTTTGCCAACAAAGGTCCATCTAGTCAAGGCTACGGTTGTTCCAGTAGTCATGTATGGGTGTGAGAGTTGGACTATAAAGAAAGCTGAGCACTGAACAATTGATGCTTTTGAACTGTGGTGTTGGAGAAGACTCTTGAGAGTCCCTTGGACTGCAAGGAGATTCAACCAGTCCATCCTAAAGGAGATCAGTCCTAGATGTTCATTGGAAGGACTGATGCTGAAGCTGAAACTCCAATACTCTGGCCACCTCATGCAGAGTTGACTTAGTGGAAAAGACCTGATGCTGGGAGGGATTGGGGGCAGGAGGAGAAGGGGATGACAGAGGATGAGATGGCTGGATTGCATCACCAACTCGATGGATGTGAGTTTGAGTATACTCCAGGAGTTGGTGATGGACAGGGAGGCCTGGCGTGCTGCAATTCATGGGGTCACAAATAGTCAGATACAACTGAGCAACTGAACTGAACTGAGGAAGACTCATAGTCTCAGCCTACAGTTGTACTCTTCACTATGATTTATACCACAAAGAGATGCAAAGCAAAATCTCAAAGGGACACCATACAGAGACAGAACTCCAGAAGAAAACCAAGTCTCAGTTTCCAAAGGTCTTCTCTTGTAGAGTCAAGCAGATGTGCTTAATTTCCCCAGTGTCGAATTTCCCCAGTGACAAACATGTGAAATATCATCTAACAGGGAAGCTCATTAGAGATTTGGAACCTGAAGTTCTTATGGGGGCTTGTCACATAGGCACCCTGACCCTAATACATACCAAAATCTAAATTTCCAGAAGAAAAGTATGTGTTTAACATAAAGCATATTGTTTGCCCCGTCTAGGCACAGTGAGTTACTGCTCTTACTATTTAGGGACTTTTTTCTTTTACCAATATAGGGAGCTGATTACTGTTCCTGATGCTAGTTGTTAGCCAAGAATTAACTTTAAAGTAAGCCTTTGTAAATATAGAAATCTCAACCTACTATGTTGACTTTTTTCTGAACTGACATATACACAATTTTACTAGACCTTTCAAAATAGATGATATATAATTTTTGTTACAGATGAAAGTTATCTAATCTACAGTGAAAAGTGAATATAATTTGTAATGCCATTTTTACAATAGTCATGTGAATGTTAATCTCAGGTTCTAGGGTGACAACATGGATGATAGTAAATCATATTTTTTTTCAGGCATTGATAGAGGCACGTAAACATTGGTGTGGTGTGTCTTCTTTTCTCTCCTACTGACTTTTTGTTGACCATCAATATTTCTGAAAATCTTCCCTGAAAACACCATCCTTCATTGTTTGCTCTCTCTTCTGATGACTTTTGTGTTATTGAATATGAAAATGATTTTTTTAAATGGTGGCATCTTACTATGAAGACATCAGTTTTGCAATTTTATCTTCAGTTTAAAGTCCATTGTGTGTTTCTTAGGTTTGTGTGTATTATATAGGTACTTTCTTAATTTTTCTCCCTAATATGTAAATATTTGATTAATTCAGTTATCCTCTATAATTCTGTCATTCTACCTCTATGCTTGGATACTTAAGGGATCTTCAGTTTTTTTTCCCTTGAAGAAAATGCCATAGACATAAAATCCAACAGTTTAGATATTACAATACAACCAGAAATTTCGTAAACCATCTTTTAGAACAGTTTAGGAATGGTTAAAGTTCTAATAAACAACTTCTAACAGACCTCCACTCTGAACTACCGGAACATTTATCCCTCATACTTTCAACATTCAAGATGCTAAGTATGGACATCCATTGCCCTTGCATTTTTAACTTCAAATGCAGTCATACAACTCTATCCCCTTTAACCTCGTAAATCCTAAACTAAATTAACTTCTTGTCAAATTCTTTCTAATATTCTTTCTTTCCATAGACCACAATAAAATAAAGCAGGAATTTAATCTTCTTTGTCCCATCATCAAAGGTAAAATATAGCATTTAGTTCTCAAAAATGGAACAGAGGAAGTCTTATTAGACTTTTAGTTTGTTTGTTTTGCAGTAAGCAACCAAGCAAACATCTAACAAACTTTGTCTCAGGAAATAAACTGATGTCATGAGCTATCCACAGGCTTTCTATTTGACTAATTTGATCTTGACTCTAAAGCTCTCCACTTCCTACCTTTGTGAAAATGAACACATTACTTCACCATCCTTACCCTGCTATGAGTCCCAGTTTCAACATGTAAAAAATGAGAATAAAATGTATACATTATAAAAATAAAATTTATACATAATTGTAAGGATTAAATGAAAGTAAATGCAAGTAATTGTTCTACATATGTGGTAGGAAAGGGAAAGGTAATCAAACAACATTACTCCATAAAATAATTAATAAGAAAACATATTTTAAAGTATTAGTATTTGATTTCAATTTTACAAAATATTGAAATTATTAAAAAATTTTCCCCATGCCATGATTGACATGTAAGAGATAGCTTGTATCTGACTTTGCTATTTAGTATCTTTGTTGAAAGATTTCAAGATTAAACTGATTGCTACAAATTACATTTGAAATTCCCAAACTTCTGAGAACATCAAACCTAACTATTTAGTAGAAAAACAATTTATTACATATCTCACAAAAGAATATGCTTTAAGATTAGAGATTGAAAAGTACATTGTAGGGAAGTCCCACTATTTATTGCTCATTTTGGAGGCAACAAACCATGTGTCATTATAAAAGTGAAAGTGAAGTCATTCAGTTGTGTCCGACTCTTTGTGACCCTGTGGACTGTAGCCTACCAGGCTCCTCTGTCCACGGGATTTTCCAGGCAATAGTACTGGAGTAGATTGGCATTTCCTTCTCCAGGGGATCTTCCCAACCCAGGGATTGAACCCGGGTCTCCCACATTGTAGACAGAAACTTTACCATCTGAGCCACCAGGGAAGTACTTTGATAATTAAACCTAGGGTTTTTATTTTATTGTATTAATGTACTGAATTCACTGTAGCTCTAATAGTCAGAGGTTGTTGATACTTAAACTAGAGTAGGGGGTGGGTACCAGGCAATGTCTACTTTGCCAAAATGCAGTGCTTTGAGAGTTTCATTCAGTTATTTTAGTCTTGCTTAGTTGGCTCCAAACTGATGAATTCATAGCTTGATAATTTGGTTGGAGCTTGCTTTAGATGATATTTCTGAGTTCTACTGATCACATTTGTTCTTTAACCTATTTAGCAGCATGAAATTCAAAATTGACTGCTAGGAAATAATTATGAGTTTTGATTCTACAAGAGATTTTTTATCTTTACTTCATTTTGAATATATACATGTATGTTTCTTAACTCATGAAGTTCATTCAACTCCGTCACCAAAGTCATCCACAGACTAACCAACAGCAAATTATTTATGTCAGCATAAACCCAAAACAGTATTATATTTTTACCTTTTAATAAAGGTCTAGGAATTATATTCAATCACTTAAACTTTAGAGTAAATATGATAAAATGTTTAAATAGTTAAGGGCAATAAACGGCAATGTTATACTGATTAAGAAAAAAGTTAAAAACTGTTAGTCTTATGAATACAGAACAATGCACTGATATTATTGATGATCCTATAAACCAGCAGTAAAGGAAATGATTATTTAACTTATATGTAGAATTACATCATGCAAAACACTGGGCTGGATGAAGCACACGCTGGCATCAAGATTGCTGGGAGAAATACCAATAACCTCAGATACACAGATGACACCACCCTTATGGCAGAAAGCAAAGAAGAACTAAAGAGCTTCTTATTGAAAGTGAAAGAGAAGAGGGAAAAAGTTGGCTTAAAACTCAACACTCAGAAAGCTAAGATCACGGCATCTGGTTCCATCACTTCTTGGCCAGTAGATGTGGAAGCAATGGAAACAGTGGCAGATTTTATTTTGGGGGGCTCCAAAACTACTACAGATGGTGAATGCAGCCATGAAATTAAAAGACCCTTGCTCCTTGGTAGAAAAGCTATGACCAACCTAGACAGCATATTAAAAAGCAGAAACATTACTTTGCCAACAAAGGTCCATCTAATCAAAGCTATGGTTTTTCCAGTAGTCATGTATGGATGTGAGAGTTGGACTATAAAGAAAGCAGAGTGCCAAAGAATTGATGCTTTTGAACTGTGGCTGTGGAGGGCTCTTAAGAGTCCCTTGGATTACAAGGAGATCCAACCAGTCAATCCTAAAGGAAATCAGTCTTGAATATTCATTGGAAGGACTGATGCTGAAGCTGATACTCCAATATTTTGGCCACCTTGATGTGAAGAACTGACTCATTAGAAAAGCCCCTGATACTGGGCAAGATTGAAAGAAGGAGGAAAAGGGGATGACAGAGGATGAGATGGTTGAATGGCATCCTTGATTTGATGGACATGAGTTTGAGCAAGCTCTGGGAGTTGGTGATGGACAGGAAAGCCTGGTATGCTGCATGCAGTCCATAGGGTTGCTGAGTCAGACACGACTGAGTGACTGAAATATATGTATATATATATATAACATGCCCAGCATAGACCCAGTGAAAGTGAAAGTCACTCAGTCACATCCAGCTCTTTGCAACCCCATGGTCTGTCTATACAGTCCATGGAATTCTCTAGGCCAGAATAATGGAGTGCATAGCCTTTCCCTTCTCCAGGGAATCTTTCCAACCCAGTGATGAAACCCATGTGTCCTGCACTGCAGGCAAATTCTTTACCAGCTATGTCACAAGGCAAGCCTAGCATAGACACAACCAAACCTTAAAGACTAGTAGGTGATAGCCTTTAGTTTTACAGCAGGATTTCCTCTTTCTGAAAATAAAATGCCTATATAAATGGTATTCGACTAAGGACTTCCCTTCACAAGAGGGAATTACATTTTCCAAAGAATTAGTCAGCTTGATGGGTTGTTGTGTTCAGTTACGTCTGACTCTTTGCGACCCCATGAACTGTAACTTACCAAGTTTCTCTGTCCATGGGACTTTATAGGTAAAAATACTGGAGTTGGTTGCCATTTCCTCTTCCAGGGATCAAACCTGTGTTTCCTGAGGCTCCTGCATTGGCAGGAGGGTTCTTTTTCCACTGAATCACCCTGGGATGGGTTGTTATGCTTGTCTTAAACTGACACAGATTTATATTATAAAAATATTCTTAATATACCTTTAGTGTTAACCACTTCATAAAGCACATAAATTATTTCTTTGATTGACTAAACTCATGCATTAAACAGTTCACACGTTAAACCAATGACTGGCCCTATCCTGTTCTGTTGTAAAAGAGACATGAAACCTTTGCTTAGAAAATAGTTTTCAGTCTTGGCTGAACATTTCCTTTTCATTTTCAATGTTTGGCTAACTGGTTTCTTTAGCATGTCATCTAATCACTCACTTCTTTCTCCTGCATGTGTTTCTTTCTGCTTTAGTAAATATTCTAGTAACTGCTTCAAAGAGAATCATGTGGTTGATAACTTTCTTGGGCCTTGTGTGACTGAAATCTCATTTTTATTAGTTTCTCATGCATGATTTTATGTAAATCTTTTTCTGAAGCCATATGGGAAACTGCACATATTGTAAAAATACAACTCTGTGAATTTTCAGCTAGAACCACTATACATTTTAAGAAAAGGAATGTTTTGGGTATCCTGTAACCTGCCTCATGCTTCCTTCTCGTTTATTACACTAACTAGGGTAATCCATTTTCTCTCATGTAAGACCATATGCTAGTTTCTGAAATGTATATACATGTAATAATAAATAAAATGTTCTGTTTTGTGCTTGAAATTTCTTACTCCTTGTGCTTCTGTGATTTCATCTTGTGTGTTTAATTACATGTATGAACAAAAGACATTCCCCATGTGACTTTAGTCTGTTCTTTCTATTATTTTGAGTCTCATATTCATGAGATATATACATATACATGTGTGTTTCTACCTATGAGGTGTGAGTGTGGTTAACCTTAATATTGTAAAAATTACTTTAAATGTTTTCACTTGTTTCCATTCTTACCTGAGAAGGTACTATAATACCGTCCTTTAGCTTTGGTATGAGGAGGAAAAAAAAAAAATATTGTCACTGACTTAATAGGAAAGGAAACATACAAAGAAGTTTTAGTTTTGAGTATAATAACTAATATGATGACAATTATCATTGTAGTAATTAGAGTTACAACAAAAATGATAGCAGCAGTAATGCTTTTATTGCTTGTTTTGGACAGAGATGCCAATAAATAAATGATATACATTATTTTCAAGTTCACAAATATCCATTAAAGTGTGTATTCCTTTTCCAACTTACAGATAATGAAATAGAGATTTAGAATACAATATAATTTAACAGAAGTGTGGAATGTCAGAGCAGAAATCTAGGCTTCTTCTTTACATACTATTTACACTCTTTAGCATTTATGGAAAACCAAAAAAATACCCACCCATCAAGCAACAGAAAGATTTTCCAATTTCCTACCCTCCATATAATGAATGGATTTAATCTCTTAGGTCCCTTCTTAGTTCTGGCAGCTTCTCTTTTTCTTTAGAGGCAAATCAATTTGCACAATTAATATGCTTTTATTCTGCATTAAGTTGAATTGTTAAAATGCAATTTTATTGTTTCTTTATATTTTCCTTGATTTTTGATATAATAACA
The DNA here is from genome assembly GCF_014754425.2 of Oryx dammah. Classification (NCBI taxonomy): domain Eukaryota; kingdom Metazoa; phylum Chordata; class Mammalia; order Artiodactyla; family Bovidae; genus Oryx; species Oryx dammah. The sequence goes on from NW_024070201.1 coordinate 66,418,570, forward strand.
GGGGTTTATTGGGGTCTAATAACCGTGATTTCTATCAGGAGCTAGCATTGTTTAAAATTATTACAATATCCCATTTCTTAAAGAGAATTGGATAAACTTTTCATTTCTTCTTCTTCCTAATAAAATGTATTGAGACAAAGGTTTAATTAAAACTCTGTCTGCAACAGTTATTGGCTTCTGGAACTTATAAGCCAAATTTATCCTTTAGGAAAACAAGACATAATTGATATATAGACTAACAATTGGAAATTTAAATCAAGTGTAAAACAGCTTTATTCACAGCTTAGACAGTCATTTGAAAGTTAAATTGTATTTCATGTCTTTTTCTTTTTATCCTAAGCATCCTATATACTTTCAATAGTCCAATGAGACAATGAGAAGACAATGAGAAGCTTCAAGCCTGAAGCATACATGTGCCCCTGTTTAACAAGGAGAGTAGGAAAAAAAGTAAGATTTTCCCCCTTGTCCTCTGTTTCACTGTTTACCAAATGAATGAATAAGAATATCTATGCAGAAAATTTATTTTTTCCTCTTCTCTACCATCAGATCTACCATCTATGATTGATTATAGATAATTGACAGGATAGAGGAGAACTACAAACATTCCTAGAAC